>NC_092098.1:44393032-45593032 GCF_045679555.1 Salvelinus alpinus | reverse complement strand
GACAATGCAGTAATAACCAACGAGTAATCTAACCTAACAATTTCACAACAACTACCTTATACACACAAGTGTAAAGGGATGAAGAATATGTACATAAAAATATATGAATGAGTGATGGTACAGAACGGCATAGGCAAGGTGCAGTAGATGGTAGAGTACAGTATATACATATGAGATGAGTATGGTAGGGTATGTAAACATTATGTGGCATTGTTTAAAGTGGCTAGTGAAAAAAAATGTTGCATACATTTTTCCATTATTAAAGTGGCTGGAGTTGAGTCAGTATGTTGGCAGCAGCCACTCAATGTTAGTGGTGGCTGTTTAACAGTCTGATGGCCTTGAGATATAAGCTGTTTTTCAGTCTCTCGGTCCCTGCTTTGATGCACCTGTACTGACCTCGCCTTCTGGATGATAGCGGGGTGAACAGGCAGTGGCTCGGGTGGTTGTTGTCCTTGATGATCTTTATGGCCTTCCTGGGACATCGGGTGGTGTAGGTGTCCTGGAGGGCAGGTAGTTTGCCCCCAGTGATGCGTTGTGCAGACCTCACTACCCTCTGGAGAGCCTTACGGTTGTGGGCGGAGCAGTTGATACAGGTGATACAGCCCGACAGGATGCTCTCGATTGTGCATCTGTAAAAGTTTGGGAGTGCTTTTGGTGACAAGACTAATTTCTTCAGTCTCCTGAGGTTGAAGAGGCGCTGCTGCGCCTTCTTCACCACGCTGTCTGTGTGGGTGGACCAATTCAGTTTGTCCGTGATGTGTACGCCGAGGAACTTAAAACTTACTACCCTCTCCACTACTGTCCCGTCGATGTGGATAGGGGGGTGCTCCCTCTGCTGTTTCCTGAAGTCCTCGATCATCTCCTTTGTTTTGTTGACGTTGAGTGTGAGGTTATTTTCCTGACACCACACTCCGAGGTCCCTCACATCCTCCCTGTAGGCCGTCTCATCGTTGTTGGTAATCAAGCCTACCACTGTAGTGTCGTCTGCAAACTTGATGATTGAATTGAAAGCGTGCATGGCCACGCAGTCGTGGGTGAACAGGGAGTACAGGAGAGGGATCAGAACGCACCCTTGTGGGGCCCCAGTGTTGAGGATCAGCGGGGTGGAGATGTTGTTACCTACCCTCACCACCTGGGGGCGGCCCGTCAGGAAGTCCAGTACCCAGTAGCACCGGGCAGCGTCGAGACCCTTTGTCTTGAGCTTGATGACTAGTTTGGTAAGGTATTATGGTGTTAAATGCTGAGCTGTAGACTTTTAACAAGGCACACATGTTAATTGAAATTCATTCCAGGTGAGAGAATGCCAAGAGTGTGCAAAGCTGTCATCCCGGAGTCGCCTCTTCACGGTTGACGTTGAGACTGGTGTTTTGTGGGTACTATTTAATGAAGCTGCCAGTCGAGGACTTGTGAGGCATTTGTTTCTCAAAGTAGACACTAATTTACTTGTCCTCCTGCTCAGTTGTGCACCGGGGCCTCCCACTTTATATTCTGGTTAAAACCAGTTTGCACTGTTCTGTGAAGGGAGTAGTACACAGCGTTGTACGAGATCTTGTTTCTTGGAAGTTTCTCGCATGGAAGAGCCTTCATTTCTCAGAACAAGAATAGACTGACGAGTTTCAGGAGAATACTTTGTTTCTGGCCATTTTGAGCCTGTAATCGAACCCACAAATGCTGATGCTCCAGATACAACTAGTCTAAAAGGTGGACAGTTTTATTGCTTCTTTAAATCAGGACAACAGTTTTCAGCTGTGCTAACATAATTGCAAAAGGGTTTTCTAATGACCAATTAGCCTTTTAAAATGACAAACTTGGATTAACTAACACAACGTGCCATTGGAACACAGGAGTGACGGGTGCTGATAATGGGCCTCGGTACGCCTATGTAGATATTCCGTTAAAAATCAGTTGTTTCCAGCTACAATAGTCATTCAGAACATCAACAATGTCTACACTATTTCTGATCAATGTTATTTTTCTTTAAAAAACAAGGACATTTAAGTGACCCCACTTTTGAATGGTAGTGCGTGTCAGCCTACCAATTATACAAATAGGCCCTACTATATTTCAAAATTAAAATCAAATTCGCTAGCCTATACTTGTAACTTTGTAGGCCGCATGTGCAGACCGAGAATCGCATGTTCTCTCCCTGCTTTATCATGGTTTGAACGATGTGTTCCAGTCCATATAATGTCATACAGTTCACACTCAAAAAGATTGGCCTACTGAAGCTAGTTTCAATTATTTACCCAAGAGAACATATAAGCTACATATATGGGCTTTTCTGTTGTGCAGTAGCCTACATCATATATGTATTGGATAACACTACAATAATTTGGGCTTATTAAAATGTATTTCATGTATTGCTCAGGTAGCTACAGGCTTGAATTAATCAAATCCAGGCATATACCTATTTATATGCTTTAATGATTATTTAATGCTTTTGAATGACACTTCCGGTTTTAGCGGGAAATACTGGGTTACCCAGGAGAAAAATGATTTATTCTCGGGATTGAACATTTGTAAAATACCCAGAAAATATTCAACCCTAATAGATACCGCTGGTTATTTCTATAAATAAAAATGGGGCCAATGTGGTTTGAAACAAATAAAATGGACTTTCATGCAGTTCCATGTGCACTTAGGAATAAAGTGAATATATGCAAATTGGCCCATAACTCCACCTATACACCAACATAGGTCTAGGATTATACATCCTTTAAGCAGGGTTCATACAGACATTGGCAAGTCATTCAAGCACTTTCAGAGACTTTATCAAGCACTAAAATGTAATTTAAGGCCCTCAACATTATACAATTGTATAATTGATATAATTGTACATATAGGGCCTAATATAGTAGCCTGTGTGGCCAACGCAGGCACACATAAAGCCATGAATAGCCGTAGCATTAATCTCACCATCTGAAACTCACTAACGCAGTTTTTACAATGAGAGAGTGACCAAAAACCATGTTTATTTTTTAATGAAAGGATTTGTATGGAAAACCAAGTGGATGCCAACAGATGTGGTCCTCATAATAACCACATGGTTTTACTGCAAGAGTAGCACAACACCCTCCAATCGACGGGAAACAAACGAAAGTGGCCACATCTCTCACAAAAACAAATAAGTATGAGGGACCAGGAGAACTTAGAAACTGGCTACAATAACTTTTTATGCACCAAATTGAGGAAATGTCATTTTAAAAAAAAAGGTAGGCTTATTACAGTAATTGAATTTCTGAGCTCCAAATAGGCTACCTTTGTATGGTTTAAAATTGCAGGTCTAACATGGAAAACAAAATGTTGTTATTTCATTACCAGATCATATCATGAATAAGCCCATTGTCATTATATCCAGAATAATTCATAGGAATAGAGTTTGGGTGTTGCGTACTAGTCTATCCTACTGTGCACAGTAGACTCAGCGTCCAATCCGAGGCATAAAAATATTAACTTGCTGCTTTTCTGTTTAATCTAACGAGACCCTGCTGTAAATCAAGCAGACAACAGAGCAACATCAATTCTCTAGGGATGTTAGATCCAACGTGGATCCAGGCACAACTGTCTTCTCCGGCATAACGAATGAGACACCAAAATATTCTGGACGTTCCTCACAAGCACCTTTTTCCCAGCACTTGGGCTGTTGTTGCATCGCATGTGCTTCCACAACAGCTGTTCATCGCTTGACTGTCATTTGGAAAATTCCTTCCTGTATCACCACGTAACTAATCAGCTGGACACCAAATGAGCATCCAACAAGTATTATGCATAATTATAGAAAAACCACGTTAATGACAGTATCGATTTAGCTTTTAAGCATCAAAGTAAGGTGACTTTCAGTTAGAAGCATTTGATTTTGTAATGCATACATGATTATGTGCCCATGAAAACTGTTTTCACCCCGTAACATAAGGAGACACAAAATGTTACGTAGTTACACTGAATTTCTCAGATCTCTATACAAAAAATAAAATAAATATAAATAAAACTGTCCGACAGTTAAATCTCATTCAGTTAACTGATTATTGCTTAATATATGACATAACTTACATTGCCATAAACGCACGGTTTATGTAATGTTTTATGTAACAATTTGACAAATCTGTCAACATAGGTTTTAAAATCAACTCGTGAATTTTTATTGAAAATAGCTCTGATCCCCATTTATTTATTAATGTAAATTAAAAAAAATAAAACTGGCAGATTATTATCAATGACTGAACAGCTGTAACAAGTTGTCCAGTGTAGGAATTCCTCACTGGTACCCTAATTTATAAAAAGACCCCTCTACACCAATGCATTTACCTGTCTAGTACTACAATTGAAAACTACAGAGAAATGGTTGTACCTACCCATTACCAGGAACACCCACCACAGCCAGTACTGCCCATCAAAGTACCCAGGGAAGTAGGTGGAGAACTGGGGATAAAACAACCATTAACAGATAAGTGGACCAGTCAGAGTAAACATGGACGTGATCTTGGGCTCTGGAAGAGGGAAACCTACACCAAACTGAAGTGCTTTGCCATCAGATCACTACACCAAGATGCCAACTTTGATTGTTGGGAAAGAGCTCACAAGTTAAGCATTTCACTGCACTGTTTTACACCCGCTGTATCCTGTGCATGAGACAATAAAACTTGAAACTAAAGCTCTGAGGGTGTTGGTAGTGATATCTTGTGTAAAATAAATAAATATATATAGGCACACACTAAATATTGCCTGGCCACGCCCACAGACGTTAGTTTCTCCTCTGCAATGAGTCTGGATCTGAGTACCTCCCTGACCCTTCACCATGGGTTGGGCCATAGTCACGTGGATAAAGCGGAGGTCTGAAAATGTGTCATTGGCTTTGATGCTCGGATTAGTTAGAGACAATCCAAATCGTGCCCCTCGTCACCACAAACGACTTCAAATGATTGCAGTCTCAGACTAAAGAATGTAGCAATCTACAGAACAGCGGAATCATTTAGTGGGAGTTGTCAGGCTACTGTAAATATGCTCCCAATAGTTGAATGGGTAAACTGAAATGTTAGTGATATGTTACCCGGACGATGAGGATCCACTTGATGAGTGACAGGCCAAAGCCAGAGATGGCTCCGTAGCGGCCAGCTGCTGAGGTGGTCAGACAGAAGGACAGGAAGAAACCGATCCAGTTGAAGAGGAATGCCACTGAAGAGGAGAGAGAAGGGGCTTTAAAACAGACCTGTGCATATGGTCGACAAGGATGGGCTGTTTCTTAACACAAATACTATTCTTAGATCACATCAATAACTTTATCATCAAATAAATACATAACACGCCTCGTCATTTTGCTGGGTGTATTATACTAACCACAGTCTTCACCAAGGTGGAGAAGATTCAACTTCAAGATGTGACTTACTAAAAAAGGTCAACATGAAAATCCCATCGTTGCCTATCTGTAGCTGGTCCGCATCCTCAAAGTCGTCCCTGGCTGCAAAGTCATCATCCTGCAGAGATAAAGAAATGGTGGAGAATATCGTCAAGTCATTTTGGATGATGGAAACCTCATTGCACTATATCAACCAAGACAGCAAACATTTATTCTACGCACATGTCCTTCTCTTTACATCGCCCTAATGTAGTGGATGTACAAGTTATTCAGCTGGAGATGTTTCAATTCAAATTGTCATTTTAATTTACCTTTATTTAAACTAGGCAAGTCAATTAAGAACAAATTCTTATTTACAACGACGGCCTACCCCGGCCAAACCCTAACAACGCTGGGCCAACTGTGCGCCACCCTACGGTACTCCTGATCACGGCCGGTTGTGTTACAGCCCAGGATTAAACCAGGGTCTGTAGTGACGCCTCTAGCACTGCCTTAGACCGCTGTACCACTCGGGATTCAATGTAGTTGAAAGAACAACATTTAATGTCCTATCAGGAAATACAGCACTACAGGCCGACAGATGGGTCTCTGCAAATGGCTGCCACATCCTTTTCTCACGGTACTATTCTATTCCACAGCATTACTGTACAGTTAGTACATCAAAAGTCTCCAGCCGTTCCATGCTGTACACATAGCACGCAGTGTGTGGGGGGAAAAAAAACAGACCAGTCATTTAGATGGACGACACGTAAGGTGGTAAGGCAAAAACAT
This sequence comes from Salvelinus alpinus, assembly GCF_045679555.1. Taxonomy (NCBI): domain Eukaryota; kingdom Metazoa; phylum Chordata; class Actinopteri; order Salmoniformes; family Salmonidae; genus Salvelinus; species Salvelinus alpinus. Next base: position 45,586,908 of record NC_092098.1, on the reverse strand, counting down.
TTCCCACTAGAGGGCATAGACGAGCCATCGCTCTCAGGGCGTGTCCGACAGTGATTATTAGGGCGTGCCTGCCCACAATGCGTGACCCACCGTTTCAAAACAGACTCAACCTGTACCGAGTACAGTATACAGTGCCTTCGGAAATTATTCAGACCCCTTGACATTTCACACATTACAGCCTTAATCTAAAATGGATTACATCTACACACAATACCCCAAAATAACAAAGCAAAAACAGTTTGACATTTTTGCTAATTTATTAAAAATACTAACCTTAAAAAGCTCACATTGACATAAGTATTCAGACCCTTTACTCAGTACTCTGTTGAAGCATATTTGGCAGCAATTACAGCACAGTCTTCTTGGATATGACAATACAATCTAGGCACATCTGTAATTGGGGAGTTTCTCCCCTTCTTCTCTGCAGATCCTCTGAAGCTCTGTCAGGTTGGATGGGGAGCGTTGCTGCACAGCTATTTTCAGGTCTCTCCAGAGATGCTCGATCTGGTTCAAGTCCGGGCTCTGGCTGGGCCACTCAAGAACATTCAGAGACTTGTCCCGAAGCCACTCCTGCGTTGTCTTGGCTGTGTGCTTAGGGCCGTTGTCCTGTTGGAAGGTGAATCTTCACCCTAGTCTGAGGTCCTGAGCAGATTTGTCAGGGAGCTCTCTGTACTTTGCTCTGTTTGTCTTTGCCTCAATCCTGACTGGTCTCCCAGTCCCTGCCGCTGAAAAACATCCCCACAGCATGATGCGGCCACCACCATGCATCACCGTAGGGATGGTGCCAGGTTTCCTTCACGAGACACTTGGCATTCAGTCCAAAGAGTTCAATCTTGGTTTCATCAGACCAGAGAATCTTGTTTCTCATGGTCTGAGAGTCTTTAGGTGGCTTTTGGCAAAGCTCCAAGGAGGCTCTCATGTGACTTTTACTGAGGAGTGGCTTCCGTCTTGCCAATCTAACATAAAGGCCGGATTGGTAGATTGCTTTGGAGATGGGAGAACCTTCCATCAGGACAACCATCTCCACAGAGGAACTCTAGAGATCTGTCAGAGAGATCATTGTGTTCTAGGTCACCTCCCTGACCATGGACCTTCTCCCCCGATTGCTCAGTTTGGCCGGGAGGCCAGCTCAAGGAGTCTTGGTGGTTCCAAACTTCTTCCATTTAAGAATGATGGAGGCCACTGTGTTCTTGGGGACTTTCAATGCTGCAGGAATGTTTTGGTACCCTTCCCTAGATCTGTGCCTCGACACAATCCTGTCCCGGAGCTCTACAGAGAGTTCCTTCGACCTCATGGCTTGGTTTTTGCTCTGACATGCACTGTCAACTGTGGGACCTTATATAGACAGGTGTGTGCCTTTCCAAATCATGTCCAATCAATTGAATTTACCACAGGTAAATTTGTTGTTGATCAAGTTGTTGAAACATCTGAGCAATGGAAACAGGATGCACCTGACCTCAATTTCGAGTCTCATAGCAAAGGGTCTGAATACTTATGTAAATAAGATGTGTTTTTATTTTTAATACATTTGCAAACATTTCTAAAAACCTGTTGTTGCATTGTCATTATGGGGTATTATGTTTAGATTGATGAGGATATATATTTTTCATAATCCATTTTAGAATAAGGCTGTAACGTATCAAAATGTGGAAAAAGTCTGAATACTTTCCGAAGGCACTGTATACCTACACACACCCATGGTTAAACAGGCGTACTTTTATATTATATGCAATGGGGTTCATGGAGTCACTTTCAGAAACTAGCCTGCATCCAGTTCAATGTAAATTGTACACAAAACTGATGCAAGTTTGGTTACTTGGAAGATCAGCCACGCCGTCAAAAAAAGAATGTAGAAAATGTACTCAGGAAGTTTTCTGACCGTCAATAGACAGGGACTGAATTCCTTTCTGCCACACCCACAACACTGAGGAACAACACAGAACCTGGATGAACACAAAATAGTCCAGCAAAACCACAAGGGATGGTTACGTGGAGTTTGTAGTGCTGGAAGACTCACCCTTTCAGCAACCAAGGGAACATGGACTTCAGCCTTGGTTCTCTCTGCCTCGTCATAGGAAGGGAGAGTTGTGGCCACGCTGTATGACGGTGGCTTGGGGAACCCCCCGTCCTCTTTATAGTCAAAATAAGCTACGGGAGGTAAATAAGTGAAATAAGCTGCTGTGTTACACTTGAGTACCATATATCCCCTTTTGTTAGGCTAAATGCTGTAACACCATAAGTAAACGTAATGCTAGGCTAGCAGGGAAATCTCCTCTGTCATAAAAAAGATACTTGACTTGTCCTAGTTTAGTTCTAGACTGTAAATATCCAATGCCTCTCGGGGCAACGGTAAAGACATTGACCCCCAGGCCAAACCATAACACTCCACTGTGATGTGAGTATTTGTGTATGCATTGAACTATTACCTGCATTATCTGCTGCAATGCTGCTGTAAGGGGGTGGGGCTTCAGCTGCCACCTGGAGAACCTCCTCTGGCTCCTCTTCATTGGGCAGCTGAATAGGGGAAGAGTCAATAAACTGGTTACGCCTAGCTGACAGAGAACATCAACATGACCTAGTGAAGAGATCAGTTCAAGCCCTGGAGATAGTGCTCTTGTTTTATTCAGGCTCTAAGCTAAAAGGTCAGGCAGGTACATATTATAGCAGACTTCTGGACACAACACAAAATAACGAACGCCGGCCGTTCTCAGTAGATCACCTGCTGGGTGACAAACTGTCGCGATTCACCATGTAGAATCATCAGGAAATTAACAGAAAATGAAGGCCGATGTTCTGTAATCAGAAGAGACGAGGCTGTGCACTGTCGACGTTTGCTGTTTCGTTCCCTCTCGTAGAATAAAAAGAAGAAGAAGTGGTCACACTAGGTTTCAGCTTCACGCTTTGACAGGAACTCACATGACCACCTACTTTAACGAAATGGCAAGCAGACAGTTAGCTATTTTGGTTGTTATTTCTTTCATTTTCATAACAGGTCACTGAACGATCTATGGGACCTCCTTCCCCTACATGCGATATAATTTAAAAAGCATAATATCAAAGAAGTTTAGTCACGCCACGCACTTACAGTACCCAGGTGACAATCGCTATAAAAAAGAGGTATGGCGCGACTAACTGTTTTCGTCACCATCCCGGAGTGCAATTTCAACTGCCCCAAACAGAACTTGATCATTCCCTAAATTAAAATACAATTTATTTTATTTTGATATGCCAACATGGGGCTAGGACTAGGTCATTTGCAGGGCTTTGAAAATAATTGGTGTATATTTCATAACCTTAATTTGTTAAAAAAAACTTTGAGCATCATGTGGTATATTGTTTAATTTCTTTTGTGACATGAGTCTTTTATATCAAAATATCACAGATGAGACAAATGTTCACCTGCCCCTTTAAGGGCTGGAGGTTACCGTAGTAATGTGACTCCAGTCATGTTTGTGCCTCTGACTAGTATCCGGGGTGCTTCTCTTCCCTAGCAGTTAAAACTAAACATTGAAAAACAACCTAGCTTGTGAACAAAACAATATAAATAGCCAAGGAACACAAGCACAAAGTCTCACTTCTGTAGACTGTATGCATGTGCGCAGCAATTCTAAAAATGAATCTGTCACTCAGCTCTTCAAGTGTGCACACAGTCCCCAGCCAGGCAGTGTTGCAGCGCGAGGCAGAAATGCTTTGTGCATTCGGTTCAGGAGATACAACCATATTCTCTAGAATACCATAGTAGCTAGCCATACAGACAATGCAAATGGCACAGCAACTCCCTGCACGCGAAATATCCGCTCCGGGCTGGCGGGCCCACCGACGAGCTGGGAGAGTCAAATGTGCATTCTAATAGGCCTATTTGCCCAACATTGGAATGATATTCTAAATTTTCATAACCTAAATAATTACATATGCGATGCCTAGCCAGCCATAGCACTGTTTGAAACCTGGACGTTTTACATGGCATATCTTATCTTGCTCTTAATAGACTACATCCAAAATCCGACCATAGAAAAAAAGCAGACTTCCTGATATGCCATTGAAAGCATTCTTCTAATGTCCAAAGTCAGTAACGCAAAATCCTATTGTTGCATCTTCAGATATTCTCTAAGTTTCTACCATTAGTCTGTATATTCATCTCTGTCGCATTATAAAAACTGCTCGCATCAGGTACGTGTTTGAGAATGGTGTTTAAACATTTTAGGACGCCCTAAATTTCAAGCCCTGAGTAGTTGATTTATGTTTGTTTGTTTTGTTATTAAAGTTGGATTTAATTTTCCCCACACAAATACAAATAAAACATTGTACTGCATAAAAACATTGAGCATTGACATCCAGACATACCCTCCAACATAGCACACATACACAGTCAAATACTATCTCACAAGCTACAACACAGAACTAAATGGGTTCACAAGCACAAGTCATCACCTCCCAGTTCTAGGAATTGTTGATTTTTATCTAATCTAGTCCCCCTCTGTCATTATTGTGCTGGCCCATACTAGCTAACTTGTATTGCTTTTTGTCAGGCATTTCCATCCTTGTGTGTTCGCTAGCTAGCTAGTTATCGGGATATACTCGAAGCTACCTCAAAAGTTAGCTCGTAGCTAGCTAAATTAGCCACACACAGGTACCGTAGCTAGGTGGTTTGTTGTACCCGTTGTTGTTGGTGGTTGTTGACCCGCCATGTTGGGCCAGTCCCCGCACACTAACCCGTTGATCTAGCATTACCATTCCCTCACTTGGAGTTCTGCTGTGACCACACTGCTCAGCGGTGCTGTAGGCTACTAGTCCTCACTTAACCAAGTCCACCAACACTGAGACTGACAGTCCACTCTTAACTGTGCCAGTCAGATGGCTTCATATAGGCGGGAGTTGAGTCGGGACCTTGATACATATTTAGGCGGGAGTCTCGACTCCGAAGCACGACGGGCCGGAGCCAACATAGTATTACTTTCTAAGCATCTAAAGCCACTGCCGAGGCAATCGAAGCATACAGAGACTAAAAGCTACTTTGTTACCTTTTTCTTGGAACACACTTCTCTTATGTGAAAACTGTTCTTTCCACACTGATTCAGTGCTGTACACAGGATGTCATTCCACCCATGTCAACAGTGTGAAAAACAACTCCCAGCCTCAGATGAGCACACACACTTCTTTGCTTGGGAGCTGAACATGCTCAAGCGGACAGCTCATGCACTCTGTCAGAAATTCAAACCAAGATCATTGAAATCTCGACTTGCGCACTTTGCATCATGAGTCTACCACACCAATCAAACACTCCAGGTCTAATGATGGGTCTCACTCCCCTCGTGATCCACCGCTCAATAAACACCATAGCTCATCCTTGCCAGGGAACAAATTGACAAACAGATGTGCAATGAGATTAAATTCAACCTTTATTTAACTAGGGAAGTCAGTTAAGAACAACTGCTTATTTACAACGACAGCCTACCCCGGGTCAAACCCGGACGAAGCTGGGCCAATTGTGCGCTGCCCTAAGGGCCTCCCAATCACGCCCGGATGTGATACAGCCTGGATCCGAACCAGCGACTGTAGTGACGCCTCTTGCACTGAGATGCAGTGCCTTACACCGCTGCGCCACTCGGAAGCAGCGGTCTAAGGTCTGCCCTTAAGCACATCCTGGCCAGGCTTCCCCTGCCGGTACCAAACCCCTACATCTGAAGAGAGCGTGGTTGCTGAATGGATGACACTGACGTACTGTCCAAAAGAGCCTCCAACTCTTATGACAGACTATGAACACTAATGATGATGATGCTGTCATGTACCACAGCTCTAGTATCATCTAAGCCTGCCGGTCTGGCAGTGACGGTCGACCAGAAAATACATTTGTCTGAAATATTTGAGAGGGCAAGCAGGAACTTCAACGTGGAACATGCACCTACTGCCATGGCATCCACATCCAAGTTTGATCAATTCAGTTTTTTAAAAGACAGACATCATCCCGATTTGGCGTGCTCCAAGGCACTTGGTTTTGGCCATTTCCCCCATGTGGATAAATCATTTGCTTCACTTGTCCTGCCTGCTTCGCTCTCTTTTCAGACAAAGAGCTGCCTAACAAACAATGCAGGGCATCTGATTGCATCCTACACAGGACACATGGCAGCACTGCTTCAGCCCTTCAGTTCTACCCTTCAGCCTTTCACCAAGTGCATAAGTGAAGCGCTAGCCCCCCATCGCCAAGCAGGAGTCAGGGTCCTGAACTACTTAGACGATTGGCTAATATGTGCAGGATCACAAAGCCTTGGCACACACATCCATGGTCCCACATCACCTCTGAGTTGGGACTAACAATGAACTTGGAAAATAGTTCTCTGGTACCCACTCAGTGTGTGCACTTCCTGGGCTTGACATCGGACACTCAAATCATGCGAGCAACACTCTCTCCAGAAAGAGTGGTATCTTTGAAAAACACAAAAAGCTGCCCATTTCAATGAATTGCTGGAGGAGAGAAATACAATGGTTGCACCCAACACTTCAAATTCCCAGCGGAGTTCTTCTAACTGCATTTCACAACCGGGTGACTGACCAGATGCCTTCCAAAAGGGATGGGGAGCAGTCTGGAATTCAGTCATGGGTCCATGGTGTATGGTCAGCACCATGGACAAAGGCTCACATCGATGTGCTGGAGCTCAGGTGGTTCACTTTGCACTCTGGCACTTCCTCCCAGTACTGAGAGGACAACATGTACGGATACGGGACAGAGAACACAACCGGTGGTTGCACACATCAACTGCACCAGGTAACTACTGCTTTGGGCAAACAGACACCTCACATTCTTCAGAGCAATACACCTGCCAGGGGTGGAGAATCAGGCAGCAGGCCCTCTCTCCAGAGGAGGTCCTCTTCCTTCAGACTGGAGGATATATCCCACAGTAGTGGCAATGATCTGGGCACGATTCAGAAGGGCCGTTGCCGATCTGTTAGCATCGCAAGACTCAACCCAATGTCCTATGTTGTTCTCCATAAAGGGTCCAGCAGGTGTGTTCTCTGGAGTGATGAATCACGCTTCAACATCTGGCAGTCAGACTGACAAATCTGAGTTTGGCGTACGCCAGGAGAACGCTACCTGCCCTAATGCATAATGCCAAATGTACAGTTTGGTGGAGGAGGAATAATGGTCTGGGGCTAGGCCCCTTAGTTCCAGTGAAGGGAAATCTTAACACTACAGCATACAATTACATTCTAGACAATTCTGTGCTTCAAACTTTATGGCAAGTTTTGGGACAGCCCTTTCCTGTTTCAGCATGACAATGCACCTGTGCACAAAGCAAGGTCCATAGAGAAATAGTTTGTCGAGATCAGTGTGGAAGAACTTGACTGGCCTGCACAGAGCCCTGACCTCAACCCCATCTTACACCTTTGGGATGAATTGGAGCACCGACTGCGAAACAGGCCTAATCACCTAACATCAAGGCCTGCAGTAATGTTCCAACATATAGTGGAAAGCCTTCCCAGAAGAGTGGAAGCTGTTATAGCAACAAAGGTGGGACCAACTCCATATTAATGCCCATGACTTTAGAATGAGATGTTCGATGATTAGTTTTCCACATACTTTTGGTCATTTTGAGCGGGGCAGCTGCCTCGCAGCGCTAAAGGCGTCGCTACAGACCTGGGTTCAAACCTAGGCTGTGTTGAAGCCAGCTGTGACCGAGAGACCCATGAGGCGGCGCACAATCGGCCCAGTGTCGTCCGGGTTGGGCCGGCCAGGATGTCCTTGTCCCATCACGCTCTAGCCACTCCTTGTGGCGGGCTGGACGCATGCACGCTGACTTCGGTCGACTGTTGTATGGTGTTTCCTCCGACACATAGGTGTGGCTGGCTTCCGGGTTATGCGAGCAGTGTGTCAAGAAGCAGTGCGGCTTCAAGGACGCAAGGCTCTCCGTACGGGAGTTGCAGCGATGGGACTAGACTAACTACTACCAATTGGATATCACGAAATTGGGGAGAAACGGGAGTAAATGTAAAAAATATCAAATAAAATGTAGTGTAGCTTGTTAGCTAGCATTATTAGCTAACGTTAGTTACACTATCAAAACATTACCATTACGAAAGTTGACCAAGTTAGCAAAAATGCATTGCTAACCAACAAAACAATGACTAACATGTTAATGTAGCTACAAAGCATCACGACGTTTTAATATGAATTTGTTAACTGACGTTTCAATCATGGTGTCATTCAAAACAACGAGGCCTAGGTAGAGCCAACCCATCACCAGTGTTTCTTGCAAACCTCTAACTAACGTTTGCTAGCTGTTAGCGAATGATTACCAACGTTAACTCAAAGACACGACAAACCTTTTACTCACCTGCTGATATCTAGCGCTTGGCTCAGACATCCTGATATGAACAGAGGCAAATCCTTGTATTTTAACAATAAATCAATTAGATCATCGCCAATGTAACGTTATTCAATACAGAAATGATAGCTATAACCGTAATGTAAACTCTTTCCTCCGGACACTGTCTCTGCTCAGGTCCCTCCCCTCGTTGTTTCTTCTTCTTCGTCTTGTTCTTCTTCTTTGGGGTTGGGCTGGCAGATCGCATCCAACTTTTGAGGTGCATACACCGCCACCTACTGGAGTGTAAGGCCAATCACGGCCTACCTACATTACCTTATCTTCATTAATCCTGTTCCTATTAGAAAGTGAAACAGAGCCCTAGACACCACTTCCCTCCCCCCATTACACCACCCAAACTCCAACCCTTTCACATAATCTCTCCATATCTTCTTCATACAGTTCACAAAATATCAACACGTGTAATATTCATGTGTAAACATACTGAATTATAATTGGATGCATTTTACCGCCGTATCATACTGTGCTATGATTGGTTAAGACCACCCAGATGGTTAGGTCATGGGCAGTTGATCATGGTTGGAGATACGTGAACATGCAAGTTATAGCTAGCTAATAAAGAGCTACGTTAAGAAATATCCTGTAGTACTGCATTTTATTATTTTGTACAAAGCGTGCAAAACAAGAAAACATGCACCACCGTTTCCTCCACTAAACACTCATTACACAGACCTGTTTCATGTCTCCTTATAATCCACAATGTTGCATTCAAACCTGTGTTCCCAAACTGTAGTCTACTCCACACAACTTCCTCTCTCCTACATCCCATACTCCCCACCTCTTCCTTTACTGACTGGTGCGCACGATAAAATTGTCTCCCCTTACTAGCATCCCACTCCCTTTGCCAAAGATTGAGCCCTTTTGCCCGGTTCAAGGATTTGACTTCCCTGCGGTCCAGCGGGACCTGAAAATCTACACCCTCTCCTCACAGCACACTTATGCCGAAGATTGTTATATCTAAACCAAGATACACCTCAACCTGTCGTTTCAAACGGGAACAAATGAGCCATAGTGGGCAACACAAGCAATGGGGTTGGCAGAGCCAAGCAGGAGCTTGCGAGATCCTATTAGCGCATTCATTTGCAAATTTCCGTTGGGGAACGCCTATTAAACAACGCAAATTTTATTTGAATTAGCAGAATGTCAGCCAATATCCACCTCGTTCCATCTTCTCCCACTACCGGCCCACATGTTTGGTAGTGAGTGGAAACGCCAACCGGATGCTCACATTTATACATCCGGTGAAATATCTGTCTCATTGTTCTATCTGTGCTTATGCTGCGTTTACATGGTACGAGGTAGATGATAAGCAGCAAACCGGGTGTCATTGTTTTCAATGAGAGCACAACGGTAAATGCCATTGAAGCTGGCGGTGAATGCTGTCAGCTGCCACTAGACAGGACTTGCCGCCGAAGTTCAAATATTTCAACTTTTGCCGTCTGGTCTGCTGTCGAGTTGTTTTCTTTCAGATGTTGATTTGCACGGATTGTTTACTGAAATCACCATAGCAACACATACCGTCGCGATTGCTTTCTTTTGCTGTCACTCTCTTTCTTGATTTCTCATCCCACTATGCTGACAGGTATGACGTTTTTAGCGTCCCTCGTCTAAACGCAGCATTAGTCACCAAATCGGCCTTCTCATTACCCTCCACACCCACATGGACAGGGACCCAGTACACGCTTACCACCACTCCTATCCTCTCCAATCCCATTAACAGACTCTGAGTGGTTTCACCTCCTCCACCCATCTCAAACCTATTGGCATCAACTTGGCCGCATACACTGACACATAATCAGTTAACCTGCTTACATACTCTAATATTGAAATCGGGGATATACACCCCTGACCCAAGCCTACCACTGACTTTGAACCATCTGTATATGTCCTTAAAAACAAATAAAACCGATTATCTTTCCACACACCGTCTCACGTCCTCACCCCATTCTCTCCTGCCTTCAATCATGTCCACATCTACACTTGGTTTCGGAAACAACCACAGAGGAATCTTCCCCAATGCAATTTACGGCCCTATCTCTCTCTCCCCCAGTCCATATTCTACCACCTTCAGCCTGATTGTCCACCCATACACCTTCTGCTTACCCACTCCTCGCTCTCAGCATTCCCCAGTTGCCGTGACTGCATGATGTCCTTAACTCCCTTTCAACCTCGCCCAGTACGCTAATGCAAGTTTGTCCCATCTTATCCTCAGTGGCAGTTACCCACTATCCACCTGCAATGCCTCAACAGGTATCATTTTGAAGGCACCCACACATAATCTCAGGGCCCTTGACTGTATCCTATCCAGGCGCTGTAGTACCGTTTTGGCTGCTGATCCATATACAAAGCACCCATAACACACAAAGATGACCTGATCAATGCCTGGTACATATACAACAATGTTTGTCTATACAACCCCCTATCCTGCCACTGCCCTCATGAGGTTCAGCACCTTCATGCACTTAATTTAAATATGCTCAACATGTCTCTTCCACGTAAGCCTTTCATCAAACCACATACCTAAATCCTTAAACTCAGACACCCTACCTATATCCTGACTGTATATTTACAGCCTAACATATTTAACTTTTCTCCTAGAATACACCATAAAGCAGGACTTGGCCACAGACATCCTAAACCCCATGTTAGATACCAATCTTTCACAACTCCCACAGCTTCTTGTATCTTCCCCATCATTGAAAATAAGAATTTGTTCTTAACTAACTTGCCTAGTAATAAAAAATAAAAAAAATACAAGGCCACACTCCCTCACTGTCCCTCTCTTGCGAGCTTGTGACGTCAAGACTCCAAAACATGGTAGCATTTGTTCTTTCAGCAGCCTGGTCTCGCTCTTTACTCTACTGCCCCAACACACTGGCAAATATATTTGTACAGTGGAGGCTCCTCAGAGGAGGAAGGGGAGGACCATCCTCAGGGAATTTCATAAAAATAAAAATAGTGAAACATTTAAAGTTATCTTTTTTAGATAAAACTATACAAAATATATTCACGTCACCAAATAATTTATTAAAACACACTGTTTGGCAATGAAGGTCTACAGTAGCCTCAGCAGCACTCTATAGGGTAACACCATGGTGTAGCTTATATCCTCCTCTGGGTACATTGACTTCAAAACAAAACCTAGGAGGCTCATGGTTCTCACCCCCTTCCATAGACTTATACAGTAATTATGACAACTTCCGGAAGACATCCTCCAACCTATCAGAGCTCTTGCAGCATGAACTGACGTTGTCCACCCAGTCAAAGGATCAGAGAATTAATCTAGTACTGAAAGCATAAGTTACAGCTAGCTAGCACTGCATAAAATGTGGTGAGTAGTTGACTCAAAGATAGAGAAAGACAACAGACAATTTCTTAAAAAATGAAGGAGCAGAGAGAGAGAGAGAAGAAAAAAAAATCCATTTAGCTAGTGAATGCAGCCAGCTAGTTAGCCTACTCAAACACCCGGCTCAAACAGAGGGATGCTATGTTAGCTAGCTGGCTATGACTATCCAACACTGGAACTCTTCCAAGTCAAGGTAAGCTTTTGGTTTTACAAATGTATTGCCACCGGGGCTCCTTAGTGTAACTGCTTACTGACTGTACACTGTACTGCATGATTGTAGCTGGTTTACTAACGCGTTAATTCTATTAGCTATGTTGACTATGACGTTACTTTAGCTAATGGTGACAATGATGTAGACCGTGTGTAGCGGTTATGGTATGGTTTGGCTTGGAAAGGGTTTTTCACCTGGTCACAGACAGCTGATGTGTTGTGCATTGAATTCCACAAACGGAGGGAAAAGGTGAGAGGAAGAGAGCACGTAGATGTGAGAAGGAATATAATGAGCTGTTTGTGTGGCTATGAAAGTTAACTGTTTGCATGTGATCAGGGGTGTATTCATTCCGCCAATACTGTTGAAAAGTGTTTCGTAAACGGAAGCAAATGGGACGACACGGGGATAAACATACCTGAATTTGCCCAATAGAAACTCTTGTTTGCAACTTTTGGACTAATGATTACACCCTAGATCAGCTAGATGCAGGCAAGAGTGTGCAAGGTTGTATTGAATGTGTCACTGTCTGTCACCTCAAATCTTTCTCTCGACCTGTGCACCTACATTGTAAACTTTCATTCATAGGCTAGGTGGTAGCAAGCTAATGGTGGGTATAGGGACAATTTGACTATCATCGATGTTACATTGAGCTGGGTGAATGGAATATGAATGACAGTCATCCAACATGATGTAATAGAAATAAGGCCATGCTCATAAGAACAATAATCGGCTTCCCTCATCGTAAATGGCACCGACCGCCACTGTATTTGTAACTAACACTTCTGTCTGTGACACTGGCATCTACCACTGACAGTTAAATAATAGCCATCCATATTCCAGTTATTGTACATTTTGGCTTAGAATTTAGTGTATTTCACTATTCAGGAACTTGAATAGTGAAATGATACAGAGGTTACCTCTGAAGATTGCATCCTGTGCTGACAGTTCTTCTTGATAGTGTCTTTCACATTCAATATTCAGCTTTTGTGTGATAGTGCAGCAATAATGAATAAAGCAACAGAACACTTATACAGATTTATTGCATCTTTATTTAAATGAAAAATATAAAAACAATACTCGTGACACTTGGATGAGAGTGTATTTGATTAGTGTTTTTAGTTTTTTTTCTTCGTTTTGGTACTTCACAAGAACAGGGTAGGTTGTGCCGATATGCTTCTTGTTATAGTGGTGACAGACGACGTCCACCTCATAGATACCGAAGAACACTGACAGGCTCATTGGGTGAGACCAGGAAACACAGGGTATAAAGAGCAAACTCAAATTCAGGACTGACGCCAACAAAGATGCTGCCTTTGGGTTTCATTCCATTCTTCCAAATGAACTGTAGCGCCAGGATGTGCTTGTTCTTGTCAGGCTGGTTTTGACATAAAAGAGAGAAGAGAGAGACAATGAAGACATACATCCACGAGAAAGAGTCATTTGTTATGCTTGACATATACACAGAGTATGCAAAACATTAAGGGCACCTGCTCTTACCATGACAGACTGACCAGGTGAATCCAGGTGAGAGCTAAGATTCCTTATTGATGTCACTTGTTAAATCTCCTTCAATCAGTGTAGATGAAGGGGAGGAGACAGGTTAAATAAGTATTTTTAAGCCTTGAGACAATTGAGACATGGATTGTGTATGTGTGCCATTCAGAGGGTGAATGGGCAAGACAAACTATTTAAGTGCCTTTGAATAGGGTATGGTCGTTTTTATTTTATTTCACCTTTATTTAACCAGGTAGGCTAGTTGAGAACAAGTTATCATTTGCAACTGCGACCTGGCCACGACAAAGCATAGCAATTTGACACATACAACGACACAGAGTTACACATGGAATAAACAAAACATACAGTCAATAATACAGTAGAAAAAATAAGTCTATATACAATGTGAGCAAATGAGGTGAGATAAGGGAGGTAAAGGCAAAAAAAGGCCATGGTGGCGAGGTAAATACAATATAGCCAGTAAAACACTGGAATGGTAGATATGCAGTGGAAGAATGTGCAAAGTAGAAATAGAAATAATGGGATGCAAAGGAGCAAAATAAATAAATACAGTAGGGGAAGGGGTAGTTGTTTGGGCTAAATTATAGATGGGCTATGTACAGGTGCAGTAATCTGTGAGCTGCTCTGACAGCTGGTGCTTAAAGCTAGTGAGGGAGATAAGTGTTTCCAGCTTCAGAGATTTTTGCAGTTCATTCCAGTCATTGGCAGCAGAGAACTGGAAGGAAAGACGACCAAAGGAGGAATTGGCTTTGGGGGTGACTAGTGAAATATACCTGCTGGAGCGCGTGCTACGAGTGGGTGCTGCCATGGTGACCAGTAAGCTGAGATAAGGCGGGGCTTTACCTAGCAGAGACTTGTAGATAACCTATAGCCAGTGGGTTTGGCGACGAGTATGAAGCGAGGGCCAACCAACGAGAGCGTACAGGCCGCAATGGTGGGTAGTGTATGGGGCTTTGGTGACAAAACGGATGGCACTGTGATAGACTGCATCCAGTTTGTTGAGTAGAGTGTTGGAGGCTATTTTATAGATGACATCACCGAAGTCGAGGATCGGTAGGATGGTCAGTTTTACGAGGGTATGTTTGACAGCATGAGTGAAGGATGCTTTGTTGCGATATAGGAAGCCGATTCTAGATTTAATTTTGGATTGGAGATGCTTAATGTGAGTCTGGAAGGAGAGTTTACAGTCTAACCAGACACCTAGGTATTTGTAGTTGTCCACGTATTCTAAGTCAGAGCCGTCCAGAGTAGGACGGGCGAGCAGGTGCGGGCAGTGATCGATTGAATAGCATGCATTTAGTTTTACTTGCGTTTTAAGAGCAGTTGGAGGCCACGGAAGGAGATTTGTATGGCATTGAAGCTTGTCTGGAGGTTAGTTAGGACAGTGTCCAAAGAGGGGCCAGAAGTATACCGAATGGTGTCGTCTGCGTAGAGGTGTATCAGAGAATCACCAGCAGCAAGAGCAACATCATTGATGTATACAGAGAAGAGAGTCGGCCCGAGGATTGAACCTTGTGGCACCCCCATAGAGACTGCCAGAGGTCCGGACAACAGGCCCTCCGATTTGACACATTGAACTCTATCAGAAAAGTAGTTGGTAAACCAGGCGAGGCAATGATTTGAGAAACCAAGGCTGTCGAGTCTGCCAATAAGAATGTGGTGATTGACAGAGTCGAAAGCCTTGGCCAGGTCGATGAATACGGCTGCGCAGTAATGTCTCTTATCGATGGCGGTTATGATGTCATTTAGGACCTTGAGCGTGGCTGAAGTGCACCCATGACCAGCTCTGAAACCAGATTGCATAGCGTAGAAGGTACGGTGGGATTCGAAATGGTAGGTAATCTGTTTGTTAACTTGGCTTTCTAAGACCTTAGAAAGGCAGGGCAGGATAGATATTGGTCTATAACAGTTTGGGTCTAGAGTGTCTCCTCCTTTGAAAAGGGGGATGACCGCGGCAGCTTTCCAATCTTTGGGAATCTCAGACGATACGAAAGAGAGGTTGAACAGGCTAGTAATAGGGGATGCAACAATTTCGGCAGATAATTTTAGAGAGGGTCCAGATTGTCTAGCCCGGCTGATTTGTAGGGGTCCAGATTTTGCAGCTCTTTCAGAACATCAGCTATCTGGATTTGGGTGAAGGAGAAATGGTGGGGGCTTTGGCGGGTTGCTGTGGAGTGTGCCGGGCAGTTGACCGGGGTAGGGGTAGCCAGGTGGAAAGCATGGCCAGCCGTAGAGAAATGCTTCTTGAAATTCTCAATTATAGTGGATTTACCGGTGGTGACAGTGTTTCCTAGCCTCAGAGCAGTGGGCAGCTGGGAGGAGGTGCTCTTATTCTCCATGGACTTTACAGTGTCCCAGAACTTTTTTGAGTTAGTACTACAGGATGCAAATTTCTGTTTGAAAAAGCTAGCCTTAGCTTTCCTAACTGCCTGTGTATATTTGTTCCTAACTTCCCTGAAAAGTTGCATATCACGGGGGCTATTCGATGCTAATGCAGGACGCCACAGGATGTTTTTGTGCTGGTCAAGGGCAGACAGGTCTGGAGTGAACCAAGGACTATATCTATTCCTAGTTCTAAATTTTTTGAATGGGGCATGCTTATTTAAGATGGTGAGGAAGGCACTTTTAAAGAATAGCCAGCCATCATCTACTGACGGGATGAGGTCAATGTCATCCAGGATACCCCGGCCAGGTCGATTAGAAAGGCCTGCTCGCAGAAGTGTTTTAGGGAGCGTTTGACAGTGATGAGGGGTGGTCGTTTGGTCGCAGACCCATTACGGATTCAGGCAATGAGGCAGTGATCGCTGAGATCTTGATTGAAAACAGCAGAGGTGTATTTGAAGGGCGAGTTAGTTAGGATGACATCTATGAGGGTCCCCGTGTTTACGGATTTGGAGTTGTACCTGGTAGGTTCATTGATAATTTGTTTGAGATTGAGGGCATCAAGCTTAGATTGTAGGATGGCCGGGGTGTTAAGCATGTCCCAGTTTAGGTCACCTAGTAGCACGAGCTCAGAAGATAGATGGGGGCAATCAATTCACATATGGTATCGAGGGCACAGCTGGGGGCAGAGGTAGGTCTATAGCAAGCGGCAACAGTGAGAGACTTGTTTCTGGAAAGGTGAATTTTTAGAGGTAGAAGCTCGAATTGTTTGGGTACAGACTTGGATAGTTATACAGAACTCTGCAGTCTATCTTTGCAGTAGATTGCAACACCGCCCCCTTTGGCAGTTCTATCTTGGCGGAAAATGTTATAGTTAGCGATGGAGATCTCAGGGTTTTTGGTGGTTTTCCTAAGCCAGGATTCAGACACGGCTAAGACATCCGGGTTGGCAGAGTGTGCTAAAGCAGTGAGTAAAACAAACTTAGGGAGTAGGCTTCTAATGTTAACATGCATGAAACCAAGGCTTTTACGGTTACAGAAGTCAACAAATGAGAGCACCTGGGGAGTGGGAGTGGGGCTAGGCACTGCAGGACCTGGATTAACCTCTACATCACCAGAGGAACAGAGGAGAAGTAGATTAAGGGTACAGCTAATGGCTATAAGAACTGGCCGTCAAGCACGTTCGGAACAAAGAGTAAAAGGAGCAGGTTTCTGGGCTCGATAGCATAGATTCAAGGCATAGTGTACAGACAAGGGTAAGGTAGGATGTGAGTACATTGGAGGTAAACCTAGGCATTGAGTAAAGTAATGATGAGAGAGATATAGTCTCTAGAGACTTTTAAATCAGGTGATGTCATCGCATATGTAGGAGGTGGAACAACATGGTTGGTTAAGGCATATTGAGCAGAGCTAGAGGCTCTACAGTGAAATAAGGCAGTAATCACTAACCAGGACAGTAATGGACGAGGCATATTGATATTAGAGAGAGGCATGCGTAGCCAAGTGAACATATGGGTCCAGTGAGTGGTTGGGCTGACTGGGGTCACGTAGGTGCCAGGCGCACCGGTTTGTGTCAAGAACAGCAACACTGCTGGGTTTTTCACACCCAACAGTTTCCTGTGTGTATCAATGGTCCACCACCAAAAGGGCATCCAGCCAACCTAACAACTGTGGGAAGCATTGTAGTCAACATGAGCCAGTATCCCTGTGGAACGCTTGACACCTTGTAGAGTCCATGCCCCAACGAATTGATGCAAACGGGGGTGGGGGGAGGTACAACTCAATATTAGGAAGGTGTTCCTAATGTTTGGTATACTCAGTATATATATATACTGTATATATATCTCTATATCTCACGTCATTTCTAAAGAATACTCTGAAATTGTCAACTCAAAGTCGCATATCTGATTCAACATGATAATCAAAACATACATTCATCATGTCAGTATTTTAAAAAAATCTAAACTGGGGAGAATTTGCGTTCACACTGTAGTGTTGCCTTTAATCAATGTTTCCCAGCTTCACTTGCAAATACAACTGGATCCAGTTATGAAAGCCGATGACCGTGCGGCCCCTTCTGGTCTCTCCGACAAAGACATGCTCAAACCCTGAGGAGTCTGGCCTGGAGGAACATGGGAGAACATTATGAGGCTGGAACATAGAACACCACTGCTTTTCCACCCTCTTCCTGAAGGGATGATATTGAAGAGTAATGGGAGGTCATCCACCTCTTAGATTAGCTTGGTGATGCACACGATGACATGATAGCACAATCTGCGGCTTCACATACTGTACAGCATAAGTGAAAATAGACTACTCTACTCCTAGGAATACACAAAAGCTAAGGCTCCAAGTCAAGTCTCAAGTTATTTTCTTTCCTGCCAAGTCAAGTCTCAATTCATCAAATGTGTGCCTTGAGTTGGTCCAAGTCTCGAGTCGTAAGTCCACACTGTATGCCATTTGAAAAGACAGGCATAAAGACTAAATAAATGAGAGACTGAGGTGACAATACAGCCTTCTTTAATCGTGAATGGATTTCACATTGAACAAACATAACCCTAACCAGTGAAGAGAAAACATTTAGCAGCCTAATGAAGAACTATTTTGACATCTGAAAAGTAACAGTTACATAAGAGGAGAGATTTACCCACTTGCTAGTTCCTCGTCTGGCGTACAGCTCAAACCAGATATGGTAGAGTTGCTCCTTGAATTCCGGTAATCCCTCTGGGGAGTGCGATTTCTCTACTAGGTACTTATGTGCGATCTACAAATGAGAGAAACATATGGAGACAATTTCAATCATGGGGTGTTGATTGACTCACTTTAGCTTGTAAAGGTTCCAACTTGGCCATGGTTCTCCCTGTGAATTGATGTGACATTGAAATGGTTTTAACTTTTTCTGCATGCATCTGTGATTTGACTTATGTTCCTACTCACCAGACTAAATAAAGATACAGTATTCTTGTTACCGACCTATCCACCATATGTTTTAACTGATACCTTCATGGTGGGCATTCGAAGCATGCAGTCCAGAAACTTGTGGTTTTCTGCTTCCTCATCTGGGGTTACAGTCTCAGGCTCACCGGTATCACTTTCATAGTTATCCAGTAGAGAGATAAAGGCTGGAAGAGGACATGCAGATCGGTTTCGAGGGTAGTATGTGTTCTGATCTTACAAAAGGAATATTTTGTTTTGTCTATCCACTCCTCCTGGATGTCAGTACACATCCTGTTTGTATCATGTTCAATTATATTTGAACTCCTGCTACTCTCTACGTACGTAATACATTGCAGATAAGATAGGATTTCCAAAGGAAAATAATGGTATCACACAGGAAACGGTTGAAATCAAAAGTTCATAAAAATGGAAGCACTAACGCTCACACCTCAAGCGTTTACCCTAAAAAAGACTCCTTTTTGAAAATGCTTTCATCGACAAACAAGAATAGAGGATATCCAGCTCCATCACTGTCATCATTCATGTCAGCATTCAGTCCCGGCTTTCCCCTGCACAAAGCACAGCAGAGGAAGAGGAAATCAGTTACACATTACAAATATGTAAGCATTCCCACCAATGACCTAGGGATGAAGCTGTCCACTTTTGTTTAGAAACATTGTATCCTCTTGAAATAAATGAAGCATGACCCAGTGCCCTTTGAAGCTGCAACTCCACATTTGTTTATGAGTCAGGAGATTCCAACAGCAGCATGTTTTCACTGGACTTGCACTCTCTATCTATCTGTGGCACAGTGTCTAACATGCTATTGTGTCCTTTAGAACAGGGATCATAAACTAGATTCAGTCGGGGGCCATTTTTTTTCTTGAGCCGGTGGTCACGGGGCCGGAACATAATTACAAATAATTTGTAGACCAAAAAATGTAACGCAAGACACCCAAACAGATATATTTGACTAAAACATAATAATTTGAAACCTTGCTTAAATTTGTGTACGATCACATACAGTATATCTCGCTATTATGCATGGAAATACTTTGAAACAGATTTCCAAAATTAAAATCACTTGGAGCTGATTTGCTGATGTTTTTACAGTCTTATGTCCAACAATGGGAATAAAAAAATATAAAAAAATAAAAGTGATTTCTCAACAAAAAAAATGTCTTGCTCAGAAAACTTGGGGGGCCAAATCAAAAGCGGGCTAAATTCCGGCCCGTGGGCCGCCAGTTGGGGAACCCTGCTTTAGAAAGACCACAACAGCAACAATATAGAGCATTTTAGGGGTCTGGATTTGTTCAATGTGCTGTGACCTTACAACAAACAATGCCTGTGGCCTTACTATTAGCAAAAACATTCATCAAGGTAAACACATAGTTTGTGTACAACAATTAACAGACATGATATCACTGAATAATTCAGTGAACTGATCATCACCACCTCTAACAACATTAAAACAAAATCACATTTCTAGATAAAATCATTACGTTTAACAGTTTGAGTTCATTAACATTCAGGTTTTGATTGATACTACCATCCATCCAGTATCTTGCCATCAATGCAAGCTACTTATCAATCTGTCTCAAATTTCACTGACCTTGTTCGGCTTTGGCCTGCTCACTGGCGTATGAAGAAAAGTGGTCAAGTGTGTTTGGGGAAGCCAAGGGGATTCAGTCCTGTGGGGGGATTTGTGCGGGTGAAACTGGCCTGTTGAAAGGAGGTATCTTTATGTATAAAGACAGGGGGCGCTCCAACATCATGAGGCAGGACAGGGGCCATTTTAAAGGTTTAGCCACTGTCAACAACTCTAGCCGAAGGGATTAAACTGTTGTACTGACTGTTTTTGAATAACTTTCTACAATGTCGGTTCCCTTTGTTTCTTTAGTACTGCATTGTTTTTCTCCCGTCTCTGTCTTGTCTCTCCACCACCGTGTCCTCTTCCCAAGTGGAAATACACCACAAGTGTGTGTAGAAATAAGGTTATTGTGTATAATAAATAGGGCCATATGAAAGGCAGTGAGACCAGTCCAGAGGTGTTTATGATGAAGCACAGATTATAGGGGCCGGTTAAATCAAAGACAACAGTTACATTGTACTGTCTGTTGCATCATGACATCGTGACACAGTAAAAACAATGTTCTCAATTCTCTAACATTTTGTAGATGAGTGACAAATCCTGATCTACTAAATTGTTGTACATAACATGTATCATTCATGACAGGAAACAAAATAAATATATTTACATTCTAAAATGGAAGGTTCAGACCTGAACATCGATTAAGGCAGACCCCTGCACCTCTCTGATTCAAAGGGGTTGAGTTAAATGACCCCTGCACCTCTCTGATTCAAAGGGGTTGGGTTAAATGACCCCCGCACCTCTCTGATTCAAAGGGGTTGGGTTAAATGCAGAAGACACATTTCAGGTGAATGCACTTCAGTTGTGCAACTGACTAGGTATCCCCTTTCACTTAATTCCCGATAAAAGCCTGATCTTAAAGGCCAATTCCGCCACATTTCAACATTCATTATCTCCAGCGCCATACCAGTGTCTACAAAAGTATGTGGACACCTGCTAGTCAAACACCTCATTCCAAATTCATGGACATTAACATGGAGTTGGTCCCCCCTTTGCTGCTATAACAGCCTCCACTCTTCTGGGAAGGCTTTCCACTAGATGTTGGAACATTGCTGCGGGGACTTACTTCCATTCAGCCACAAGAGCATTAGTGAGGTTGGGCACTGATGTTGGGTGATTAGGCCTGGCTCGCAGTCTGCGTTCCATTTCATCCCAAAGGTGTTTGATGGGGTTGAGGTCAGTGCTCTGTGCAGGCCAATCAAGTCCTTCCACACTGATCTCGACAAACCATTTTGTGCACAGGGGCATTGTCATGCTGAAACAGGAATGGGCCTTCCCCAAACTGTTGCCACAAAGTTGGAAGCACAGAATTGTCTAGAATGTCATTGTATGCTGTAGCATTAAGATTTCCCTTCACTGAAACTAAGGGGCCTAGCCCGAACCATGAAAAACAGCCCCAGACCGTTATTCCTCCTCAACCAAACTTTACAGTTGGCACTATGCATTAGGGCAGGTAGCGTTCTCCTGGCATCCGCCAAACCCAGATTCGTCCGTCACACTGCCAGATGGTGAAGCGTGATTCATCATTCCAGGAACACGTTTACACCACTCCAGCCGACGCTTTGCATTGCGCATGGTGATCTTAGACTTGTGTGCGGCTGCTCGGCCATGGAAATCCATTTCCTGAAGCTCCCGACAAACAGTTATTGTGCTGGCTGACTTTGCCTCCAAAGGCAGTTTGGAACTCTGTAGTTGCAACCGAGGCAATTTTTGCGTGCTGCGCCTTCAGCGGTCCCATTCTGTGAGCCTGTGTGGCCTACCACTTCACAGATGAGCTGTTGTTGCTTCTAGAGGTTTCCACTTCACAATAACAGCACTCACCATTAACAGGGGCAGCTCTAGCAGGGCAGAAATTTGAAGAACTGACTTGTTGGAAAGGTGGCATCCTATGATGGTGACATTTTGAAAGTCAATGAGCTTTTCAGTACGGGCCATTCCACTGCTAATGTTTGTCTATGGAGATTGCATGGTCGTGTGCTCGATTGTATACACCTGTCAGTAAGGGGTGTGGCTGAAATAGCCAAATCCACTCATTTGAAAGGGGTGTCCAATACTTTTGGCCATGTAGCGTATGTGAAAACAGTGTTTCTATGATCTGTGGTTAGAAAGATAAGAAAAAAGGTAATTAAAAAAATGCTTCTCTGTGACATCACAGGATATGATTCAAAGTAAGAAAAACTGATTTAAAAAACCTGCAACAAGTTTCTAGCCAGAGGGAGTGTATTTTCTTACTCCCCAGGTAACCGAGAATGTCAGTGTTTGAAAATCAGTGTTTTTAAAATGTCTTAGAGAGATGTGTCCAAACTTTTGACTGGTACTATAAATATATATATATATTACATACACAGTTTAAGTCGGAAGTTTACATACACCTTAGCCAAATACATTTAAACTCAGTTTTTCACAATTCCTGACATTTAATTCTAGTAAAAATTCCCCGTCTTAGGTCAGTTAAGATCACCACTTTATTTTAAGAATGTGAAATGTCAGAATAATAGTAGAGAGAATGATTTATTTCAGCTTTTATTTATTTCATCACATTCCCAGTGGGTCAGAAGTTTACATACACTATATTAGTATTTGGTAGCATTGCCTTTAAATAGTTTTACAAGCTTCCCACAATAAGTTGGGTGAATTTTGGCCCATTCCTCCTGACAGAGCTGGTGTAAGTGAGTCAGGTGTGTAGGCCTCCTTGCTCGCACACACTTTTTCAGTTCTGCCCTCAAATTTTCTATAGGATTGAGGTCAGGACTTTGTAATGGCCACTCCAATACCTTGACTTTGTTGTCCTTAAGCCATTTTGCCACAACTTTGGAAGTATGCTTGGGGTCATTGTCCATTTGGAAGACCCATTTGCAACCAAGCTTTAACTTCCTGACTGATGTCTTGAGATGTTGCTTCAATATATCCACACAATTTTCCTCCCTCATGATGCCATCTATTTTGTGAAGTGCACCAGTCCCTCCTGCAGCAAAGCACCCCCACAACATGATGCTGCCACCCCCGTGCTTCACGGTTGGGATGGTGTTCTTCGGCTTGCAAGCCTCCCCCTTTTTCCTCCAAACATAAAGATGGTCATTATGGCCAAACAGTTCTATTTTTGTTTCATCAGACCAGAGGACATTTCTCCAAAAAGTACCATCTTTGTCCCCATGTGCAGTTGCAAACCGTAGTCTGGCTTTTTATGGCGGTTTTGGAGCAGTGGCTTCTTCCTTGCTAAGCGGCCTTTCAGGTTATGTCGATATAGGACTCGTTTTACTTTCGATATAGATACATTTGTACACGTTTCCTCCAGCATCTTCACAAGGTCCTTTGCTGTTGTTCTGGGATTGATGAGCACTTTTCGCACCAAAGTACGTTCATCTCTAGGAGACAGAATGCTTCTCCTTCCTGAGCGGTATGATGGCTGCGTGGTCCCATGGTGTTTATACTTGCGTACGATTGTTTGTACAGATGAACATGGTACCTTCAAGCATTTGAAAATTTCTCCCAAGGATGAACCAGACTTGTGGAGGTCTACAATTTTTTTTCTGAGGTCTTGGCTGATTTCTTTGGTTATCCCATGATGTCAAGCAAAGATGCACTGAGTTTGAAGGTAGGCCTTGAAATACATCCACAGGTACACCTCCAATAGGCGAATTGACATCATTTGAGTCAATCAGAAGCTTCTAAAGCCATGACATCATTTTCTGGAATTTTCCAAGCTGTTTAAAGGCACAGTCATCTTAGTGTATGTAAACTTCTGACCCACTGGAATTGTGATACAGTGAATTATGAGTGAAATAATCTGTCTGTAAACAATTGTTGGAAAAATTACTTGTGTCGTGCACAAAGTAGATGTCCTAGCCGACTTGCCAAAACTATAGTTTGTTGACAAGAAATTTGTGGAGTGGTTGAAAAACTAGTTATAATGACTCCAACCTAAGTGTATGTAAACTTCCGACTTATATATATATATATAGTTTATACGATAAGCTTGAAATAAGCATGGTTTGATTGACCTAACAATCGAAAACACATTTTATTTTAGCTTTCCTAATGAACCAGAAAATCTGTAGCTATTTATGTTTGTTTATCAAAGATAGCCAGCTAATTCATTGGTCCTGCTTTGAAGGCTAGTGTACCACTCAGGATTTAATTGAAGTCAGAACCTTCCATGTAAGAATGTAAACATAATCAGCAAAATGTCTAAAAACATATCATGTTAGTTCAGTACTTTTGGTCCAACAATGATTTGTGTTTTTAATCATTTTTGGATTCCTGTATGACTCAGCACTGCCTTCTGTGTTAAAGACAATGACAGCGCAGCCCTTGCACACTCTTGTGGAAGGAAAAGGCATTGTATGTTCTTGTGAGAAACGTTGAATGCGTTGGAGTCTCATCTCATCACTAGTTCATCAATGTCAGTTTTTCAGCAAATCCAACAATTAATTTACTAGCGGCAATGAAACTAAAGAGTAAGTACCTTTTTTTTTTAAATTTCGACCAGCAGATGGGTGCGACTATGGGACAAGATATGAAAAAAACTGTAGCTGCATGCAACAGTATCATGGTCCAAAAGCACCTTTACAAGAATAGGAATAGACCTGGCTCAGTTTCCCGATAACGATGGAATTTAGGCCCACGAGTGTTTTAACGATGCATCTTTCTTACAACAGCCGAAGATGTAACATGCGTTTTCCAAAACAGCACGTAGAGAACAGTTGCTAGTGAGTCGGAGCGTCGATACAGATAGGTTCGAAAGACAGTGTTGCTGATCAGATCTCAAATCAAATATTACCGTAACATTATAACTATTTCACATGACAGATCAGCTCCTATAGAGATGAACATCTACGGCTGCAAATATTGAGGCGGTTTATTCTAATGCATACCCATAAAAAAATGCACATTAAATCACCAATGTTAGGATACACGTCATGAAATATATTGAGACATTTCAGACAGTAGCCTAAAAGTAGCAAAATAGAAGTCAGTGTATTGAACATGAAAGGTATTTCAATATGAATGAAATAGGCCTATAGCCTACTGTAGGCTATTTATATTTAATGCAGTCATCTCGGTTTTCATTTGAAGCATTATTTTATACTTCACTTGTTTGGTTTACAGGCCTCCTGGGCCATATACAGCGTTCCTCACTGAGTTCCCTGAATTCCTATTGGACCTGGTAGTCATGGCAGATAATATTCACATTTTTGGTGACTTCAATATTCACATGGAAAAGTCCACAGAACCACTCCAAAAGTCTTTCGGAGCCATCATCGACTCAGTGGGTTTTGTCCAACATGTCTCCGGACCAACTCACTGCCACAGTCATACTCTGGACCTAGTTTTGTCCAGTGGAATAAATATTGTGAATCTTAATGTTTGTCCTCATAATCCTGGACTATCGGACCACCATTTTATTACGTTTGCTATCGCAACAAATAATCTGCTCAGACCCCAACCAAGGATCATCAAAAGCTGTGCTATAAATTCTCGGACAATCCAAAGATTCCTAGATGCCCTTCCAGACTCTCCACCTATCCAAGGACGTCAGAGTACAAAAATCAGTTAATCACCTAACTGAGGAACTAAATTTAACCTTGCGTAATACCCTAGATGCAGTCGCACCCCTAAAAGCAAAAAACATTTGTCAAAAAAACTAGCTCCCTGGTATACAGAAAATACCCGAGCTCTGAAGCAAGCTTATAGAAAATTGTAACGGAAATGGCGCTACACCAAACTGGAAGTCTTCCGACTAGCTTGGAAAGACAGTACCGTGCAGTATTGAAGAGCCCTCACTGCTGCTCGATCATCCTATTTTTCCAATTGAGGAGAATAAGAAAAATCCAAAACGTATTTTTTATACTGTCGCAAAGCTAACTAAAAAAGTAGCATTCCCAAGATAGATGGCTTTCACTTCAGCAGTGATAAATTAATGAACTTCTTTGACGAAAAGATCATGATCATTAGAAAGCAAAGTACGAACTGCTCTATAAAACTACACAACACCGCCAGGACCTAGGATCAAGGGAGACACAAGTGTTTTAATACAATATCTCTTGACACATTGATGAAAATAGTCTCTAAACCGTCAAGCTGCATACTGGACCTTATTCAAACTAAACTACTGAAAGAGCTGCTTCCTGTGCTTGGCCCTCCTATGTTGAATATAATAAACGGCTCGCCATCCACCGGATGTGTACCAAACTCACTAAAAGTGGCAGTAATAAAGCCTCTCTTGAAATAGCCAAACCTTGACCCAGAAAATATTTAAAAAACTAAAATCATTCTATATAGAATCTCCCCTTCCTCTCAAAATTTTTGGAAAAAGCTGTTGCGCAGCAACTCACTGCCTTGCTGAAGACAAACAATGTATACAAAACAGTTCAGTCTGGTTTTAGACCCCATCATAGCACTGAGACTGCACTCGTGAAGGTGGTAAATTACCTTTTAATGGTGTCAGACCAAGGCTCTGCATTTGTCCTCGTGCTCCTAGACCTTAGTGCTGCTTTTGATACCATCGATTACCACATTCTTTTCGAGAGATTGGAAACACAAATTGGTCTACACGGACAAGTTCTGGCCTGGTTTAGATCTTATCTGTCGGAAAGGTATCAGTTTGTGGATGATTTGTCTTCTGACAAATCAACTGTACATTTCAGTGTTCCTCAAGGTTCCATTTTAGGACCACTATTGTTTTCACCATATATTTTACCTCTTGGTGATGTCATTCGGAAACATAATGTTAACTTTCACTGCTATGCGGACAATACACAGCTGTACATTTCGATGAAGCATAGTGAAGCTCCAAAATTGACCTCCCTGGAAGACTGTATTTCAGACATAAGGAAGTGGATGGCGGCAAATGTTCTACTTTTAAACTCGGACAAAACTGAGACGCTAGTTCTAGGTCCCAAGAAACAAAGAGATCTTCTGTGGGATCTGACAATTAATCTTGATGTTTGTACAGTCATTTCAAATAAAACTGATGGACCTCGGCGTTACTCTGGACCCTAATCTCTCTTTTGACAAACATATCAAGAATATTTAAAGGACAGATTTTTTCCATCTTTGTAACTTTAAAAAAATCTGAAACTTTCCGTCCAAAAATTATGCAGAAAAATGTATCCATGCTTTTGTCACTTCTCGATTAGACTACTGCAATGCTCTACTTTCCAGCTACCCGGATAAAGCACTAAATAAACTTCAGTTAGTGCTAAACACTACTGCTAGAATCATGGCTAGAACCCAAAAAATTTATCATAATACTCCAATGTTAGCCTCTCCACTGGCTTCCTGTTAAGGCTAGAGCTGATTTCAAGGTTTTACTGCTAACCTACAAAGCATTACATGGGCTTGCTCCTACCTATCCTTCCGAGTTGGTCCTGCCGTACATACCTACACGTACGCTACGGTCACAAGACGCAGGCCTCCTAACTGTCCCTAGAATTTCTAAGCAAACAGCTGGAGGCAGGGCTTTCTCCTATAGAGCTCCATTTTTATGGAATGGTCTGCCTATCCATGTGAGAGACGCAGACTCGGTCTCAACCTTTAAGTCTTTATTGAAGACTCATCTCTTCAGTAGGTCCTATGATTGAGTGTAGTCTGGTCCAGCGGTGTGAAGGTGAACGGAAAGGAACTGGAGCGACGACCCGCCCTTGGTGTCTCTGCCTGGCCGGTTCCCCTCTCTCCACTGGGATTCTCTGCCTCTAACCCTATTACGAGGGCTGAGTTACTGGCTTACTGGTGCTCTTCCATTCTGTACCTAGGACGGGTGCATCACTTGAGTGGGTTGAGTCACTGACGTGATCTTCCTGTCCGGTTTGGCACCCCCCTTGGGTTCGTGCCGTGGGGGAGGTCTTCGTGGGCTATACTTGGCCTTGTCTCAGGGTAGTAGGTTGGTGGTTGAAGATATCCCTCTAGTGGTGTGGGGGCTGTCCCTTGGCAAAGTGGGTGGGGTTACATCATGCCTGGTTGGCCCTGTCCGGGGGTATCATCGGATAGGGCCACAGTGTCTCCCGACCCCTTCTGTCTCAGCCACCAGTATTTATGCTGCAATAGTTTGTGTCAGGGGGCTAGGGTCAGTCTGTTATATCTGGAGTATTTCTCCTGTCTTAACCGGTGTCCGTATGCTCCCTCTAATTCTCTCTCTCTCAGGAACTGATCCCTAGGACTATGCATCAGGACTACCTGGCCTGATGACTCCTTGCTGTCCTCAGTCCACCTGGTCGTGCTTCTGCTCCAGTTTCCAGTGTTCTGCCTGCAGCTATGCAACCCTGTCCTGTTCACCGGACATGCTACCTTGTCCCGACCTGCTGTTATCGACTCTCTCTCTCTCTACCGCACCTGCTGTCTCTAACTCTAAATGATCGGCTATGAAAAGCCAATTGACATTTACTCCTGAGGTGCTGACCTGTTGCACCCTCTACAACCACTGTGATTATTATTATTATTTGACCCTGCTAGTCATCTATGAACATCTGAACATCTTGGCCATGTACTGTTATAATCTCCACCCGGCACAGCCAGAAGAGGACTGGCCACCCCTCAGAGCCAGGGTCCTCTCTAGGTTTCTTCCTAGGTTCTGGCCTTTCTAGCGAGTGTTTCCTAGCCCCCGTGCTTCTACACCTACATTACTTGCTGTTTGGGGTTTTAGGCTGGGTTTCTGTACAGCACTTTGTAACATCGGCTGATGTAAAAAGGGCTTTATAAATACATTTGATTGATTGTATCAATTGCAAAGACATTGGGAACGTTGTATTTGTGGTCAACTTTGTTCTGAAGTTCTCGGCGGACATAGAGATGGATAAACCATGTGATTCTATGCATAAAGTGTATAAACTGACACGAGAGGGCAAAAAAGCATGCACTTAGTTGTTCTACGCATGGTCAGGCAGGCGTGAGATTACATGCATTTTCAAGTACAACGTTAATAACAATGGTTTTGGGGAACAGCTCGAAGATAAGGATGCTCCTAAGAAAGTTCTAACGATTAATGTAGCCTTAAAACGCTTTTGGGTAACCGGGCCATGGACAGGAAGTTGATTTGCTGTAATCACACGTTCACTGTTAATACAGAGTCCAATCGCCATAAAACATGTATTGAGAAACATAGGAAAATTGTCCTATAACCCCCATCATAAAATCAAAACAGTAATTTATATATGGTTGTTAAAACACAAGACAACCACTTTTTGGATGAAAATGATAGTAACTAGGAAATGTGGTTAAGGACTAATGTTTTTGTACTGAAAAAGTATTTAACTAATCAGTGTGAGTCTCATTCAAACACATACTGTTACATGTTAAATAAAGTGCACCTTTTGGTGAAAAAGGAACAAAAACATTTTTTTAAAGTGTGTCTAAAAAATCCTATTCCAGCAACAAAACATTAAATATTATGCCTTGATGGCCATTGGCTGAATGTCACATTTGGCAACACTTTATTTACCTTTTTCACATCAAGTTGTTAGCTCATGGTTTGGATGGTATCAGGGTGTACACACATTCTTCCACAGATTTTAACTCATGATCAAAATAAATAGTAAAAACATCCCAAAATTTTGTTCTCTGTTCTTGATTGTAAGATTTCACCCCCAGATCCCAGAATTTTCTTTTTAAAATTGAGATTGATAAAACATGGCAACATTATCTGTTCAAATCATCTAAACATACAAACTCAGCATTAGAACGCTCTCTTCACGAGCATGCTTTCAGAAAAATACTGGCCCTGAGTATTTGACTTCTGTATGCAGTAAGGTAATGTGCCTGTATAAGCTTGGAATCGCTCTCTGCTAGCCAGTCAACCATGAGAAATGACTGATATATTTTGGCATAGTAAATGCCTGATCAATGATGGTGAGAAATGGTGGTGTTGGCTAAATCCATATGCAGTTTGTGTAGTAAGGGTGAGATAAATTGCAAACAAATGAAGCACACTGAGGTATTGCACACATCAGTCCTCTTCATCACTCAAGGCATCATCTTCATCAATATCCACACCCTGGAACAGCCTAGAAAACACCAAAAGAAACACATAAGCAAAATGTCAGTTTTACTAATTATGAAGTCAATAAAAGGTTAGATAAACATTCTATGAGCATAATCCTGATTTATCGTACATCTAAATGGCCACACAGAGCCAAACGTCAATGAAGCCTTCCAAAAAAGGAAGGAGGACAATAACAAAGCTACTCACTGGTTGTAGCAAGGCGAGGAGGGGTTATTGAAGTGGCTGTAGGGGTTGACACGTGTGAGCTGGCCCAGACACAGCCAGCAGAAGTACTGCTTACACGAGGTGCAAGTCATCT
Organism: Salvelinus alpinus; assembly: GCF_045679555.1. Classification (NCBI taxonomy): domain Eukaryota; kingdom Metazoa; phylum Chordata; class Actinopteri; order Salmoniformes; family Salmonidae; genus Salvelinus; species Salvelinus alpinus. The sequence continues at coordinate 45,556,190 of NC_092098.1, read as the reverse complement.
TATTGCAGCCATCTACCTTCTACACAGAGAAACCAGAGAAGATGATCAATCAAATTAACCTATAGATAGAATCATGGGGGTTAAAACAACCCAAAAAATCCCATGACTGAAACTTGTCAGATCGATTGTCTAGGGCCAAGTTAGTTTTAAGGAAAGAAGATCATTTTGTATCGATTAGAGTCCCCTTGCTTAAGGGGTCTGTGGTCCTCCTTGGGATAAATGTTTATGTAGAAGCTCAGTTCTGGTGACATTCTACTCCAAAATTAATTCAAATAAAATGATGCTAAAATTTAAATTACACTTCCAGAAATTGGCCCAATAACAATTATTTTACCATATTGGACCATGCATATAGCTTATTCATATTCTATATAATCAAATGTGCTATTAGCAATAAGAAGGAATACCTGTAGGCCAAATGATGGTTATATCCACGGGGCAGACGGGTTTAGGACCATGAAATATTGTGTGGATGAAGGGTGGGTGGGTGGCATGCGAGTTTAATAAAGAGAAAAGAATACCTTAAAAAAAAAATCCATAAGTGTATAATTCTTATCTATATGCTACATAGATTTTTTTCTTACATAATTTTCAGCTGTCTGGCAATAGTGCGTAAGCCTAAACTTTAAGGCCTAACTGTACGCGCGCCAAATAGTCTACACGCCAAATGCTTTTGCAGGCGGGCAGAAAAAGTTATTGTCATCCACGGAGGCAAAAAGGAAAATATCAGAGTTTGTCCTTTTTATATAATGTCAGAGTTTATATAAAAAGGACAATGTCAGAATTGAAAATAAAGAGGGCCAAAAAAGTTTGGTGAAGTTGTAAAAGAGGATGATATCAGTGCCACATTTGTGGCCTGCTGGAGGTCATTTTGCAGGGCTCTGGCAGTGCTCCTCCTTGCACAAAGGCGGAGGTAGCGGTCCTGCTGCTGGGTTGTTGCCCTCCTACGGCCTCCTCCACGTCTCCTGATGTACTGGCCTGTCTCCTGGTAGCGCCTCCATGCTCTGGACACTACGCTGACAGACACAGCAAACCTTCTTGCCACAGCTCGCATTGATGTGCCATCCTGGATGAGCTGCACTACCTGAGCCACTTGTGTGGGTTGTAGACTCCGTCTCATGCTACCACTAGAGTGAAAGCACCGCCAGCATTCAAAAGTGACCAAAACATCAGCCAGGAAGCATAGGAACTGAGAAGTGGTCTGTGGTCACCACCTGCAGAACCACTCCTTTATTGGGGGTGTCTTGCTAATTGCCTATAATTTCCACCTTTTGTCTATTCCATTTGCACAACAGCATGTGAAATTTATTGTCAATCAGTGTTGCTTCCTAAGTGGACAGTTTGATTTCACAGAAGTGTGATTGACTTGGAGTTACATTGTGTTGTTTAAGTGTTCCCTTTATTTTTGTGAGCAGTGTATATAACATAACATATATACACACACACACCTCATTTTCTCCCAAGTCCCTAAAAGTATTTTTCTAAGCTGCATGTATATAATTATAGACAAATGTACTAAAAACAGCCTAGTAAAAAAGTCAGAAATTATAAGAGGAAACATATCTAAAGTTAACAACAAATCCTGCAAGCCCGGTGTAAAAATATCTTCCTGCAGTCTCAGACTGTAGCCTACTGTAGCCTACCAGACCCTAACCCTTCACTTTTTACATAGAGGCATAGTCTGCATTTACCCCATTGGACACATCCTGATGTATATATTTATAATAAATGAATAACAATCACCATTATTCACTCAGTTTATGTTTTTTATTTTTGTTTGTTTCTATTACAAAGTATGTCATTACCTTTAAGAGCTCTGTTGGGCAGCTGAGCCTAAACCACGCTCCTAAACCACGCTGCTGGAACCGCCTAAACCACGCTGCTGGAACCGCCTAAACCACGCTGCTGGAAACGCCTAAACCACGCTGCTGGAAACGCCTAAACCACGCTGCTGGAACCGCCTAAACCACGCTGCTGGAACCGCCTAAACCACGCTGCTGGAACCGCCTAAACCACGCTGCTGGAACCGCCTAAACCACGCTGCTGGAACCGCCTAAACCACGCTGCTGGAAACGCCTAAACCACGCTGCTGGAAACGCCTAAACCACGCTGCTGGAAACGCCTAAACCACGCTGCTGGAAACGCCTAAACCACGCTGCTGGAAACGCCTAAACCACGCTGCTGGAAACGCCTAAACCACCCTGCTGGAAACGCCTAAACCACGCTGCTGGAAACGCCTAAACCACCCTGCTGGAAACGCCTAAACCACCCTGCTGGAAACGCCTAAACCACCCTGCTGGAAACGCCTAAACCACGCTGCTGGAAACGCCTAAACCACGCTGCAGGAAACGCCTAAACCACGCTGCTGGAAACGCCTAAACCACGCTGCTGGAAACGCCTAAACCACCCTGCTGGAAACGCCTAAACCACGCTGCTGGAAACGCCTAAACCACGCTGCTGGAAACGCCTAAACCACCCTGCTGGAAACGCCTAAACCACGCTGCTGGAAACGCCTAAACCACCCTGCTGGAAACGCTTAAACCACCCTGCTGGAAACGCCTAAACCACGCTGCTGGAAACGCCTAAACCACGCTGCTGGAAACGCCGGTTGTAAAACAATGAAAAACGTGCAATTGAAGGAGAAGATAAATAAACATGGTAGCAATGGAAAACTAGGACCGTCTTTTAAAAAAAAGGCTAAAACTGCTTTCAAAATACATTTCCCAAAACTGCTTTCAAAAGGTTTTTCCCGCGATTGCATTAAGAATAGTACATTGACTGCTTGTCAGAATAAATATTCCTCTCGAGGCGCATGTATCTCGCATAAAAAGACAACAAGCCGACTAGGTAAATAGGTAAACTATTCTACTATGGGGTTGTCGGATTTTGTTTTAACATTATATGGCAAAAAAATAAGCACTGGAAAGTTCCATTCTGAGTGATAAAGTAGAGGTTTTTGAATGACTTAGCCAGCAGCTACAGTAGGCTACACACCACGGTCTGAGATGAGCGCTGTGGTGATGTGTATTACAGACTTTCATCTGAACATAAGTGTCATCAACAATCATGCATGTCAGTTCATTGCACACAGCATAACAGAGAAAATTAAATATTTGAGAATACATTTATCTGGGAATATATTTCATAGAACAGACATGCTTCTGTCTGTATTAGACTGTGTCACCTCCAATCTGTCTGTATTAGACTGTGTCACCTCCAATCTGTCTCTATTAGACTGTGTCACCTCCAATCTGTCTGTATTAGACTGTGTCACCTCCAAGAGTGCAGAGATTTTTATTGGACATCTACAATGATCTCAAAAACGACCTCTTCAGAATCCATATGATGGAAATCTGTCACAACGACAGAACTTTAACCTTTGGGATCAGGTCAAAAAGAGATGTCCAATACGTTCCACACGTGTGGAACCTGTACAGTGTGCGGTGTGAAACGGAAATGTGTTTTTTGCATATCAAACTTCCCTGGATACACTCAGATAGGGGTCATGGCATGGGATCAGCCATTATTGACGGCAACCCGGGAGAAATTGGGGTTAAGTGCCTTGCTCAATAGCAAATCAACAAATGTGTTTTACTGGCGATTCAAACTAGTTTTTGGTTACTGGCCGAATGCTCTAACCGCTTGGCTACCTGCAACCCCATGTAGGAGCAGCAAAACATATCCAAACTAAATAATACAGTCTTCTTGTGCAGAGAGCAACATACCTGTATGTTCGTGCCACAGCGCGGGCAGCCTTTACAGTTCTCATAGAGCCAGTCCCTGCTGAAGGACTCCTCCACGGCACGCTGGATAACCCGCTTCCCAAAACGCTGCTCCATGAACTTCTTCCCCTCGGCACTGGCAGAGATATACTCATCCCTTAGGCCTCGCAGCTCATCTACATGGCAGGAGAGAGAGTCCCCTCTTAATACCAAAACCATTATTCTAACCTCCATTTAGATTGATCATCTTTATCACTCATTAAATTGTCAGGTAATATAATATAGACTATGTAATACAATGAACAATTATTTCCTTTACCTGGTGTGACCTTGCAGTGGGACAGGCCGTGGTATCCACGTTTGCAGAGGGTGCAGAAGGCGTACTGACAGGAAGGGCAGATGCCCATGGTGGTGTCTTGCTCCACCATCACAGCCTGACAGCATGACTGGCGAGGGCAGTACACCACATCAGCCATCAGGTCCAGGCTGGACTGAAGCAGGAGACGGTCATAACGAGTAAACAACTCCTCCCCGACAAGGAGCTTGACCTGTACAAGGGGCAGTGTATTAGTCAGTGCTCATAAGAGCACCATAAGAGCTCATTTAAGAGTTGAGTCAAAAGTTACCTGTGAGGGCATAGCCAAGGAGGTGCACTTGGGCTCGGGGCAGTTAAGACACTGAACGTTGCCGTCGCAGATCTGAATCCCAAAGTACTCTGTCATGCAAGCCTTGCAATACACGTGCTGGCATCCCTTAAAGCACAGGCAGCTCGAGCCCAGCTTCTCCATGAAGCAGATGCTACAGCAGAACGCCTTGCCGTCAAACACCTTCTGCCTGTGAGCTTCGTCAAAGTCCAGTAGCTGAGGTAGGATATCAGTACGGGGGTCCACCACCAGCACAGCACGGGGGTCCAGCTCCAGCAGAGACTCCAGTTTGCCTTCCTCCCCGATTATAGTCCCCGCCCGCTTCACGCCAGCCTTGCTTCTCTTCGCGTCAACCGGAGCCATGCCTGCCTTAACAACCTCTAGCGGAGACTTGACATCCAGGAAGGCAAACGCCTCCTCCTTGAGGAACTGGATCCATTTGTAGAGGACAACACAGCCCTGGTTCTCCCCCCACAGCTCATCCAGACGCTTGCAGAGAGAAGTCATCTGAGGGGTAGAAAAAAAGGGTTTGTCAGGAAGACAAGGGGAATGTTGTTGAAAGATGTTATTTGATTTCTTACAATGATGCGTCTGCCTCACCTGGTCCCTTGACAGCCATTTGGAACTTAGTGTATAGACCGGAGATGAGGAGGAAGGGTAGTCGGCAGGAAGTTCAAAGTTAAGCACCAGGGGAGGTAGGAAAGATACGTCATATTCTGTCTGCTTGTCTCCTGACAGAAAGAAACACATTCAATTTCAGGTTAATGTTGATTAAAAAAATATATTTTTAAAAAGGAACAAGTAGTATTAATGCAGAGGAAAGGAAACACAGCCTTGCCTTTGACTATCAACTTGAAATTAGGAGGAAGTTCAAGGCATAGTTGTATTTCTCCGCCTTGTGCCGATTCAGCTCCGTGAAACTCCTCTTCGTCGTAAATACTCGCTAGAGCAAGCAGCTCATCCTTCTGCGCTGCCTGGTCCTCCGACATTCACATTCCTGTGAGGCAACAACAGTAAAACTAAACCATAGAAAGAAGAATGAATAGAACGTCGCCATTCATGTCAATGATGGTATAATGGGTGGACTGGCGGCCATTGCGAGTGTACCTATAGGAGCAAAGCAGGAAGTTTACCTATCAATCTGTGCTGTGATTTCTTCAGTCAACCACAGATGATCCGTTATATATACACCTGATACTGTAGTGGCCACTCTACCAATGAAAATAAATGTCTTCAAAAATGGAAGGCAGTCAGGAGGCAAGATTAGGTGGGACCATTTTAGCCAATGAGAGGGCAAATACGCCAGCAACTTTAATATTCATGTTGACTAAGAGACTGACTCAAAGACCACTGAATTGATAAATCTTTTGAGCTCTATGGACTTTATCCAACATGTTACTGGGCCCACCCATAACCGCAGCCATACTCTGGACCTGGTTATTACCAAGAGGCTTTCTACTGGGCCCACCCATAACCGCAGCCATACTCTGGACCTGGTTATTACCAAGAGGCTTTCTACTGGGCCCACCCATAACCGTGGCCATACTCTGGACCTGGTTATTACCAAGAGGCTTTCTACTGGGCCCACCCATAACCGCGGCCATACTCTGGACCTGGTTATTACCAAGAGGCTTTCTACTGGGCCCACCCATAACCGTGGCCATACTCTGGACCTGGTTATTACCAAGAGGCTTTCTACTGGGCCCACCCATAATCGCGGCCATACTCTGGACCTGGTTATTACCAAGAGGCTTTCTATTGGGCCCACCCATAATCGCGGCCATACTCTGGACCTGGTTATTACCAAGAGGCTTTCTACTGGGCCCACCCATAACCGCGGCCATACTCTGGACCTGGTTATTACCAAGAGGCTTTCTACTGGGCCCACCCATAACCGTGGCCATACTCTGGACCTGGTTATTACCAAGAGGCTTTCTATTGGGCCCACCCATAATCGCGGCCATACTCTGGACCTGGTTATTACCAAGAGGCTTTCTACTGGGCCCACCCATAACCGCGGCCATACTCTGGACCTGGTTATTACCAAGAGGCTTTCTACTGGGCCCACCCATAACCACAGCCATACTCCTGACCTGGTTATTACCAAGAGGCTTTCTCCTGAACCCACCCATAACCACAGCCATACTCTGGACCTGGTTATTACCAAGGGGCTTTCTACTGGGCCCACCCATAACCACAGCCATACTCTGGACCTGGTTATTACCAAGAGGCTTTCTACTGGGCCCACCCATAACCACAGCCATACTCTGGACCTGGTTATTACCAAGGGGCTTTCTACTGGGCCCACCCATAACCAGGACCTGGTTATTACCAAGGGGCTTTCTACTGGGCCCACCCATAACCACAGCCATACTCTGGACCTGGTTATTACCAAGAGGCTTTCTACTGGGCCCACCCATAACCGCAGCCATACTCTGGACCTGGCTATTACCAAGAGGCTTTCTATTGACATATCCTCTATTGTTGATGTTGCTTTATCTGATCACCACTGTGTCTTTTTTACTACCTTGGTGCCCATAGCACAGGGTAATACTCAACGCATTATTACGAAACACTATCGTATCTCTGAAGTTGCTACAGACATCACCTATTATGCCTTCCTCTCGTGATGATTTAGTTGATAACTTTAATAGCAAATTAAGGGCAACCATTGATGCCATAGCTCCAGTACGGTTGAAAAAGGCCACATCCAATCAGAGAGCGCCTTGGATGAGTGAGGAAACAAATGAATTAAGAGAAATTACACAAAGGCAGAGCAGAAGTGGAGAAAGTCATAGTTGCAGGTCCATATGATATTCTGATAGTGCAACTAGGCAAATATAACAAGGCAATTAGAAAAATGTGCACGTCATTTCTAACTTCATCACTATTATTCATGTTCTTCTCGACCATTGATGGCATGATAAATTAGGGCTGGGTCATATATTGAATAAATTGGAATGTGTTTTTGCGTGAAATTCCAAAATGCCTGTATTGCAAGAATCAAGGTTTTGTTATTTTTCATTTTTATATCTGCTTGTTCTCATGTTGTATTTTTGGTCTAAACTCCTTTGCTCCTCTGGGCACCTTGCCATTTACACCAGAGATCTGTATATAATGACGAGATGCATATCTCCGCCCTAACAATGGGAGTCGTTGTCCCAAATGCGGGAAGGCAGGCAATAAGCTTTGGTCCAAAAAAAGCCCCTAGAAATGCATTGGCCTTATTTTAGACAGATTTTAGCAAGAGTGAAACCGCTCGCTGCGCCTCTTCCTCTTTGGTTTACACGCACCAAGCCCCTCCCCCTGTCTCTCACGCCAACAAAGTTGAGAGATCACATCTTCCTCTCTGACAAGCGCTTTCAACTAGGGCTGGGCAATACGGGCTAAAAATTGAATCCATTTTTTTCAAACTTATGGGCTATTCACTATATATATATATATCTCTCTTTAAATAAGTTGTTTTACTATTAAACAAATACACTGCATTTCAACAGTCAGCAATAATCTAATGAATGCTGGGCTTGTGAAGTTATACCTAGGCTAAATATATAAGCCTTCCACAACCATAAGGCCCAATAATAATTTAATTATTTTATCGAAATAATTTCTCCTGCTTTTTTTGTTTTTGCAATAGACTTGAAAGCCAGATTAGTGACTGTCTCTGAAAATGTCATTTTTTGCTACAAATTTAACTAGAACCATGCATAATGCACATTCACTAATAATGACTAACTTCTTGTAGCAGCCATTAGGCTATAGAAAATGAACACAGGTCTCATCAACTATTTCTCAAGCCCAAGTGCTAGCTAATCTTTACATTTCAAGTTTAGCCAACTTGGATCTATTTGCTAGCTAACAAGGTTGAACAGTTGAATTGTTCTAAAAACACACCCTTCTGTCCGTTTCCAACTGTTTGAAAAGCTTTGAGTACACGTCCAGGTAATCCATCTGGCCCAGCGGCTTTGTGAATGTTGACCTGTTTAAAGGTTTTGTTCACGTCGGCTACCGATAGCGTTCATGTTACCTGATGAAAATGCTGTACAATATGATCTTGTTGCCATCTGATGCACATTCAGATGTCATAAATCAGCCCTGTAGAGCTCTGCCTGTCCTATGCCGTGCCTTGATTGCATTGTTGATGATATCTGGAAATGTGCATGTACACCCTGGCCCATCTACTGTTGCTAGCCCCAATTCTGACTTGTGCCCTGATTTCTGCTCTTGTAAAAGCCTGGGTTTTCTGCACGTTAACACTAGAAGCTTATTACCTAAAATGGATCAATTGAAAGTGTGGGTTATTCTTTTGGAGGGAGTTGAAAGTCCGTGTTGCCCAGCAACAGCCCCAAAACATCACTGCTCTAGAGGAGATCTGCATGGAGGAGTGGGCCAAAATACCAGCAACAGTGTGTGAAAACCTTGTGAAGACTTACAGAAAACGTTTGAACTCTGTCATTGCCAACAAAGGGTATATAACAAAGTATTGAGATAACTTTTGTTATTGACCAAATACTTATTTTTCCACCATAATTTGCAAATAAATTCATTAAAAATCCTACAATGTGATTTTCTGGATTTCTTTTCTCATTTTGTCTGTCATGGTTGAAGTGTACCTATGATGAAAATTACAGGCCTCTCTCATCTTTTTAAGTGGGAGAACTTGCACAATTGGTGGCTGACTAAATAATTTTTGCCCCACTATACTGGCACGGTTTTCCTGCCCTCAACTTAGTCTCGGGCCTAACACCCTTGCCAATATTTCCTCCAAACACAGGCTTCTCTGGCATTATTACTGAAATAACTTTGGCTATAATTTTACATGTAGGCTAATTATTTATGTAATTATGCAAAATATATAAAAATATTATTCCAATGTTGGCTTTTTTAGAAGCAATAAATGAAAATGTGAATTTCTGACTCAGTTGACAGCACCATTTATCTGTCAGTAGTAGGCTACTCTTATTTGCCTTTTAAATCACTATGAATGACCTCGGTCCTATGAGTAGACCCATGTTAGCATATCAAAACATATTTTTTAATTTGGGATGGTTCATCTTCAGTTTGGGACGGATTAAAATTGCACTTTGGGATGGTGCCGAAAAACAAGTTAGTCTCGAGCCCTGTATGTAGCAAGCTAGCTAGCTAACATTGGCCATCAAGTTTAAGTCAGGAGAGAGTGGCGCGCAGAGGTGAGGCCAGAGAGGAACCAATTAACTCTATTACTAACAAATTATTGATTGATTAATAGTAAAATAAAAATTAACTCTTGATGGATCTCCTCTCTCTCCTTCCCAGTGGGATGGATGGCAGTGGATGCTGCTGAGGGGAGGACGGCTCATAATAACGGTTGGAATGGAGCAAATGGGTTTGATACCATTCCACCAACGCCGCTCCAGCCATTACCACGAGCCCATCCTCCCCAATTACGGTGCCACCAAGCTCCTGTGGATGACTCGGACATCAGGCTGCAGGCCCACATTAATTTACATTTTTCTGAAACTGGTTGTCAGTCACAGAGGCTGCGTTTATATACTAATTTTGGGGACTTTAAACCAATTAATTGTTACAAAAGGTAATGAAAGAAAGTCTCTTTGCAATCAGCAAAAAATATGTTGGCGCTTTAAGGGTTAACCAGTGTATCCAGAATAGCACTGTGGTGAAGCTGTCTGTAGGTCATGGTGGTTGGAACAGAGAAAAAAAGAAACCCAGCTAGTGGGGATGAGGGCTCACCCTCTGCACACAACTGTTGGTTTTATGTACTGAGCTGAGGGGGTGATCCAAAAATAATGCCAATTAAGTGGCCTATTTGTTCCTCAAAACCACCACTGGCCATAGAAGGGATTTGCCAATTTGAGATTTAAAGCAGAACATCTAAACATTGCATTTTGTTTATTCCACCTTTGTGAATTTGACAGTATACTAACAGCAAATCAGAACTTTGTATAATTATTTTCTTTTCGCGGAATTCAATGTGTTCCACTCCAGGTCCCTTGGAGTATTCTCTCACCCGAATCAACATGTTCCTCATTGCATTTTCAAATAATCTTTCAAGCACTTGAACATAATTCTCATACACCAAAATGTATTTATTTTGCTTTTGGTGAGTGGTAACAGCACCAAATTGGTATTCACCATTCATTCACACCATTCATTGTACAGAGTAGAAAAACAAAACAAGGCTATACCAGAGAACAACCCACAGACCATTGCCTTTAAATGTGACAGCCTTATATTGAAATATTGCATGACAGTAACTCAAATCTAATTAAACATATAGTAGACAGATAATTGATGCCTCTATCATATCTCTGAATACACTAACCTTTATTCCATCCAATCTCTCCCCCATCAGGGTGTCCTCTACATTTATCCAACAGGGAATAATCATACATTTCAAGCTTGAACCCCCTTCCCCATTCAAACATAAGTTAACATTTCACTAAACTTCTGTACTCGTTTTTTCGCTGCTTACGACCTCTTAATATTTCAATCTCAGTGGAAATAGGCTAAAGAGATGCTGAGAACATTCCTTACTAAATGGCCATTGAAGCAATACACAGAAAGCAAGTTTCCATCCTGCGGCACTCACAATATTTGATGTCAAACAGCTTGAGCAATATGCATTCATTGTATTCAGCAAAAAATAGTGGAACATTCCAAGAAGGCTGATTGACAGTATTTATAGGAATAGTTTGACTGTGTCATCAAAAGAGAGGCTATAATCAATAAGATCTCAGAGAGGTGTGAGGCGGGTGGGGAGAGAAGGCTGGGGCAGCTGTAGCAGTTAGTCAATGTCCATCTCAGGCAGCTTGTTGCCCTCTGCAGATTCAGGAGCCACCGTGCTCTCTGCTGCACCCTTCTCTGGGCTGCCTGGCTGGGCATCTGTGTCCTCCTGTCCATTAATAGGTCCATTCTGCTCTTCCTTCTCATCCTTGGGGATCTCCACTTTGGGTTTGGGTTTTGAGACGATAGGGTTGCAAGCTGAGTAAAGCTCCTAAACAGATGGAAAGAGGATGTTAAATTAACTTTATGAAATATTACCTATAATTAATTACAATATTAGTGAAATGGTCTTCCTTCCAAAACATGGTAATTGTGACAAAACATGCAATGTCTAGTGCAGAGAATCATTGTACCATCTAAACCACTGTGAAAAATATTTTCAATATCTCCAACTATTGTATTTTCAGCTGTTTGAAGCTGGTGTATAAAACCGAAAGATGCAAATGTGAAAATGTGGGAACAAAAAGCATAGAAATAGCGCACATAGAAGAGATCTACAACTTCTTAGACTTGCTTTCAATAAGAATGACAGATCTACAACTAACATTTGTGTGTGAACTTGGTCAGGTTCGCCCCCAAAAATGTCGATATTACAGCATTAAGTATATTAAAAAGCAGCTTTGTGTTGGAATGGTGTGGGCATACCCCAACAACAGAAGGACGCCGGTCAAAAATATTCACGAGTAGACCACTGATGGCCAGCTCATCTTCCTCAGGATGACATCATCCTCAATGAGGAAATAGTAAACCTTTTTGAAACTGTCTGTTTGAGGTGGGGTTTTTGAAGTGGTTTTTTTCTTCTCCAATTTGTGCTTTGGCCACAAATAGGAGTATACGGTGAGTCCACAACATTATTTGGGTACGAGTTGACAGAATATGAACTTTAAAAAGTGAGCTTTGGGACATTCTGAACTTTGGATGACCATATGCCATATTAGGACCAGGAGTCCCCGACCATGTGACCTGAGTCCTTGACAGACTATACAAACCTATTGTCTGCACTAACCTTTGTTTTTGCCTGAATCTCCTGGACTTTGACGGCAGGCTCCTGGGTAAGATTCTGTTTGCTCTGCGCATTCATTTTGCTGTTCATCCAAATCATGGCGTCGTTCACCTGCTTATCCACCTTCAACATCTCCAACTCGTCCAAATGCTCATACTGCTCCTCCTGGGTGTCAAGACAGACATAAGGAACATTTCAATGCTGGGAGGCATTGAGATATATCATTACATGTCCAGTGACTCAAGGTTGATGAAACTACATGTGCATAACTATGCAATAACAATATCTTAGAAGTTACCTTTGTTTTGTAAGCTTCTACAATCTTCATGTACTGTTGGATATGCCTTCCAAGTTCATCGAATGCTTTTGGTCTCTCCTCAGCCTCGATGTATCTTTCCTGGATGGGCTGCCCAAATTTCTGTAGAAGGGACATTTGGTTCAGTCACATAACAAAATACATCCTAGAATCAGAGACAGGAATTGACTGACAATGTTACCTTTAATTCAGCCAGTTTGTCGATGTACACTTGTTTCTGTTGGTCCTCGCCATCATCATACAACCAGTTCTCTGTGTCCTCAAGTCTTAATGCAAAGGTGTCTCGGTCCTGCATTTAGTAAAAACAAACTTGTAGTAACTCCACATCATTTGTTTTTAATACATGTAAAGGTTATATATTACACTGGGAATAATACAAATAAAATGTGGCTTAGCCTTGCTGTTAGCTAGTGCTTTTCTACTCAGCCAGCTTAAGGGAATATACTCACAGATTCACTGACAAACTTCTCCAACACTCCGTGCAGTTTGTCCCTCATCTCATAGACGTACTCCTCTACATTGTTCTTGGCATCGTTTCTCTCCTTCTCCAGCTTGTCCTGCATCATCATCTTACCCTGAGGTGGACACAAATATAAATTTGTATGCACTCACTCTGGACAAGAGCACCTGCTAAATTGTAACATTTAATGTAACACTTCCTACCACAACTCTCAGACACAGATGAACATGCTTAAGCAACCCATTAAACCTAATTTTACAGACAAAAAGGTTGAACAATTCTTTATACTGTACAATAGTGGTATGATATACAGTGTTGCATGTTAAAATTATGCTTGTAAAACATTAACAGACAATAATACATGGTTTATATCAATACAGGACAGGTTTTCAACTAATGAGGACAAAAGTCAGAAAAATATCCTGTCTCAGTGATGCTAAGCCAATCAGATAATACTGGAAAAAATGAATTAGTGTTGATACTAGTTATGGTGTCCTACAACATTACCTCATTCTCCATGAACAGATTGACCAGGTCATTGGTTAGTTGCCAGTGCAGGCTGTTTTCGATTGGGAGTTCAACAGTCTTCGTTTTCACTTTGGGTTTCTTTGCCGATGGAGCGTGATTCTTCTCCTGTTTTCCATCCTCCGATGTCTGAGATTTAAAAAAAAAAATTAAAAAAAACATATATATATATACACTACGTTTTAGGTAAATGTGCATTGGTCCCATACCTTTATCATGAATACGTACACACAAAACACATCCCCTCAGAATGTTGAAAATATGTAGTCAGTCAGTCACCTCCATTTCCTCAGTCTCTGACTTCTTGTCAGCATCGTCTTTCTGTCCATCACCTTTGGCTTTTTGGTCATCTTGTTCGGTCTGCATCTTACTCTGATGAGACAATAAACATTTTATTAGCTCTCCATTCATGTGGCGTTAACACCAAAATGCAGAGATGGTCAGATAACACAAGAAAAACAAGCAGGCAAAGAAAAATACAATAATATATTTTCTGAAGCAGGTTTAACTTGTTGAGACATGACAGATGAATTAGTTGCCATTTTACTGAATATGTCTGGGTTGATTAATTGTCCAATAAATTGGGTGTGGGTAGTGTAAAGGCATTATTGCCGATGTAGCCTTGGCTTCCAGGCCTCCCTCAAGTTGTTCTCCAGAGCCTGGGGAAGTTCATATCGGAAAAGTGGGTATGAGTGGAGCGCTGATTGCCAGCGGCTGCTGACTGATTGGCTGTGAGTAGATGATTATTCAAACAACCACCCCTTCCATTCCTCATGAAAAGTGCTAATTATCCAGATAAGCTAATTAATGGCGCAAGCATACTACATTTCCCCCCATGGATATTTATAATTTGGTTGAAATGACACGACCCCACATGGGCAACAAAGAAAATGATTGGCTTTCGGTTTCCAATCGCTGCCTGTTTGAAAGTGCCTATTCTAATTGTTGGGAGGGGCAAACAACTTGGATACCCTCCACCTTTTTTTGGCCTCTTTCTGACAGGAACTTCCACAGGCTTTTAAACTGAAGGTGAGGTGAAACCCTGGTAGAGGTGAAAGCCTGGTAGAGACCATAGCCTATGTAAGCGCTGTGCGAAAACAGTGCACACAAACCTCCTCTTCCTTCCCGGCTGGGTCTGTCTCCATTGGCTCCTCTCCCTCATTAGGTTTCAGGAGCTCTACTAGAGAGGCACTGGACACGCTGAAGACCCCATGGACATTCACCCTGACCTTCACCTTGACCTTTGAACTCTCACCATTTGCCTGGGGAACCACTTTCTGGACAATGAACTGACCTGATGAGTTCACAAGTGGAGTATTAGAAGACACCCAGTAACCTGGCCTCAGAGACAACCATTAAAAGTACAAAATTAATTGAACAGGTGCAAGCTTATAGCTTATTAGAGGCATTTAAAGTTTCAGGACGGTTTGTTCTGGTACCTATTGTGGGGTCCGGGTACGGCAGCTCTTTGGGGTTGTTGTAGTACGCCTCCAAGGAGAAGGGCTCTCTCCGGTAGAATGTCAACACTTTGGAGAAGGGTGCTGCATGGTTCCTTGGGAATACCTCGCAATCACTGACGGAGGAGAGTAGACCAGAAGATAACGTGAGTCACTGCCAATCAGAGTTCAGTGCAATCGGTGTTAAATAAGCCAATGTCAAATGTGAAGAAGATATCATTACCTTAACCCCTCCTCTGCAGCAGAGTTCCACTTCAAGGATATGGGATAGTGGACGACATCCGTGATGGAAAACTCTCTGACTTTGAAGGCAGGGGACAGGATTGCACACTAAGGAGATAAACCACCTGCATTATAATATGTTTGCTAAGTGTTTAACAACTGTATACAGTACTTAATGTTATGGCAACAGGAAAAGTTATTACCTGCTAATTGTTTGTGCTATAAAGTAAACATCAGGTCAAACAACTACAGCGATACCGACCAGTTCCATGAGTGAGAGACATGGGCGTGCCATTTTTAGCCATTTGCTTAAGAAACCATTGGGGACAGTGAGTCATGACATGATACCTGCAGTGCACATCCTCTTGCGACAGCCTCGTCTGCATTTAATGTCGTGCTCAACTCTTTTCCAAAGAATTTGCTGACTCTTTCTTTGACGGCAGGGATCCTGGAGGCACCGCCCACGATTTCCACAGCGTAGATGTCTTCCTTCTTCAGCTCTGGACAATGCATGAAACATATTAGTAGTCAGATTTAAACAGCCAATCCAGGTCTTAGCAAGAACATGAACAGGCTGCGCTTGTGCACGTGGCTCAGGGATATTCCAGCTACTATTACAACAGCTACTCACTGGCTTGTTCCATGACGCTGTGCAGGGGAGCTTCCACTTTGGCCAGAAGCCCTGCACACATCTCCTCAAAGTGGCCTCTGGAACAACAGTGGTCATGGGATATTAATAGATACCGTACACACATGCAGCTGCTTGCATCATGATGATACACATGCACCGAATGAAAACACTTCCTGACACATGGCTTTCCCACTGCGGATGGCCAAATGTGTAATGTAGACGTACCGAAATAAATGAGAGGACTTGTTTTATGCTCCACTAACCTGTTGAGTTTCCCAGTCACATCGATGTCATTCATGAAGCACTCAATGTTGAGTGGCAAATCAGAGGAGTTGGCGCTCATCAGCTTCTTGAGCTTCTCACACTCCTGGTAGAGACGAACCAGGGCTCTGGGCTTGGTCTTCACATCCAGCTTGTACTTCTTGCCAAACTCCTCACAGAAATGGTTCACCAACACCTCGTCAAAGTCTTTGCCACCCAATTCTGCATCAAACGCAGAAGCTAGCATCTGAAAGAGAACAAAACAATGTACCTAATGCCTTGTTCTATCTTAAAAAAAATTTGTGTTACGTTTTCTTTGAACATATCAAAAATGTACCTTGAGCTTTCCTTTGTTGAATGCACAGACAGAGACCTGATAACCAGAGTGGCCCAAATCTACAAATACCACATTTCTTGGCTTTTCCTCAGGGGCAGGGAGATCCTGTTTATAGATCCCATATGCCAGTGTAACTGGAATAGACAGAGAAATTGGTTCAGACCAAGATTTACATGGGATAACATTGTTCAGTGTTGGCATGGTAATGGAATTACCTGCAGTGGTCTCATTCATGAGTCGTAGGCAGTTGAGCCCTGCAATCTGAGCTGCATCTATGACAGACCTCCTCTCTGCATCAGTGTAGAAGCTGGGGACCTGGAGGACATTAGGAGAAATTATGAGTTGACAAAAACACAGACCTTGACTGCCTAAACTGTGTGCGCGCACACGTGTAACTGCATATTTTCTATAGGGCATAGGCATCGCTGTAGTCATGAGAGTTTGTTAACCAAAAAAAGAATATTCCATCTTCACGCCTGTCTAAGTAGATGTAAAACTGCTTACAGAGATGACACAGTCAGCCACAGGTTTCTTCATTGCCGTCTCAGCAGTCTCCTTCAGTTTGTTCAGCAGCATGGCAGTGACTTGTTCAATGCTGAAGACTTTCTCCTCCTCCATGTACATCACCTAGTAAAAAATTGAGTAAGGGAGTAAAAATGAATATCTCAAACCAGCTCCCCGTTCAGCCGCATCTTCACTTCTGATCATTTACCTTGATGCCGGTCATCCCAGAAGGCATCTGGGCCAGGTCGTAAACCAAGCTAGATTTTGCTGACTGGACGTAGGGGTCTAAGAACGCCCTGCCATGGAATCGCTTGAACCCTTGAACAGTGTTCTTACAATTTGTTACAACCTTCCAAAAAGAAAAAAGAACAAATGCCATGGTCAAATAACATGCTACTTTATTTTCACAAATGACTTATATTAGCGATACGTCTTAAAGCAAGGCTTACCTGGCCTTTCGCTGCCGCTCCTATTGAACGATTCCGTGGTCCAAAGGACACACATGATCTGAAAAAGGTGAACAAGATAATTGATAAGATCCTTCCTTGTGTGCATGGTGCTTTAGATTCTATGGCATTCCATATCTTAGTGTGAATTAGCCTATGTAAAATTCAGAGACTGAGATGAGATAAGTAAAGTAATCTATAACTTAGCAAGTCATCACATGAAATTGTTTAGCCTACATTATGCTTGGGCGGTTTACCGTATATCGGGCTATTATGAAATACAGACAGTATGACTTTCAACACTGTCAACAAAAAAAGGTGCGTGCTATGCCACTGCTTATAAGTTATGACAAGATTTCTATCGAAGATGTGCCAAATAGATTATCTTCAGCTCAGGGCTCCAACTATGCATTTGGTTTTCTAGCATTACAGCAGACAATCAATCCCCTCCTGGATCAAGATCCCTGCTGCATAAATTTATTTTGCACGTTAAAAAACTTGAACCCAATCGAACATCTCTAGATAAACCTGAAAATAGGTGTGCAGCGACGCTCCCTATCCAACTTGACAGAGCTTGAGAGGATCTGCAGAGAAGAATGGGAGAAACTCCCCAAATACAGGTGTGCCAAGCTTGTAGCATCATACCCAAGAAGACTCAAGGCTGTAATCGCTGCCAAAGATTCTTCAACAAAGTACAGAGTAAAGAATCTGAATACTTACGTAAATGTGATATTTCCCTTTTAAACCTGTTTTTGCTTTGTCATTATGGGGTATTGTGTGTAGATTGATGAGGGTGAAAAACGATTTAAATAATTTTGTAAGGCTGTAACGTAAAATGTTCTGAAAAAAGTCAAGGGGTCTGAATACTTTACGCATGCACTGTACGTGCTAACAAAGTGATGGAAACACTAAAGTAACTCAGATATTACACATCCAACAAGTACTTGTAAATATACATTTCAAACTGGGACAGAATCTTGAGCATTTGTTTTTCCAATGTTGGACTTTTGTAAAATATTGGGTAGCGACATCCATCTGCAAGCTTGTGATGTTCTTTTTGTTTTAGATAGTCCAAGATCCTCCACCAACGAAAAGTATGTGATGAATTCGATTATGATTCTTGCTAAATATTAAATCCATAAAATGAATAAAAAACATCCTATTCAATATATTTTACGGTAGATTTAACTTATTACTTTGCCATATTGAATACTATGCTCTGTAAGAATAAGGTAATGAAATCAATTGATACTCGTCTTTGAATGTAAAAACCCGGTGTTTCTTTTTTTGTGTTGTTACAATTTTCAAGGATGTATAGATTTTTGTAAGACATTTAAATTTGTATCTTTCAATATATCGAATTTCTCAAATATATATCTAAATGCCAACTGCTTGAAGAAAAAGAATGTAACTAGAAAAATAATGTTATTTGCTGGACAAGGATTGTCCCGACTTTCAAAAGTGCCTGAATTGCTTCGACTTTTATTTCTGATTGACTGGATGCAAGTTTAAACATCCAATTATTTCATATCTATAGGAATGCAAGTTTCACCGGTGTTACGCAATCAATTCTTTCATTCTATCCATGCTGCATGAAGAAGACTCTAGAAGTCGACAAGGTGTGACGTCATGACGTTCAGCTGTTTCTTTTGTTTTTTTCCCCCAATGGAAACGTACCTTACCCCTGGTTTTATGCTGCGTTCACAAACTAGTCGGATCTAGGAAACTCAGAAATGTGCGATTTCCTAATTAATAGAACGCGGCACGTGTATAACTACAACCACTTGGCAAGTCAGACATTTCTGAGTTTTTCTAGTTCCAATTGGAGACATATTTTCATTAGAATATTCTAAAATCCGCATAACAACAATTTGCGCATTTTTCCATCAGAGATGTTTCCATCAAATTGACTTCTTGAAAATAAAAATAAAGGTTGTGCGTGTTGACGTGGTGCACATAAAAATACCCTTTGCAGTTCAATTCCCATGTACCAAATAAAAAATACAAGTTACATGTTCAACTCTGATGGTTCTCTCACAAAATATGTTGCATTATATATCCAGTGTGCACACTCTGGTATTGGCGCGTGCACTCTAGCTACCTGCGGATGTATCGCCTACATTATGAGATTATCATTATAGACAAAAGAGCGTTATTTATCAAACGGCAACCAATCACCGATTATCATGTCACCAGAATAAGACCCTCGATATTTATTGGAAAGGCGCATTAAGACATTTTAGTCATTTAGCAGACACTCTTATCCAGAGCGATTTACAGCAGTGAGTGCATACGTTTTTCATACTTTTTTGTACTGGTCCCAAGTGGGAATCGAATATTGCACTTTCACCACCCTGTGAAATTCAGATAAAACCAGTTTTGATTTAGCCTAATAAACTGCATGTTTTCCCCGCGTAGTAGTGGTAGGACCACAAACGTCATCGCGTGACTCCAAGTGTACTTCGATATGATGGCTATGTTAATATTTGCGCATAAAAGCAATTCCACCGTCATTTCTCGCATAATTAATTTTATCGACACTAAAAGATACCAAGTTGTCTAGCGTGTTTTGTTTTGTCGACGTCCGGAAGTTTAACGAACAATTTTCTGTTTCCATCAGGCCGGTCATTACATGTTTTATCCGACATGTACTTTACTTGCATAGGTTTGATGGAACCTGGTTTATGACCGTTTTAGGCAGTTATCGCATGTATTTTCTGTCAACTTTCTTAAATGCTGAAAAAAAATGCCACAAAAAAATAAAAATCCCTGAACTAGTTAATGTTAATATTGACTTAAATCTGACAGTACTGTAAATTAAGTGGCCAGTGGTGCCATAAACTAATAATATGGTATATTTTTTATAAATAAAGGTTAAAAAAAAAATCTCATTGCATGGTGTACTTTACCACACAGTTATACGCACTGCAAAATTGCTAGAATATTCCTACCGGCGATTGACGGATGTCGTCATAGCAAGTGAGCCAGTACAGTAAACGGTGAGCTAGCTAACTGGCTAACTATGATAGCAGGCGGACTCATAAGTAACTGCTAGTTTAATAGCAACCATTAACTAGTTCAATACACATGTGAAATAAATCCATCTGATAAAAGCGGGATGGTGAAATTAGATGGATTAGATGGGCTGCATTACGTTAGCTAGCTCGCTAACGTAATGCAGCTGAATTCACGTGCAGTACCCTGTACACACAACTGTTAACTAACTAGCTACCTAGCAGCTAGTTGTCCAGGCCGCAAAAACAGAAACTGACCACTCTCACTAACCAATTGTATTTGTCTCAAGTGTATGGCTAGTCTAGAATATTTTACTTACGGTGTACTTCGGTCGCTGTATTCGTTAGCCACGGTCTCAATTCCTCCGGCTCGAGCTACAGCAACATAGCAGCTTTGAAAGCCCACATCAATTCCCACCACTGACATCTTCCACGCTAACGTTACCTTGCCTGTATTCTACTATTGTATGAAATGTTGACGTCAATAACTCCTTAAAATAACAGAAACGTGTTTGAATTATTTTTGGAAAGACGTACAAAAGTCAATAGATATTGTTAAATCAGAAGTGTACTTCAATTCATAATCCGCGGCACTGTACTGAATAATCTGATAGCTGTGCACACCGGGCGGTAGATAGCAAGATCTGCTACAACTACAAGGTGGTTTTGTGAGTTCACGCGGAATCTCAATGCAATATCGCGAGAAGTGAATGGTTCTCGATGGCTCTGGACCTTTCTATCAGAAAGATGTCGTTCTAAACCATGTGGAATTTTTTAAATTTTCTCCAACTAATGATATGTAGTACTCACATATGTCAGTATCTCAATTGCTGCTAACTCAAAGTTGGCATGTAAAATGCGTATATATATTTATACATATATATTATATATATATATTGTAGCGACCCGCACAGACAGCTGTGTGTTATGTGTTAGGCTAGTAGGTGGTTGTGTTGTACTTACTAGTACCCAGTTTTCGCGGGGTCCGACATGCCAATCAACCTGCTATCTGCCAATCGCGGGAATGCCTGGAATGTTCTGATGCCGGGCATCCTGGCGGTTGGCGGAGTGGCGTGGAGGGGGGTTGGGCAGGGGGATGAAGCATTGGAAGTTAAGACCAGGTTTAGCCTTTGTTCTCTCTCTTATGTCTGGCCTTCACAAGAGAAGGTCACGGTTGGCTTGTGGTTATCTTTCACTTATTTGGCGTGGGTTACGGCCAAACAGTAGCCTGTGTAAAGTTGGTTTAATAAACCGTCAATTCGTAAACTCAATCCTCTGTCTGGACAATTGTTCCTTTATGATCTAGTCAGGTCATTACAATATATATACACACACTGCCATTCAAACGTTTGGGGTCACTTAGAAATGTCCTTGTTTTTGAAAGAAAAGCACATTTTGTTGTCCATTAAAATAACATAAAATTGATCAGAAATACAGTGTATGCATTGTTAATGTTGTAAATTACTATTGTAGCTGGAAACGGCAGATTCTTTAATGGAATATCTACATAGGCATATAGAGGCCCATTATCAGCAACCATCACTCCTGTGTTCCAATGGTACGTTGTGTTAGCTAATCCTAGTTTATAATTTTAAAAGGCTAATTGATCATTAGAAAACCCGTTTGCAATTACGTTAGCGCAGCTGAAAACTGTTCTGATTAAAGAAGCAATAAAACTGGCCTTCTTTAGACTAGTTGAGTGTCTGGAGCATCAGCATTTGTGGGTTCAATTACAGGCTCAAAATGGCCAGAAACAAAGAACTTTCTTCTAAAAACTCATCAGTCTATTCTTGTTCTGAGAAATGCAGGCTATTCAATGCGAAAAATTGCCAAGAAACTGAAGATCTCAAACAGCGCTGTGTACTACTCCCTTCACAGAACAGTGCAAACTGGCTCTAACCAGAATAGAAAGAGGAGCGGGAGGACCCGGTGCACAACTGAGCAAGAGAACAAGTACATTAGAGTGTCTAGTTTGAGAAACAGACGCCTCACAAGTCCTCAACTGGCAGCTTCATTAAATAGTACCCGCAAAACACCAGTCTCAACGTCAACAGTGAAGAGGCAACCCCCGGGATGCTGGCCTTCTACAAATTATGATGGACGGTTAGTGCTATCCAGAATCCTTGGGATGTCCCTAAACCCTCACCCCCTGCAGGAGGCTGATGAGGGGAGGGCGGCTCATAATAATAGCCGGGAACAGAATGAATGGAATGGCATCAAACACATGGAAACCTTGTGTTTGATGTATTTGATACCATTCCAGCCTTTACCACGAGCCCGTCCTCCCCAATTAAGGTGCCACCAACCGCCTGTGAGTCTCTTACCTGTTGCTTACCTTAACTCTTACCTAACTCTAACCTTTACCCTTACCTTAAACATTTTAAATGTCAACTTCAATGGGGTAACGTCAGAGCTGGGCCGTCCCACGGATCCCCAATATCAAGGATCAATTATGGACAGTCATTTTCAGCTACCTACAGTATATAACCTGTCTTTAGTTTTCTGCTCATATTGGAATTCCCTGCTGTGTTGCTCTGGTTGTCTGCGTCTAATAACATCTGTAAATATTTTAAATCGACGCTCAAAAACCTACAGCTTGATATTTATAGTCAGTTTACTCCAATATTTTTCTGTTGTTCAAGGCTCAAACTCCCATGATTCCATTCGGCAAAACCACTCCCACCATTACCAACCGAAATTGCACTCAGGTTTGCGCTTTCCAAATAGCCTATGGTCTTGTTCAACATTGCAGGCGACTGAGAAACCTGCATCATAAATAACTATTCATTATTATTCTAGATCAGTCAGCCATTCACAATTTGCCCATGATGCATTATGGTTTTGATCCTCTCGAACACTGTAAACGTTTTATTAGTTCCAATAGGCCTCCAGTGTTGTTGGTTGTACAGTCACTGAAGGTGTGTTTGTCTGTTATCGTTGAAAACACTATTTTAGATGCCGCAGGTTTAGCTACTTAGCTAGCTAGCATTGCTAACGTTAGTACCAAAGATACAGGCTAAAGGACTAGGATTCCGTGTGAATACCTCCGAGCGGTCGGGTAGACTGTTTGGAGTGTTTACCATACTGGATTTAGGACCAAGCAGACACCACAGAGCGGGCTGACAGGCTGTGTGAAGGCGAAGCTTCTGGAAGGCTGGCTGGACCAGCATGGGAGAGTTGAGCATGGTTCAGTGTGTCCGTGTTGCGCTCTTTCACCGAGTTGTAACAGGCAGCAGAACAGAAACTGGCTACTCTTTAGTTGACTGATGTAGCTGGCAAGGTAACTGCTGTTTAACTTAACAGAAAACAAATTCAACTAGTGTTTATTTGCAGTGCTGAGATAGTATTGTAACTGACATGTAACATTAGCTAATGTTTCATCCCCTCTCGACTGAGGTGAAGAATAAGCTGTGCTTGTGAGTAGCTACCACAGCCAGGTCAGCTCTAGCCTCTAGTTATCTGTCAGATAGCGATAATAGCCAGCTCATATTGCTATCTAACAGCAGTTGTTTGTATGGAAATGTTTTGTAGCCTTTGTTTTGTCCCGTTTCAGAAGTATATAACCTTGGCAAGCTTTCGCCAGTTGATGTACCGTTAGAGAGAGCTGGCCAAAAGTTGGCTTACATTAGCTAGTATTTTTGCCTCAATCAAACTAGACCTGAATCAAACGATGAAACCATTGGCCAAATGATTGAAGATTGATATTCTGATGTTTTTTCATAGCAATGTGAGTTGTATTAGTCAGTATGGCAATGTAACTTTATTGATCTGTCAGTTTCCCTAGCTAATTCCCTATTTTTCACACTGACACAGTCAGT
Source organism: Salvelinus alpinus (assembly GCF_045679555.1). Taxonomy (NCBI): domain Eukaryota; kingdom Metazoa; phylum Chordata; class Actinopteri; order Salmoniformes; family Salmonidae; genus Salvelinus; species Salvelinus alpinus. The sequence continues at coordinate 45,532,047 of NC_092098.1, read as the reverse complement.
AATAAAATTCTCTAGCATTGCAGGCTTCACTGTCATGGTTCACAGTAGAGGTCTGAGCAGACCGATTTCTTCATCCCGCTCCCACCCGCACCCGCTTTCTGTTCGACTCCCTCTCCCACGCGCTACTGCCCTCCATTTGGCAAATCTGACCTCCTGATTCCGGCTTACAAGCAAAAACTAAAGCAGGAAGTTAGTGACTCGCTCAATACGGAAGTGGTCAGATGATGCTGATGCTAAGCTACAGGACTGTTTTGCTAGCAAAGACTGGAATATGTTCCAGGATTCTTCCGATGGCATTAAGGAGTACACCACATCAGTCACTGGATTCATCAATAAGTGCATTGATGAAGTAACGTACGTACATACCCCAACCAGAAGCCATGGATTACAGGCAACATCTGCTTTCAAGGAGCAGGACACTAACCCGGATGCTGATAAGAAATCGTGCTATGCCCTCCGACGAACCATCAAACATGCAAAGCGTCTATACAGACTAAGATTGACACCTACTACACCGGCTCCGACGCTCATTGGATGTGGCAGGGCATGCAAACTATTACGGACTACAAAAGGAAGCACAGATGCGAGCTTCCCAGTGACACCAGCCTACCAGGTGAGCTAAATAACTTCTAAGCACGCTTCGAGGCAAGCAACACTGAAGCATGCATGAAGCATGCTGTTCCTGTAACGATTCTCGTCTGGTGAAGGAGAAGAGGACCAAAATGCAGCGTGGTAAGTGTTGGTCATAATTTAATTGAAAAACTGAACACTACACAAAATAACAACGAGGAGAAAACGAAACAGTTCTGCAAGGTGAACAGACACTACACAGAAAATAAACACCTACAACCAAAATGGGGGAAACAGGCTACCTAAGTATGATTCTCAATCAGAGACAACGATCGACAGCTGCCTCTGATTGAGAACCATACCAGGCCAAACACAGAAATATAACAACATAGAAAAAAGAACATAGACTACCCACCCCAACTCACGCCCTGACCAACCTAACACAAAGACATGAAAAAGGAACTAAGGTCAGAACGTGACAGTTCCAGACGACTGTGTGATCACACTCCGTAGCCGATGTGAGGAAGACCTTTAAACAGGTAAACATTCAACAGGCCGCAGGGTCAGACGAATTACCAGGATGTGTACTCTGAGCATGCGTTGACCAAATTTTCAACCTCTCCTTAACCGAATATGTAATACCAACATGTTTCAAGCAGACCACCAGGGTTCCTGTGCCCAAGAACACCAAGGTTACCAAGCTAACCTGCCTAAATGACTACTGACCCGTAGCACTCTGTAGCCACGTCTTTAGCCATGAAGTGCTTTGAAAGGCTGATCTTGGCTCACAACACCATTATCCCAGAAACCCTAGACCCACTCCAATTTGCCTACCGCCTCAACAGATCCACAGATAACGCAATCTCTATTGCACTCCACACTGCCGTTTCCTACCTGGACAAAAGGAACACCTACGTGAGAATGCTATTAATTGACCACAGCTCAGCGTTCAACACCATAGTACCCTCAAAGCTCATCACTAAGCTAAGGACCCTGGGACTAAACAACTCCCTCTGCAACTGAATCCTGGACTTCCTGAGGGGCCGCCCCCAGGTGTTACGGGTAGGTAACAACACATCTGCCACGCTGATCCTCAACACGGGGGCCCCTCAGGGGTAAGTGCTCAGTCCCCTACTGTACTCCCTGTTCACCCATGACTGCATGGCCAGGCACGACTCCAGCACCATCATTACGTTTGCAGATGACACAACATTGGTAGGCCTGATCACCGACAACGATGAGACAGCCTATCGGGAGCAGGTGAGACAGCCTATAGGGAGGAGGTCGGAGACTTGGCAGTGTGGTGCCAGGATAACAACCTCTCCCTCAACGTGATCAAGACAAAAGAGATGATCGTGGACTACAGGAAAAGAATGGCCGAGCATGCCCCCATTCTCACCGACGGGGCTGTAGAGGAGCAGGTTGAGAGCTTCAAGTTCCTTGGTGTCACCAACGAACTATCATGGTCCAAACACACCAAGACAGTCGTGAAGAGGGCACGACAATGCCTATTCCCCTTGAGGAGACTGAAAAGATTTGGCATGGGTCCTCAGATCCTCCAAAAGTTCTACAGCTGCACCATCGAGATCATCCTGACTGGTTGCATCACCACCTGGTATGGCAACTTCTCGGCATCTGACCGCAAGGCGCTACAGAGGGTAGTGCGTACGGCCCAGTACATCACTGGGGCCAAGCTTCCTGCCATCCAGGATCTATACCAGACCGTGACAGAGGAAGGCCCTAAAAATTGCCAAAGACTTCAGCCACCCTAGTCATAGATAGTTCTCTCTGTTACCACACAGCAAGCAGTACCGGAGCACCAAGTATAGGTTGAAAAGGCAGCTTCTACCCCCAAGCCATAAGACTGCTGATCAGCTAGTCAACTGGCTACCCGGATTATTTGCATTGCCTCTGAAGCTTAGCAGCGATGGTCCTGGATGGGAGACCAAATGCTGCTGGAAGTGGTGATGTAAGGCCAGTAGGAGGCACTCTTTCCTCTGGTTTAAGAATAACATTATTCCAGGGCAGTGATCAAGGACATTGCCCTGTGTAGGGGACTATCTTTTGGGTGGGATGTTAACTGGGTGTCCTGACTCTGTGGTCACTAAAGATCCCATGGCACTTATTGTAAGAGTTGGGGTGTTAACATGGCCACATAATCATCCCCAGCTTCCAATTTGCTCAATCATCCCCTCTCCTCTCACCTGTAACTATTGCTCAGGTTGTTGCTATAAAATGAGAATGTGTTCATAGTCAACTTACCTGGTAAAATCTTACCTGGTAAAATAATTATAATAAACCCTGAATTGCTAATGCTGTCTATTGGCCATTGAGTGGCTTTGAAGCCACCGGTCGGGCCATATTGGCACTCCCTAGTAGGAGCAGTTCTCCATAGGAATGAATGGAATTCTACAGTAATTCACTTAAATGTTTCAAGGACAAAGTACATATATTTAAGTATTTTTTTCTGTTGTAGTGGGGACAGTAACAAAGGGTACTCTCTAATAGTTATATATATGTGTGTGTAGCTCACATAATTTAAAGTAAAAGTATGCATTAAGGTGTCTGTAATAGAATAAATAAATGTGTCAAAAATGAATGTAGACATTATTTAATATATTTCTATAGCTTCCAAACTATAGATTCCAAAATATTTTTTACAAATGTGGATTACCAAGATGGTTGCGTGGTGGCTTCAATACAGCTCCCCTGGCAGTCACCCAGGGTTTCTACACATCACTGGCATCAACCATAGGCTTTTGATTGGTTGGCGGTGTCCTCATGTCGCCCAATTGGCATCTTTTTGTTTCGCCATCCCGGAAGTAGCTACATTTCAACCAAATTGCAACATGGCGACACCCATGCACAGAATTATTGCCCGTCGGCAAGCGTAAGTTTGTTTATGACTAAAATTCTTAAGAATTTTGGTGTACTTACTCGATTCAGCGTATATAGTGATCACCGTGTTTACTTAGAGCAATAAGTAATGTGGAGTTGCGAATATTTGGCTAACTAGCTAACAATAGTATTCTTACTAAAGGCTAGTTAGCTAGCTACTGTAACGTTACCTACAACGTTGTTTGAGATGTGGGCAATAATGATGTACAACGTTAACAAATTAAATGGTTACATTTAATAAATAGTATATGTTTATTTGGCTAACAAGCATAGATATCATACTGTCTGCACGTTGGATAGCCGAAACATAAGTTAGCTAGCGCTAACGTTAGCTGGGTAAAAGCGTCCGTATGTTTACCATCCGAAAGGTTCGTGTATTTATGACTAAATTGTGACGTTTTGGTCTTCGGCAAGGTTTTTTTTCTGGCTGTTCGTGGAAGGGTGCAGTTGCGGCCTGCAATTTGGGGCGTTCGGAACCCCTACTATATATCTGGGTAAATGTTTAAGCTAGGACAGGTGTGGGTGCTCCAGTACAGTAGGTGGCGTTAATGCACAATAATGTTAGGCAGGACCCATGAAATGTTTAACAATGCTTTTTCTGATTAAAAACTAGTTAATTGCATCTGCTGTGGAGCCCAGTTTCATAATAGTACCATATGGCCCAGCTGCTTGCTGTAGTTTTGAAGTAATCATGAGAAAACAGGCCACATTTTCCACCCTGCCATCTCCTATTAGTTTTATTGAGCACCAACTCGCCTTCCAAACGTTCTATTCCCAGGCTACTGTTCCACGTCACAATGCCTGCTTTGCTATGGTTGGTAGACAGTGTCCTTTGCCCCCCCCACCTGTTGGGCACAGTTTTCCTGCAGTGTGTGTGTGTGTGTGTGTGGGGGGGGGGGGGTCCATGCAGGAACCAATGGGATGCTCGAGGGGATTGTTCATGTGGGAACTAATGGGATGCTTTAGGGGATTTTCACGAAGGAACCATGGGACGCTCGAGGTGGGTGTTCATGAATGCCAGTATGCAGGAATGCCCCAAATTGCGGGCTATAGTTGCACACTATTGGCTGTTTGTGTCAATAATGTCTATCTGCAGACTGCGGCTATTACATATCACGTCCACTACATATCACGCCCACTACCATTGAGGCTGCTAGCGCTGTCTCTGGCCCACACTCCAGCACGGTAGGTGGCGGTAAATGCACCATTGCTGGATGCCAACTGCCCAAAACCCCACCGAAGGAGGCTGCTAGTTAGTTAGTTTAGGTGACACCGGTACACAGTGTCCTTCGACCCCACCTGCCGTGAACTGCTTTCCCGCGGTTCTGTTAGCAACTTCCCTCGCAGTAAGGTTGGTTAGAGCGTTGGGCCGGTAACCGAAATGTTGCTGGATCGAATCCCCGAGCTGACAAGTTAAAAATCTGTCATTCTGCCTCTGAACAAGGCACTGTTCCCCGGTAGACATCATTGTAAATAAGAATGTGTTCTTAACTGACTTGCTTAGTTAAAGGTTAAATACAAAAAATAGAACACTGGTACACAGCAGTGAGGACGACATGTAGTGGGCGCGGAATGTAATACTTGGTTAGCAGATGGACCCTACTGGTTTGTGCTTTAGCCAAGCTGAAATTTGGTAGCCAAAACCTACACCCCTTTGTCAGTAATTGGTCAATATTAGGGATTTTTATGCAACTTTTTTATCTTGAGAAATACTGCACCAAACATCTTAGATGTAAAATTGTGTGACTAAGAACTGCTCGGCAAAACCATAACTAAAGAAATCTGTAATTTTTTACATCTTAGATTAATTCATACTATTTAGAGGAAGTGTATACTGGCTACTGCGTCTCAAGAGTGACACAGTAATATTGAAGCTTTTTTCTCGTTTTTCAAGCGAAGGTCTTTAGGGAGTATGCGAGTCAGACGTTCACTTGCCTAGCCAAGTTCTGCTAGGAGCAAACCGAACGTAGCTAACGTTAGTATGCGGATGCCTTAACTATCTAGCTAACTTGCTTGCTAGGTAATTAAAAGTTTGAGACAAAATATCCACAGGAAAGTATTGTTCACCTGACTATTTTCTCTGATGGAGAACAATCAATTTGAAATCTGAATAAATAAAACAATTCACACAAAGATGTCTATTCTCCATCCTCCCCTGATTTAGGATATAAAATTGTTATGGCGTGTTTTGTTCAATAGCAGTTGGCGAGAGAACTGAATATTCAATGTAAAACTAACTTTACTTCAGTACCAAACCATATACGGTGCACCAAACCACATACAGTGCATTCAGAAAGTATTCAGACCCTTTGACTTTTTCCACATGTTGTTACGTTACAGCCTTATTCGAAAATGCATTAAAAATAAAATTTTCCTCTGCAATCTACACACATTACATACCCCATAATGACAAAGCGAAAACAGGTTTTTAGAAATTTCTGCAAATGTATTAAAAATAAAACAGAAACCTTATTTACATAAGTATTCAGACTCTGCTATGTGCCTCGAAGTTGAGCTCAGGTGTTCATTTGTTTATTACAGCCTGATTAATCAGACTAGCTAGCTAACAAACTATTCGGGAGAGACTACAAGGACACTGCTGACTTGCAAAACAACTAACCAAAATCTAAAACAGAACCTGACCTTGACTAAACATCAGACTGTTACCATGGTTACCCCATGGATATTCAGTTTGAAAGAAGTCTGCCTTAGAAAGATGTAAGTCTCTACAAACCAGTATGTTGAATACAATATTTACATGCTGATTGCTTGGGACAACATTTGGTCTGTAGTTCGGTTAGGCTCGGCCATATTGTTTGTTGCGTGTGAGGAAAAATATATACAGACCAGCATACTGAAGGTCGGGTCAATAACGCTTCCCTGTGAAAAATAAGTTGAGATCTAGTTAGTTCAACATTGACTTGTAATGGGACTGTTCGTAAAAATGCTGCGCCTACATGTTAGAGACAAGAGCGTAAGTATTTCACTCTCAAATCCTGAGGCTAACCCTGGTTTGCACGTCAGGAGTGCCCGTATAGCCTTTTCCTAAAAACTCAAGTACAACACTAGCGACTGGGGAACAGGCATAGTGCTTGAGCCAGCAACTACCTGTGCTACATTGGTCTCAAGATCTCTTAACAAAGGCTTTAGATACTCAGATACGGTCAGGGAAGCTACTCAATTCTTCTGAAAAAGTGTCCTGACTCCACTTATCCTGATTTGGCCCAAGAAACAGCAGGGATTATCCAACTATTGCTACCATTGTAGTGAGGGGCTAGGTTCCATTAACATAGGGAGGGGGTGGGGGGTACACGATGTTAAAGTCTACCTACAGTTATAAATAACTCTTACTCATGTCTCTCTTTTTCAAACAGGGAGGCAAATAAACAACATGTTCGGTGTCAGAAGTGTTTGGAGTTTGGACACTGGACATATGAGTGTACTGGCAAACGAAAATACCTTCACAGGCCATCAAGGACAACAGAAATGAAAAATAAACTGAAAGAAAATCAAAATAAACAGGTCAATGCCACAGGGTAAGTCAGCCACAAGTATGTATTTGTATTGGGTGACTGCTGTCTTACTATTAAGTCAGCTTGATAGAAGATCACTTTTGCGTTCTGAAGATGTTAACACTGTGGAAAGTCACCTTGGTCGTGTCTATTAGGGAGACATTTTTTGGAAACGGAGAGGTAGGCCTACTACTTGAGCATTTCCAAAAAGAAATTTTCAATTTCTATTGCAAAAACATTTACCCTAATGAACGTGACCCTGGTGTCTACCATTTGATGTCACTTTTGAATAGGCTGCATAGTCATGATTTTGAACACTTCAAATCAGTATTTTGTGGCTACAGTGTACTGCAATAGCCTGAGTTTACAGAAATGGTTTGCTGTATGGTTACAGCAGTAATTAGTCTGACAGTATTTACAAGGCAAGTACTGTAACCCAACCTCATAACTGTCTAGTACTGCCATCTAGAGGAGATACAGTATAACTATTCATTGGGAGGTAATTTCCTCTGTACAATGATTCATAAGTGTTGCCAAGTTTCTTTTCACTTTTATTTTCCCCTGGTTGGTTTAGAATAATCTTTTGAATTTTTTCAGCCATGGAATGTTGTAACTAACTCAATCTCTATTCACTATTCAGACCAGGAAAGGAAAGCTCCAATGAGAAAAAAACGAAGAAGAAAAGGTAACTGTCAGTCACCTTTTAGCTCTAAACCCCATAAAATTTTTCCAACCTTATGACTGTTGCAGATAAACTTAGCTAAAAAAGAAAACGTCCCTTTTTCAGGACCCTGTTTTTCAAAGATAATTTGTAAAAATACAAGTAACTTTACAGCTCTTCATTGTAAAGGGTTTTAACACTGTTTCCCATGCTTGTTCAATGAACCAAACAATTAATGAACATGCACCTGTGGAACGGTCGTTAAGACACTAACAGCTTACAGACGGTAGGCAATTAAGGTCACAGTTGTGAAAATTAGGACATTAAAGAGGCCTTTCTACTGACTCTGAAAAACACCAAAAGAAAGATGCCCAGGGTCCTTGCTCATCTGTGTGAGCGTGCCTTAGGCAGTCTGCAAGAAGGCATGAGGACTGCAGATGTGGCCAGGGCAATAAATGTCAATGTCCGTACTGTGAGACACCTATGACAGCGCTACAGGGAGACAGGACGGACAGCTGATCGTCCTCGCAGTGGCAGACCACGTGCAACAACACCTGCACAGGATCGGTACATCTGAACATCATACTTGCGGGTCAGGGACAGGATGGCAACAACAACTGCCCGAGTTACACCAGGGACGCACAATCCTTCCATCAGTGCTCAGACTGTCTGCAATAGGATGAGAGAGGGCTTGTAGGCCTGTTGTAAGGAAGGTCCTCACCAGACATCACCGGCAACAACGCCGCCTATGGGCACAAACCCACTGTCGCTGGACCAGACAGGACTGGCAAAAAGTGCTCTTCACTGACGAGTCGTGGTTTTGTCTCACCAGGGATGATGGTCGGATTTGCGTTTATCATCGAAGGAATGAGCGTTACACCAAGGCCTGTACTCTGGACCGGGATCAATTTGGAGGTGGAGGGTCCGTCATGGTCTGGGGCGGTGTGTCACAGCATCATCGGACTGAGCTTGTTGTCATTGCAGGCAATTGCAACGCTGTGCTTTACAGGAAAGACATCCTCCTCCCTCATGTGGTACCCTTCCTGCAGGCTCATCTTGACATGACCCTCCAGCATGACAATGCCACCAGCCATACTGCTCGTTCTGTGCTTGATTTCCTGCAAGACAGGAATGTCAGTGTTCTGCCATGGCCAGCGAAGAGCCCAGATCTCAATCCCATTGAGCACGTCTGGGACCTGTTGGATCGGAGGGTGAGGGCTAGGACCATTCCCCCCTCCAGAAAAGTCTGGGAACTTGCAGGTGCCTTGGTGGAAGAGTGGGGTAACATCTCACAGCAAGAACTGGCAAATCTGGTGCAGTCCATGAGGAGGAGATTCACTGCGGGGTGTCAGGTAGCCTAGTGGTTAGAGCGATGGACTTGTAACCGAAAGGTTGCCAGATCGAATCCCTGAGCTGACAAGGTAAAAATCTGTCGTTCTGCCCCTGAACAAGGCAGTTAACCCACTGTTCCTAGGCCGTCATTGAAAATAAGAATTTGTTCTTAACTGACTTGCCTAGTTAAATAAAGGTTAAAAAAAACTGCAGTACTTAATGTAGCTGGTGGCCACACCAGATTCTGACTGTTAATTTTGCGCCCCCCCCCCCCTGTTCAGGGACACATTATTCAATTTCAGTTAGTCACATGTCTGTGGAACTTGTTCAGTTTGTCTGTTGTTGAATCTTGTTATGTTCATACAAATATTTACACATGTTAATTTTGCTGAAAATAAACGCAGTTGACAGTGAGAGGACGTTTCTTTTTTTGCTGAGTTTAGATCTCAAATGGGTAGAGCATAGTCCACTCGACACACTTTTCTGTTATATGCAGTAGAGATCTAGGCTATGCCTGCAATATGCTTTCTGTAATGTACTCACTATTCTGCTTATGTAATAATGGTTTTGTAAATGTGCCACTTGCTTTCAGGTCAAAGGATGCAAGTGGTGGTGGTAGTAGTAGCAGCAGCAGTGACTCTGACAGCTCTTCCAGTGACTCATCGTCTGACAGTAGTGACTCCTCAAGCTCTTCGTCGGACGACAGTGACAGCAGTAGTGACAGTTCTGACAGCTCTAGCTCCTCTTCCTCTAGCAGTTCAAGCAGCTCGGCCTCTGATTCATCAGAAGGAAGTGATTCAGATCAAGGTCCTCCCAAGAAGAAAAAGAAGAAATGAAAAAGATTTATATGTATTGTGTTCCACCATGACATTAACCTGAGCTCCACTCTGACCCTCTAGCTGTTCAGGAGTTGTCTTACGAAGTATACGGTGTAAATTGTAATGAACAAGCAGCAGGTTTGGGTAGGTTATTTTCTAAATGTAATCCTTTAGTTACTAGTTAGTTACCTGTCCAATTGTAATCAGTAATGTGATCTGATTAGTTTTTGTTACTTTTGGATTACTTTCCCCTTAAGAGGCATTTAAAAAAAAAGGATCCATCAAATGCATTTCGTGTGTCATGGTAGTGGTCTCTGACTTGTGAACAGACTCGCTCAGGTGGAACAAACTCTAACTTGCGCATTTTTTTCAATGCTAAATTGAATGTCATTAGTTAGGTTTCCATCCAATTGGCGACAGATTTTGATACCAATATTAAAAAAGCTGCATGAATAAAATCTCTGCATTTTCTCAGAAGAAATGTTTCCATCAAATTGACTTGTTGTGGATAAAAGCCTGTGTGTGATGACGTAGTGCACATAAATTTATTTTGCAGTTAAATTCCCATGTACCGAATAGAAAATACAAGTTAGATGGGTTTCCGTTGAATTTTCAACTCGTCTGATAGTTTTGTCAGAAACAATATTGAGTTATATAGCGAATGTGGGCTCTAGCCAAGAGCTCGCCGATAGAGTACAGGTGTAGCCTATATGACGAGACTATTATGGACAAAAGAGCGAGATTATTTTAATTTGTCAAATGGTAACCACACATCGGTCATCATGTCACCAGAATAACACCCTCGAAATGTATTGAAAGGAGCATCAAGCTCATCACCTTGCACTTTCACCACCCTGTGAAATTCATCACACATTAAAAAATAAATAAATCTGTATCCTAGTAAACTGCATGTTTTCCTATGTCGTAATGGGAGGACCACACAAAATATCATTGCGTGACTCCAAGTTTACTTAGATATAATGCTTATTAAATCAATAGTTGCACATAAAAGCGCCATTTCTCACACAATGAATTTTACAGACCCAAAAAGACCCCCCCCCCCCCCTGTCTTACTCCCCAACCCTGACAAACAGTGAGGAATTTTGTATTGACCAGAATGTGTTCTCTCTCCTGCATTTCTCCCTTGTACAGTCAGTTAAGAAGTGTGGTCATATCTCAACTTAGTTTCAAATCACAAGTTTGATAATTCGTCTAGATTTAAAATGAGAAATGTATGTGCTTTTTACATACCTGCTGTACTTCCTTACTTCTATTGCTTTTGAGTGACACTTCAAATGTGCAGTTATGTAGCTACTGAAAGATATGTAATGCATAATTTGGAGGGCCTGCAGCATTAGATGCATTGACCCTTTTCACACTATCATGCTAACCCGAACTGTACTGTACTGTGCTGGCTCAGACGTTTTCTTTTCATGTTGTTTTTCCCCAGTACGATTCCCGAAACAACCAGCCCAGTACAACTTGGATCTGGTTGTAGTGTGAACCGAGTTATTGATTATTTTTATTATTAAAACATGTTTTACCCCCAGATGAGTATAAACAGAAAAATGTTATTGACTGTGTTGATAAACTGCCATTTTAGGAAATTAGCATGGACTCTGTTTGGCACAGCCAAACTGTGATCATGCCAATGAATCCCCCTGTCCCCCTGTTAGTTGTGCTTTTGATTTGTTTGTTACCTAGTGCGACATCCTTTAATCATTTTTGAATAAAAGGACAGTTGCAAGTGTCTTCACTTGTTGGTGTTTTTCATGTTTTTTCTCTCAATCAGATGGAACAAAGTCAACCATTTATAGCACTAGAGTACCTTGGAAAGTGTAGTAAATTGTATGTACTGGTGTTACCCTTACAAAAAAAAAAGTTTGCCATTTTGAAGCTGCAGTAAAAGTGCAGTAACTGCAGTCAACTGGTATTTTTGGATATGGTAATTGCAGGATAACTGCAGTTATACTGCACTGTAACTACAGTTACACTGCAAAACCACTAATAAAAAAATATTTTAGGATGCAGTATTTGCAGCATACTGCAGTTATACTGCACTCTGACTGCAATGTTTTTTTTGTAAAGGATGGCAGTACTGTAGGGCAATCGAAGGTGTGCCCGGGCGTGGGGGTAATGATAGAGAAGTCTGGGGGTGTGTTTTCCCATAGGAAGGGCCAGGTAGTGTAGAGGGTAGTGAATGGATCTCTTGGTGTAACGGCTAAGGTGTTGGGATGATAGTCCCTGGGCCCAAGTTAAAGTCCTAGTTTGTTACCCCCAAATTTGCTGCAATATCATGTTGTAGCAATCTTAGCTAAATGAAATAGCTACAGTGGCATAAGTCAGTGTTTCCCAACTCCGGTCCTCGAGTACCCCCAACAGCACAACTGATTCAACTCATTTAGGGCGATGATTAGTTGACACGTTGAACGAGGTGTGCTTGTCTGGGGCTACAACACAAATATGTGCTGTTGGGGGTATTTGAGTACTGAAGTTGGGAAACTGCAGTAATGTGTTGGACTTAGTCCTGATCGGGCCACCCCTGGGTCAATGTACTTTTAATCTGTGATCTGAGTTTGAGTCCTGATCGGTGGGATGGCACTCCAATGGGCCTAAAGGTCAGAAAACATAACACGAGTTGCAAAACATAATGAAGCCTATGACCTGTTTGAGGTCACATGGTTTTCTCTTATTGAAGCATGGTGGAGGTGTGTGGGACCTACGACTAGAATGTTTGCAGGGTTTTTGAGGCGGAGGAAAGTGTAAGAAAATAACAATTCGAACAGTTTACTACTACAGCGGATGAGCTGAAAAAGTGTGGAGATGTGGAAATGGACAGCGAGTAAGAAGGAAAGGAACATCGGACCCAATAATAACCCTATAATAACCCAATCACAAATCATTAATGGCTTGATCACAAGATAACACTGTTGAAGGTAATATATTTCTTAAGCGCTGTTGAATATGCCAATAATGCAAGAGGGAAGCGCTGTTGCGAAGAAGATTGTAGTGGCAGGTGCACTGAAGATGCCCGAGGTCGAACCTCGTCCCAATGATGATAAAGATGATTCTGGCCCAGTGGGAGTGAGATTTATGGGGAGAATGGATTCTTGCCATCTAACTGATCCATATGTGGTGTCAGGTTGGTTGACACCACATGATGTGTAGTATCGGTGGAAACATTTGTGTGTGCGGCAGGTAACCTAGCGGTTAAGAGTGTTTGGGCGAGTAGCTGAGAGATCGCTTGGTCGAATCCCCGAGCCGACTAGGTGAAAAATCTGTCTGTATCCTTGAGCAAGTCACTTAACCCTAATTGCCCCCGTAAGTCGCTCTGATAAGAGCATCTGCTAAATTACTCAAATGAAAATGTAGAATGTGTTAACTGTATGGATACCCATGGTCAGAATTGTCTGGTGGGAGAAACGCAGGTTGAGTTTGCCAGGATCAGAGTAGTACAGGTGTCATATGCTGAGGCAGTGAAAATGAGAGGAAGACGGATACAGGGCATGAGGCCAAAAGAGAGTGATGGGAATAACATGTGCTTCAGGAAGGTTTGTTTCTGAATTTTCATAGCCATGGTTATCAGCTGTACCGCAGAAATGGAACGTCAATCACCGAAAATAGATGTGGTGGCAGCTGCAGAGAAGTACTTGGGTGTACGAGATTTTACTGCAGGTGTTTTGAACGATTTTGTCCCGTCAGATAGGGCCAAGTAGTGGAATAGTGGTGAGTTTTTTTAATGAGTGTAGGGTTAGTTGGTAGGGCAACTAACCAATCATACTCCAGTACAGTAGGAAGCAGTGTATGCAACACCTTTCAGTTGGTTGCGACTCGACCATAGACATTTGAAGAAGAAGAAGACGCCTGAGTCAAATGATTAAATTCGTTGAACGCATTCAGAATAACTTCCTTTTAGCAATTTTATTGTCTGATACATTCATTCATTGATGTATCTATTAAAAACACAATAACAAAATATGACTTTCTAAAATAGTAGTCATGATCCGAATCCTGAGAATACGCCATGATCACGTGATCAAGTTTAGGGAACCGAATTCATCCCAGCTGCTGGCTTCATGCATCCACTCATCGCTGCCTAGTTAGGCACCTTGCTAGCTTTTGTTATAAAAATGAATAGAGAAAATAATGACGACTAATTTTTTGCTGTTTTCACAGCTATACTTGATAGAGGATGTAGCCTGTTCACACGTTTTGAGTATTTTTACTATTATTGTTACATTTTTGTCGGGTCCATTTCGTTAACTGGAAAGTGGAAAAGACAAAGAGAAAGGGCTTTCCAATAGCTATAATGGTTTGGGCCTAAAAAGAAGACAAGAGGTAATAAACAACTAACATTAGTTAAAATGTTTACTGTTATATACTAGTTAGCTGTTATGGTAACAATTTATTTGCATTGCAATTTAGCTATTGTGTGTATATGAAAGGTGGCTAGGTTGCCAGTAATATCGAGCAAGTGGTAGTTACTATTAGCGAGCAACAGGATATCTCTAGTTTACGTTATACGTCTTTAGCCAATGCTAGCAAGCTAATTACCAATCCGTGGTGACGTCCCATTGTAAGTTTCCGTACCGTCGACAATGTTATTCAAATGTTGACAGAATCAAGTATTTTTCTGACTTGAAGGGGAAAATATTTAGTTTACACTCGTGGTTACTGTAGTTAACTAGTTGATATGTAAGTTTGCATGGAAGCTTGCGACGGCTAGCATGTTGGCTAGCCGTTTCGTAAGTGAGTATTTTGTCAACTGTCTGAAGCCGCGAGTCAGACATTCAGCGATAATCTCTGGTCATTTTTGTTTGGAAGTCGTTGAATATGTGATTTTAATTAATTCATTTGTTTTATTACAGCAAACAAGTGAGACAGGAATGTGTCCGAAGTAAATTAGTATTTTTTTGGTAATGTTTACAGCTAATAAAGTCAATACTTTGATTCTGTCATTGTAAAAAAAAAAAAAAAGTTTGAGAACCCTCTGACTAAATGACCCATTGGGTGTTGATACACAAACGAATACATTTTACTTTGAAGGTATTTTTCTCTGATTTTTATATCAAACCAGACCAATGCATGATGGCATTGCATGCATCTCTGGTTTAGTTGTCATGTTGTACTATACTCTTTAAAACATTTTTTGGGGGGGGTTTCCCTTTACATGAGCACTGCTGTAACAACAATCATGTGTTTAGTTATACTTTCTTTAATGTGAACCCCAGTGTCTTCACTTACGTCCCATTTAATTAAAAATGCAAAACGGAGCTAAATATCTTAATTTTTCTCCAACGACTGTTGGCTTTCTGGGTCTAGGAAGCCATTTTAAGTGTTACGGTGGGGGAAGGGCAGCCTCACAAGTTTTAATAGTTGCTACATAATTACACATTTCACTGAGACATGCCCTCTGGTGGCAAGCATAATTCTTGGTACAGTAAGTTTTAATCGTTTTTCTTGTTTCAATGTAAATAAGTGGTGCAATTTTCTGTTTATGAACAGTTCATGTTAATTAGCAAACACCTGTAGACTGTCAGTAATTTTAGACGGGGGTGTTGGGAAAGTGTGGTTGTATTTAGATTAAGTAATTCTTTACATTAACACTTTGTTGTTTCTCTTTGGCTAGCTACTTAATTTCTGTCCCATCTCATTATTCTGTAAGTATAGGGTTGTCTGTTTATGTGCTCATAGCTATGCTTCTGTGTGAATTCATCTCAACTTCCTGTTTAATCAAATCAAATTTGATTGGTCACATACACATGGTTAGCAGATGTTATTGCAAGGTTAGCGAAATGCTTATGCTTCTACATCCGACAGTGCAGCAGGATCTAACAGGTAATATCTAACAATAACACAACAAAATCTAATACACACAATCTAGTAAAGGAATGGGATAAGAATATATAAAATATATGGATGAGCAGTGACAGAGCGGCTAAGATGCAATAGATGGTGTATAATACAGTATATACATATGAGATAAGTGATGCGAGATATGTAAACATTCTTTAAGTGGCATTATTAAAGTGTCTAGTGTTCCATTTATTAAAGTGGCCAATGATTTCAAGTCTGTAGGTAGGCAGCTGCCTTTCTGTGCTTTTGATGGCTGTTTAACAATCTGATGGCCTTGAGATAGAAGCTGTTTTTAAATCTCTGTCCCAGCTTTGATGCACCTGTACTGACATCGCCTTCTGAATGGAAGATGGGTGAACAGGCTGTGGCTCGGGTGGTTATTGTCCGTGATGATCTTTTTTACCTTCCTGTGACATTGGGTGTTGTAGGTGTCCTGGAGGGCAGGTAGTTTGCCCCCGGAGATGCGTTGTGCAGACCGCACCACCCTCTGGAGAGCCCTGCGGTTGTGGGTGGTGCAGTTGCTGTACCAGGCGGTGATATAGCCTGACAGAATGCTCTGAGGTTGCTATTTCTAGTGCGTGGACCATTTCAGTTTGTTAGTGATATGTACACCGTTTAAGTTTGCTCAGTGGCGTCAGCTAGCCTAACTGTTTTGAGGCCAAGTGTGAGCTTCTCAAGTGTGCCTTTACAGCTGAGTTATGACAGACATTTTTAGGGTATTGTTTTATCTGGTGGTGAGTTAAGGATTTTTCAATCCTTGTAGAGTTTGTTTTAACCAATGTCATACCAGCAGATGGTCTGTCAGTGAGTGAATGTAGCCTAAAGTGTTTGTTTTTTTGTATCTTGCAAGAATGCACAGGGCAAGTCAGCCATCCAAGATAGCCTAAACTTAGGCTTGTCTAAGTTTTTGCTGTAGTTTTTATTTTTATTTTTTATTTTTATATTTTATTTTTACATCTGTAAGCTTAAATGGCGCGTTTCAGGTTGGAAATAATCTATTGTTATTTTTCTCTCTGCGTTGTTGGGAAGGGCCCGTAAGTAAGTATTTCACTGTTACATGCTGAACACACCGGCTGTGTTGCAAAAGAATTGTACACATACATGTTATTCAATCAAGTCATCCAAACTGCTCGTGCGCGTCAACAAGCGTCTTGGTAACCAGGCGCTAAAATAGAACTTGGTTCTATTTTAGATGCTTGACGCGCTGCTAGTCCTGCCTGTCCCATCTCCTCATTGGTTTTTAGGAGCATATACCCACGTGGGTGATTGAAAGATGAACAAGGTCCACACTTCAGTCCAGTTGGTTGCAGTAATGCACTTTAAAGTTGGTTGCCAACCACCATATACAATCCACAGAAGACTGAATTAGGAAAGATTACTAGAAACTAACTAGGTTTCCCCTTTTCTGTGGATTAATGGTCGAAGTAGAGAACACATGACTTTGTGACTCAATGGGTCGATATTTGTCAAAGGTCCCAAAAAAAAGGACCTTGTACATTTCAGGTAAAATAACAACTCTGTGTTTCTTAGGACAAATAAGATAGCAACAGCTAGCTAAATGTCCATGAATGTTTCATGTGTTACGGCCTGTCCCCAAATTAATATAGTTGGTTCAGAGTTTGTTTTGATATTTCAACCAGCGTGTCCTGATTGCGTCTGGTGCGTATAGACAAATTCCACATGCAGAGCTGGCTTGGTCATCATGTTAGTCTACACCTGTCAGATTCGATTTGATTGCAGTCAAGGGTTGATGAAACTGCAGATTTGGCCTACCGGCTGACAGCAAAAAAACAGCTTCAAACCCCCGTCCCAGACTAGACTATTAGTCAGACTTAAAAAAAAAAATATATATATATATATTCCTGCCAAAACCAGCACCTCAACCTAGATGCACTGCTGTGCTTAGGGCTTCTTTATTTTTAGTCAGACTAGTTTATATTCGTATATACGCTTAGTGTACAAAGCATTAGGAACACCTGCTCTTTCCATTACAGCATTCACCTGGTTAGTCTATGATTCCTTATTGATGTCACTGAATGGGAGAAAAGCGGTTAAAGAAGGAGTTTTAAGCCTTGAGACAATTGAGACATGGATTGTGTGTTTATGCCATTCAGAGGGTGAATGGGCAAGACAAAATATTTAAGTGCCTTCTGAACGGGTTATGGTAGTAGGTGCCAGGTGTCAAGATCTGCAAAGCTGTTGGGTTTTTCATGCTCAACAGTTTCTCATGTGCATCAGAAATGGTCCACCACCCAAAGGACATCCAGCTAACTTGACACAACTGTGGGAAGCATTGTCATCAACATGTGCCAGCATCCCTGTGGAACGCTTTAGACACCTTGTGGAGTCCATACCTAGAGTAGTTGAGGCTGTTCTGAGGGCAAAAGGGTGGGATGCAACTCAATATTAAGAAGTTGTTTCCAATGTTTTCTACACTGTGCATTTTACTAACAATCTAGCCTTGTCAATTGGTTTTATGCTGCATACTGTAGGCTAGTCATATGATAGTAGTTTGAGGCCCTTACATCACCAATGGCAAGCTCTTGGTTAAACTAATAAGCCATCAGCTGCTTCATAAGGGCTTTTCCGGTCACAGCAAAACAATGCTGCTCATTGCTTCATGAGCTCACCAGCCCATGTTGCAGCATTTGTTCCTTTGGACTCTGGATACAATAAAGTTGTATGACAGCATATCATGCAAGCTATTTTATTTAACACACAGCCTACAACAACGTAAGCCTACATCATAAAGCCTAGGCCTACAATTTTATGTTCAAATGTGACATGTTGTCTCTGGCTAGATAAGGCTTCTTTGAACTGTCTGTTTAGTGAAATAACAAGAACATTCAGAGGTGGGTTTTGTTAAAGGGCAACTCTGCCACTTAACATTTGGGTTGTTATTATGAAGTATTTGATGTCCTACACAGTTTTAGTGTGATTTCATGTCTATTGACTGATGAGCGATTAGCAAAACTGGAAATGGCTTATCTGTGATTGTTTTCAAGTAGGATCCCTGCGATGTCTAATAAAATGAATTATGGCCAGTCATTTTTAGCTATCTATATAACTTGTCTAGTTTTCTGCTCATATTGGAACTCCCTGCTGTATGTTTCTCTGGTTGTCTTTGTCTAATAACATGTGCTAATATTTTAAATAGATATTCAAAAACCTACAGTCAGCTTGCATCTGTAAAAGTTTGTGAGGGTCATCTAAAACAAATTGCCATGAACTCTCAGCTAAATTTAAGACGGCATTACTTACATAATCGACTTAAAACTAGGCTAGCTTTTATCAATATGTTAGTAAGAAACAGCTTGGCATTATTTTAAGGGTTAAGAATGATCTTACTTTCCCTTTAACCATTTTGAAATGGGCCAATCTTAATTTTTTATCCATTGAATGTATAGGCATATTTTTATTTAACCAGGAAGGGCTTTTTCAAGATCGTCCTGGACAAGATAGGCAGCACCAAGTCATTACACAATTACAGACAAACAACATGAAAAACTACAGGTAATCGAGTAAAAAAGCATACAATTCACAAGAGCATAACAAAATCATTAAAACAGCAAATTAAAAACATTGACAGGTCAGGGAATCAGCCTCAAAATCCTTAATCAATGATTTAAAAAACAATCGGGACAAGTTCTTCCAGTTAAAGTATTTGGTAAGGTGTTCCAAGCCGATGGCGCAGAGCACATAAAAGCCCTTTTACCAAATTCAGTTCGTACATTTGGAACAGTTAGCAGAATAAAGTCCTGCGAACAATTGACTCGCCCAAACTGCTTCTGACTGTCCACCTTAATTTGTATATTTTAAAGCACCGGAAATAGTATTTCCCAAGCTGTGTTAATGGATTTACTCAAGTCATCAATGTCCACTTAGGCCTCGTGTTTCCATTCGGAGAGTGGCACACATCCTGCTGCGCGCAGTTGAGTGGTATCCTCAGACTTCAGCCGTTGTCGTCTCTAACGGTTTTCCAGGTATTTCATTTTCAGGGTGCCTTGGCTTGACAATGAGCAATGGAGTAGGCAAAAACACAAACAGAACTAAGATCAGGCTAAAGTTGACTAGGTGTCGGCTATAGACCCTTTTCCCGTACACAACGCACAGATGCACATGACTCTTGGCGGCAGTAAGAAGGCGACAGGTAGCCTAGCGGTTAAGAGCGTTGGGCCAGTAACCCAAACGTTGCTGGTTTGAATCCCCGAACTGACTAGGTGAAAAATCTGATGTGCTCTTGAGCAAGGCACTCAACCCTAATTGCTCCTGTAAGTCGTCGCTCTAGATAGTAGAGTCTGCTAAATGACTAAAATATAAAGCCATCGCTAATTGTGCCCATTCAACAGGCTAGATTTACATTTTTGTTACTTCTAAACAAAATAACTTTTTGGGGTTCTCATACGCTTACAATTATGTTTTGATTCTTGCTTGAACAGTCGCTAAGATTATATTTGGTTGTGATCTTTGCAAAATAACTATTTTGGATGCAGCAGCAGTTAGCTAGAATGCTAATGCTCACTGATATAGGCTGTAGCAAAAGCTAGCCAAAGAGCCACTTTACTGGTTGAAGTGTTTTTTTATGTATAATGCGGTTGATTTGCAGTGTTGACACAAACATGATCGTCCTGCTTAATATAAGAGCCTTAAAATTCAATTATTATCCAAAATTTGTTTGAAATGCACTCATAAGCAGAAGCTTTTAATATATAACAACTCCCCATTGTTCTGCCACCAACATGCGTGCATCGCCCTTTGTGCTGCAATGTTTCTCAGCACAGAAAGTGGTCTATTGGTCTAAAACTCTCATCGCATTCAATTAGCTTACTGGTCATAGACAATTCTTCAAAAAAAATCTGATTTGGTAGGGCTACTTATTGGTTAGGGCCTTTGAATTAGGCTAGGTTTTGGTTTCTTCCACTTCCATTCAAGTAGGTCTAGTTATTACACTTCTGGATATTAGGCCTATGTTGTCATATTGCTGATAAAAATGTCTGTCTTGGAAATGCCTGAAGTGTGTTTTGAGCAGGGCTGACCCATCTACGAGTAGAAAATGGGCTCTACTTTAAAGAAATTGCTGCTAGTTTACCCAGTGCTCCAGGGCATAGTGGGGGAGGGAGTTTGTTGATGGGAAGACAGACTTTGGTTGGCTTTGGCATCCTCAGTCATTACATCACAAAGAGGTGAGGCTCAATGGCATAACATATCCTTTTATGGAACTAAATGGACTGTTCCATTTTCCAGGAAGAGGTTGCTATTATCTTAACTGTTGACACTCCTTATTTTTCCTCCTAAAGTGTAGGCTAAGACATTCACCAACGTGATTGTTCCACTATTTTAGACCCAGGCGTATGCTTTTCTCCCATCTATTCATCTTCCTTTGATTGTCTGTTTACTCTATTGATTTTGTTTAGATTAGATGAATTAGTTTAGAAGGGCTGTGGTGTTTTTTTCTTCTGGTCTACTGCTGGGCTTGTGATGTAAAGGCACACTTGAGGATCTTGCCCTAGCACAGTGATAGGCATTCCATCTTGTTAGAATTATTTTCTTTTAAATTATTTCCTTAATTAACACTTACAAAGACCCGTAACCTCTTGTCAGTACTATTTTGCATTACTGCATTACAACTCGTTTGTCCCAATTATATATAACAAACGCCTACAAGAGTGTATGACACATTGTGCACTCATGCAGGCAACCCCCCCATCTCTCTCACACACAGAGAGCCTCCTTTCAACTTCATCTATTATCCCCTGCCTTTGGCACACCCGCTGTTGGGCAGGGTGGTATCTCCCGTGAACTAGCAGTAACCTCCCTCTCCCTGAGTCAGATTTATCTCTACTCCAAGGAATTACTGTAATGTCCGCTGTAGATCAGGAAACCCAGTTTTGAGAACGTCTCCTCATTTAAAGGAATACTACCAGAGAGCAGACTGGCAGAGCATGACAACACTTCTGAATCCCCTGGCGTTTCACTGAATCCCCTTTCTAATGTTTCTGTGGTTTGCGCCATGTCGCCTCTGTCAGGGTAAGCAACACAACTAGTTGGTTTCTCTTGTTAGTTTTCCGTCTACATTTCCTGTGAAGAGCGTTAGTTTAGCTGTTGTGCTAGTCAGACTGTCACCAAACTTCATTATCATATTGTGAAAGTTGGCGATATGAAGGGTGGAATTGTCAGT
Organism: Salvelinus alpinus; assembly: GCF_045679555.1. Taxonomy (NCBI): domain Eukaryota; kingdom Metazoa; phylum Chordata; class Actinopteri; order Salmoniformes; family Salmonidae; genus Salvelinus; species Salvelinus alpinus. The sequence continues at coordinate 45,510,222 of NC_092098.1, read as the reverse complement.
TTCTCAAAGAAGCATGTACCTAAACTCATGGTCTTCAGACACCTGTTAGTGTATTGGTTTGTCATATAGAAGTGAGTTCAGGAAGCCTTATTACCAGTACAGTAGGTCTTCTCCCCCTCCCCAGTTAATATTTCAACTCAACTAGACTTGCATTTTGCATGCTCAAGTAATGTATATAGTTAGCTACTGAGGTTGGTATGAAAGCGCTTTGCTTGGCCTCTTCAAATTCCTATCTAAATTGGGGGACACATGGTTGTGTATTTGGCCATATATTTTAGGATTTTGTGAAAAATGTATTTTTACCATTGTTGTTTTTATGGGTAGCCTAATTGTGGTGCTGGTTTTGGTAGCATTGCCATCAATCCATTCCTTTCTACTAATTTGTTTGGTAGCTCAGCTTTTGTCTTTTTTTATCAGTGCTAAAATAGGAGTAAAAGGAACCTTTTCAAGGTAACATTCGGGCAGGTATAGTCTTTCATGTTTGGTAGCAGTGTCTTCAGTATTAGTAATATATACTGAACAAAAATATAAACGCAACATGCAACAATTTCAAAGATTTTGCTGTGTTACAGTTCATATAAGGAAATCAGTCAATTGAAATGAATCCATTAGGCCCTAATCTATGGATTTCACATGACTAGGAACACAGATACCTTAATAAAAAAAAAAGTAGGTATTAGAGGTCGACCGATTATAATTTTCCAACGCCGATACCGATTATTAGAGGACCAAACAAGCCGATACCGATTAATCGGCCGATTTTTTTTTTTTTAATTATAAAAAAAAAAAAAATTGTAATAATGACAATTACAACAATACTGATACATCAATAAAATACATTTAGCCTCAAATAAATAATGAAACATGTTCAATTTGGTTTAAATAATGCAAAAACAAAGTGTTGGAGAAGAAAGTAAAAGTGCAATATGTGCCATGTAAGAAAGCTAAAGTTTCAGTTCCTTGCTCAGAACATGAGAACATATGAAAGCTGGTGGTTCCTTTTAACATGAGTCTTCAATATTCCCAGGTAAGAAGTTTTAGGTTGTAGTTATTTTAGGACTATTTCTCTCTATACCATTTGTATTTCATATACCTTTGACTATTGGATGTTCTTATAGGCACTTTAGTATTGCATGTGTAACAGTATAGCTTCCATCCCTCTCCTCGCCGCTACCTGTGCTCGAACCAGGAACACATCGACAACAGCCACCCTCGAAGCAGCGTTACCCATGCAGAGCAAGGGGAACAACTACTCCAAGTCTCAGAGCGAGTGACGTTTGAAACGATATTAGCGCGCACCCCGCTAACTAGCTAGCCATTTCACATCGGTTACACCAGCCTAATCTCGGGAGTTGATAGGCTTGAATTCATAAACAGCAGAGCTGCTGGCAAAACGCACGAAAGTGCTGTTTGAATGAATGCTTACGAGCCTTCTGGTGCCCACCATCGCTCAGTCAGACTGCTCTATCAAATCATAGACTTAATTATAACATAATAACACACAGAAATACGAGCCTTAGGTCATTAATATGGTCGAATCCGGAAACTATCATCTCGAAAACAAAACATTTATTCTTTCAGTGAAATATGGAACCGTTCCGTATTTTATCTAACGGGTGGCATCCATCAGTCTAAATATTCCTGTTACATTGCACAACCTTCAATGTTATGTCATAATTACGTAAAATTCTGGCAAATTAGTTCGCAATGAGACAGGCGGCCCAAACTGTTGCATATACTCTGACTCTGCGTGCAATGAACGCAAGAGAAGTGACACAATTTCACCTGGTTAATGTTGCCTGCTAACCTGGATTTCTTTTAGCCAAATATGCAGGTTTAAAAATATATACTTTTGTGTATTGATTTTAAGAAAGGCATTGATGTTTATGGTTAGGTACACGTTGGAGCAACGAAAGTCCTTTTTCGCGAATGCGCACTGCATCGATTATATGCAACGCAGGACACGCTAGATAAACTAGTAATATCAACCATGTGTAGTTATATCTAGTGATTATGATTGATTGTTTTTTATAAGATAAGTTTAATGCTAGCTAGCAACTTACCTTGGCTTCTTACTGCATTCGCGTAACAGGCGGGCTCCTCGTGAGGCAGATGGTTAGAGCGTTGGACTAGTTAACCGTAAGGTTGCAAGATTGAATCACTGAGCTGACAAGGTAAAAATCTGTAATTCTGCCCCTGAACAAGGCAGTTAACCCACCGTTCCTGGGCCGTCATTGAAAATAAGAATGTGTTCTTAACTGACTTGCCTAGTTAAATCAACTCAACTCTTTCGCATAGAGTTGATCAGGCTTTTGATTGTGGAATGTTGTCCAACTCCTCTTCAATGGCTGTGCGAAGTTGCTGGATATTGGAAGGAACTGGAACACGCTGTTGTACATTGATCTTGAGCATCCCAAACATGCTCAATGGGTGTAATGTCTGAGTATGCAGGCCATGGAAGAAATGGGACATTTTCAGCTTCCAGGAATTGTGTACAGAACCAGAATTGTGACATGGGCCCGTGCGTTATCATGCTGAAACATGAGGTGATGGCGGCAAATGAAGGGCACGACAATGGGCCTCAGGATCTTGCTACGGTATCTCTGTGCATTCAAATTGCCATCGATAAAATACAATAGTGTTCGTTGTCCCTAGCTTTTGCCTGCCCATACCATAACCCCACCGCCACCATGGGGCACTCTGTTCACAACGTTGACATCAGAAAACTGCTTACCCACACGATGCCATACATGTGGTCTGCGGTTGTGAGGCCGGTTGGATGTACTGCCAAATCATCTAAAACCACATTGGAGGCGGCTTATGGTAATTTAATGTTAATTTCTATATCTGGCAACAGCTCTGGTGGACATTCCTGCAGTCAGCATCCCAATTGCACACTCCCTCAAAACTTGAGACATCATTGGCATTGTGTTGTGACAAAACGGCACATTTTAAAGTAGCCTTTTATTGTCCCCAGCACAAGGTGCACCTGTAATGATCATGCTGTTTAATCAGCTACTTGATATGCCACACCTGTCAGGTGGATGGAATATCTTGGCAAAGGAGAAATGCTCACTAACAGGGATGTAAACAAATGTGTGCCTGTAATTTGAGAGAAATAAGCTTTTTGTGCTTATTGAAAATTTCTGGGATGTTTTATTTCAGCTCATGAGACATGGGACCAACACTTTACATGTTGCATTTTATATTTTTGTTCAGTATACATCAGATTAAGCTGGTCCACGTATTGCAGTGTGTTGATCAGTGGCGGTGGCTGAGGGGAGGACGGCTCATAATAGTGGCTGGAATGGAGTCACGGAGTGGTATCAACCACATGGAAACCATGTTTTTGATGTGTTTTATACCATTCCATTGACTCCATTCCAGCCATTAATTCCTATGAGCTGTCCTCCCCTCAGCAGCCTCTACTGGCCCAGTTTCAATTTAAAGAAAAAATCCACTCAAACTATATTTTTGTTTTTGTTTCATTAGTTCACTGTTGATACAGTCCCAAAATGTTTGGCATGTCAGCAGTCAAGTTTTCAAGATATTAGACTTTCAAGAAGCGAAGTGTCACTTGCCACATCATCATGAGGCGGCAAGTAACACTGCTTTTTGAAAGTCCAATATCTTGAAACTTGACAGCTGACATGCTGAACATAAGTCAAAGTGCAAGGCCTCATTCTAGTGTCATGTATTTTAATGGCTTGTTTACACTTGATTACTGGTATTTAATTATTTTTTATTTTTTATCTTTAACTAGTTAAGTCAGTTAAGAAAAAATTACGGCCTACCAAAAGGTGTCCTGCGGGGATGGGGGCTGGGATTAAACACATCACAACAAGAGAGCCATCACAACACTACGTAGAGACCTAAGACAACAACAGCATGGCAGTAACATGACAGCACAGCACAGCATGGCAGCACAAAACATGGTTAAAACATGAAGTAGCACAAAACATGGTACAAACATTATTGGGCACAGACAAAGGCAAGAAGCTAGAAACAACAATACATCACGTTACTCAGCCACCACTATCATTAAGTATCCATGATTGAGTCTTTGAATGAAGACATTGAGATAAAACTGTCCAGTTTGAGTGTTTGTTGCAGCTCGTTCCAGTCGCTAGCTGCAGTGAACTGAAAAGAGGAGCGACTCAGGGATGTGTGTGCTTTGGGGACCTTTAACAGAATGTGACTGGCAGAACGGGTGTTGTATGTGGAGGTTGAGGGCTGCAGTAGATATCTCAGATACGGAGGAGTGAGGCCAAAGAGGGTTTTATAAATAAGCATCAACCACTGGGTCTTGCGACGGGTATACAGAGATGACCAGTTTACAGAGGAGTATAGAGTGCAGTGATGTGTCCTATAAGGAGCGTTGGTGGCAAATCTGATGGCCAAATGGTAAAGAACATCTAGCTGCTCGAGAGCACCCTGACCTGCCCATCTATAAATTACATATCCGTAATCTAGCATGGGTAGGGTGGTCATCTGAATCGGGGTTAGTTTGGCAGCTGGGGTGAAGGAGGAGTGATCACGATAGAGGAAACCAAGTCTAGATTTAACCTTAGCCTGCAGCTTTGATATGTGCTGAGAGAAGGACAGTGTACCATCTAGCCATACTCCCAAGTACTTGTATGAGGTGACTACCTCAGGCGCTAAACCCTCAGAGGAAGTAATCACAACGGTGGGGAGAGAGGCATTCTTCTTACCAAACCACATGACCATTGTTTTGGAGGTGTTCAGAACAAGGTTAAGGCCAGAGAAAGCTTGTTGGACACGTTTAACACAAAATCCGTGGAGGGGCCAGCTGAGTATAAGACTGTATCTGCATATAAATGAATGAGAGCTTCCTACTGCCTGAGCTATGTTGATGTAAATTGAGAAGAGCGTGGGGCATAGGATTGAGTTTTGGGGTACTTAGCTGGCACACAGGACTGCACAGGTGCCATTGAAACCCGTAATAGAGTTGTTGATGCTCTCCAGATAATTTTCTTTAAGCCCCCACTTGCCTCATAATATACAGCAGGTTATTTAAATGGGATGAATATTGAGGGGAGCTTTTACTGAGGGCCAGGACATTTGTATATCTGATCAGTCGGCTTTGTCCCACTGATATAAATACTAATGACAGCATTCCCACATTTTTTTGAATACTTTTAGTTAGGTAACACCTACTCCTTATCTGAAGGTCTTTGGGAAAACTTTGGTAGGTAAATAAAAACCTATCTCCTGTTCCTCATTTATTCGGACCATACGCTAAAAGTCCACATGATGGGGTCGAATGTGTTGATGAGACTGAATGGTATAAATTTAGTTTTAATGGTGGCCATTGTAAAGAAGCAGTTTAATGACTGTATCGTACCAGTTATGACTTTTGTCACTTCCCGTTCCTGACATGTATGGTTAATGGAAGGTATAAAACCATCTGCTTTCAGTGATGACTCAACCCTGTAGCATATTGAGCAGTCAGGGAATTGCCATAGGCCTTATGTAGCCTAGTCTAACCAGGAAACAGTTAAACAGCACACGTTTTGAGGGTAGGTGTGGGACAGGGTAATCTTACTGTCATCACTCCTTAAATCATTGCAACAGAGAGGCCAGGGTACATTGTACATAAAAAAAAAATCATTTAGCAGACGCTCTTATCCATAGCGATTATGGTTAAGTGCCTTGCTCAAGGGCACATCAACAGATTTTTCACCTAGTCGGCTCAGGGATTTGAACGAGAGACCTTTCGGTTACTGGCCCAACGCTCTTAACCGCTAGGCTACCTGCCACATATAGTGCCCAAAAGCTTGTTTTCACATGCCATCAGAAATATTAGCTATTATATTGCTATAGATGAAGAAAAACGCCAACCAACATGAAATTATGATTTGTTGTATATTTTTATTGGCTTGATATATTGGAGGGTGGGTTATGTACTGTAGAAAATTGAAGTGGGTCGTTAAGAAGCAGTATACGCAGATAGCCTAGCTGTTCAAATGCTCATTTCATGAATTCTATTGACTTAACTGTGTTATCTCTGTCCCACAGTTGTTCCAACATATACCATAACAAATGGTATAGTTTTGATCACCATGAATCATTGTAATAACTCTATAGACTTGTTTAGATGTTCTAGTCCCTTTTTAAGCCATTTGGAACATGCCCTTCCCCTAAGTTGTTGTATCAGTATTTCTTTATACTCTGCAGTGTCACTTGGTGTTTTTTCATGTAGATAGAAGTATTTGGAAGTTGCCATTTTCTCTTCTCCACGCTTAGTGACTGTGTCTCTGTTGTTAGCAACATGAACCGTGAAGACCGGAATGTGCTCCGTATGAAAGAAAGAGAAAGGCGAAATCAAGAAATCCAGCAGGGAGGAGAGGCCTTTCCAGCTCACTCCCCTCTCTTTCCTGAACCTTATAAAGTTGTAAGTTTATTTTGTTATTCATTTTGTTTTGCTTCTGTCATTTAGTTAACTATTGGAGTTCAGACTTTGGTTTCTTCTATAGTCTAAGTATTCCCTTTATTCTATGATTGATTTGCAGGATTCATTGATTGGTAACTCTTTTTAAAACAGAGAAGACCCGACTTGTTTTTATATCTGAACAGTGGCAGGGAGAGAGTGAGGTAAGTGCATTGTTTGGGGGAACTGCATCAGCTGCAGGTAATGTGTGCCCAGGGCTGTTGCTTGCTGCTCAGGGGGAATGTAAGGCCCAGGCCTCACTGGCTGAGGTGTCCTGCCCTCGCTGGCTGAGGTGTCCTGCCCTCGCTGGCTGAGGTGTCCTGCCCTCGCTGGCTGAGGTGTCCTGCCCTCGCTGGCTGAGGTGTCCTGCCCTCGCTGGCTGAGGTGTCCTGCCCTCGCTGGCTGAGGTGTCCTGCCCTCGCTGGCTGAGGTGTCCTGCCCTCGCTGGCTGAGGTGTCCTGCCCTCGCTGGCTGAGGTGTCCTGCCCTCGCTGGCTGAGGTGTCCTGCCCTCGCTGGCTGAGGTGTCCTGCCCTCGCTGGCTGAGGTGTCCTGCCCTCGCTGGCTGAGGTGTCCTGCCCTCGCTGGCTGAGGTGTCCTGCCCTCGCTGGCTGAGGTGTCCTGCCCTCGCTGGCTGAGGTGTCCTGCCCTCGCTTGTCTTTCCTTCCTTACTCCTCCTCACAGAAGAGCCTGAGGTAAGTGCATAGCCCCTTTTGTCCCATCGAATTGCTAGGTCATTGTGGGCAATAAACAGTCCACATGTAAAGGGGACCTGCATACTGATATCTGTAGCATGCGTGTATGGCACAGTGCCCCATCATATCGCGGTTCAGTAGTAGACCAAACACTTATTGATGTTGATGCTTACCAGGCCTCTGTAGTCAACTAAACCACTGGTTCCCAACCTTTTTCGGTTACTGTAACACCAACTGAATTTTGCTCTGTCCATAGTACCCCTGAAGAACCCCCCCCATGTGCATTTTGACCAGTAAGACTATGGTATCATGATTCTTAAGTACCCCCTGTGGATAGGCCAAGTATCCAAGGTCCTAGTACCCCTGGTTGGGAACCACTGAACTAAACAACAGTAAACAGTTGGTTTAGGGATGCACGTTCACCATGAGCACTGATGTGGGCCAGAGCTCTCAACCCGCCAACTCAATTATTTCAGCCCCTGGCTGAGTCTAATCTTTGCCACTAACCAGATTTAAACGGAGATAAGTGGCTCCTCTCTTAGCTAGAGGACCCATGAAGGACGGCTTGGAATGCATCCTGACAGGTAGCAAATAGAAAGGTGAGTCCTACCTGGAAAGCCAAGTCTTTTGCCCCCACATAGTGAAAGGTAAGCAGCTGATTTGCCGATTTAAGAATAGGACCCAGGGAAGTGGCTCTCCCACCGTCATCCGTAGACAACCATGGCAGCCGTGTTGTGTTCAGCAGTTTTTAGAGCCCTGGGTTCACTGTTTACCCATGCCGTTACAAAATGAGGCATGTAATGTAGAAATGGGAAACATCAACTGGCTAACTTAAACTCCCATCTTCTCATCTGGGCAGTAGAATGCCGCTTTGTGATATTTTCTAGAGAGTTAAGTGACATCAGTCGTGACCAGTAGTATTCATGGTCATGTAAAATTAGTTTACTTTGTCCTCCTGTAAATTCCATGGCTGTTACTTTAAAGATCCGTTTAACAAAGCTGCCACTGAAGTTTTACAGCTATAGAAGCAGTTTAATGTTTTTACACTGCTGGAACAGATGTAGCTCAGCTTTCCCCAGTCAGAAGAAAAATGCTGATCTTAGATGTCATTGTAGAATGACTTTAGGCCTGTTGCTTTTCTCTTTGAAGTATATTGGTCTCTGATGATATCATCTAAGTGATCTCCTGAGAACTTTGTAAATGTAGTTTTAAAACTGGTGCATGAATTGTAAAAGATAAGGTTAGATGTGACCTTTTTTTGCTTGTTTGCTACCAAAAGCCCTTCTATCAAAGAGTAGGCCTTGCATGGTGGCACACTTAAGCATTGTACACAAACAACATATTGCAAGGCAACCCCCAATCACTAGTGTGAATGGGCAATGATGGATTTTCTCTCCTTTCCTCACAAGTGCTGTCTTTCCATCCATGTCAGACAAGCTCTGTGTAGCACGTGTTCTTACATTTCCTGTTACAGATATTGGCTTGTGTTTCTCACCCCACAGCTTGTATGTGTCAGAAAGAATTGGTTTGGGGCCCCATGTGAAATTGGATATGCTCCACACTCTGTGGTTTACCTCTTGTCATCTGTAGCGGGAGTGATTGATTAACCTCTAGTGGAGCCATGGAAGGGCCTTATCTCGCTATGCAGATGGGCCCCAATGGTCGTGAGGCGACTGAATAAGCCAATCATCTCTTGTTTGATTGGTTGATAGGGCTCTCTTAAACAATATTGAAGCTTTGAGGGCTAATAGTATAAAATTTTTTTTTTTTTTTTTTTATGTTATAAGAAACATTGAAGGATCTCTTGCCTCAAAAGAAAAAAAGGGTTATTCGTAATTTGTTTCGCCACAATAAATACTTTTGGGTAGCATATTTCATTCATGTGCAGTGCCTTCGGAAAGTATTCGGAGTCCTTGACTTTTCCCACATTTTGTTAAAGCCTTATTCTAAAATGGATTAAATAAATCCTCAGCAATCTACACACAATCCCTCTTCATGACAAAGCAAACACAGTTTTAGACATTTTTGCAAATGTATTAAAAATAAAAAAACATGCTTTATTTACATAAGTATTCAGACCCTTTGCTATGAGACTCAAAATTGAGCTCCGGTGCACCCTGTTTCCATTGATCATCTTTGAGATGTTTTTACAACTTGATTGGAGTCCACCTGTGGTAAATTCAATTATTTGGAAAGGCACACACATGTCTATAAGGTCACACAGTTGACAGTGCATGTCAGCAAAATCCAAGCCATGAGGTCGACGGAATTGTCCCTAGAGCTCAGAGACAGGACTTTGTCGAGGCACAGATCTGGGGAAGGGTACCAAAAATATGTCTACAGCATTGAAGGTCCCCAAGAACACAGTGGCCACCTCCATTCTTAAATGGAAGAAGTTTGGAACCACCAAGACTCTTCCTAGAGCTGAGCAGTCTGGGGAGAAGGGCCTTTGTGTGAGGTGACCAAGAACCTGATGGTCACTCTGACAGAGCTCTAGAGCTCCTCTGCAGAGATTGGAGGACCTTCCAGAAAGACAACCATCTCTCCAGCACTCCACCAATCAGGCCTTTATGGTAGTGGCCAGACGAAAGCCACTATTCAGTAAAAGGCACCTGACAGCCCACTTGGAGTTTGCCAAAAGGCACCTAAAGACTTGCAGACCATGAGAAACAAGATTCTCTGGTCTGATGAAACCAAGATTGAACTATTTGGCCTGAATGCCAAGCGTCATGTTTGGAGGAAACCTGACACCATCCCTACGGTGGAGCATGTTGGTGGCAGCATCATGCTGTGGGGATGTTTTTCAGCAGCAGGGAGGCAAAGATGAACGAAGGAAAGTACAGAGAGATCCTTGGTGATAACCTGCTCCAGAGCGCACAAGATCTGACTGGGGCGAAGGTTCACCTTTCAACAGAACAACGACCCTAAGCACACAGCCAAGGCAACTCAGGAGTGGCTTCGGGACATGTCTCAATGTCCTTGAGTGGCCCAGCCAGAGCCCGAACTTGAACCCGATCGAACGTCTCTGAAGAGACCTGAAAATAGCTGTGGAGCTACACTCCCCATCCAACTTGACAGAGCTTGAGAGGATCTGCCGAGAAGAATGGGAGAAACTTGCCAAATGCAGGTGTGCCAAGCTTGTAGTGTCATACCCAAGAAGCCTCGAGGCTATAATCGCTGCCAAAGGTGCTTCAACAAAGTACTGAGTTAAAGGGTCTGACTACCTAGGTAAATGTGATATTTTTATATAAATTAGCAAAAAAAATGTCTAAACCTGTTTTGCTTTGTCATTATTGGGTGTTGTGTGTAGCTTGATGAGGAGAAATAACAATTTAATACATTTTAGAATAAGGTTGTAATCTAACAAAATGTGGAAAAGTCAAGGGGTCTGAATACTTTCCAAAGGCACTGTATTTGACTACGTAAATTAATTCACGGCCTTAATTGCTGTCCTGAAGGTGACCCTCTATCTTTCTCTCTGTTTTTGTCTGTGCAGTCCAGCAAAGAAGATAAGCTGTCCAGTCGTATCCAGAGTATGCTTGGAAACTACGACGAGATGAAGGAACCTATCGGAGACACAATTCCAAAACTCGGTGGCAAACCCTCAGGCTCATCCTCCGAGGAGAAGTCGGGCCAGTCTCTATTTGGGGAGCAGCGAGGCAGTGGCCAGAACAGTAAATGGACTCCAGTAGGCCCAGCGGCCAGCACCTCGTCCTCCCAGTCCTCCAAGAGATCCAGCCTCCAGGGCAGCCACAGCGGTAGCAGGAGTAGCCAAAGACACGAGCGGGAACACAAGAAGTCTAGTAAGCATGGCTCAGAACACTCCAAGTCCCACACGTCCAGCCCAGCCAAGGGCTCCCTGAGCTCCAGTCACTCCCGTTCACTGGGCGCTGAGCACCACGGCAAAGAGCGCTACCGCTCCAAGTCCCCGCGCGAGGCCAACTGGGACTCCCCGTCGCGTGTGCACACAGCCTTCCCCAGCGGCCCGCACTCCAGCCAGGCCTTCCCCCCTTCGCTTATGTCCAAGCCCAGCTCCATGCTACAGAAGCCCACAGCCTACGTGCGCCCCATGGATGGCCAGGAGACGGTGGAGCCCAAGACCTCGTCAGAGATGTACAGCGGCCAGTCCCACAGCAGCACCATGGGGGAGATGAAGTCTAACGGCAAGGCCTCGCTCTCCAAGCTCAAGATCCCCTCGCAGCCTGTTGAGGTAAAACCACAGAACTAGAATGAGTAGAACATTCTAGAGAATAAAACTTTTTTCGTTACAATGTCATTATGTTAGCATGCCACATAATCAGTTGTTTTACAAGCCATTTTTGAAAACTTTTCTTACAGTGGTATGATCTTTGTTATTTCTAGGGTCCCATGACTGGGGATGCTAATTGTGTTGATGAGATTTTAAAGGTAAGGTTGTTTTTCAGATGATAACATGTATTGTTCGAAATGCAAGTTTTTTTCCCCCCCCAAGTCATTAAGGTCTTCACTTCACTTTACATTTTCTATTTTTACCTCCAGGAAATGACTCAGTCCTGGCCCCCTCCGTTGACAGCCATCCACACCCCCTGTAAAACGGAGCCTTCAAAGTTTTCATTCCCTTCCAAGGTCAGACTGCAGAGCAGGCCTTAGTGACGTACAGAGGTTGAGGATTATTCAAATATGAGAATTTCCATCTCTTGCAAAGATCTGAATTCACCCGGCACTATTTTGCCCTAGTCATTGGTACAATAAGTAAAGTCAATTTTTTCATGGATATCTTTTGGGCGGGGGGGGGTGTATATTGGAATGCTCTATATATAAATGGTAAATAGTTAAACACTATAGCATAATCAATAAACAGCTGTTTTGTAATATAATTGAGCAGTGATGTTTATTTGACTTTAAGGGCATGTAATGTCTCTGTATAATCTAAACATTTCTTGACCATGTCTCATTTAGGACACTCAGCATGCAAGTTTTCCAGGTGCACACAGTAAGTATTGCCCAGGACTTTACATACAAGATAAGTCTCTCGCATCTTGAACCTCTGGATACAGGTTGATTTCACCATTGTCGTAATGCTCAAGAGTTCTCGTCTCACCCTTCCTCACCTCCAGAGAGACAAACCAAAACGTTGAGCAGCCACCAGTCCAAGGCAGCACCATGCGACGGAGATCAGGCCAAGTGAGTGTCCCTCCCCTTCTCCCTGAACATTATGGCTAGCTGCCAGCTGCTTAATGATCCAGACAGGTGACACAGTTTCTCCCTCCAAGCACTTTGTCTTTTCATGCCTTTGATATAAAGACTCGCAAGCATTGAGGGACACAGAATAGGAGCCTTATTGCTTAGTTCTCCCAATAGTTGTTTGTGTGATAAAGAAGCCATACTTGGTGTTAATGTGTAACATACACGGCCTTGTAATGTTCCAGTAATGTTCTGCTGGAGGATGACCTGAAGCTCAGCAGTGATGAGGACAGTGATGGAGAACAGGACTCGGCCAAAAATGCTTCCAGAAACGCATCGGCAAGGTAGTGGCTTACTGGTCTCTGACAGACCCATTTTAGCGCGCGTTGTTGATATTATTCTCCCCACTCAGAACTGAAAATAAATGCTAGAAGAATAGCTAGCTATTTTAATGTGTAACTACTAACGGATGATGCCTTCACAAGAACAGCCCCAGCTTGCTGTTCACTAACTAACTGCGTGTCTCTGTCCCACAGTAACAACAGTAATAACAGCGAAGGAGCAGAGCACTCGCGGGACGACTCCAGCAGTCACAGTGGCTCAGAGAGCAGCTCTGGGTCAGACAGTGAGAGCGAGAGCAGTTCCACGGACAGCGAGGCCAATGAGCCACCACGCCCTGCATCACCAGAGGTAGGCCTGCTCAGACCTTTGACTACTCTCTTCCCTTTGACCTATCATTAGTAATAATAATAACCAATGACAATTGTTCCTGGTCAGTACAATTACCTTCTTGCAGCTGACCTTTTGAGGTGTGCAGAATATGCTTTTGTAGATCCCAGTCTTATCTCCACACTTTTCCTCACAGCCTGAACCAGCCACAGCCAATAAATGGCAGTTGGACAACTGGTTCAAGAAAGCTAAGCAGTTCTCTCCGGCCTCCCCAGTGGACAATAATGTACCCACCAAGTACAAGAAGGAGGGGCGGGACCAGAGCTCAGGCCGGGGATACAGCGGGCAGGGAGGGTCTAAGGACTCAGGGGTGCCCACACCTAGCAGAGACCTAAGAGCAGCACAGAAGGGCTCCGAGAGCGGCCGTGGCCGGCAGAAATCCCCGGCTCAGAGCGAGGGTGGCGCAGGCCAGCGCAGGACGGTGGGTAAAAAACAGCCCAAAAAGTCTGAGAAGCCCCCTGTGGTGGAGGAGCCTAAGGGGGGGCTAAGGGTGGAGAGTGAACCTGCTCCCGAGATCCCTCCCCATCGACCAAAGGCCGCCACCAAAGGCTCCCGCAAACCCAACATCAAGAAGGAGCCCAAGTCCTCGCCCAGACTGGCTGTTGACAAGCGCAAGAGCAAGGCGCCCATCAAGAAGTCCAGGAAGTTTGTGGACACGGACTCTTCCTCCTCAGAATCAGAGGAGAACGACAGCATTCCCTCGTCGTCGCAGACCCCCAAGTACACAGAGAGCATCAGGACTCCAGTGTGTGTGTTCTCGCCTATGGAAGAGAAAGAGCTGCTCTCTCCTCTCAGCGACCCAGACGACCGCTTCCCCGTCAGGCAGCAGCAGGGGCTCATGGTGAAGATTGACCTGACCCTGCTCTCCCGTGTCCCCGGACGGCCTTACAAAGACCTAGTAGAGCCCAAAGTAGAGAGGGACTGCTCCATGGACAGAGACAGCAAGGACTTCCAGAAGCAGCCCTCTGAGAGGATCTCCAGTAAGGGCAAGAGAAAACACAAGGTATGTCCTGCCACAGCACACTGCTATTCATGTCATGTTAGGACTTGACTTTGGTTTACTATGCAAATTGGTGAAAAAGATTGCTTTGACAGGGTACGTTAAGCTTGAATGTCAATTACTTTTGGCCGTCTTGCTGCAGTTTGAAGAGTGTTGTGATATTTCATGTTCAGCTGATACCCAGTCTAGTACTATATCTATTTATTTTACACCCTTTCAAATGCACCCACAATAAATCATCCTTTCCTCTCCTCTGTTAATCAACTTAGAATGACGACGAGAACACCAAGCCTGATGGCAAGAAGTCCAGACTTGAAGACAAATCCTCATCTCACCACAAGACCAGCAGCAAAGAGTGAGTATTTTCATCCAAACAAAACCATCACATTAACTTTTATACTCCAACATTGTGAACATTGAATGGTATCATTGATAAACACCCACACCAGGTCTAAGAGGGTCATGGAGGCCAAGGTGAAGGAGGAGCCGGTGCCCTCTCCCTCCATATCAGGGTCAGGAGGGCTGCAGAGGACGCCCAAGGCAGAGCATCAGAGCCGCAAGCGGACGGTCAGCCAGTCATCCACCTCCCTGTCCAGCGGAGCCAGCAGCGGCAAGGAGGGAGGCCACAGCACCAAGAGCAGCTCCACTTCCAAATACACGAAAGGCGGGGACAAGCAGGCCAGGAGCACCCGGGAGGGCAAGGTCTGTGTGTGTCAGTCTAGTCTAGCTGTCTGTCCATCTATGTGGGCTGCACCATGTCAACCTACTGTCTTGCGCTACCATGTCAGCCCACTTGCTCTACTAGACACCATTTTATACAAACGTGTGTACACGTCACTGGAGTCCCCGTTACCAGCTGAACTGAGTATTCAGACGGCTCAAATCTTGCACAAAATGTCCACTCACTGCCATGCCCTCCAAATACATTTGGGAAGGACACAAATATGAGATTTGTAGCTCACCACTTTCACCACTGCATGATTTGTTATACGGTCACATAAAATATCCCACATAGGATTATAAACTTTTTTGTTGTCTCTGCAGGAGAAATCCTCAAAGGGCTCTGATAACCAGCTTGCTGTGCCACCGCTCTCCTCGGACGGCTCAAAGTCCCTGAGGTCAAAATTGGTGTTTGAGGACAGGTAAGAAGAGCCGCCTCCTCTCCACTGTGGATAACCTGCTGTTAGCCAGCGTGTAGAGCTGTAGTTATAGGGTTGCCTTTGATGTGAAGCCCCTGGGATGTGAAGCCCCTGGGATGTGAAAGCCCCTGGGATGTGAAAGCCCCTGGGATGTGAAAGCCCCTGGGATGTGCCTGTGTAAATAAAACAGGCCGCTTATCATGGCCTAGTATCTTCACCCCCCTGCCTATATATTGCTGTGTAGTTCGGAGAGTCTATTGGAATTAGGAAAGGGGGGAAAGTACTTCATTTTTATGTAATTTTTCAAAGTACAGGAAATAATTGCAAAAACTGACGGGCGAACCTGTTTTGTTTCAGGATTCACTCTGCCGATCACTACTTACAAGAGGCCAAGAAACTGAAACACAACGCAGATGCTCTGGTAAGAAATGATTGCATACATATACAGTATGTTAGCTGTTATGTGAAACCAAGAGTATGCTTACTGTTTTTGCACGAAAAGCTTGGGAATTTAGTCATTATTTTGCACACGCTCTGAAATCGGAACAGTTACAATGGTTTTACTGTGTAGTGCTTTTACATCATCTTATTGGCTCCTCTGGCAACTGAAAGTGGAGCAGCTAGAGTAGTTATAATTGTCCACACTTGGTATCAATAGTGCACCCTGGGGATTATCATCAGATGCCTAAGTGCATCTCACTGCCCTTATTGGGGGACTGGATTCTGTCTAGTCCTATTCTACACTATCCAGGGAACCCATCAACATTTTATTAGAAATCTACATAATGATATTTCATGACTACCAACATTGTAATTTCACCACAAGCACTGGTCATGAAGCATTCCCCTTGCTACTAACTGTCCCAAATTCGAGTGAGAGGGAATCAGTTGCTTAAGAGCCAGTTTTAATAATGTGTGGTGTTCCTGTGTGCAGATGGACCGGTTTGAGAAGGCTGTGTACTACCTGGATGCTGTGGTGTCCTTTATCGAGTGTGGAAATGCACTGGAGAAGAGTGCCCAGGAGGCCAAGTCCCCCTTCCCCATGTATGCCGAGACCGTGGAGCTCATCAAGTAAGAACAAATGGCTGTATTTCTCTACAACTTCTCTACAACATGTTTTAATGATATCATTTCAGTATCAAATAGCAAATATCTTCATGGTAGCAATTACATTTCATAGACACCATAGACTCAGCATTGCATAAATGGACAAATTATTCACGGAATTTACAGTAAACATTATTATTATTATGAAACCTTAGAATGCTGGGAACCGGTCTTTAAGGTCTCTCGTTGTGTGTGTGTTTTCAGGTACACTATGAAGTTAAAGAGCTACATGGCCCCAGACGCTACGTCAGCAGACAAACGGCTAGCTGTGTTGTGGTAGGTGTCCTGACTCATAGCTCATAGCTTAGATTCCATTTAGAGTGTCTGGACTGGAGCGTCGATGTTCCCCTGCTCATTGAGTCACTGCTAACGCTCATCCATCCCTCCCTGCTGCTCCAGCCTGCGTTGCCAGTCCCTCCTCTACCTGCGACTGTTCAAGCTGAGAAAAGAGAGTGCACTGAAATATTCTAAAACACTCACAGAGCATCTGAAGGTAATTTATTTTCCTTGGTGCAAGTTCATAGGAGTTGTGATATTGTCACTTCAAATGTGTGTTCTTTGAATGTAGTGTTGTATGGATGAGGAGAATGATAGTCAATTTGCATTGCTTATATTTGTTTATAACAAATGGCAAACGTTTGTTCTGCATTTCAATTTGTTTTTCAGAATTCCTTGAGCAACACCCAAGCTCCCTCTCCTGGAATGGGAAGGTAAGACATTTTATTAGTTGTATGCTGTCTTGAGACTAACAGTCTTCTTAAATGTATTTCACTTGTCAATTAATGGTCTAGACGTTATGCTGAATCATCTCGTTTTGAGCGGTTGCGATTCCCCCGCTTACCAGCCATCTGTATCTCTCTGTCTTCCAGTAAAGCGGCAGGCATGCCCTCGCCAGTCTCTCCCAAGCTGTCCCCAGGTAGTGCTGGTAGCTACTCGTCAGGCACATCCAGCGGCAGCTCCTCTGTAACAATCCCCCAGCGCATCCACCAGATGGCTGCCAGCTACGTCCAGGTCACCTCCAACTTCCTGTTCGCCACTGAGGTGTGGGACCAAGCAGAGCAGCTGTCTAAAGAGCAGAAAGGTACCTGACTCGTTTGCTCTCCTGGGGGGGGGGGGGGCTCCTCCTCCTCCTCTCCTATGGAATATATGTGGTAGTTGTTAGTCCAACTTTCAAGGTATGAATATCCTATCTACTGCTTGTTTAAGACGTTATATTAGGCTCCAGAATGAATCCATAATCTAAGTGAAACTAGCTCTGGATGTGTTGACCTGGCAAGCCATTCCTGGGCTAGAGGTCTCTTAAGTGTTTACCTTGCTCACTCTGGTCGTGTTATGTCTCCTGTCTGTTTTGTAGAGTTCTTTGCGGAGTTGGACAAGGTGATGGGCCCTTTGATCTTCAACACCAGCAGCATGACTGAACTGGTGCGCTTCACGCGGCAGGGCCTACACTGGCTACGGCTGGACGCTAAGCTCATTCCCTGAAGGACTCTATATACACCACACACACACACCGTCCACCACAACGCACCGCTGCCCCTCCATGCACATGTGAACTTATCTGCCTCAGACATATCTATAACACTGTGTCCATTTTCTACACCAGCTTGCCAAAAACACTGAGCGATATGGAGCATCTTGCACCTACGACTGTCCGACACGGAGGAGGAGGATTCCAACTGCACAGATCTATTGGTACATTCTAGCTATATCCACTATCAGCGTTTTCCTCTGTCATATCTTTGGATTGTGCAAAGGAAAGCCATTTTTCTATTTGGCACAATGCCTTTGCTGAATTATTATAGATGAAATACACTAAATACATTTTATTCTATAGGCTAAAAGCACATTATTCACATTTGGCTTTTAATGTGTTATTATTTTTACCGAAGTACCTCCCTCAAACCAAAGGTGCTTTAAAACTAAGGTCTGTCTCTTATCTTTTTTGTGCCTTGTATCAGATATACAGGGAACTAGAATATACCATATGTTGAAATGCAGATCCAGCCAGACATTTTAAAGAATAATTTTAAGCTTCCAAACATGATTTTGGAATAGTACTGGACTCAAGCTGTGATCAGTGGGTTGAAGGCTGTACTGTTGGTGTGTGAAGTAATGAGAGCTTGGTTTGCCTGACAGATATCCCTGACACATACACACATTACTCTAACAGTTGCCATTGAAGGGGAGGTAGCTTGCGGCTGACCATATTGGTGTTAGCCTGTGATACACCATTCAATTGATTTTGTTGAAGTTACTTTCATCGTTCTGAAGCACCACAATATATTTCTTATCTGTCAATGAGTTCTTCCTATGAATTGCCCTGCGAGATGTTCATTTCTAAACAAGGTGTTATTGTTCCATTTATTCCTTATAGATCTGTACTGGAAAGGGTTGCTGTTAGTGTATTTTTTTAAGGCACAGCAGGGTGTGGTTGGTATGGCAAATGTTATCCTTGAAACACAATGTAATTATTTGTATAGTTTCTGCAAAAGTTGCCCAGTGAAAGCAGAAAGTTAGTGCAAGGAATGACATAAATGCATTCGCATTTTAAGACCACAATTAACAATTCTTCTAATAATTGATGTAGCATACACGTTGGTGGTGCTCATTAGCCATACGTAGATTACATGAGTGTTATATTTCAGTCGAAAAATACATGGCCAATATAGATTTTATTTATGTACCAAGCAGTTGCTCTGTTCAAAGTTCTGTTCAAACTTTCAGATTAAAATTATTGAAAACTGGGTTGAAAGAGCTATGAAATGCAAAGTATTTCTATTGTATATGAAAATGTCATGTTTAAAAGTGGTTACTGGGTTCTCTACATAGTATAATAGTAATTTGTGTACTACAAAACTTAAGTAATCTATTATCTATATATTTATGGTACAGGTTATATAATATAACAAATTGCGCTAATGTAGTGGTAAACTGGCCTAATATTTACGTGTTCTTCTGTTATTTTGTATTGTCAGCAAGGCAAATGTGGACATAAGTGATTTTGAACAGGAAAATGTACTTGATGAATAAGTGGTATTGTATTGTGAAGGACTTTTCTTATCAGCCCACTTACAGAATACACATGCTGGAAACACTAGTACCTTTTTTTCCCCTCATTGGCTCCCTTGTCTTTCATTTGGGGAAAACTGTTATTTCTTCTTATACTCAAAGAGTAGAGGAAGATTGTTTTTATCTATGCAGGATTTTTTTTAAACTAAAATCATTTCTGGGCTTTCAGTTTGAAATCAGGAATTTCCGCTCTTGTTTTTAACTGTCGGTCAAAACCCGTTTGGTTTGACAGAAATGTCCAATGTTTTTAGCTTGTGCATCATGCTTGTCCACTGATTTACTGGTATATGTGTATATATAGCTCTCTTTTAGTAACCAAACATGGATGGCTTTATGAAGCCATTTTATACCTTAAGCTGGAGGCCACTTTTCTCATAGATATTCCTCTGGGTGTGCGTGCTCGTGTACCAACTCCTATGTTTTCATACACTGGTACACTTTTGTACAGCTTCAAGGCTTGTTCAATATATTTAGATATACAAAAGATGATTGGGATAATTTTAACACTTCTCGTGAGTCTTTCATTCATATTTATTCGTTTTTCTGCCCCTTTTGCTTTGTCATCCATTATTTTTTATATTTAAGTATTTTACTGAAAATAATTTTATGAGTTTAGAAGATATCGTAGTATGAGTTGTTTTGATACATTGAAATATGGTCAGTATAATTAGTTATAACTTGAAGACATCCAGGGTAAAATGTTATGAAATTAAATAGAAAGACGTAACACTTGCATGTTTCTATTTAAATACAAATTTGTACAAATTGTATATAAAACAATTCATTTAGGGTGAATTTTTACTACAGTTAAACATTTGTATTGATGCATCTGTGTCATTAAGATATATATGCACATTTGTGAGCTTTCTTTCTTCCAAAATGTAAGAGATGACAAGTCTCTGAACCATATCAATCATTTTTGTTTCTGTATTGTATGCCTTGTCTCCTGCTCACCACTGTCATTGTCATCATCAATGTCTTTAGAATCAAGTGCTAATGTATGTTCTGTATTTGATATGGAGACATGTAAATCCATTAAATGTATATTGTTGATCACATTGAATGGATGTTGGAGTGAGACGTTTTTTTATTTTTGATCAACTGTACATCTCTACTGCATGTGAGAAAGCTGTATCCCTTTTGAAATTGATCTGAGATGTCTTTTGAATGAGGTGTATTTCTCTGTTAAGCAGTTGTAGAAGTTAATACAGTATGTTGCGCTTCATTTTTCTCAAAGACCATCAGCATACAAAGTACAGTAGTCTAAATTGGGTTAGTTTCAAAATATTGAGAACTGAGATATATATTATGGATGCAATATATTAAGTAACGGTACTATTTTGAGGTTGTTATTCAAACTTGGAATAACATGTCATTTAAAATTATTGTGAAGTATTACTTGTTACTAATGGGATATTTGAGTCTGTCCTGAATATTCTTTGTATTTTGCCTTATTGAGAATAAAATATATATGGTCTTTCAATTTACCTGTCGTTTCCAATACATCATGTCAATATACAGTACTTGTAATGTATTTAAGAACGTGATTTTGATTGCATGTAGAAACCTTACATTCATTGATCACAACCAATTTTAGTGACACAGGGCCCTTTCTGGTCTCTGGCTTCTTAATTCCGCAAAATGGTACGAAGCATCATCTGGATATGTGTGCAACAAAAGTTAAACATTCACCTGCTACCATTTCTGTTAAGCCCTGTACCCATACAGACTTTCACCTTTCTCATTGACTTCTCAAACCCCAAACCTCGGCCTTGTAGCAAGCTTTCCCTTAAGTCTCGCGATGTTGCACCTCTGTTTAGAAACGGATTATATTGCAATTTCTTGACCCCATACTGTACTACCTTTTGATTCTAGCATTAAATTCATGAAAAACCGGTCAGATAAGATATATAAAATTGTATTCGTGTATTGATTTGCTCATACTCGATCCCTGTTCTCAAAATAGTTGACGGTCAAGAAGTTAAACACATCGCCGAAATGTTGAACTAGCTAACGTTACAACTCCTACAGTTTAGGTAGCCTGCTCAAGTTGACTCGGACTCACCCGACGGTTGTGTTTAATTTATTTTTTAACAGACAGTACTTTCTCAAAATGCAAAATATATATATTTTTTGTAGACTCTCGACAAGCTGTGACGTATACAGATGGTGAGAGTTGTGGTTCATGTTTGTAGATCTGTCGTTAGTAATGAAACGCTTGTAACTTTTCGCCTTCGCACTTGGTAAGTAAATTCACTCTGAAATACGTACATTTTAATGAGCGGGTTTTCATGACTTTGACGAAGAAAATGTAAGGTTCATCCTTTGCCAACAAAAACTAGGAACAAAGAAGCGTCACTTTCATACCGTAGCCACACCGTGGACATTAATTGTCATGTCACTACATTGACTGTCTGTCTTGGCTTGGAGACAGTCTTAGATTTTTTTTTTAATGTGGTGCTTTCTGATCTGCCTGACAAAGTCCACTGGTCATCTGAGTGGAAGAATCCCAAAACATATCCACAGCCAAAGAGCTGCATCTGCATGGTTACTTTCTCTGTAAGTTATTTAACAATATTGTTGGGTCCTCAGCATTACAGCGTGTGTTTAACTATAACAAAGTATTCACAGTAGTTTGTATAGCTCTAGTGTACAAAAGCTCTTAAAATAATTAGCTTTCAACCCACATTTCTCTGGTTGGAGAACAGTAACCCTTTTGTGCCAAGGGAATAGACGCTGATGTTCAGATGCTATGTTCACATTTCCCTATCATATAAAAGCCCAGTACATCAATGGGGCTGTGCTCCCTGCCATCCAGGACCTATATATCAGGTTGTGTGAAAGGAAGGCCCGGAAAATCGTTAGACTCCAGCCACCCAAGCCATAGACTGTTCTCTCTGCTTCCGCACGGCAGGTGGTACCGGTGCCTCAAGTCGGACACCAACAGGTTCCTGAACAGCTTCTATCCCCAAGCCATAAGACTGCTGAATAGCTAACAAAATGTCTACACAGACAATCTGAGTTGACCCATGTATTGTATTTTTTGCACTGTCTTTATGCACATTCCCAGGACTCTACACACTCAAGCACACTGACACACACATAACATACACACACATTTATACTGAATACACACACACATACAATCATCCTATATTCTGCTGCTACTCTGTTTATCATATATCCTGATGCCTAGTCACCTTACCTTACGTCATTGTAAATAACAATGTTCTTAACTGACTTGCCTAGTTAAATAAAGGTTCAATTAAATGACCCCTATACATTTCTACAGTGCCTTCAGACTTTTTTCAGACCTTGACTTTTTTCACATTTTGTTGTGTTACAGCCTGAATTTAAAATAGTTTAAATTGAGAATGTGTGTCACCGGTCTACACAAAATAACCCATAATGTCATGGAATTATGTTTTCAGAAATGTTTACAAATGAATGAAAATGGATAAACTGAAATGTCTTGAATAAATAAGTATTCAACCCCTTTCTTATGGCAAACCTAAATAAGTTCAGGAGTAAAATATTTCTTAAGCCATATAAGTTGCATGGACTCACTCTGTGTGCAATAATAGTGATTTCTGAATGACTACCTCAGGAAACTGCTCAGGGATTTCACCATGAAGCCAATGGTGACTTTAAAACAGTTACAGAGTTTAATGGCTGTGATAGTAGAAAACTGAGGATGGATCAACAGCATTGTAGTTACTCCACAATATTAACCTAAATGACAGTGAAAAGAAGGAAGCCTGTACGGAATAAAAAATATTCCAAAACGTACATCCTGTTTGCAATAAGGCACTAAAGTCAAACTGTAAAACATGTGGCAAGGAAATTAACTTTATGTCCTGAATACAAAGCGTAGTGTTTGGAGCAAATCCAACAGCAGAACAATAACCTAAAACACAAGGCCAAATATATTCTGGAGTTGCTTACCAAGATGACATTAAATGTTCCTGAGTGGCCTGGTACAGTTCTGACTCAAATATGCTTGAAAGTCTATGGCAAGACTTGAAAATGGCTGTCGAGCAATGATCAACAACTAACTTGACAGAGCTTGAATAATTGTAAAAATAATAATATGCAAATATTGTACAATCTTGGTGTGCGAAGCTCTTAGAGACTTACCCATAAAGACTAATTGCCAAAGGTGATTGTAACGTGTATTGAGTCTGGTGGGAATACTTATGTGGGTGAGATATTTCTGTATTTAATTTTCAATAAATGGTTTCACTTCGTCATTATGGAGTATTGTGTGCAGATAGATGAGTTGAAAGAAAAACATCTATTTAATCAAATTTGAATTCAGACGGTAACACAACAAAATGTGGAATAAGTCATGGGGTATGTATGAATACTTTCTGAAGGCACTGTACCTCTACCACTCTAGTATCTCTGCACATTGTAAATATTGTATTGGAACTGACCCTGTAAATATCTTACTTCTCATGTTCTTATTTTTCGTGTGTTTTTGTTCTACCTTATGTTATTTTTAGTAATACATTGATATTGATTACTACATTGTTGGGTTTAGAGCTAGCAAGAAAGGCATTTGACTGTACTTGTGCACGCAACATTAAAACTGGAAACCTTGACTACAGTTGTTTTTTTGTTATGGTGTGTAAGAAACCTGCAGTCATTGCTTATTATACAAACATCCCATAGGCATTTCATAAAACCATTCGCTTTTATAACCTATTTATATGGGTTGGAGATAAAGAACATCTAAACTAACTCCCCTTTATGTTTGAATAAGTTATTTGAAATAAGATAGTTCAATTCTAAGTCATACTTCATGACTTGCAATCAATTTGTAAAGGGAAGATTTAATAAAAGGACTAATATTCAGAAAGCTCCGCCCACTCATCTGCCCATTGGTTGGGCTGGAATTCTATTACCTTTCAGACTTTGCTGTGTGGCTGTTAAATGTAGCCAGTAGCTATACGGGAAGCGTATTAGCTGTGGTTTGTTCCTCAAAAACCGTTTGTCGATTTATTTCATATTTGAAATGAGGGGAAACGGTTTTGTTTTTATTCAGTTTGAGTCAAAAAATAAGAAGGTGAATCATACCTGAGCGACGCAAGGATTCGCAGATGCCTTCAACGTCGATCACCCAGGTATGTGTGTTATTATGAAGTTTAGCAGGTGTGCCGGTTTCGCTGTACTCTCTACCAACCTGTTACAGTTTCGGTCCTGGTCAGGAAATTCTTTGCAGGTTAGCGGTTTTCGTCATGAATCTGGTTCTGGAGGCAGCTCTGCAGAGTGGTCACTAGTTGGCACAGCCACAAAGTCTTAGAATCTGATATTTAACCTAACCATACAGTTTGACTATAGCTCCCAAAAATGACACTTGTTGTATCATCAGTTGTGAAATGCTTTCGGGAATATTTCCCAAACTGTATATACATAAATATAATGTAGCGTTTTAGTTATAGTGATGTTTATTAAATCGTGAAATTACAGAACTACATTGTGTAATTGTAACCATCCAAGTAAAACTTTTCGTTTTATAGCTAGGCAGATGTCTTACAGTATTTTCAGATCTGCTAATGTGGCTTTTTAATAAGACCGAGATCATAGCCTGATTGATAGCACTAAGACATTTGAGATCGATAATTCATTGTGCAAAGGAAGCATATTTGTAATAGTCTGGTTGACACCAGCTCTCGAGTAGTCACGTGGTTCGCGTCAGCCAGGCTATTTGTAAATCACCCCAAAACAATATATTGATCACCGTCACTATACCATTTGCTTATTTGGGGTTCACAGCGAAGCTGTTATTGTTAGACTTTTTTTTCCCTTGACATGGTCAAATAACTGAAGCATAGATTGGTAACTTTTTTCTTCTTCTAATTTGCCACACAAAAACAAGAGGCCATGAGTAAATTCCAGACACGAAACTACCTTGAACTTTCTTCATACTGGACACAGACATAAAATGGTATCCACAATTACAGAGTAAGCCTGTCCGATGGCTTACACAGCCTACCCACCCGTGAGTAAGTGTGGTCTCTGACGGGTAGGATTAGGGCCACGATCTGGAGAGCTTGGTGGGGTAAAGCCTCACCTTCAGTTAGCTCATTTTTTAATTCTGCACCCCTTGCCCGTAGGCCTGGACTATGATCCAGCTCATCTAGGTGAGTGTATGGCGTGTTCTGGTTTGTTGTCTGCTCTGCTATGTGCAGATCCACCTGACTACGATGATAGAGGGAGCCACCGACATCTACCAGGTAAAAACATGGTGCAACTCTCTGTAGGCATGTGCCCAGCCTCCAAAGTCCTGTGTGGTCTCCCGGCAGAGGTTTCATCCATATCGTTTCACCCACTTTCACGGCCCCTCTGCATTGCAGGGGCGGTTCCTCCTGCAGGCAGAGGAGGGTCGCTAGTGATTGGAGCCACCTGGGCTCTGGGTATTTAAGCTGCTTCACTAATCACCTCTCTCTCTCTGCTCCTCCAGGTATGATCCTGTTTTGTTTGTTCCTTTGTAGTTTTGCATAGTTTTCACTCAGTCATGTTCACACACACAGATTCACACATCCATGCACTTTACATACACCTTACATTATGATACTTCCACACCTCATTCATTTCTTTGTTTAAAGTTAATAGTTTTGTTTAGAATAAAGAACCTTTTTAATTGGCCTATAGGCCAATTAGAGGTTCTTTATTCTAAACAAAACTATTAACTTTAAACAAAGACAAATTAATGAGGTGTGGAAGTATCATAATGTAAGGTGTATGTAAAGTGCATGGATGCGTGAATCTGTGTGTGAATCTGTGTGTGAACATGACTGAGTGAAAACTATACAAAACTACAAAGGAACAAACAAAACAGGATCATACCTGGAGGAGCAGAGAGGGAGAGAGAGAGGTGATTAGTGAAGCAGTTTTTTATACCCTGAGCCCAGGTGGCTCCAATCACTAACGACCCTCTGCCTGCAGGAGGAACCGCCCCTGCAATGCAGAGGGGCCGTGACACCCACCTCCAGCTCTGGTAGGTCTCGAGCAGTCCGGTCGTAGAAGCACTTAGAGAGTTGCTTTCTGTGGCGCCAACCATGACGCAGGGCTCAAGTAGCTTGTTAGCTATGAGGATTGTAGTCTTCAGACGTTTGGACAGAAGGTGTTGCGCTGGGCTGCTGTTACAGTGTTCCTCCACTGTAAGATGGCTTTCCAGGGGTCGTTGCTGTCACACAAGGCCTTGGATAACAGGTTTTTATCAGGGGTTGTTGCTGCCACGCAAGGCCTTGGGTAACAGGTTTTTATCAGGGGTCGTTGCTGTCATGCAAGGCTTTGCGTAAGAGGTTTTTTGTAATCTTGACAGCTGACTCTGCCTTGCCATTTGCTTTTGGGTTCCTTGGAGGGGAGGTCACGTGGTCAAACTCCCATTCTGAGGCAAAACGCTTGAACTGTGCAGTGAATTGTGGGCCATTGTCCATGATGACCTTGTCAGGCTGACCTTGCCTTGCAAACTGCACCTTTCAGTGCTTTATGACCGTCTCTGCAGACAAGTCAGGGAGCAGTTCAATTTCCCAAAAGTCAGAGTAGTGATCAACAATGAGAAGATATTCAGTCACAGACAAAAGGACTAAGTCCATGCTGATGATTTGCCAGGCTCTTGTGGGCAGTTCATATGACATCATGGTTTCCTTTTGCTGTTCATGAGCGTACTTGTTGAATGTGGTACAGCTGCTGACAACGTCTTTAGTTTCTGCATGCATGTTTGGCCAGTATAATGTTTCATGTGCCTGGCGATTAACATGTGTCACCTCAAACGTGACTGGAGTGTATTCGAGCCTGGTTCCTCTAGGTTTCTTCCTAGGTTCCAGCCTTTCTAGGGAGTTCTTTCAAGCCACTGTGCTTCTGCATTGCTTGCTGTTTGGGATTTTAGGCTGGGTTTCTGTACAGCACTTTGCGACATCGGCTGATGTAAAAAGGGCTTCATAAATAAATTTGATTGATCTCTGGACGTAGTGATTTGGGGATAATGACCATTTTGTTCCTGCTGTAGCAAACAGATAAGTGGCCTGTACGTTGTGCTTTTGCCCTGCTCAGTGTGTCGCTGATGTACATCTCTGGTCCTGACGACCTTCAGGCTGTAGTTTTGCAGAGTCAGGAGTATGCTTTGAAGCCTCTTGAACGCCTTGAGGAGAGGTTTAGTGATTATGGCAATGAGTGGTTTGTGGACAGTTTCAGCGTTGATCAGCTCTCGACCATATCAGTAGTGATGTAAGCGATGGCAGGAGAAGACAATGCTGAGGCACTCTTTCTCATCGGGCTAGCTTTCCTGCATAAGACAGCATCCAAGTCCACTTTGGCTGGAGTCATTCTGGATTGTGACAGGCGTCGTAATGTAGTAGCGCAAAACTACCATGGATGAAGTCAGAGATTTCATTTCCTGCACCGTGGCCTCTTGTTTGGGTAGCCAGTGCCATGGTGTGTCTTTGTCCAGCAACCGGCGCAGAGGCTCATGGACTGCCGATAGGTGTGGCATGAACTTTGCAAGATAATTTGCGAAGCCGATGAGACTCTGCACTCGTTTTGCATCAGACGAGTTTGGCATGTTGACGATTGCTCTGACTTTGTTTGGGTCCGGCTTCAGGCCTTTGGCCGAGAGAATGTGGGCATGGAAGTGGACGTCTTAAACCGTGAACTGTAGCTCTTCAGGCCAATGCGCAGCTTAACTGATCGGCAGCACTCCATCTGTGCCAAGTCATTCTGGATTGTGACCGGCGTCGTAATGTAGTAGCGCAACACTACCATGGATGAAGTCAGAGATTTCATTTCCTGCACCGTGGCCTCTTGTTTGGGTAGCCAGTGCCATGGTGTGTCTTTGTCCAGCAACCGGCGCAGAGGCTCATGGACTGCCGATAGGTGTGGCATGAACTTTGCAAGATAATTTGCGAAGCCGATGAGACGCTGCACTCCTTTTGCATCAGATGAGTTTGGCATGTTGACGATTGCTCTGACTTTGTTTGGGTCCGGGCTTCAGGCCTTTGGCCGAGAGAATGTGGGCATGGAATCATGCCCACATTCCCTGAGGATTCTGATGCAATCTGCTGCTACTGGTAATTGTGTGGCGAGTCAGACTGGCATGAGTTGAGGCACACCTTCCCCATCGGATTCCATTACAACCACAATCGTTGTGGGAAGCTCGATGGTGATAGATTTTGGCCTGCCTGTTGTCCAACCAAGGTCCACTGTTGCCCAGGCGCCCGTGTCCAATACATCAACTCCCTCCTGCCCACCGTTCAAGCCAACTACTCTAACATTGGCAACATTGTCACTCGCATAGGATTTAACAGCATTCGCTTTCGGCGAACTGAAGGACGACTACAACATTTCTTTGAACACCCTTGTTTGCACAGGGAAGAGAACAATCATCTCTGACCCCCTGCCGTGCTATAGAAACGGTTCGGAACGTTACAGCTACTGCGCTGCCAAACCCAGACCGTCAGAAACTCTATAAAGACAGGAAGGTCTTCTTTTGTGACTATTTTGACTTGCTGTGGGAGAACTCTTTAAAAGAGATGGGATTCACGCTAACTGCAGGGCTCCAGGATTATCTCCATCAACATGGTGAACTGTTTAAGAGACTTGATGGTGTGGGATTGGTAACATTCCTGTCCTCCCAGTCACTATAACAAACAAAGGACATGGAAATCGTATTATATACCAGAGAAATAGAAGTGCAGTAAATTAAAGTAACCCAATCTATGTTCCTTTTAACTGTAAGCTCCGAGGGTATTGTCTGCTGTCTGTCAAGGAAGAAGCCCACTGTGGGCAGCCCACTCGGTACCATTGACTCAAAAGGAAATGTCACTGACATGTCTACCTCAGAATAGCACTAAAAACCAATCAGCCTGTTACAAGTGCTTAGCAAACTTTTGGGAAAAATTGTTTGATCAAATACAAAGTTTTTTTACAGAACTTATTGACAAGACTTTCAGCATGCTTATAGGGAAGGACACTCAATGTGGTCGGCAACGGGGTTATGGATTTGCATCCTCTGCCTTATTATGGATTGAGAGTTGCATATCTAATAGAACACAGAGGGTTTTTGTTAATGGAAGCCTCTGAGACACTTAACATAGAGCAAGAGGACAAGTACGCCTCACAAGTCCTCAACTGGCAGCTTCATTAAATAGTACCCGCAAAACACCAGTCTCAATGTCAACAGTGAAGAGGCGACTCCGGGATGCTGGCCTTCTAGGCAGAGTTCCTCTTTCCAGTGTCTGTTCTTTTGCCTATCTTAAGATTTTATTTTTATTGGCCTATTTTTATTATTCTTAGATTTGCAAAAAAAAAAGCCATATCTCAGACTGGCAAATAAAATCTTAAGATGGGCAAAAGAAAAATTACACTGGAAAGAGGATGAAGCTGCCAGTTGAGGACTTGTGAGGCGTCTGTTTCTCAAACTAGACACACTAATGTACTTGTCCTCTTACTCAGTTGTGCGGGGCCTCCCACTCCTCTTTCTATTCTGGTTAGAGCCAGTTTGCGCTGTTCTGTGAAGGGAGTAGTACACCGCGTTGTACGAGATCTTCAGTTTCTTGGCAATTTCTCGCATGGAATAGCCTTAATTTCTCAGAACAAGAATAGACTGAAGAGTTTCAGAAGAAAGGTCTTTGTTTCTGGCCATTTTGAGCCTGTAATCGAACCCAAAAATGCTGAGGCTCCAGATACTCAACCAGTCTAAAGAAGGCCAGTTTTATTGCTTCTTTGATCAGGACAACAGTTTTCAGCTGTGCTAAGATCATTGCAAAAGGGTTTTCTAATGATCAATTAGCCTTTTTAAAATTATGAACTTGGATTAGCTAACACAACGTACCATTGGAACACAGGAGTGATGGTTGCTGATCGTGGACCTCTGTACGCCTACAGTTGAAGTCGGAAGTTTACATACAGTTAGGTTGGATTCATTAACTCGTTTTTCAACCACTCCACAAATTTCTTGACAACAAACTGTAGTTTTGGCAAGTTGGTTAAGACATCAAGTTGGTCATCATCATTTTTCCAACAAATGTTTACAGACAGATTATTTCACTTATAATTCACTTTCACAATTCCAGTGGGTCAGAAGTTTACATACACTAAGTTGACTGTGCCTTTATAAACAGCTTGGAAATTCCAGAAAATTATGTCATTAGAAGCTTCTGATAGGCTAATTGACATAATTTGAGTCAATTGGAGGTGTACCTGTGTATGTATTTCAAGGCCTACCTTCAAATCCAGTGCCTCTTTGCTTGACATCATGGGAAAATCAAAAGAAATCAGCCAAGGAATTGTAGAGCACGTCTGGGACCTGTTGGATTGGAGGGTGAGGGCTGCCCCCCCCCACCAGAAATGTCCAGGAACTTGCAGGTGCCTTGGTGGAAGAGTGGGGTAACATCTCACAGCAAGAACTGGCAAATCTGGTGCAGTCCATGAGGAGGAGATGCACTGCAGTACTTAATGCAGCTGGTGGCCACACCAGATTCTGACTGTTACAGCCCCCCCCCCCCCCCCCTTTGTTCAGGGACACATTATTCCATTTCTGTTAGTCACATGTCTGTGGAACTTATTAAGTTCGTCTGTTGAATCTTGTTACGTTCATACAAATATTTACACATGTTAAGTTTGCTGAAAATAAACGCAGTTGACAGAGGACGTTTCTTTTTTTGCTGAGTTTATTTACAGTCACTGTGGGGACGATGTCGTCAATGCACTTATTAATGAAGCTGACTACTGATGTGGTAAACTCCTTAATATTAATGGGTGAATCTCTGAACATATTCCAGTCTATGCTAGCAAAACAGTCCTGTAGCTTCGCATCCGCTTCATCGGACCACTTCCCTATTGATCACGTCACTAGTACTTCCTGTTTAAGGTTTTGCTTGTAAGCGGGAGATATGATTTGCCAAATGGAGGGCAAAGAGAGCCTTGTTTGGGTTTGTAAAGTGATCTAGAGTTTTGTCGCCTCTAGTTGCACAGGTGACATGCCGGTAAAAAAAAAAACGGATTTCAGTTTCCATGCATTAAAATCACAGGCCATGAGAAACGCTACCACTGGATATGCATTTTCTTGTTTGCTTATGGCCCTATACAGCGCGAGTGAGAGAGAATAGGAGGAAGAAAGACCACTGATTTGAACGTTAGATGTCAGTGGAAATGGAGGGCTGCAAAGCAGTGACATGAGAAATGGAACTTCACTGTGGACATGTGACACGAGGCTTGACCCTGCAGATCACATGAAGGGTCCTTTGGGTACAAAGGTGGCTCCATGTGTGTGGCTCTCATGATAACCTAAAGAAACACAGGTCTCGCACTGATGACTGATAATCTCACCTGGCAGGGTCTTTGTTTACTCCATGTACATTTGTTCCACGAGACATAAGAACCCTTTTTTTTTTTTTTTATCACAAAGGGGATTTGACAACAAGCCAGCCTTAATCTAGATGAGAGCCTGAGTCCTACGGCAAAGGGGAACTATGATTTTAAAGATGAGGAAGGGCTGCAGGGATCTTCAATGAGACACAGACTCTTTTGAGAAGCACAGTGCTCCCTGAGATAACTGTAGGTTGTGGTAGACTTTCTCCTGTCTCCCAAGCGTGTATGGCATGTCAGACATCCTGGTCTCCTCCAGCGTGCCTCTGTCAGTCCCAATCTCTCTCGGGGAGGTACACTTAACACTGCACTCTGGAGAAATTTCCCCATACTGCACCTTGTCAGAACCAAGCAAGAATCAGCAAGAGCTGCCGTTAGGGTCTGTCATATTCCTGCAGTGAGGTGTCATGGAAGTGAGATGACTCGATATCATCCTCAACACACAAGACCATTTTGGACAGTTACATTGATCCCCTATCATCATTTGAGTGAGTTTATTACAAATCTAGTGGCTGCTAGTAGAGCACTCTTAACAACTGTCGTAATCAATCTTATCTTGGTTTTCCTCCTTATGCCAGTCAAGTAATGTGCAATGGCAGATGCCGTGAGTACATCAATATTGTGTCAACCATGTCATCAAAGACCCGGTCCATTATACATGTTTCACAAACAAGCAGCCTTCTACATTCCACTCTGTTTCCAATAGCTAATCTTCGCTTCTTCTAACTCTAAAGGAGAACAATCACCAAAACGATTGTCGGTCTGCACAGTACAGGGCCGTTTGTTTGCTTGCTGTCGGCGCGGTGTGTTACAGGGACCACCCACCATTAGCGACCGATAGACGTCATTTTCGCCCTTTTCTAAATATAGAATCTGTTTGAACTCGGTTTGCTTTTAAAAGGTAGGAAGCATGAGTTTTTACTCACCAATGGAACAACAGTGTGGTCAAATACTTAGTAACTTTAGTTGTATTCATGATCTGGTTACCTATACTTACAAACAGTTATGTTTTTGGGTTATTACATATTTATTAACCTACGGATATCTTCTAAACTACCCACAATGCACTATTTCTTGGATGGGCCCCAGCCATCAATTTATTAGTCTCTGCTCTCTCTTTGCTTTGATCCGTGGTTGTGTTTTTAGTAGATTTGTGTTAGTTGTGTTCAAGCTGGTCTCCAGTAGTTGGGCTCTAGCTTGCCGACCATATCCGTGGTGGTTGGCTAGGCTAATAGCTACGCCACATGACCAAAAGTATGTGGACACCTGCTCCTCAAACATCTCATACACGCTGACATGGTCGCCAGGTGTACGGTGTTTCCTCTGACACATTGGTGTGGCTGGCTTCCGGGTTAAGCGGGCATTGTGTCAAGAAGCAGTGCGGCTTGGTTGGGTCGTGTTTCGGAGGCTCGTGGGTCGTGTTTCATGGCTCTTGACCTTCGCCTCTCCAGAGTCCGTACGGGAGTTGCAGCGATGAGACAAGACTGTAACTACCAATTGGATACCACGAAATTGGGGTGTTAAATATATAAGTAAAATATAACGCTGCTGGGTTTTCTCATGCTCAACAGTTTTCCGTGTCTATCAAGAATGGTCCACCACCCGAAGGACATCCAGCCAACTTAACACAACTGTGGGAAGCATTGGAGTCAACATGGGCCATCATCCCTGTGGAACGCTTTCGACAGCTTGTAGAGTCCATGCCCTGATGAATTTAGACTGTTTTGAGGGCAAAAGGGGGGGATGCAACTCAATATTAGGAAGGTGTTCTTAATGTTTTCTACACTAAGTGTATTATGCACATAGCTACCTCGATGACCTCACACCTGCACATTGACTCCGTACTGGTACGTCGAGTATGTAGCCATGTTATTTTCTACTTCCTGTATATAGCCATGTTTTCTACTTCCTGTACATAGCTATGTTATTTTTACTCTTTATTGTTATTCCTCGTCAGTATTTATGTTTTTCTAAATGTTTTATCTTTTAACTCTGTTGGTAAAGTACCAGTTAAGTATTTAACTGTTAGTCTACAACTGTTTACCAACAACGTGACAAACTCAATTTAGATTTTATTTCCCCCCTATTTTTCTAACCTCTTCTCATCTGTTGTCTCGTTTTCACTTCAGGTTACACAGTTCAGGCGGTGTTGCATTGTGGTAATGCTGTGGGGTGAAGTTTAATCTCTTTATGGGTTCTGTTTCACAGCCTTCTCCCTCTCTTTGCCTGGGCTCTGTATGAAGGAACCCAGTCAAAATTAGCCACGGTGGCAGACTGCACACAATGGAGATTACAAATCACTTGACTCTTCAGAACGATGGTTAAGATTTTTTATTAAAGAAGCCATTATGTGGCTTGAAGGAGTCTAATTTCATCATATGATGGTTTTACAGTGGAGTTGGCGGCATACAATGGGAATAAATTGAGAATCAGGACTGTGGTTGGAGGTGGAGCTGTAATTAAGGGGACACCATTGTCATTTTTTCTGGAGTCTGATTGTGATGGGGGTGTGATTAAGCACAGCTTTATCGCTAATGAATAAGTACTATTGAACAGTGGCCAACTGAGCACAAGAATCCCTGCTTATATCCTCGTGACGAGTGGCCAACAATCGCAGGAATTCTGCTTCTCATCAGGAAGCAGACTGACGATGTAAAAACAGCATGTCAATATGTTGAGACAATACATTGAAGTCCATCCCATTATGTCATCCGTTGTCAAGAGGAAAGAGGTCTGTTTCAGCCATCGAAAGGAGGGTCCGTTTGAGTTGTAGCTGGAGGATGTCACCTGGATGGACAACAGTTGATGGGTACCCTGAGCGACTGGACTTCTTTCTTGTTGTTGTTGATGAAGGCTAGGTAGGGTTACCCTGCGCCATTTTACCATTAGGGCTGTTGGGATTTACACTAGTATTTGTAGTCCCATCTCCCAGTGAAGATGTTAAATGGAGATATATGACATAATACAACCTGTACCAGTAGAGCCTATTTGCTGTACCTGTCAGCTTTATCAAGCACATTTCTTTCCATGTGTGCAGTAATTGCCACTGCTAGTGCTCCTGGCTAAAGAGGCCACTGCTAGTGCTCCTGGCTAAAGTGTCCGTGATAAGGAGTGGGTGCCATGAATGCGATCATGCACATGCCATTGCAGCGTTAACAAAGAACACCCTGTCAGACAGCCACCGGACCAGAGGTTGTCACAACTTTGATTTGGGTTTCTGTTGTCCTCTGGGTTTCACTGACTAGGGACACAGTGGAATTGAATCATCTAATCTCTCTTGAGGATTACATACATGGTTGTGTTAAAGAGGTCTTGGTGTGTTGTTAACAATGTAACCGTTGTGTTATTCCGTTCTTCAAAAGTACATTATTGTTTTACATAGCTTTCCTTTACCACCTCCTGAGAGTGAAGGAGAGGTTGTCATCCCGGGCCTAAAATGGCTGTCTCTGAATACAGGTTATTGGAGGGAGCTAGACAGTGACCTTGATCTCCTGGCAATAAGGGGAAAGGGGGACACCTAGTGTATTCAACTGAAATGTGTCTTCCGCATTTAACCTAACCCCTCTGAATCACAATAAGGTCACTTAGGCTGTGTTTACATAGGCAGACCAATTCTGATAATTGTTTCACTCATTGTTATTTTGACCAATCAGACCAGCTCTGAAAAAGATCTGATGTGATTGGTCAAAATACCAATTTGTGGGGGGGAGCTGAATTGGGCTGCGTTTACACTGTGTAAACACAGCCTAGCACCTTGCCCAAACCGGCTGCGCACGTGCGCTATCGTGCGCTATCGTGCATACATTTATTTTGCCCACACCAAACGCGATCACGACACGCAGGTTAAAATATCAAAACAAACTCTGAACCAATGACATTAATTTGGGGACAGGTCGAAAAGCATTAAACATGTATGGTAATTTAGCTAGTTAGCTTGCACTTGCTAGCTAACGTTAATTTGTCCTATTTAGCTAGCTTGCTGTTGCTAGCTAATTTGTCCTGGGATATAAACATTGAGTTGTTATTTTACCTGAAATGCACAAGGATCTCTACTCCGACAATTAATCCACACATAAAACGGCCAACCGAATCGTTTCTAGTCATCTCTCCTCCTTCCAGGCTTTTTCATCGTTTAAATTATATGGTGATTGGCATCTAAACTTTCATTGTATTACCACGACTACCGGCAAAACAGTTCGTCTTTCTATCACCCACGTGGGTATAACCAATGAGGAGATGGCACGTGGGTACCTGCTTCTATAAACCAATGAGGAAATGGCACGTGGGTACCTGCTTCTATAAACCAATGAGGAGATGGGAGAGGCAGGACTTGCAGCGCGATCTGCGTCAGAAATAGGAATGAGTTCGATTTTAGCCCTTGGCGTCGCAGACGCTCGCTGGCGCAATAATTGAATAACATGGATTTCTAAATTTATTTTGCGACGCTCGCGCACGCGATGTGTCCGGTCTGGTCAGCATGTAAGGCTCCCACCTCTGACAAAGGAAAATGTGAAATCCCAAATGTGATGTACTATTGTGAAAGTGATTATGGTGAATGTGCCAGATTTGATCATATTTGGGAGCTCTCTCCTCTTGTCAGAAATCTAGGCTACTCCTATTTTAGCTTTCCTACTTTTGGTATTTTATTACTTTGTCGTGAAGGGAGAACTGCAATTACTAAATGCCTTCTGCCTTAAATCTTGGCTCACTTTGACTGCAGTCTCTCTGTTAAAAGGCCTGCACATTGAATATGCTTCCAATTACCACCTGTATTGACCAATGTTTCGATCCACAAGGATCTTCGTGAGGTCAAACTGTTGTTTTAAAATGTGCAGTATACTTCATTATCCCCGTTTTTTTTAAGGGTGTGCGTATGACCATCTGTATTACATGTAATCATTAAAACTAGGCCTGTAAGGGCTTTTGTCAATCCCATAACGGTATCGAACCTCTTGTCTTTTCAGTTTGCTGCATCTAGCGACTGGAATGAGCTGCAACTAACACTCAAACTGGACAGTTTTATCTCAATCTCTTCATTCAAAGACTCAATCATGGACACTCTTAATGACAGTTGAGGCTGCTTTGCGTGATGTATTGTAGTTTCTACCTTGCCCTTGGTGCTGTTGTCTGTGCCCAATAATGTTTACACCATGTTTTGTGTTGCTACCATGTTGTGTTGCTACCATGCTGTGTTGTCATGTGTTGTTGCCTTAGGTCTCTACGTAGTGCTGTGGTGTCTCTCTTGTCGTGATGTGTGTTTTGTCCTATATTATGTCATTTATTTTTAATCCCAGCCCCCGTCCCTGCAGGAGGTCTTTTGCCTTTTTGTAGGCCGTCATTTTAAATAACAATTTGTTCTTAACTGACTTGCCTAGTTAAATAAATGTAGTGTCATAGCTTTCACAGTCCTGCATTGGCATAATTCATTTCCCCTCCCACTTTGGCTTAATCGTGGAACGTATCATGCATATTCGTCCAACTGAAAGAACATTGCTTCTAATGGATGATAAGTATACCATTTAATGAGGAAAATATTGTATTTTGTGAGAGCTAGTTACATATTTTACATAGGACATATTTCTTCCACAGTCTATATACAATCTCTAATGTGATAATTTGATGAGCTCTGATAGGGGCTTCTGTCTCTAATGGGTTTGGGTGGTGAGGTAAGATGTTCTATCTAGGAGTATCCTATTCACTGACTAGCCTGTCATAAATTCTCTGGGAAGTCAGGCATACTACGGCAGGCACAATGGCAGGGTCTGGGCCATCGGGGGGGGGGGGGTTGTGTAAATGCTCAGAGACCGCTATAGAGAGGACTCTCCCATACTTTCTGAATTGGACTGGTTCTGTAGAGGCTATGGCACAACATTGTCGTAGGAAGGAGTTTGGGAAGGACGGGACTGCTGTGAGGTCTTGAGAAAAAGACAAGCCAGCAGAGCAACTTTTTTCAGCCTCCTGTCAGGAAGTGGTTCCACTGCCTGCCGTTATTTCTCCCCCCTCACACATTCCGTAGCTTCTGTCACTGCTGTTGTGTCACCTCTAGTTCATAAGTAACGTGCTTCTACACCTGCATTGCTTGCTGTTTGGGGTTTTAGGCTGGGTTTCTGTACAGCACTTTGAGATATCAGCTGATGTAAAAAGGGCTATATAAATACATTTGATTTGATAAGGTTATGCGTAATGTTGACGCTGTCATTATTTATTTAATCCAGTGTATGAAATGGTGAATGATCTGCCCAGGGTTGTGTGTTCTTCAGCGTTTCACCGAACCAAGTGAAGACACCATTGTACTTTCTATGTTTCCCTCAAGATGGCCTAATTCTGTGTGGCTGGTTGACACAAGTCCTATAGGGCTAGGTTGTTACCCTAAATAAACACACTGAACATGGCCTGCCCCGCAGCTTCACATTGTTTCTACTGAGTACAATGTCTAGGTTTACCCCCTTTGTAGTGTCATATTGCTAGTTTTCTGCCTCGGGCTCTTAATACAAATTTAACTCTATATTTTTCTGTACATGAAAGTAACAAGATGTAATAACTGACATGCCTAGTTAAATAAAAAAGGGTTAAGAACAAATTCTTATTTACAATGACGTCCTAGGAACAGTGGGTTAAATGCCTTGTTCAGGGGCAGAAAGACAGATTTGTACCTTTTCAGCTTGGGGATTTGATCTAGCAACCTTCCGGTTACTGACCCAACGCTCCAACCACTAAGCTACAGCCCTGCTCTTGTTTCATCCATAAGCTCTGGGGGAGGAGGCTTTACAAGTTAATGTTTGACCAGCTTTGGGATGAGTCAGAATGCTTAACTGTGGTATTTTTGTAGTGCAGAATGTTCTAACTTGCTCTCTGTGCTAAAAAGGTAAAATATCAACTGGTACTGGGCACTCATACCAGTGTGGACAGGGATTGTCCCACAGCGTCAAGCTGTCCCCCGCCATGCTTGGTGGGCACATTCCAATATTAATTTGTGAGAATGTGGTGCTTATTAGAGCCTGTTAGCCTGTCACTATCACCCAGGGTCTGGTGACGTTTTGTGGACGGCCTAGTGACATTTCCCACTGACTGCTCTGCAGTAACTGAATATCTCCACCTTTTCACAAAGCTCTTCCTCTCAACGTTTGTTTGATTTGTCTTAACGGTGACATTCTCTCTCACCTTGGGACCTTGAGGAAAGTCCTGGAACTAAGGATAAGCAAATCTGCATCTCCAATTTCTTTGTGTCTCTTAATGTGTGTCAGGGTTTTTCCCTTGTTGACACCCATTTTTGTGAGGCCACAGTTGTTGGGCCCATTCTCGACCTCGGCACTAAAATGGAGGTCATGCTGAAAAGAATACGTATCTGAAATGCACATACACGGGCTTGCAGTCAAATGTTCTTCCTGAGGTTTTTAACCCCTCCCTAATAAGCAACCTCCCTCTCTCGCTCTGTCTTTCCCTAATTAAACGCCTGTCTATGATTGGGTGCAATGGAGATTAGTTGCCAGGTATAAAATGGTTTGTTACCATGTGAAGTAGACTAAGTATGTCCTGAATGGTGCCACATACAGTATAGCTGCCATATAGTTCATTGGGAAAGTATTCAGACCCTTTTCCACATTTAGTTATGTTACATCCTTCTAAAATAGATATTTTTTAAACAGCCAATTGTTGACATATTTGCAAATGTATTACAAATAAAGAACAGAAATATCTTATTTATGCATCGCAGTGCTTGAGGCGTTACTAGAGACCCGGGTTCGATCCCGGGTTATGTTGCAGCCGGCCGTGACCGGGAAACGCATGAGGCGGCGCACAATTGGCCCAGTGTCTTCTGGGTTAGGGGAGGGTTTGACCGGCCGGGATGTCCTTGTCCCATCGCGTTCTAGCGACTCCTGTGGCGGGCCGGGTGCATGCACTCTGGCACGGTCGCCAGTTGTAAGGTTTTTCCTCCAACACATTGGTGCCGCTGGCTTCCAGGTTAAGCCAGCAGTGTGTCAAGAAGCAGTGCGGCTTGGCAGGGTCGTGTTTTGGAGGATGCATGGCTCTTGACCTTTGCCTCTCCCGAGTCTGTACAGGAGTTGCAGTCTTGTCCCATTGCGTGAAATTGAGCCCAGGTGCATCCTGTTTCCATTGATCATCCTTGAGATGTTTCTACAACTTGATTGGAGTCCACCTGTGATAAATTGATTGGACATGATTTGAAAAGGCACACACATGTCTATATAAGGTCTCACAGTTGACAATGCATGTCAGAGCTAAAACCAAGCCATGAGATTGAAGGAATTGTCCGTAGAGCTCCGAGACAGGATTGTGTCGAGGCACAGATCTGGGGAAGGGTACCAAAACATTTCTACAGCATTGAAGGTCCCCAAGAACACAGTGGCCTCCATTCTTAAATGGAAGACGTTTGGAACCAGCAAGACTCTTCCTAGAGTTGTTCGCCCGCCTAAACTGAGCATTCTGGGGAGAAGGGCCTTGGTCAGGTAGGTGACCAAGAACCCGATGGTCACTCTTACAGAGCTCCAGAGTTCCTCTGTGCAGATGGGTGATCCTTCCAGAAGGACAACTATCCCTGCAGTACTCCACCAATCAGCCCTTTATGGCGGAGGGGCCAGACGGAAGCCAATCCTCAGTAAAAGGCACATGACAGGCCGCTTGGAGTTTGCCAAAAGGCACCTAAAGGA
Source organism: Salvelinus alpinus (assembly GCF_045679555.1). Lineage (NCBI taxonomy): Eukaryota > Metazoa > Chordata > Actinopteri > Salmoniformes > Salmonidae > Salvelinus > Salvelinus alpinus. The sequence goes on along the minus strand of NC_092098.1, from coordinate 45,469,830 downwards.
TGCTATGGGGATGTTTTTCAGCGGAAGGGACTATGAGATTAGTCAGGATCGCGGGATAAATAAAAGGCTAAATAATTTAACAAGGCAAGTCCGTTAAGAACAAATTCTTATTTACAATGACAGCCTACCCCAGCCAAACCCGGACAATGCTGGGCAAATTGTGCGCCACCCTATGACCCTCAGCCTGGTACAGCCTGGAATCGAACCATGGTCTGTAGTGACACCTCCAGCATTGAGATGCAGTATCTTAGACCGCTGCAAAGATGAATGGAGCAAAGTACAGAGAGATCCTTGATGAAAACCTGCACCAGAGTGCTCAGACTGGGGCGAAGGTTCACATTCCAACAGGACAACGACCCTAAGCACACAGCCAAGACAACACAGGAGTGGCTTCGGGACAAGTCTCTGAATGTCCTTGAGTGGCCCAGCTAGAGCCCGGACTTGAACCCGAATGAATATCTCTGGAGAGAACTGAAAATATATGTGCAGCTCCCCATCCAACCTGACAAAGCTTGAGAGGATCTGCAGATAAGAATGGGGGAAACTACCCAAATACAGGTGTGCCAAGCTTGTAGCATCATACCCAAGAAGACTCGATGTTAGCGCAGTGTGCGCTAACAAAGGGGGGCCAGGTGCACGGTGTTTCCTCCGACACATTGGTGCGGCTGGCTTCCGGGTTGGAGGCGCGCTGTGTTAAGAAGCAGTGCGGCTTGGTTGGGTTGTGCTTCGGAGGACGCATGACTTTCGACCTTCGTCTCTCCCGAGCCCGTACGGGAGTTGTAGCGATGAGACAAGATAGTAATTACTAGCGATTGGATACCACGAAAATTGGGGAGAAAAGGGGGTAAAAAAATAAAAATAAATAAATAACGCTAAAACACAGTCTTGGAGAAGAAAGTAAAAGTGCAATATGTGCCATGTAAGAAAACTAACGTTTAAGTTTCTTGCTCAGAACACGAGAATATATGAAAGCTGGTGGTTCAATATTCCCAGTTAAGACGTTTTAGGTTGTAGTTATTATAGGAATTATGACGCGTTGACTTTCTCTATACCATTTGTATTTCATATACCTTTTTGACTATTGGATGTTCTAATAGACACTTTAGTATTGCCGGCCTAATCTCAGGAGTTGATAGGCTTGAAGTCATAAACAGCGCTGTGTATCAAGCATTGCTAAGAGCTGGTGGCAAACACAGTAAAGTTTGAATGAATGCTTACGAGCCTGCTGCTGCCTACCACCGCTCAATCTAATATCAAATCATAGACTTAATTATTATATAATAAACACAGAAATACAAGCCTTTGGTCATTAGTATGCTCAAATCCGGAAACTATAATTTCGAAAACAAAACGTTTATTCTTTCAGTGAAATACGGAACTGTTCCGTATTTTATTGAACGGGTGGCAACCCTAAAATATTGCTGTCATGTCATAATTATGTAAAATTCTGGCAAATTAGTTCAACGACCCAGGTGGCCCAAACTGTTGCATATACCCTGACTCTGCATGCAATGAACGCAAGAGAAGTAACACAATTTCCCTAGTTAATATTGCCTGCTAACATGAATTTCTTTTAACTAAATATGCAGGTTTAAAAAAAATAATACTTCTGTGTATTGATTTTAAGAAAGGCATTGATGTTTATGGTTAGGTACATTCTTGCAACGATTGGGCTTTTTTCGCGAATGCACTTTTGTTAAAACATCACCCGTTTGGCGAAGTAGGCTGTGATTCGATGATAAATTAACAGGCACTGCGTTGATTATATGCAACGCAGGACAAGCTAGTTGACCTAGTAATATCATCAACCATGTGTAGTTTGTTTTTTATAAGATAAGTTTAATGCTAGCTAGCAACTTACCTCGGCTCCTTGCTGAACTCGTGTAACAGGTGGTCAGCCTGCCACGCAGTTTCCTCGTGGAATGCAATGTAATTGGCGTCCAAAAATGCCAGTGAACATGAAATTGGCCCTAATCGGCCAGGCCAACTTCTAGTCTGAATACTTATGTAAATGTGATATTTCATAACTTTATTTTTATTTTTATACATTTGCAAACATTTCTAAAAACCTGTTTTTGCTTTGGCATTATGGGGCATTGTGTGTAGATTGAGGGGGGGGAAACATTTTTAATACCTTATTCAACCTTATTCTAAAATGTAACAATGTGGGAAAAAGTAAAGGTGTCTGAATACCTTCTGAATGCACTGCATCAGTCCCACATCAAGTCACTGCAGGGTCTTAAACTGCATCAGTCCCACATCAAGTCACTGCAGGGTCTTAAACTGCATCACTTAAAATGTTGATTTGAACTTGCCTTTCAGTGTGTGTGTGTGTGTCAATACTCAATACAATAGTCATGTGCATACTTGCACAAAAACATGTAGATGTGCTGGGTCTGTCAGAGTGGTGGATGTTAAGAATAGCCCTGCTCTCCTGTGTTTGGCCTTTGACTCATTCAGTTGGTTGACAGGTGGGAATGGCAGCAGGTCACAGAGGTGACCATAACAACAGAGCACCTAACACCACCCCTTAGACCAGACGCTTCCAGCATGAACCAAAATATTAAGCATCACAACCAAGTTATCATCAGATAAATACACACAGGCCACTATCATACAGTAAAAAAGCCTACATCTCTAGACTAGCTGTGAGTTTGCACTGTTGACCATTTATTCTTTTTATTTTTTTTTCACCTTTATTTAACCAGGTAGGCAAATTGAGAACACGTTCTCATTTACAATTGTGACCTGGCCAAGATAAAGCAAAGCAGTTCGACACATACAACAACACATAGTTACACATGGAGTAAAACAAACATACAGTCAATAATACAGTGAAAAATAAGTCTATATACAATGTGAGCAAGTGAGGTGAGATAAGGGAGGTGAAGGCAAACAAAATATATATATAAATAAATAAAAATATAAAAAGGCCATGGTGGCGAAGTAAATACAATATAGCAAGTAAAAAAAATATTTAAAAAACACTGGAATGGTTGGTTTGCAGTGGAAGAAAGTGTAAAGTAGAGATAGAAATAATGGGGTGCAAAGGAGCAAAATAAATAAATAAATACAGTAGGTAAAGAGGTAGTTGTTTGGGCTAAATTATAGATGGGCTATGTACAGGTGCAGTAATCTATGAGCTGCTCTGACAGCTGGTGCTTAAAGCTAGTGAGGGATATAAGTGTTTCCAGTTTCAGAGATTTTTGTAGTTCGTTCCAGTCATTGGCAGCAGAGAACTGGAAGGAGAGGCGGCCAAAGGAAGAATTGGTTTTGGGGGTGACCAGAGAGATATACCTGCTGGAGCGCGTGCTACAGGTAGGTGCTGCTATGGTGACCAGCGAGCTGAGATAAGGGGGGACTTTACCTAGCAGGGTCTTGTAGATGACCTGGAGCCAGTGGGTTTGGCGACGAGTATGAAGCGAGGGCCAGCCAACGAGAGTGTACAGGTCGCAGTGGTGGGTAGTATATGGGGCTTTGGTGACAAAACGGATGGCACTGTGATAGACTGCATCCAATTTATTGAGTAGGGTTTTGGAGGCTATTTTGTAAATGACATCACCGAAGTCGAGGATTGGTAGGATGGTCAGTTTTACAAGGGTATGTTTGGCAGCATGAGTGAAGGATGCTTTGTTGCGGAATAGGAAGCCAATTCTAGATTTAACTTTGGATTGGAGATGTTTGATGTGAGTCTGGAAGGAGAGTTTACAGTCTAACCAGACACCTAGGTATTTGTAGTTGTCCACATATTCTAAGTCAGAGCCGTCCAGAGTAGTGATGTTGGACAGGCGGGCAGGTGCAGGCAGCGATCGGTTGAAGAGCATGCATTTAGTTTTACTTTGATGAAAGCTGGTGAAATGGGTCTAGATGCTTAGCAGTCAGGCAATGAACATAATGTCATAGCATCTGCATGACCTTGCTCTGACACAAGTGAGCCACAACTAACTTCTAGGCCCAATGTATTTGGAAATTAAAACAAATGTTTGGTTGTTTGGGGCCTGCAATAGAGGGGAGAGGATGGAAAATGGTGTTGGGGTCCTCCTGGTTGTCGGTCTTTGAGTGTTTGGGCGAGAGCAGCACCCACCCCTGCTGCTTGGCTGCTGTCCATGTGCCTAGGACCCTGGGAATGAATCGTGCCTGGGCCCTGTCTTTCTTTGAAGCCAGCGAGGAATGCATGGCCTTTTTTTCCCAGACAGCACTAGCTATCTGCGGTGAAATGTTCCCTCTGCCACAGAGCTCATTGTGCATCAGCAAGGCGGACAGACGTCACAGGCATGCGATCGCCGCCTCTCTGCTTGGTCTTGGGGGGAGAAGGACTCTTTTCTCTGGAACTTTTCTTTACATCTCCTCCTGGTAACTTGTTTTTTTGTTTTGGTCCTTCATTTTCCTCATTAGATATTTTCTAATCCTAATAGTTTTATCTAAAAGTCAAATGTTTAACTTGGACTTTTTTTTTCTTCTCTCATATGGAATCAAAAACGTGAACAACAAATTGGTCAGTGGATTTGGTAAGTTGTTTCCGTCTGGTGCTCTTCAAAGAGAATTCTGTTTTAGATCTGGTATGAGTTGAGGTGACTCTAATTGAAGTCACTGTGATGGTTTATCCAGCAAATCAGTTCAGTTTGCTGGTGTGCGTGTTAGTGTATTTGTCTGGGACATTCAACCTCTGTCCTCTCTGTACATTTTGTCACCGGCTGTCCTTCCCATCAATTCCACATGAGCGCTGGCCTGTTTGGTTCCGTTAATGTGTTCTAGCTAGCAGTTCAGGACTGGGGAGAAGCCTGGCAGGCCCAGGCAGCCGCTGCACATGGAGAAACAGGTGTCCCTCCACAACACACACAAACAAACCCCTTTTAACATCACTAACTAGACCTGGGAGGTCCGTATACGTGTGCATGTATGCCTGGTAGCTGGAGATTTTCATACAGTCAGCTGCAAACCAGGGGACTAGGGTGAGATCTATCACACTTTGGGGTGTGGTGTGACGTAGAACAAAGCTACCTCAGCCATTTTGAATGGTGGTTATTTGACCAATTTGTTTGTTTATCTGTGTTGGCCTATGAGGGAGTGAACCCTGGTCGGCATGGAGGACTGTGGTGCTCATTGGCTTGTCTTTGTGTTGGCCACACTGATCTGTTTGTATGTGTGACTGTAATCACCAAGAGGCCTGCATTCTTCTTAGTCTACCATCACCCCACATTAAGGCCGCCTGTTGGTGGACTTTATATCATTATTTTGATGTTGGGTAATATCTGTATTGTAAACACCATTTTGGGCAGAAAGACAAGTTTCACTGTTACTGAAAGCTTAGTGAATCTCTTCCGTTGCAGGAACATAAACAAGGCCAACATGAAACGAAAAATATTTAAGTTATTGGAGAAAGTTATTTTGGAACTTCTTATTGCTTCCTGCTACAGAATGAGGAAAATGTCCTTGATTGTTATCAGTGAGAAATTGGATGGTTGAGGGGCAGCTCTCGAGGGGAACTGGGGGGGGGGTCTTGGATGGTTGAGGGGCAGCTCTCGAGGGGAACTGGGGGGGGGGTCTTGGATGGTTGAGGGGCAGCTCTCGAGGGGAACTGGGGGAGGGGTCTTGGATGGTTGAGGGGCAGCTCTCGAGGGGAATTGGGGGGGGGGGGGGGTCTTGGATGGTTGAGGGGCAGCTCTCGAGGGGAACTGGGGGGGGGGGGTCTTGGATGGTTGAGGGGCAGCTCTCGAGGGGAACTTGGGGAGGGGTCTTGGATGGTTGAGGGGCAGCTCTCGAGGGGAACTGGGGGAGGGGTCTTGGATGGTTGAGGGGCAGCTCTCGAGCGGAACTGGGGGGGGGGATCTCGGATGGTTGAGGGGCAGCTCTCGAGCGGAACTGGGGGGGGGGATCTCGGATGGTTGAGGGGCAGCTCTCGAGGGGAACTGGGGGGGGGATCTCGGATGGTTGAGGGGCAGCTCTCGAGCGGAACTGGGGGGGGGGATCTCGGATGGTTGAGGGGCAGCTCTCGAGGGGAACTGGGGGGGGGATCTCGGATGGTTGAGGGGCAGCTCTCGAGGGGAATTGGGGGGGAGATATTGGATGGTTGAGGGGCAGCTCTCGAAGGGGGGGGGGTCTTGGATGGTTGAGGGGCAGCTCTCGAGGGGAACTTGGGGAGGGGTCTTGGATGGTTGAGGGGCAGCTCTCGAGGGGAACTGGGGGAGGGGTCTTGGATGGTTGAGGGGCAGCTCTCGAGGGGAACTGGGGAGGTTCTTGGATGGTTGAGAGGCAGCTCTCGAACTGGGGGGGGGGGGGGGTCTTGGATGGTTGAGGGGCAGCGCTCGAGGGGAACTGGGGGGGAGGATCTCGGATGGTTGAGGGGCAGCTCTCGAGGGGAACTGGGGGGGTCTTGGATGGTTGAGGGGCAGCTCTCGAGGGGAACTGGGGGGGAGATATTGGATGGTTGAGGGGCAGCTCTCGAAGGGGGGGGGGGGGGTCTTGGATGGTTGAGGCAGCTCTCGAGGAGAACTGGGGGGGGGGGGGATCTTAGATGGTTGAGGGGCAGCTCTCAAGGGGAACTTGTATTTTTATAAAATTATATTAAAACAATAAAATAAACCACAGATTACTACACGGGCTCCTAAGTGTTGCAGTGGTCTCTGTGCAAAAGGCATCACTACAGTCCCTGGTTCGAATCCAGGCTGTATCACATCCGGCCGTGATTGGGAGTCCCATAGGGTGGCGCAATTGGCCCAGCGTCGTCCGGGGTAGGCCGTCATTGTAAATATGAATTTGTTCTTAACTGATTTACCTTGTTAAACAAATACGTGTTTTTAAATCCTTTCTGTATCTAACACCAAACACTCAACATATTATATAATTTCAGTTTTTAAAACCTTTTAATGTGGTCAGTATGTTTTTCATTAGGTCTAGTCATTCAAACACATAAATTGAGTACGGTGTATGTGCTTGGTTGGTTTCCAGATAAGTTAAACCAACACACAGTGATACATGCAGTGCTCTAGTTGTGGATAACCATAAAATAGTTATCACACACATGACTAATCCCCAAATACAGTATGTTTGCAAAGTAGATATGGAATTCCAGGCATTTTCTGTGTGCTGTGATGTACACCTCAAAGTTGTAATTAGGGTCTGGTTTCACAGGCACCTCTAACAGGTGTTCCATGCTGTACAGTGCATTCGGAAAGTATTCAGACACCTTGATTTTACACATTTTGTAGATTACAGCCTTATTCTAAAATTTATTCAACTGTTTCCCCCCCTGAATCTACACACAATACCCTAAATAACAAAGCAAAAACGGGTTTAGACAATTTTACTAATTTATTACAAATAAAAAAAATATTACATTTACACAAGTATTCAGACTCTTTACTCAGTACTTTGTTGAAGAACTTTTGGCAGTGATTACAGCGTTGTCTTTGGTATGACGCTACAAGCTTGGTACACCTGTATTTTATTCTTCTCTGCAGGTTTCCTCCAGACGTGGTGCTTGGCATTCAGGCCAAATAGTTCAATCTTGGTTTCATCAGACCAGTGAATCTTGTTTCTCATGGTCTGAGAGTCTTGACTCCAAGCTGGCTGTCATGTGCCTTTTACTGAGGAGTGGCTTCCGTCTGGCCTCTACCATAAAGGCCTGATTGGTGTAGTGATGCAGAGATGGTTGTCCTTCTGGAAGGTTGCTCACCTCCCTGACCAAGGCCCTTCTCCCCCGATTGCTCAGTTTGGCCGGGCGGTGGTTCCAAACTTCTTCCATTTAAGAATGATGGAGGCCACTGTGTTCTTGGGGACCTTCAATGTTGCAGAAATGTTTGGGTACCCTTCCCCAGATCTGTGCCTCGACACAATCCTGTCTCTGAGCTCTACGGACAATTCCTTCGACCTCATGGCTTGGTTTTTGCTCTGACATGCACTGTCAACTGTGGAACCTTAAAAGGTGTGTGTGTACGCCTTTCCAAATCATGTCCAATCAATTGAATTTACCACAGGTGGACTCCAAGTTGTAGAAACATCTCCAGGATGATCAATGGAAACAGGATGCGCCTGAGCTCGTTTTCGAGTCTCACAGCAAAGGGTCTGAATACTTATGTAAATAAGGTATTTCTGTTTTTCTATATTAAATAGTACCTGCAAAACACCAGTCTCAACGTCAACAATGAAGAGACGACTCCGGGATGCTGGCCTTCTAGGCAGAGTTGCAAAGAAAAAGCCGGATCTCAGACTGGCCAATAAAAATAAAATCTAAAGATGGGCAAAAGAACACAGACACTGGACAGAGGAACTCTGGCTAGAAGGCCAGCATCCCGGAGTCGCCTCTTCACTGTTGACATTGAGACTGGTGTTTTGCGGATACTATTTAATGAAGCTGTCAGTTGAGGACTTGTGAGGCGTCTGTTTCTCAAACTAGACACACTAATGTACTTGTCCTCTTACTCAGTTGTGCACCGGAACCTCCCACTCCTCTTTCTATTCTGGTTAGAGCCAGTTCACACTGTTCTGTGAAGGGAGTAGTACACAGCGTTGTACCTGATCTTCAGTTTCTTGGCAATTTCTCGCATGGAATAGCCTTAATTTCTCAGAACAAGAATAGACTGACGAGTTTCAGAAGAAAGGTCTTTGTTTCTGGGCATTTTGAGCCTGTAATCGAACCCAAAAATGCTGAGGCTCCAGATTCTCAACCAGTCTAAAGAAGGCCAGTTTTTATTCTTCTTTTATTCTTTGATCAGGACAACAGTTTTCAGCTGTGCTACGATAATTGCAAAAGGGTTTTCTAATGATCAATTAGCCTTTTTAAAATTATAAACTTGGATTAGCTAACACAACGTGCCATTGGAACACAGGAGTGATGGTTGCTGATAATGGGCCTCTGTATGCCTATGTAGATATTCCATTTGAAAAATCAGCCGTTTCCAGCTACAATAGTCATTTACGACATTAACAATGTCTACACTGTATTTCTGATCAATTTGGTGTTATTTTAATGGACAAAAAATGTGCTATTCTTTTAAAAACAAGGACATTTCTAAGTGACCCCAAACTTTTGAACGGGTATGTATAAATATTTTTTGGAGTACTGTTAAATGAATATAGGGAATAGGGAAACACTGCACCCCTGATAGAAATGTGTCCTATCCAAGTGTTACACCGTAAAAAAAAATATATGTATAATTATGAAATTGTATGCAGAAAAACCCTGCAATCCTCTGAGAACTTCTTTAATTGCGTGTAGATTAAAGGCTCTGTGGTTGTACCTTTTGATCTAGCGGTGTTGTTGCCCCAGTTGACATGCCATGTTGAGAATCTAACACAAACATAGTATTAGTAGTCAACACAGTCCGCTACGCTGAGAAAGCAGCTCATTTCCTATGAGTTTTCTGTTGGCAAGAAAAAACTATATTTGGGTTGGGTTTTCCACACCTCCCAGCTGTAGGAGGAGGAAAAGGAGCATGTTAAATAACATTTAATTTCTGTTAAGATAACCCTTCTGTTTTTGCTCTTCTTTGTTTTCCAAGAGTTATTCAAGAAGCACACTACTGAAGAATCTTAGAAGGCAGAAAATGACCCTGAGTTCTCAAGTGAAAGACTGAAGGTGAATGTGTCAGTGTCACCTCCATTTCACCTGTGTCCACGCTTCAGTTTCCAAAGCCAGATGGATTCCTATAATTTAAACTTGGAGAAAATGAGCAACCTGGACCTGCACCCTCTGAGCCTACCATTGAGTCGGCTCTCCCCAGCCAAGTCCACCAGCAGCATCGACCAGTTCACATACCACCACGGCAAGGGCGACTCGGCCTACAGCTCCTTCTCTGGGGGCTCCAACGCCCCAGACTTCCTTCCAGATGACCTCCAGCACCACAGCCTGCACTATGCCGACCTGAAGTATGTGAAGGCCATCTACCACCCCAACGTCCTCGACTCTGACGCCAAGAGCATGGATCAGCTCTACCGCTCCATGGAGGCCATCTCAAACCAGTATCGAAACAACAATGGCTGCCTGAGTGCAACACAGTACTGTGATCAGAATCAAGAAAAGCCGCCACTCCCTCCTCAGCCGCCTCAGCCCCCCGACCGCCTGGACAGCTTCATAGCCACAAGGAACCTGGAGAACTGCAGGGCGCAGCACAGTCCCGAGGGCCAGCTGGCAGACAGGTCTCCTCCACGACTCCGGACAGCTAATCCTGATGCTGCCTGTCTCAGGCCTGACCTAATCTATGGTCGTCGGGCCTCACAGCCCTTTCACAGGGACCCAGTCAACTCTGACCACACGGATATGAACCCTGAGCAGCAAACGTCAGCAAACGTCTTAAGCCGATCACCCCCTCGCACGAGTCAGCCTGAGCAGCACCCTAATCAGCAGGCTGGTAGTGCCGGTGGCGGCCATTCGGAGAGTCACCGTAAGAGAGTGCAAGAGCCCCGCGGGTCCCTCCTGCCGGAGCCACCACAATCTGCCATCCCCTTGCATGTGGCACAGAACATGGTCAACAGCAGCATCCAACACAAGGGCCAGTTCTACTTCGTTACAGGTGTTTGTAAGTCGTCAGAGTCCAGTCTGAAGCATGGCTCTCTGTGTGTGTCAGAGGAAGGCAGTGAGAGCCCTGTGTCCGAGCCTGTGGACAGGGAGAGGTTGCACAGCACCATGGACCACATGTTCAGGAACACCCAACAGAGGCACTCTATCACCCATGACACCACAACAACCGATGTCAGGGAGTTTTACACCAAGAGTCAAGATATAAACTCCAGAAGCCAAGATGAGGCGAAACAGACTCAGAGTAGGATTTCATATGGCCCCTCTCACATTTTAAACCAGCGCTCCCGCAGTTCCGATGCTTTACAACAAAGTCTCAAGGTCCAGAGCAGAGAGATCGGCAGGCATCACAGCCCCAACCACCACATCTTCTCCTGCGGCCCAGAGGAGAACTGTCCGCTGTTATCAAATTCCCACAACCAGGAAGTCCCTCCACCAATCAGCATGGGGCATGCCACCCACCACAAGAGAGACGAACAAGTCAACGCAGGGAGGAGGCGGCCATTAGGAGGCGTTGCCAGCCAGAAGATCAACAAGGAAAACACCCCGCTGCTGTACCACCTCACTGGAGCCAACAGGGCGGCCCTAAATTTGAATTTGAAGCCCAAAAATGACATTGAGGTCGGTATGCAAGGTGAAGATGCAGGCCTCAATGCTGCTCATCAGGAAAGGCAAGCTCCCGTTAGCTGTAGTGATAGGACATCACAGGGTGAAACATCCAAGGAGGAGAGCGCGGAGGCTATCACCCACCCCTGCAACACGCTGGACGACTCCTTTAAGAAGTACTACAAGGAGAAACTGAAGGGGGCCCAAGATAAGGTCCTCAGGGAGACCTCCTTTAAGAGGAGTGACCTGCAGCTGTCCTGGCCCCACAGAGGGAGGCAGAGGCCTGAGCTCAGGCCCACGGTACTTCACACAGTCTCCTCTTCACAGGACTCTGAGACCTCAGCAGACACACTCACCCCCTCCCCAACACACTCCGAGGGGACAGATAAGGAGGACATAAAGGAAATGCTGAAGGAGGTTGAGAAAGAGAGTGTGGTGGAGGACTGTGAAAAGGAGAACGGGAAGCCAGCGAACGTTGCCCAGCCTCAGTTGGCTCGTATCGGGAGCAGGAGGCGTCTGACTCCAGAGCAGAAGAAGCTGTGCTACTCAGAGCCGGAGAAGCTGAACCAGCTGGGTGACTCGGGTGAAGTAGGATTGCTGGTACTCTCAGGCGATGAGGAGGAGCTGGGAGAACAGGGCCTGGTGGCAGCTAGGAGGAAGATGTTTGAGACCAAAGGCAGGGCCCTGTCCACCTCCAGCCTCTCCAAGACCTCCCTGCAGCACCTCCATCACAAGGCCCTGGTGGCCTACATGGAGCGCAAGACGGGCCTCAAGGTGGCTGAGCCCCAGCAGCCTGCCCCTCAAGCCTCTCAATCCCCCAAACAGAGGCACTCCATGGCTGGGAAGCCATCTGACTGGGGTCCCAAGCCTCAGTCTGGGAATAAAGGAGGCCCCAAGAGGAAGCTGTACAGGCCCCATTCCGCTGGATGCGTCCTGGACTCGACCTCCAGCTCCATGAAGTATGCCCAGTTCAGCTCCTCTCAGTCCGGAGGTCATTCCCACCAGGCTAGCTGGAGAGAGTCACCCAGCCCCTCTCAGGGGAAGTCTGCCTCTGAGGAGAGTCTTCTGGACCAACCAGAACCACCTGAGTTGTTCAGAAACCACTTCACCTCAACACCTCATGCATTTCAGGTAAGCCTCATCAGTACTCTTGATATTATTGCATTTAAAATAATTTAATAGGATTTGTAGGATTGTATTGAGTTTTATAGAGGACCATGTCACTTTACTGAATGTAACACAGATGTTCAAAGGGTGTTATGAATGGGGATTCTTGGTATGTTTGGCTACAGGGTCACAACTACATGAATGATCCATCACCAGTCAATACTATGGACACGTCCAGGTATGTTGCCCTCGATTGTTTGTGAAAGTGGGAGTATCTGCGCCTGTAAGATTTACTGTATGCCATGCTGTTGAACATGGATGTTTTCTCAGATGTGATTTATTGCAGCACTGAACGTGAACACCCATATACCAACATTCCATTCTAAACTTCATTTCAGCTATGTTCAGGGAGTCTTTTTTTCATCAGCTATGTTCAGGGATTATTTTTTTCATCAGCTATGGTTAGGGTAAGATAAAGGCATAGAATATCTGAGTGGAACCAGGAACGTAAATCTCCAAAGCATCTCTAGCTCATCACAATCTCTGTATAACTTTTCAGTGCTCAGACTCAGAGGCCAGTGGATGAGGAGAGTGTGGTGGTAAGGAGAGACCAAGCGATGTTAGTCCCTGAGGGTCAGCGGGTCCGGGTGATGGGTCGGCGGGTCCGGATGGTGGTCAAGCGGGGAAAGTCCATGGAGGAGTTGGGTGTGTCCCAGGTCAGCAGCTCCTCAGTACTCAGTAAGAGCTCGGAGCAGCTCCACCGCAGGCAGGGGGCCCCAGGACCAGTCCAGGAAAAAAGCAGCGTATCGTCCTTCAGCGAGAGCCAGGAGAGAGCCCAGGGGCAGACCCAGAGGAAGCCCCTCTTCAAGCAGGACTCTGCACCACAGCTGGGCAGTAGGGAGAAAAGTAGGGAGATGACAAAAAGCACCAGGGAGTCCACTACGGCTAACTCCCCAGTATCAAACACCTCGTCTCAGGTCAGGGCTCGTTCAGATGGGTCCCCTGGATCATACAACTTTGTCCCTTTGGTTAAAGAGGTGGTGGAGACCACTGGGCTCTCCTGCGATGTCCCACTCCCACCGTCCCCTAATGGTCAGCAGTCCAGTGAGAGATTGGTCAAGTCCACCTCAACTTTTCCCTCCATACATACCCATCCCAGGGGCACTGGCGAGAGCAAGACTGGCTCCAAGTATGTGACTATATTATGATAAAGTGACCCTCGCTCTCCAAACAAAATTCTCATTAAGTCAATGTTAATGTACAGTGCCCTCTACTTATATTGGCACCATTGGTAAATATGAGCATAACGGGCTGTAAAAAAAAATGTCTTTGCTGTTTATCCTCTTGGTCTTCATTCAAAAAATCAAACCTTTTTAATTGAAGTAAAATGATTGAAAAAAAAGAAATGTGAAATAAATATTTTTCTCCAAAACATGTGTGCCACAATTATTGGCACCCATAAAAATGATTATGCGTAAAATCTAACTAAAGTATATTCACATTCTTATTTTATGTTTTTAAGTTCACTTGAGTGATTAGGAATACTTAAGTGGTAAGCCATGACATCCTGTTTCACTGGGGTATAAATATGAGGTGACATACAGGCCAAGTTCCCATAGGCATCCATCACTATGCGAAAGAACCGAGAATAAGGTAATGATGTGCGACAAAAGGTTGTTGAGCTGCACAGATCAGGAAATGGCTATGAGAAAATTGCTCAGCGGTTGAAAACACACATTTCCACTATCAGGGCAATAATTTAAGAAGTTTAAAGCAACTGGAGATGTTAACAATCGGCCTGGAGAATTGCAGACGTTAGTTGGGTCTTGGGGTCAGAAAGTCTCAAACTACAATCAGACGCCACCTACGTAACCACAAGATGTTTGGGAGGGTTGCCATAAAAACAAACTCAAGCGCCTACAGTTTGCCAAACGTTACTGGAACTTTCAATGGGACCAGGTTCTATGGTCAGATGAGACCAAAATAGAGCTTTTTGGAAACAAACACCAGAGGTGAGTTTGGAGTAGACCGAAAGATATCCATGCAGAAAAGTACCTCATCCCTACTGTGAAGTATGGTGGTTTATCTTTGTTGTGGGCATGTTTTTCTTCCAAAGGACCTTGACAACTTGTTAGGAAACATAATATCATGGACTCCAAGTACCAGCAGATATTAAATCAAAACCTGACTGCCTCTGCTAGGAAGGTTTAACTGGGCCTTGGTTCGATCTTCCAGCAGGACAATGAACCAAAGCACACCTCCACATCAACACAAAAATGGTTCACTGACCACAGAATCAAGGTTTTGCCATCCCAGTCCCCTGACCTAAACCCCATAGATAACCTGTGGGATGAGCTGAGGAGAGTCCTAAAGCGGGGACCTCGGAGTCTGAAGGATCTGGAGATTCTGTATGGAGGAATGGTCTCAGATCCCTTGCCATGTGTTCTCCAACCTCATTACCCATTACAGGAGAAAATAATTGTGGCACACATATTTGAGAAAAATATTTGTTTTATGTTAAGAATTTATTTTTAAAAGTTAGACTTTTGTGAAGATTTTGAATGGAAAGACCAAGAAGATAAACAAACAGATTTGTTTTACAGCCTGTTTTGCTCATATTTACCAAGGGTGCCAATATTAGTGGAGGGCACTGTATAAAGTAACAATGGCTATTGATCACTGTTGATATTCCGTTTTCTAATATCTCTCTTATTCCAGCAGTGTGAAAACTGCCCCTCCTATACAACACACTGTGGAGAGAGAGCAGTCAGTGGACGAGCCCATTGAGACTCCTCAGCCCGAGGCCTCTCAAGAAGTCTCCCTGAGCTGTGGAGTCACCACAGACCCGACTCTGTGCGTCATACCACCTGAACCAGGGAGCCAAGTGGAGGACGAGGGCCCAGCCCTTTCTGATAATCTGACCGCGGGAGAGACTCCAACTCTAGCCCGTGCTCCAGCAGCTAGTGAGCCCCTTACAACTTCCTCCACCACACCAGTCCCTGACACCTGCCAGAGTGGAGAGGGCCAACACCCAGGAGAAGACATGGAAACCAAGAAGGAGGAGGAGGAGGAGACCCCAGCAGGAGAGACGGCGAGCCCAGAAAAGACACCCACCACCGAGGAGACAAAGTGGAAAGAGCTGGTGGAGGTGGTGGTCACAGCGGACCAATCGCTGGCACGGGTGCTGTACCCGTTGACCAATCGTAAGACGGCGCTGATGCTGATGGAGCATCTACTGTCAGAAGACACTCTGCTGATGGAGGAGCACTATAAGAAGAAGCAGAGAGACAGCATGACACTGCATGCTGCTGACGGGTGAGTATCTCAGTGTTACGTTGTACTGTTCAGGTGTCTGATGGCCACGTCCTGGATCAGCAGGTGTTACGTTGTACTGTTCAGGTGTCTGGTGGCCACGTCCTGGATCAGCAGGTGTTACGTTGTACTGTTCAGGTGTCTGATGGCCACGTCCTGGATCAGCAGGTGTTACGTTGTACTGTTCAGGTGTCTGATGGCCACGTCCTGGATCAGCAGGTGTTACGTTGTACTGTTCAGGTGTCTGATGGCCACGTCCTGGATCAGCAGGTGTTACGTTGTACTGTTCAGGTGTCTGATGGCCACGTCCTGGATCAGCAGGTGTTACGTTGTACTGTTCAGGTGTCTGATGGCCACGTCCTGGATCAGCAGGTGTTACGTTGTACTGTTCAGGTGTCTGATGGCCACGTCCTGGATCAGCAGGTGTTACGTTGTACTGTTCAGGTGTCTGATGGCCACGTCCTGGATCAGCAGGTGTTACGTTGTACTGTTCAGGTGTCTGATGGCCACGTCCTGGATCAGCAGGTGTTACGTTGTACTGTTCAGGTGTCTGATGGCCACGTCCTGGATCAGCAGGTGTTACGTTGTACTGTTCAGGTGTCTGATGGCCACGTCCTGGATCAGCAGGTGTTACGTTGTACTGTTCAGGTGTCTGATGGCCACGTCCTGGATCAGCAGGTGTTACGTTGTACTGTTCAGGTGTCTGGTGGCCACGTCCTGGATCAGCAGGTGTTACGTTGTACTGTTCAGGTGTCTGGTGGCCACGTCCTGGATCAGCAGGTGTTACGTTGTACTGTTCAGGTGTCTGGTGGCCACGTCCTGGATCAGCAGGTGTTACGTTGTACTGTTCAGGTGTCTGGTGGCCACGTCCTGGATCAGCAGGTGTTACGTTGTACTGTTCAGGTGTCTGATGGCCACGTCCTGGATCAGCAGGTGTTACGTCACTGCACCTGGATAGATTAAAAGACACGTGTCCATGTAAAGACAAATGCATGGCTAAAGATGCATGGACATTATTCCAAGGTTGATCTCATCCATATACATCAATATCACTGTGTGTGTCTTCCTAAAGCTCTAAAACAGTGGATGATCCTGAAGCACCTCCCACATCTCCTGTTGATGAGAAAGTCCAACCCCAACCAGAGCCACTAAGCAAGATGGATGTCACAGAGAAGAAGGTAATTTAGCTCTGCATTTTTGTTGTTGTTGTTGTAATAGAAGTGTATTTACTTGATCTCTTCCAGTTGATGTCATCTGAATCAGTGGAGTCTGCCGAGGGGAGAACGGATCATAATAATGTCTGGAACGGAGCCAATGGAATGGCAGCAAACACCTGGAAACCATGGAAACCATGTGTTTGATAACATTCCACTTTTTCTGCTCCAGATACCAACCTCATGTGATCTGAATATCATCAGGGCCCAGTTTTTCAAAAGTTTTCCAATCGGATAGGATTAAAGGTTAGAATTGGGTTTTTCAAAACTGAAAAGTTATATTCTGATCCTCTGGATAGGATAACGATTTGGTAATCCAATCTGAGCTTTAATCAGGATTGTATGTTTTTTTTAAATATATATTTTTATCAACCTTTATTCATGTAGTTGAATCAGCTTTGTTTTGTTGAGTTGGAAAGTAGTACCACAACCTGCCCAGTAGATGGCGAGGTGGAGGCCTGTTCAAAACTGAAAATGTGGATTGTGTGATATTGTGGTGTCTGGGTCAGAAAGGATCCTATCGGGTTATTTCTCAAACTGGCTCAAAATGCCAGATGGTGCTGATCTTGGATAGCAAAAAAGAGGATTACAGAATCTGTATCATTCTGGATAAAACATTTTGAAAACTGTGCCCTGGATGCAGTTTAACTATGTTTGGCATCAGCTTAACGTCTGACCAGATTATTGAGATGCCAGAAACTGTCAGACTCCTACCTTATATCCTGTTTGTTTTGAGTTGACCGTGACAAGCCTTATGTCTCCTCTCTTTCTCTTGCACAAATCACACACCCACAAGCAGACTGTATTGTAATGTATAGTGTTCTCTCTCAAACTCCCCAATTCCCTCCCCTTCCTACAGAGGCTGCTAGTGGCATGTATTGAGGAGCGCCTGCTGGCCTTGGGGGAGCCCCGTGGTGCCCTGCAGGTGGAGGTGGAGGAGAACGGGATGCGTGGCGAGGCCGTGGAGGCCCTGGTTCGGGAGCACTGTACAGCGGTGGAGGTGGAGCGCTACAGCCTGTTCGTAGGAGACTTGGAGCGCGTGGTTAGCCTGCTGCTGTGTCTGTCCGCCCGGCTAGCCCGCGTGCAGAACGCCTTGAGTACCGTGGACCAGCACACAGACGCAGAGGAGAAAGTGAGAGAGACTGTAGTCATGCTTTGAACAGATGTGCATTCAATAGGCTCATAGTTGAATTATTTTCTGTGAATTTCACATTGACTGTCCTGTTTATTGAGTGTGTTTTAGTGCATTGTATTTTCTGCTGCTATCAGCAGTGCTGGTATTTACATTGAGTCACTGAAACTCAACCAGTTTCCATGCACATTTCTATCTGCCCTGCCCTCTGTTGACCTAAAGAAATACTGCACCATGAACAGCAAAACGCCTTTCCATTTACACTACTAGTACACATTGGATAATGATTAAACATTTTAGGGAATGTTGTGCTTAATTTCATCCAATCTTTTTTTTTATCCCTTGGCAGGATTCTCTGGACAGCCGTCACCGTCTACTGTGTAAGCAGCGGGAGGACGCCAAAGACCTGAAGGACAACCTGGACAGACGGGAGCAGATGGTGTGTAACTTCCTGTCTCGCTGCCTGACAGCCGAGCAGCTCCAGGACTACCGGCGCTTCGTCCAGACCAAGGCCTCGCTCCTCATCAGGATGAAGGACCTAGATGAGACGCAGCGTCTGGGGGAAGAGCAGCTGGAGTCCCTGCTCAACACCCTCCCTCCATGAGGACCACCACTAGGTCCCCACTCTACTCATCTCCCCCAGCCATCCATCACCTCTCTGGGCTTATAGAGCCCTGAATCCCCTCTGCTTCCTCCATCCTGGGTTGTTACCAGCCAGCACAATCACATGGGTGTCCATATGTATAGTATGTATAAGGAATATATGTGTCTTAGAAGGGTGTTGAAGTTAGGACTACAATGTGGAATGTCCTGTACATCACCTTTTATCACTTTTCATTTCATGTCCTTTTCACCTCTGCCTGCAATTTAAAAAAACATATATATATATAAAATAAGCTTTAGGATTGTATTCTGGCCTTGTGGTCTTGTTCATCATTCATACTAGACTGTATGTGTCTGTCAGAGCCTGAAAGAGGGTGATAAATGCTGTATATCTGTCAAAATAAGCGGTAGATTTAATCTCCATATATTTGTAGTTTTTTTTTTATGCATTTAAAATGAAGGCACTATAGATAAAAACCAAAAAGGTGAATGAAAAAAAAGCACTTTGATATGTAACTGCACATTTCTGTTTTCTTTTGAAAATACTTATTTCAAGCGCTAAGCTTACTCCAGCCAATGTTATTTTTTTCAACTGATTTGTAGAGGAATTTTCCGCCTTATGGGGTTTTATATGGTACATAAGCACATTCAACGAGGCCGATTATGTACAGTATTACCATTGCTATTTAGGCTACAGTCATGTATTGTGGTCTCATGATGACAAAGTTCCACTAAAGAGGTAAACCTCTTTAAAATGAAGCATTTCCAATCCAGATTATTTGCTTGAAATATCCTTTGTGTCTCACAAACTATGCTGACTTTAAATGATTCAAAATGAAATGCCCAAGAACCCTGTCGGTCCTCTACCTCCTTCCACCAGATGTTTTTATTTTTTAGGCTGTCTCACTGCACTCAAGAAGCAGTGGATCTGTTCTCGCTCTAATAATATGGAATCCCTATGGTGGTCTTCAATGTCAGCCTTACCCAGAAAAAGCCCTCATGAGGGAGCGTATTTATTTGTTTTGACTTGTGTGGCATTGCACTACAATAAATCTTCATTTTAGACATTATTTCCATAATAATTAATGTCTTGTGTGATGTCGTTCTGTTTCGATATGATCAATGTTGTTGTTTTAATTTCTATTGAATATTTGACCAAGTGAACGCACAGAGAGCTGTTATTATTCTGTGTTTAATGATGATCCAGCAAGGCTTACTTGCAGCACTCTGATATGTGTTCATTGTGAGGGGATTAGGATGAGAGAAGCCTTTTCCTGTTGCGTAACAGTACCGTGGGTTTTCTTTGTGTTTGGTCCTTGTTTGTTTTCCCAATCCTATTAATTTACAGATAAATATTGTATTGCTCTCCTCATAATCTACATACAGCTAGTTGAGAGAATGCCAAGAGTGTGCAAAGCTGTCATCAAGGCGAAGGGTAACTATTTGAAGAATCTCAAATGTAAAATATATTTTGCTTTGTTAAACACTTTTTTGGGTTACTACCTGATTCCGTATGTGTGATTTCATAGCTTTGATGTCTTAACTATTATTCTAGTTGTAATAATAAAGGAAAAACCCTTGGAAAACCTACTCATTCTTTTGGCTAAATCAAGCACACAGCCATGCAATCTCCATAGAAGAAAATTGACAGTAGAATGGCCTTACTGAAGAGCTCAGTGACTTTCAATGTGGCACCGTCATAGGATGCCACCTTTCCAACATGTCAGTTTGTCAAATTTCTGCCTTGCTAGAGCTGGAAGTACTGATAATGTGAAGTGGAAATGTGTAGGAGCAACAACGGCTCAGCCACAAAGTGGTAGGTCACAGAACAGCCTAGTGCTATAGTGCGTAAAAATGGTCTGTCCTTGGTTGCACACTCCACTACCGAGTTCCACACTGTCTCTGGAAGCAACGTCAACACAATAACTGTTTGTCTGGAGCTTCATGAAATGGGTTTCCATGCCTGAGCAGCTGCACACAAGCCTAAAATCACCATGGTATAAAGCTCGCAGCCATTGAACTATGGAGCAGTGGAAACGCGTTCTCTGAAATTATGAATCACTCTTCTGACATTGTGATGGACGAATCTGGATTTGGCAGATGCCAGGAGAATGCTATCTGCCCCAATGCGTAGTGCCAACTGTAAAGTTTGGTGGAGGAGGAATAATGGTCTGGGGCTGTTTTCCATGGTTTGGGCCAGGCCCCTTAATTCCAGTAAAGGGAAATCTTGGGGAAGGCCCTTTCCTGTTTCAGTATGACAATGCCATTGTGCACAAAGCGAGGTGCATACATAAATGGTTTGTTGAGATCGGTGTGGAAGAACTTGACTGGCCTGCTCAGAGCCCTGACCTCAACCCCAGCGAACACCTTTGTGATGAATTGGAACGCCGACTGCGAGACAGGCCTAATCGCCCTACCTCACTAATGCCCTTGTGGCTGAATGGAAGCAAGTCTCCGCAGCAATGTTCCAACATCTAGTGGAAAGCCTTCCCATAAGAGTGGAGGCTGTTATAGCAGCAAAGGGGCAACCAACTCCATATTAATGGCCATGATTTTGGAATGAGATGTTCACTTTTGGTCATGTAGTGTACATGTGCTCATGTACTATATCAAATAAAATGGTATTAATCACATGCGCCAAATACAACAGGTATAGACCTTACAGTCAAATGCTTACTTACGAGCCCCTAACCAACAATGCAGTTTAAAAAAAAATACGGATAAGAATAAGAAACAAGTAATTAAAGAGCAGCAGTGAAATAACAATGTGAGACTATATATCACGTTCACCCATGTGTGGATCTTCTGTTTGAGGACTCCCTCAGGCAGTGATGGTAGCAGAACTGAAAATCCAGTTTTGAGCAACAACAAAAAAGACATTCAATGTACTGTTTATCAACAGAATGGTGTGAATTGTTTTGTGAAATGTCAAATGATTGGAGAGAAGAGAACGCAAACATACATTTCCACAAAATATTAAGATTTATACGGCTCAACTCTCACCCTAAACATTTCTTTGGAGATTTACGGCGATGTCCATTTCGGTTTGGTAAACAAACTTTGTACAGGGGACGGCCTCAACGGTTAAGTGAGTGGGACTCTGCCTCAGACGTCTTGTTTCTATGGCCTGAAGGAATTCCTGAGGCATGCGAAAGACCAATGGTAGGGAACAGAGAGACAGCATAGGACCAACAGAAGTGCACATTCTTACGTTTAACAGACCCATGCTATTTCCTGTTATGTATGTAAACATGCGTTATTGTTTAACTTATCACTTTTATCCATTTGTCAAAACGTTTTTTCAAATCCCACAAAAGGGCTGTTTTTGAAAGAGGTATTGTTTGTTTAGTAGGGGTAGGGTTTTGTAACTGAAACAGAGACCCTATTAAAGAGAGAGATGATCACAATGAATGACACGTTCATTGGTTTTCAATCAATCCCAGTCTTGTGATGACAATGAGCCTTTGTACTTGCATTTCCTCTGGCTGTCTTCATTGTGTCTGACTGACTGTCGCCTCTCTGTTTTGTGTTTTCTTTGCCTTGTGGAGAGTGCTTCATTTGTTGCTTGGAATTTTGAATTCCATGATGTTTGTTATATTGTGAATACATTAAACTTTCTCCTTCCACCAAACCGTGAGTTTGCTATCTCTAAATAAAAATGTCCTGAAGTACATTTGACTAGTTTAGACGTTTTGAAACAACTCGAACAGATTCACACTGTTAATAGAAGTTAATAACAGTTATTGCTGTATCTCTTCCATAATATGTTACATGTTATATGGAGAGAGGCTGTGTTGCTCTAATTCAGTGGGATTGGATCGGCGTGTTGAAGAGAGGCATCGCCCCATGTTCTCTGGCCTCGTTAGCATCTCTGCTGGAATGCTACCAAGTTTGTTAGTGAACAACAACAAATGCCTATTATGAGGTGCTGAATGTCAGAAAAAAAATCTGGATTTTTTTGGGGCACGTCACTCTAGAAACCAAGGGGAAGGAGAGACACCAGAATACACCAACCACTATCTCACTTCCCATCACAAAGTACCTTTCATCTGACTCCCACGGTTACCAGAGGAGATCACACTAAGCGTAGACCTACGGTAGCAAACAGGACATACAACTAACTGGGATTCTGCACTGACAAACACAATGCATACAAGGATGGCAACACCTGTGTGATACAGTACATTTCAGAGACTGAGATCTCATATTCAAGCTACTGGGGGTGACGGTTGGACTGTGGGTAGAGGTCCAGTGAATGGTGTGTATTAAACAGCACCCAGTACTGTGTCCTTCTTGCCCCTGGCCTTGCTGCAGTGGAAACATTTGCTCTGACCACGGGGTGAGAACTGGCTTGGCACAGAGGGAGGTGACATCATGAAAATGCCAGGAACATAGCTTGTGTAAGCCTGTTCACTTCTCATCTCTTCAGCCTCAGGGTCCACGCTCAGTTAGCTGAATCACAATCTCGTGCTGCCTGTATGAAGCCACGAAACCAACAGGGAGACATTTCACATGCTGATATTTGGGATTCCTGAGTTCAGTAGATGGTTGTATCTACAGTGCCTTCAGAAAGTATTCATACCCCTTAACTTATTCCACATTTAGTTGTTACAGCCCAAATTCTAAATAAATGTAATATATTTGTTTCTCACCCATCTACACACAATCCCCCATAATGACAAAGTGAAAACATGTTTTTAGAAATATTAGCAAATTTATTGGAGAAAAAAGACAGAAAAGGATGGATACATTTACATAATGTGTACCTGGAAGAAAATGGGGGAGGGTCATGTTTTTTAATTTCAGTTAAGGGGAGGGTTGAGTATTTTTTTTAAATCTAGTCCAGGAGAGGGTCATGCCATTTGTAATTGATGAAATGTCAATATTCCTCAGTGTTTTAGAATTAGTTGCTTATTAGGCTATATATCGATGCCACCCCTAATCTCTGAATCTCCACTGGGCGCACAATATCAAGTGCACCTATAAGCTATTTAGTGTGGTCTCAAATGATCCATAGCCTATAGGCTAAGAAGTGCATGCTCGAAGAAACACAGAGCAAAGTTATATTTCTAAGATAGCTGCTGGGATGGTGTAAATAAAACTAGGCTGCATTAAACACTGCAATGGATATTCCAAACCTGAGCCCCGGCCTGCTCTGCTCTTCTGATCAAAAACTTTTTTGTGTGCTGCCTAACCAATGGCTTTGCTGTGTAGGACTATGGTGGCAGTTCAGGAGGAGAGTCAAAGGCTTGTTGATTCGGCTTAGTCTTGCGTGGGGACTAGCCTATAGCCTATGTTTTGTTCAGTTTGATAAGGAGAGCCAAAGATTAGAAGAGGACCGGAGGTCAACTTTGATAGCTTGCTACTTCTATAATTTTTTAAATTAAAAACAAGATGTTTATTGCCCATGATGTAGGCCTATTTATCAGAGTTATTGACCTCAAAATAAACCAGATTTGAGTAAATTACGTTGTGGTGCTGAAACTTGAAGCAGCAGCCGTGCCACAATCAATCAGAAATGGACAGCTCATGGTGCTGAAAGTAGGACAATTCGAGTAGGCATAATTCATTTCAACCATCTTCATTTTAATTAGACTTTACTAACAACAAGAGGGCTTTGTGTTGGAGCCTATTTATTCCTATTTAAGAAATAAGAGCTAGGCCCATCGTTACCTGTTCGACAGACGGCAGGGAAGGGCAGTTAAGTTAAAACCAAGACTCGAATTAAGGGAGTATGAGAGGGTATGCCATAGGCCTACTTTTTATTGTAGAAAATTGCAAAAAGCACAGGCCTACCCCTAGTTAGCTGAAGACTTTGATTAATATAAAACGGATCCGATTATATAATGTGATCTATAACAGCGCTTTGGTCCGCGATGCTTTATGCTGGAAACAAGCAATAAAATACTTGGGAAAGACATGATTCCGATGCATATGGGATATAATTGTTTCACTTATTTGACATTCAGAGGCTGAGACAAACAATTGACTTTGCTTGGGAAGTAATCGAATTCTGTCACTATCATTTGATTAAGTTAGGCTATTCGATTTCTGTACAATAGAAGATGTTTAAACCCAGACCTATTTTAAAGAAACACTTGTGACCTTCTCTCGTTGGGTTCAGCCACGAAAGAAGAGTAGCCAGCAGTTAAAGCTTCCATTTTTCTGTTTCGGTAGACCTACTCTGTCTGGAGTGGAAAGGTAGGCCTACTCTGTCTGGGGTGGAAAGGTAGATCTACTCTGTCTGGATGGAAAGGTAGGCCTACTCTGTCTGGGGTGGAAAGGTAGGCCTACTCTGTCTGGAGTGGAAAGGTAGGCCTACTCTGTCTGGACTGGAAAGGTAGGCCTACTCTGTCTGGGTTGGAAAGGTAGACCTACTCTGTCTGGAGTGGAAAGGTAGGCCTACTCTGTCTGGGGTGGAAAGGTAGATCTACTCTGTCTGGAGTGGAAAGGTAGGCCTACTCTGTCTGGAGTGGAAAGGTAGACCTACTCTGTCTGGAGTGGAAAGGTAGGCCTACTCTGTCTGGGGTGGAAAGGTAGATCTACTCTGTCTGGAGTGGAAAGGTAGGCCTACTCTGTCTGGAGTGGAAAGGTAGGCCTACTCTGTCTGGGTTGGAAAGGTAGACCTACTCTGTCTGGAGTGGAAAGGTAGGTCTACTCTGTCTGGAGTGGAAAGGTAGGTCTACTCTGTCTGGAGTGGAAAGGTAGGCCTACTCTGTCTGGAGTGGAAAGGTAGACCTACTCTGTCTGGAGTGGAAAGGTAGGCTACTCTGTCTGGAGTGGAAAGGTAGGTCTACTCTGTCTGGGGTGGAAAGGTAGGCCTACTCTGTCTGGAGTGGAAAGGTAGGCCTACTCTGTCTGGAGTGGAAAGGTAGGCCTACTCTGTCTGGG
The DNA here is from genome assembly GCF_045679555.1 of Salvelinus alpinus. Taxonomy (NCBI): domain Eukaryota; kingdom Metazoa; phylum Chordata; class Actinopteri; order Salmoniformes; family Salmonidae; genus Salvelinus; species Salvelinus alpinus. The sequence continues at coordinate 45,444,449 of NC_092098.1, read as the reverse complement.
GTGGAAAGGTAGGTCTACTCTGTCTGGGGTGGAAAGGTAGGCCTACTCTGTCTGGAGTGGAAAGGTAGGTCTACTCTGTCTGGAGTGGAAAGGTAGGCCTACTCTGTCTGGAGTGGAAAGGTAGGTCTACTCTGTCTGGGTTGGAAAGGTAGGTCTACTCTGTCTGGAGTGGAAAGGTAGACCTACTCTGTCTGGAGTGGAAAGGTAGGCCTACTCTGTCTGGAGTGGAAAGGTAGGTCTACTCTGTCTGGGTTGGAAAGGTAGGTCTACTCTGTCTGGAGTGGAAAGGTAGGCCTACTCTGTCTGGAGTGGAAAGGTAGGTCTACTCTGTCTGGAGTGGAAAGGTAGACCTACTCTGTCTGGAGTGGAAAGGTAGGCCTACTCTGTCTGGAGTGGAAAGGTAGTTCTACTCTGTCTGGGTTGGAAAGGTAGGCCTACTCTGTCTGGAGTGGAAAGGTAGGCCTACTCTGTCTGGAGTGGAAAGGTAGGCCTACTCTGTCTGGAGTGGAAAGGTAGGCCTACTCTGTCTGGAGTGGAAAGGTAGGCCTACTCTGTCTGGAGTGGAAAGGTAGGCCTACTCTGTCTGGAGTGGAAAGGTAGGCCTACTCTGTCTGGAGTGGAAAGGTAGGCCTACTCTGTCTGGAGTGGAAAGGTAGGCCTACTCTGTCTGGAGTGGAAAGGTAGGTCTACTCTGTCTGGAGTGGAAAGGTAGGCCTACTCTGTCTGGAGTGGAAAGGTGGGCCTACTTTGTCTGGAGTGGAAAGGTAGGCCTACTCTGTCTGGGTTGGAAAGGTAGGCCTATTCTGTCTGGGTTGGAAAGGTAGGCCTATTCTGTCTGGGTTGGAAAGGTAGGCCTACTCTGTCTGGGTTGGAAAGGTAGGCCTACTCTGTCTGGAGTGGAAAGGTAGGCCTAATCTGTCTGGGGTGGAAAGATAGGCCTACTCTGTCTGGAGTGGAAAGGTAGGCCTAATCTGTCTGGGGTGGAAAGATAGGCCTACTCTGTCTGGGTGGAAAGGTGGGCCTAACTTTTGAAAGTACCAAGCTCAGAATCCTAATGATGTCTCAGATTGAATTATTTGCTAACAGAGACAGTTTTGATGCAAACAAGACACTGATTTAGCATTGGAGAAATATGATAAAGTGAATGATAAGATGAACACGTAGGCCTATCTCTTTATCCATTCTTAGTAATTTCAGGAATTTGTGTGGTATTAAAAAAGATTCTGCTAATATGTAAAATGACATAGAATTGCATGAAATGTTTAGAAAAGGCCTTGCCATTTAATGTTTGCCATGTAGTGCTTATACGATGAAGAACAGTTTCTAACTACATATCTAAGGCTCTGGTCTGTCCAAGAAATGAGGGTAAACGGTAGGTATGTTCTCTGCTATCCACTTTGTTTTAATTATTATTTTGGGTATAGGGGAGGGTCACTTTTTTTCAAGTGTTCAGGAAGGGTTTAGATAAAATATATTTTGCTGAAGGGAAGGCCATCCATTTTCATTTCAGACAGGTCCGATTTTCTCCATGTAATCCTTATTAGAAATAATGTTCACTCCCTTAGAATCACATTTGTCAGTGATTACAGCTGTGAGTCTTTCTGGGTAAGTCTCTAAGAGCTTTGCACACCTGGATTCTACAATATTTGCACATTCTTCAAAAAATTCTTCAAGCTCTGTTAAATTGGTTGTTGATCATTGCTAGACAGCCATTTGCAAGCCGATTTAAGAATAAAATGTAACTAGGCCACTCAGTGCCGTCTTGGTAAGCAACTCCAGTGTATATTTGGCCTTGTGTTTTAGGTTATTGTCCTGCTGAAAGGTGAAATTGTCTCCCAAAATCTGTTGGAAAGCAGACTGAACCAGGTTTTCGCCTGTGCTTAGCTCTATTCTGTTCAGCCACCACCATGCTTGAATATATGAAGAGTGGTGCTCAGTGATTTATTAGATTTGCCCCACATAACACATTGTATTCTGTACAGCCTTCCTTTTTTCACTCTGTCATTTAGGTAAGTATTGTTTAGGGGATACCTAGTCAGTTGTACAACTGAATGTTTTACGCATTTAACTCAACCCCTCTGAATCAGAGACGTGCGGGGGTTGCCATAATCGACATCCACGGCGCCCGGGGAACAGTGGGTTCACTGCCTTGCTCAGGGACACAACAGATTTTTACATTGTCAGCTCAGGGATTCGATCCAGTGACCTTTCGGTTACTGGCCCAACGGTCTAACCACTTGGCTACCTGCCGCCCCAGGAATAACTACAATGTTGTTGATCCGACCTCAGTTTTCTCCTATCACAGCCATTAAACTCTGTAACTATTTTTAAGTCACCAGTTGCCTCATGGTCAAATCCCTTACCGGTTTCCTTATTTTCTGGCAACTGAGTTAGGAAGGACGCCTGCATCTTTGTAGTGACTGGGTGTATTGAACCACCAGCCATGGAGTAATGAATAACTTCACCATGCTCAAGAGGCTCCCGAGTGGCATAGTGGAGCTAGAGCTGTCACTTCAGACCCTGGTTTGCTTCCAGGCTGTATCACAACTGGCCGTGATTGGGAATCCCATAGGGTGTCGCACAACTGGCCCAGTGTTGTCGGGGTTAGGGTTTGGCTGGGGTAGGCTGTCATTGAATATATTTCATTTTTGAATTAACCTTTACTTAACAAGGAAAGTCAGTTAAGAACAAATTCTTATTTACAATGTCTGCTTTTTATCTATACCATTAGGTGCCCTTCTTTGTGAGGAATTGAAAAACTTCCCTGGTGTTTTTGGTTGAATCTGTTTGAAATTCACTGCTCGACTGAGGGACCTTACAGATAATTAAATGTGTTGGGTACAGAGATGAGGTAGTCATTCAAAAATCATGTTATACACTATTATTGCACACAGAGGGAGTTTGTGCAACTTATAAGTGACTTGTTAAGCACATTTGTAGTACTGAATTTATTTAGGCTTATAACCAAAGGGGTTGAATACTTATAGACTCAAGACATTTCAGCTTTACATTTATATTAATTTGTAAACATTTCTAAAAACATAATTCCACATTGGGTATTGTGTGTAGGCCAGTGGCACAAAATCTCAATTTAATCCATTTTAAATTCAGGCTGTAAAATAACAAAATGTGGAAAAAGTCAAGGGGTGTGAATACTTTCTGAAGGCACTGTACATCAAACAATGTTTTTTTACTAACACTAACAAATTACATTATTACTAAAGTATCTATTGTATAAGACATGGAAGAAAGACAAGATGCATGTGACTTGAAAATCACAGATAAATATTTCATAGTATATCTTTGCATTTCACCAAATCAATCCTTTAAACAATGTATCAATATTCACTCATCATAACACATTCATACTACAGGAATCTTAAACAGCAAGGCCACATAGTATTGTTCACTTTCATAATTATTCAGTACTGCGGCAACCTCTTCAAACAAATGTGTTTCTTAGACAGAAAATCTATCTAAAAAGATGACACAAATGACAACCCCTAAGAGTGAAGGCAGTGTTAATGTCCAGACATGAAGCCATATTCATCTCTTATGAAAAGGTTTAGTACAGGGACACATACTTTAATGTGTTAATGGATTTTTTTTATCTGCTGGATCTGCTGAAATTGATGTTAAATCCCATCGAGCAAAAAATGCATTACCTCGTATATGAAGTCATGCATTAACTTATTCAACATTAACACGATTAGATACATTATAAATGATATTGATTACATGACACAGAGAGAGTAGCACATTTGATACTATACCTTCCATACTAGTAATATGTGTTTGTTTGATTAAAAAAGGAGTAATGAAATTATGATGGTTGCACTTGTTGATTTATAAAAAACAAAGTTCAACACAACTGAATGTTCCTCTCATAACCCCATATATTTGTATCTATATCAGAGTAAAAACCCTGAAAAGCTAAATAGATTTTATGCAAAATATCAAAATGTTTTATTGTATTTCACATCAGACTCATGTTACTTAAATGCATCTGAGGTCTCTCTGTGATTGGATGAACTCTCATCTCTCTCATCCCTCGGGTCGACACCCAGCGAATAGACAGAGGGTCTTTGCTTGTGCTTTTTCTTTTTCTCCACATGGGGATTGAAGAGGCGACTTATCGTATGCAAGCCTTTGGAGAGTTCTGGGAAGATATCTAGCTCCTCCCTTTCCGGTTGGAGAACTTCCTGGGGCTGGACCTTAGGTTCACCAAGCAGCTCCCTCACCTCAGAAGAAATCCCTTTGCGCAGGTAGTGATATGGCTTCTTTCCACAATTGTCCCTTATATTCACATCCGCTCCGTATTCATGCACCAGCATGGCCAACACAAACTCCTGGTCATGCAAAGCAGCAATGTGCAGTGGCGTGTACCCTCCATATGTTCTGGCATTGACGTCGAGGTCCATTCCACCTTGCCTGGATATGTTGATGATACTACCCACCATCTCACTGTTACCACACTTGGCCGCCCAGTGAAGGGCTGTGAGGCCGGACATGAAGTCCTTCTTCTCTGCCAGCTGTGTGTCTCTGAGGAGCAGGCCGTACACCCGTCTCCAGTGTCCAGCAGCAGAACTCACCAGCCACTCGTGCTCTGCCTCTTCCAGGGGGACTGTGGATGTGTACTTGGGCTCTTCAGAAGGTTTGGTGATCTTGACAGCCCTCCTTGGTAGCGGAGAGCTTAACCCCACACTCCTAGTGGATGGGCTTCTCTTGGTTCTAGAGGAGCAGTGTGCATCTTGGTCAGTGGATCCAGCTCTCTTTGGAGGGCCATCATCATCCTCAGATTTGAGTTTATGGATCTCTATTCTGGTCACGTTTGGAGGCATTCGTAAAGGCAGTGCAAATGGCTTCTGCACACTAGGGTTCTTTGTCTTCCCAGGATACACAGCACCCCCAGAGGGGATATATTCTCTCTGCGCATCAGAAGTATGGTCTAGGTTGAAATTAAGTGACCTTTTTGGTTTGAAATCCACTTTTTCTTTAAATGCCAGCTCTATAAATGAATGCATGTCACTGTCATTTGAGACGCATTCACCGACACTTGTAATAACAGGTTCTTGGACCTTTTCAGAACTTATCTCACTTCTTCCATTTTGAGAATGTGCATTGTTCTCGCTGTTCCATACAGGTGAGGGTTCACCTGGCTCGGGGACCTCTTCACTTTCAGACTTTTGAACATCCTCTGTTTCTTGTAACAAATGCTGATATGCTTTCTTTAGTACAATATACCTGACATCTTCAATTTCTTTCACGACAGCAACAGTGTTCACAAACCTTTTGAATAGATCCCTGTTCTGTTTCTTCTCTGCGGGATCAGTGCAGTTCAGGGAATCTTTGAATTTAGTCAGCAACTCGGAATTCTTCAACTTCCCCCCTTCTTCTATCAACAGCGAGATAATAGCTTCTTGAGTCAAATCCATTTTGAGCACCCTACAACCAAAAATGTCAATTCAGAAGGAACAACCGAAAGTGAAAAGTCTTATCATACATATAATCCGCGATACCTGTCAAAAACTATACCTTCGCCCTACCTGCAGTTTCCGGAGACACGTGGCATTAATTTGAATAATGTATGCAGACTTCTGTCTTGGGGCGGTGCTCAGAGGTGTCCTGGGGAGTAGACTGTAGTCGTCTAACATTAACTGTTACTCATTATTCATTAACTGTTACTGTAGCTAACAAAAAGTTACCCCGGAGTAGCTGACCATTCTCATATTTATTTCACATATCATATGCATAGAATGATAAACATTGATACAATTATGCGTTACAATATTTAAGGAAAAGGCGATACAATGTTTCAAAAAGAAATGCCAGGTTACACTGTTTCAAGACCTCAGACCTGGCTCACATCACTTTTTCTGAAGTGGTGTAGAATGCGAGGAATCGTTTTTAGGCAATATTTTTTAGGGTTAATGTCTCGATATTCACATTTTGTAACTCAATATAGGTTAATCGTTTTTAAAGTACCCAAAACAAAACGTTGACTTTAAAAAGGCAGCTAAGGCTCCGCAAACTACAAATCCCATGAGTAACCTACGAGGCAATATAGTTCATCGATGGCTTTTCATATCATCAGCGCGTAAACGTCAATGATACAGTAGTGCAAATTGTCAAAGATGATTTAATTACAACCGTCAGAACGTTCCATATTTTCAACGCGCAGTCCTGTCCTTCTGGATTGTGTAGCTCCGAAGGCAAATGGGAGTTTCCAGGAAGTAGCCATATTGGAAGCGCAATCAAGCTTGTTCCACTGTGTCAGCTAGCTTACAGAGAGAGTGAGACGAGGGCAGTTTCCTTTCGCCTAGCTCGGCATTAAAACACATACATTTCGCACCATGGCTGCTACGGACGTAGACATATTTTCTGTAAGTACACACTGATATAATGTTCCGCCTATGAGTAATATACAGCTATATAACGTACATTATAATTATTCCTGGAAGTGTGGACTATCAATAGGGATTCACGTTGGTTGGTCCTGATGGGGTTCTGCTCAGGATATGGATTATTAATTATTTGCGAGCTTCTGAATGAATAGGCCTACATATAGAGGCATCGATAGTTAATACCGGCAGTATAAAATGTGCATTGGTATCATTCCTCATTGAGTTGCACCAACTGTTTATTGGTGCTCATATAGTCTACCACCGTATGGTACAGACAATTGTAGTTTTCCCATTTCTCCTATGTCAAACATTTAGCCTACCCCACACCGGCTACAATGTAGCAACATTGTTTTACTAATCATTAGTTGTTTTTTTGTTTTACGTGGTTCCTTTGAAAAACAAAGGTGTTGACATGTGGTTACATTTTAACTTCCTGTTTAAGCAGTCTAAAATTATGCTTATAGGCTAACCAACGTACTAACTATGTCAACGTTGTGATGGAGATTTAGCTGCTATTTACTCACAGCAAGTCAGTCTAATAATTTGAAGAAGAAACAAGGTTGGCATCTTTCTGTTCAGTAATTCAAAATACTCAGAACATAGCCATTTTTATGATTTTTTTCCCAATTTATTTTTGTTCATCGTTTAATTTAATATTTTATTTAACTAGGCAGGTCTTTTAAGAACTAATTATTATTTACAATGACGGCCTACCCCAGCCAAACCCTAACCCGGACGACGCTGTGCCAATTGTGCGCCACCCTATGGGATTCCCAATCACGGCCAGTTGTGATACAGCCTGGAATCGACCCAGGGTCTGTAGTGATGCCTCTAGCACTGAGAGTGCCTTAGACCGCTGCGCAACTCGGGAGCCTTTGGTCTGAATACAACACTAAACCTAAACCATGCTTATGATTGCATGTATGATAGTCAAAAAATGATGCCACAAAGACTACACAAGATGGTGTGATAAGCATTTTCTTGCTTATAAAAACAAACGAGATCCACAGTGTTAATTCACTTTTAGCGAATCCATATGGAGATTCCTTGAGTTGTTGACTTGGACAGTAAGCACTATGATTCTGGGATAAATAGATGAGCCACTCCTTCAAATTGTCACAACATTTGTTTTAGTGAAGGGAGATAATTCACCATCAAGAGAGATAACACCCCCCAAATTACAGATTGCATGCTGACACTGTACTCCCCAAAGGCTCTATTGTATTGCCCAGTAGACAGTGATTACAGAATTAAATTATTGCCTAGATTTTAGTAGGGGATGCACTGAAATTAGTGTGAGGGAACACAGTAGCATTCCCATTGACTATCCAAGTTTTAGAAGATGAAAAACAATTGAGGCAATGTTGTAGGCTTTTTTTTGTACGCAGGACTTTGTTTAAAGGGCACTCTGTTCTTTGTGACTGGTTTTTGATAGTGAGGATGTCTGGTTGAACACAGCAGGGTGCACATAGCTATGGGAAACAATCAATGTGTCCAAACAATAAAAGGAGTAGTAGGGGTGCATCGATTGTATTCTACTATAGAGATCTATTTTGGCCTTGATTCATGTAATGAATTGCCCGTAGCCGCTGTAGCATGTTTGATTCTTACTGACCCCTAAGAACATCAGCTGTATCATGAGGCCTACATGATATTCATGCAATTAGACCCAAACACATTGCCTTGAGGTGGAAGGTATGCTTATGAGTTTTATTGCCACAATATTCCTTGGAACGTAGTTAATTTTGCCTTAAATTTGTATAATAATGGCTTTATTGATACATATGATACTAGATTCAATGATATGTGAAGTACCACAAGTTAGTGTGAGATTTTTTGTTGTTGACATGAGACAATCTCTAAAGAAAATCATCCGCTTGGAAAACCAGTACCATTATTGTCTTGGAAATGTACTATTTCTTCGACACTCTTATATCCCCATTTCAAACAGTCTCTGGATAAAGATTGTGAGGACAGCTTCTTGTTGTTGCGTCATCAGTCTTTTATTTACCACAGGACAGTCTGGAGGCAGGGCTGTCACATCCACTGTCGGAAAACCTGGATTAGCTCAGGCTGTGTGTATTGGGAGTCAGTGATCTGTGTTGTCTTGTGGAGGCTATCACTCCCCCTCCGATGTTATAGCTACACATGTGCTCCAATGAAAATGTGCTTTGTGACCCGTGTTATAATTCTCTCCATTTGTATTTTGTGACACCTACAGATTGGTGTGCTTCTGTCTCGTAAAATGGCCTCTGCTGGCTCTTGTCTTGTTTCTGTTTTTCCTGTTGGGCAGAGGCGTGTGACGGGAGACAGACGGAGAAGTTGCTGTCAGACAGACGGCTCTGTGCGCGAGTGTGTTTGATCAAAAGAAAAGATGGACTTCTCTTCTGTCTCTTTCCTTGGATGCCTGGTGCCATGCGATGACCACAATCTTAACCATCTACATATGTACTGGCAAAAAAATAAATGTTAAGATTTCTCCATTAGACTCAGTGCCAGTAGCAGTAGCAACAGCAGTAGTAGTAGTAGCCTTGTGGTTAGAGTGTTGGGCCAGTAACCGAAAGGTTGCTGGACTGAATCCCCGAGCTGACAAGGTAAACATCTGTCATTCTGCCCCTGAGCAAGGCAGTTAACCTACTGTTCTCTGGGCACCGAAGACAGTGATGTCGACTATGGCAGCCCACCGCCCCTCTGATTCAGAGGGGTTGGGTTAGTCAGTTGTACAGCTGACTAGGTATCCCCTTTCCCCTAGTAGTAGCAGCGCTAGTAGTAGCAGTAGCAGCGCTAGTAGTAGCAGTAGCAGCGCTAGTAGTAGCAGTAGCAGCGCTAGTAGTAGCAGTAGCAGCGCTAGCAGCAGTAGCAGTAGCAGCACTAGTAGTAGTAGCGCTAGTAGTAGCAGTAGCAGCGCTAGTAGTAGAAGTAGTAGCACTGGTAGTAGTAGTTACAGCAATTTCAGCACTAGTAGCAGCAGCACTAGTAGTATCAGTAGTAGCAGCACTAGTAGTAGCAGCACTAGTAGTAGTAGCAGTAGTAGCAGCACTAGTAGTAGCAGCACTAGTAGTAGTAGCAGTAGTAGCAGCACTAGTAGTAGCAGCACTAGTAGTAGCAGCACTAGTAGTAGCAGCACTAGCAGTAGTAGCAGCACTAGTAGTAGCAGCACTAGTAGTAGTAGCAGTAGTAGCAGCACTAGTAGTAGCAGCACTAGCAACAGCAATTTTAGCACAAGCAGTAGCAGCAGCGGCACGAGCAGCAGCGGCACGAGCAGCAGAACTAGCGGTAGCAGTAGTAGTAGCAGCAGTGGTAGTAGCAGTACTAGTAGCAGCACTAGCAGCAACAACACTAGCAGCAGCAATTTCAGCACTAGCACTACTAGCAGTAGTAGTAGCAGCAGCAGCACTAGTAGTAGTAGTAGCGGTACTAGTCGCACTAGCAGCAGCAGCACTAGCAGTAGTAGTAGCAGCAGCACTAGCAGTAGTAGCAGCAGCACTAGCAGCAGCAATTTCAGCACTAGCACTACTAGCAGTAGTAGTAGCAGCAGCACTAGTAGTAGCAGTAGCGGTACTAGTCACACTAGCAGCAGCAGCACTAGTAGTAGTAGCAGCAGCACTAGCAGTAGTAGCAGTAGCAGCAGCACTAGCAGTAGTAGCAGCAGCATAGCAGCAGCAGTAGTAGTAGCAGTAGTAGTAGCAGCAGTGGTAGTAGCAGTACTAGTAGCAGCACTAGCAGCAGCAACACTAGCAGCAGCAATTTCAGCACTAGCACTACTAGCAGTAGTAGTAGTAGCAGCACTAGTAGTAGCAGTAGCGGTACTAGTCGCTCTAGCAGCAGCAGCACTAGTAGTAGTAGCAGCAGCACTAGCAGTAGTAGTAGCAGCAGCACTAGCAGTAGTAGTAGCAGCAGCAGTAGCAGTAGCACTAGCAGTAGTAGTAGTAGTAGCAGCAGTAGTAGTAGTAGTAGCAGCAGTAATAGTAGTAGCAGCAGCAGCAGTAATAGTAGTAGCAGCAGCAGCAGTAATAGTAGTAGCAGCAGCACTAGCAGTAGTAGCAGCAGCACTAGCAGTAGTAGCAGTAGCAGCAGCACTAGCAGTAGTAGTAGTAGTAGCAGCAGCACTAGCAGTAGTAGCAGCAGCACTAGCAGTAGTAGCAGTAGTTGTAGCAGCAACTTCAGCACTAGCAGTAGTTGTAGCAGCAATTTCAGCACTAGCAGCACTAGCAGCACTAGCAGCAGTAGTAGTAGTAGTAGCAGCAGTAGTACTACTAGCACTAGCACTAACAGCAGTAGCAGCAGTAGTAGCAGCACTAGCCGTAGTAGTAGTAGCAGCAGCAGTAGTACTACTAGCAGTAGCATAGCAGTAGTAGCAGCACTAGCAGTAGGGAAGAGAGGGAGGGAAGAGATGATAGGATGGAAGAGGAGAGAGTAGTGGGGGAGAGAGCGAAGGTTGGGACGGCGCGATACCATCCGAGTAGGGGCAGTGTTGGATGAGAGCGAGAGGGAAAAGGATACACGGTAGTGGTCGGAGACTTGGAGGGGAGTTGCAATGAGATTAGTGGAAGAACAGCATCTAGTAAAGATGAGGTCAAGCGTATTGCCTGCCTTGTGAGTAGGGGGGGAAGGTGAGAGGGTGAGGTCAAAATAATAATAAGCTATAGACTTGTTCATGAAGGAAACATTTAATTGCTGGGAGTTTATACATGGAGTGTGCGACTCTTTTTTTTGATAGTAGTAGTAGCAGTATTGACAGTGATAGTAGTAGAATTAGTAGTAGCTGGAGTGACAGTAGTAGTAGTGACTGTAGTAGTCTTAGTAGTAGTGACTGTCTTAGTAGTAGTGACTGTAGTAATCTTAGTAGTAGTGACAGCAGTAGTAGTGACAGCAGTAGTAGTAGTAGTGACAGCAGTAGTAGTAGTAGTGACAGCAGCAGTAGTAGTAGTAGTAGTAGTGACAGCAGCAGTAGTAGTAGTAGTAGTAGTGACAGCCGCAGCAGTAGTAGTAGTAGTAGTAGTGACAGCAGCAGTAGTGACAGTAGTAGTAGTGACAGTAGTAGTGACAGTAGTGACAGTAGTAGTAGTAGTGACAGCAGTAGTAGTAGTGACAGTAGTAGTAGTAGTAGTGACAGTAGTAGTAGTGACAGTGACAGTAGTAGTAGCAGTAGTGACAGTAGTAGTAGTAGTGGCAGTAGCAGTAGTAGTAGTGACAGTAGTAGTGACAGTAGTAGTGACAGTAGTAGTAGCAGTAGTAGCAGTAGTAGTAGCAGTAGTAGTAGCAGTAGTAGTAGTGACAGTAGTAGTGACAGTAGTAGTAGTGACAGTAGTAGCAGTAGTAGTAGTGACAGTAGTAGCAGTAGTAGTAGTGGCAGCAGTAGTGGCAGTGGCAGCAGTAGTAGTAGTGGCAGCAGCAGCAGTAGTAGTAGTGACAGTAGTAGCAGTAGTAGTAGTGGCAGCAGCAGCAGTAGTAGTAGTGACAGCAGCAGTAGTAGTAGTGGCAGCAGCAGCAGTAGTAGTAGTGACAGCAGCAGTAGTAGTAGTGGCAGTAGTGACAGCAGCAGTAGTAGTAGTAGTAGTGACAGCAGCAGTAGTAGTAGTAGTAGTGACAGCAGCAGCAGCAGTAGTAGTGACAGCAGCAGTAGTAGTAGTGGCAGCAGCAGCAGTAGTAATAGTGACAGTAGTAGCAGTAGTAGTAGTGGCAGCAGCAGCAGTAGTAGTAGTGACAGCAGCAGTAGTAGTAGTAGTAGTAGTGACAGCAGCAGTAGTAGTAGTAGTGACAGCAGCAGCAGTAGTAGTAGTGACAGCAGTAGTAGTAGTGACAGCAGCAGCAGCAGTAGTAGTGACAGCAGCAGTAGTAGTAAAGGTAGTAGTAGCAGTAGCAACACTAGTAGTAGTAGTCGCAGTAGTAGTGACAGTTTGTATGATGGCAATTTGCATATACTCCAGAATGTTATGAAGAGTGATCAGATGAATTGCAAAGTCCCTCTTTGCCATGCAAATGAACTGAATCCCCCAAAAACATTTCCACTGCATTTCAGCCCTGCCACAAAAGGACCAGCTGACATCATGTCAGTGATTCTCTCGTTAACACAGGTGTGAGTGTTGACGAGAACAAGGCTGGAGTTCACTCTGTCATGCTGATTGAGTTCGAATAACAGACTGGAAGCTTCAAAAGGAGGGTGGTGTTTGGAATCATTGTTCTTCATCTGTGTACCATGGTTACCTGCAAGGAAACACGTGCCGCCATCATTGCTTTGCACAAAAAGGGCTTCACAGGCAAGGATATTGCTGCCAGTAAGATTGCACCTAAATCAACCATTTATTGGATCATCAAGAACTTCAAGGAGAGCGGTTCAAATGTTGTGAAGAAGGCTTCAGGGTGCCCAAGAAAGTCCAGCAAGCGCCAGGACCGTCTCCTAAAGTTGATTCAGCTGTGGGATCGGGGCACAACCAGTACAGAGCTTGCTCAGGAATGGCAGCAGGCAGGTGTGAGTGCATCTGCACGCACAGGGAGGTGAAGACTTTTGGAGGATGGCCTGGTGTCAAGAAGGGCAGCAAAGAAGCCACTTCTCTCCTGGAAAACCATCAGGGACAGACTGATATTCTGCAAAAGGTACAGGGATTGTACTGCTGAGAACTGGGGTAAAGTCATTTTCTCTGAATCCCTTTTCCGATTGTTTGGGACATCCGGAAAAAAGCTTGTCCGGAGAAGACAAGGTGAGCGCTACCATCAGTCCTGTGTCATGCCAACAGTAAAGCATCCTGAGACCATTCATGTGTGGGGTTGCTTCTCAGCCAAGGGAGTGGGCTCACTCACAATTCTGCCTAAGAACGCAGTCATGAATAAAGAATGGTACCAACACATCCTCCGAGAGCAACGTCTCCCAACCATCCAGGAACAGTTTGGTGACGAACAATGCCTTTTCCAGCATGATGGAGCACCTTGCCATAAGGAAAAAGTGATAACTAAGTGGCTCGGGGAACAAAACATTGATATTTTGGGTCCATGGCCAGGGAACTCCCCAGACCTTAATCCCATTGAGAACTTGTGGTCAATCCTCAAGAGGAGGGTGGACAAATAAAAACCAAAAAATTCTGACAAAGTCCAAGCATTGATTATGCAAGAATGGGCTGCCATCAGTAAGGATGTGGCCCAGAAGTTAATTGACAGCATGCTAGGGTGGATTGCAGAGGTCTTGAAAAAGAAGGGTCAACACTGCAAATATTGACTATTTGCATCAACTTCATGTAATTGTCAATAAAAGCCTTTGACACTTATGAAATGCTTGTAATTATATTTCAGTATTCCATAGTAACATCTGACAAAAATATCTAAAGACACTGAAGCAGCAAACTTTGTGATAATTAATATTTGTGTCATTCTCAAAACTTTTGGCCACGACTGTAGAATTAGTAGTAGTAGTGACAGTGGCTGGAGTGACAGTAGTAGTAGTGACAGTGGCTGGAGTGACAGTAGTTAGTAGTAGTGACTGTAGTAGTAGTGGTATTGATAGTAGTAGAATTAGTAGTGACAGTGGCTGGAGTGACAGTAGTTAGTAGTAGTAGTGACAGTAGTAGTGACAGTAAATGTCGTGGTAGTAGCTGCAATAGTATTGGTGGTAGTAGTAGTGACTGTAGCAGTAGTGACTGTAGTGGTAGTAGCATTGGTGGTGGTAGTAGTAGTGTCAGTAGTGACAGTAGTAGTGATATTGACAGTAGTAGTGATATTGACAGTAGTAGAATTAGTAGTAGTGACAGTGGCTGTAGCATTAGTAGCTGCAATAGTATTAGTGATGGTGGAAGTAGCAGTGATGGTGGTAGTAGTAGTAGTAGTAGTGATGGTGGTAGCAGTAGTGATGGTGGTAGTAGTAGTAGTGGTGGTAGTAGTATTAGTAGTAGTAGTAGGAGTGATGGTAGTAGTAGTGATGGTAGTAGTAGTAGTAGTGATGGTAGTAGTGATGGTGGTGGTAGTAGTAGTGATGGTGATAGTAGTAGTGGTGGTGGTAGTAGTAGTGATGGTGGTAGTAGTAGTATTAGTAGTGATGGTAGTAGTATTAGTAGTAGTGGTAGTGATGGTAGTAGTAGTGGTAGTAGTATTAGTAGTGATGGTAGTAGTATTAGTAGTGATGGTAATAGTGGTGGTAGTAGTATTAGTAGTGATGGTAGTAGTGGTGGTAGTAGTATTAGTAGTGATGGTAGTAGTGGTGGTAGTAGTATTAGTAGTGGTGGTAGTAGTATTAGTAGTGGTGGTAGTAGTATTAGTAGTGGTGGTAGTAGTATTAGTAGTGATGGTAGTAGTATTAGTAGTGGTAGTATTAGTAGTGATGGTAGTAGTATTAGTAGTGATGGTAGTAGTGGTGGTGGTAGTAGTGATGGTAGTAGTGGTGGTGGTAGTAGTATTAGTAGTGGTGGTGGTAGTAGTATTAGTAGTAGTGGTGGTAGTAGTATTAGTAGTGATGGTAGTAGTATTAGTAGTGGTGGTAGTAGTGGTGGTAGTAGTATTAGTAGTGATGGTAGTAGTATTAGTAGTGATGGTAATAGTGGTGGTAGTAGTATTAGTAGTGATGGTAGTAGTGGTGGTAGTAGTATTAGTAGTGATGGTAGTAGTATTAGTAGTGATGGTAGTAGTGGTGGTAGTAGTATTAGTAGTGATGGTAGTAGTATTAGTAGTGATGGTAGTAGTGGTGGTAGTAGTATTAGTAGTGATGGTAGTAGTGGTGGTAGTAGTATTAGTAGTGATGGTAGTAGTGGTGGTAGTAGTATTAGTAGTGGTGGTAGTAGTATTAGTAGTGGTGGTAGTAGTATTAGTAGTGATGGTAGTAGTATTAGTAGTGGTAGTATTAGTAGTGATGGTAGTAGTATTAGTAGTGATGGTAGTAGTGGTGGTGGTAGTAGTGATGGTAGTAGTGGTGGTGGTAGTAGTATTAGTAGTGGTGGTGGTAGTAGTATTAGTAGTAGTGGTGGTAGTAGTATTAGTAGTGATGGTAGTAGTATTAGTAGTGGTGGTAGTAGTATTAGTAGTGGTGGTAGTAGTGGTGGTAGTAGTATTAGTAGTGATGGTAGTAGTATTAGTAGTGATGGTAATAGTGGTGGTAGTAGTATTAGTAGTGATGGTAGTAGTGGTGGTAGTAGTATTAGTAGTGATGGTAGTAGTATTAGTAGTGATGGTAGTAGTGGTGGTAGTAGTATTAGTAGTGATGGTAGTAGTGGTGGTAGTAGTATTAGTAGTGATATTAGTAGTGATGGTAGTAGTATTAGTAGTGATGGTAATAGTGGTGGTAGTAGTATTAGTAGTGATGGTAGTAGTGGTGGTAGTAGTATTAGTAGTGATGGTAGTAGTATTAGTAGTGATGGTAGTAGTGGTGGTAGTAGTATTAGTAGTGATGGTAGTAGTATTAGTAGTGATGGTAGTAGTGGTGGTAGTAGTATTAGTAGTGGTGGTGGTGGTGGTATTAGTAGTAGTGGTGGTAGTAGTATTAGTAGTGGTGGTAGTAGTATTAGTAGTGGTGGTAGTAGTATTAGTAGTGGTGGTAGTAGTATTAGTAGTGGTGGTAGTAGTATTAGTAGTGGTGGTGGTAGTAGTATTAGTAGTGGTGGTAGTAGTGGTGGTAGTAGTATTAGTAGTGATGGTAGTAGTGGTGGTGGTAGTAGTGGTGGTGGTAGTAGTATTAGTAGTAGTGGTGGTAGTAGTATTAGTAGTGGTGGTAGTAGTATTAGTAGTGGTGGTAGTAGTATTAGTAGTGATGGTAGTAGTGGTGGTAGTAGTATTAGTAGTGATGGTAGTAGTATTAGTAGTGATATTAGTAGTGATGGTAGTAGTATTAGTAGTGATGGTAATAGTGGTGGTAGTAGTATTAGTAGTGATGGTAGTAGTGGTGGTAGTAGTATTAGTAGTGATGGTAGTAGTATTAGTAGTGATGGTAGTAGTGGTGGTAGTAGTATTAGTAGTGATGGTAGTAGTATTAGTAGTGATGGTAGTAGTAGTGGTGGTAGTAGTATTAGTAGTGGTGGTGGTATTAGTAGTAGTAGTGGTGGTAGTAGTATTAGTAGTGATGGTAGTAGTATTAGTAGTGGTGGTAGTAGTATTAGTAGTGGTGGTAGTAGTATTAGTAGTGGTGGTGGTAGTAGTATTAGTAGTGGTGGTGGTAGTAGTATTAGTAGTGGTGGTGGTGGTAGTAGTAGTGATGGTAGTAGTATTAGTAGTAGTGATGGTAGTAGTATTAGTAGTAGTGGTGGTAGTAGTATTAGTAGTGATGGTAGTAGTATTAGTAGTGATGGTAGTAGTATTAGTAGTGGTGGTAGTAGTGATGGTAGTAGTGGTGGTAGTAGTATTAGTGGTAGTAGTATTAGTAGTGGTGGTATTAGTAGTGGTGGTAGTAGTATTAGTAGTGGTGGTGGTAGTAGTAGTGATGGTAGTAGTGGTAGTAATGGTGGTAGTAGTGGTGGTGGTAGTATTAGTAGTGGTGGTGGTGGTAGTAGTAGTGATGGTAGTAGGGGTGGTGGTAGTAGTATTAGTAGGGGTGGTGGTAGTAGTATTAGTAGTGATGGTAGTAGTATTAGTAGTGATGGTAGTAGTATTAGTAGTGAATGGTAGTAGTATTAGTAGTGATGGTAGTAGTATTAGTAGTGGTGGTAGTAGTATTAGTAGTGGTGGTAGTAGTGGTGGTAGTAGTATTAGTAGTGGTGGTAGTAGTATTAGTAGTGGTGGTAGTAGTAGTAGTAGTAGTGGTGGTAGTAGTGATGGTAGTAGTGGTAGTAGTGATGGTAGTAGTGGTAGTAGTATTAGTAGTGGTGGTAGTAGTAGTAGTAGTGATGGTAGTAGTATTAGTAGTGGTGGTAGTAGTGATGGTAGTAGTAGTAGTAGTGGTGGTAGTAGTGATGGTAGTGGTAGTAGTAGTGGTGTCAGGATGTTGCTGATGGGTTGTGTTTCAGTTCACTGAAGCAGAGAGACTTCAGCTGGGGATGGAAATTAGTTTTTCAGGTCAGGCCTACTCTACTGCAGGTCTCTGTCAGTCTGTCTGGTTCAAAGATCCAGGTTTTGCCCTTTTTTCAGTTCTTTGTAATTTGTGTAATATATTCTCACAGATGAAGCAAGGGACTGTACAAAGTTTCCCATAAAGGAGCATTTACATTTTTTGGCACTGTTTACGCTCAGCTATTTCTCTGTGATCCAGTGATTCACATGGGAAGTGTTGTTTTCTTACCTACAGACTTTTTTTATACTTTGTACTCCTATACTGACCTCTGTCCTTTACTATATAGCAAGGATGGATGCCTCTGTCTCAGCTTTTCTGACGTAATTCAATCAGAGTTCATATCTGGGGAGTTTGTGTCCACGTCCTCAGTTTTGCACGATCCTTGAGATGACACACTGGGGCAGGTTTTGTGTGTGCATTTCTTTTGTGGCCCTCAGTCGATTCTAGTTACACATTGGCCTGCCTGCCTGCACCGCTCAGGTCTCAGGCTGTGTCCGGTGACATCAGCTCCCAAATATGCAGCCTTAGTGGGAAAGGCTAAGCCAGACATGCTGGGATGGACCCATTGATCTCAAGGTGCTATCCATCTGAGATGAGCAAGATGAGGGACTACATTATTGCTTCCCCACAAATCACCCATAATTAGAGATGTGCTGTTCACATGAGAGTAGCAGGCTAACTTCCTTTGCGGGGGACAGATTTCTTTGGTATGACCTCAATTAATCCGAAGTCATTTGACTGTTGGAATCTCTGGTGCCTGTTCTCAGTGCAGAGATGTCAGCTCCTGTTTTGAAGGATTTTTCCACCAACCTCAGCTCCTCGGCCAGAGGGCTCATCTCGTAATTGAAGGCACATTATGAAGAGCTACATGTCTGTAGAATTAATTATAAGAACATTTCATATGCACAGGGAAACAATTTAGCGTGGCAGTAGTATTCCATAATCCTTAAGTCCTCGATTCAGTACTACCGTCCATTTACTCTGTGTTTTCCCCCTCGCGTATCTCCAGCTTTGCCGTCATTTTTGATTTGTTTAATCTTGTATTTTTTTCAGAATGAAGAAAAGCGTAATCTCAGTTTGGGTGGCCATGTTGGTTTTGACAGCCTTCCCGATCAGTTGGTCAGTAAATCAGTGACACAGGGTTTCTGCTTCAATATCCTCTGTGTAGGTGAGTATCGAACCACATGGTAGTACACTAACAGTAACACTGTGTGTCTCACGGGCTGTATCCCAAATGGCACCGTATTTCCTACTATATTTAGTGCACTACCTATAGGGCTTTGGTCAAAGGTAATTCACTATGTAGGGGATAGGGTGCCATTTGGTATGCAGCCAGGGTTGTTTCTGCCCTTGACTCAAAAGAGAACAAATGACTTTGCTGCTGTGAAGAGGCTGTAATCAGAATGTCCCTCCTGAGAGTTACTGAGACCTAACAACACTTTTCTCTCTCATGCTTTCTAGGGGAAACGGGTATTGGCAAGTCGACGTTAATGAATACGCTTTTTAACACAATGTTTGAGAATGAGGAGGCCAGCCACTACCAGAATGGCGTGTGTATGCGGCCCAGAACATATGACCTTCAGGAGAGCAACGTCCACCTCAAGCTGACTATTGTGGACACTGTGGGGTTTGGGGACCAGATCAACAAAGAGGAGAGGTAAGCAGCTGATGCTGAGAATCAGATATTCAGCTGATAAATAGTTGGAAGTATTGAGTCTCTTTTATCATGTGCATACTCTCCCAGTGCATGATAATATGCCATCTTTTGGAGTAAATTGCTTACATTGCCTGGAATGTAGACAAGACGAGCACAGTTAAACTGTAATTTTGAGGACTTGATCTCCCCCCTGAATGGAGGGGGGTGTAGAATGATGATGAGGAGGACATTCTTGGTTTGAACTACAGCGGTCGGACTGAGTGTTTGTGTAACCTCCGCAGCAAGAGGGCTCACACCCCCCCTGAATGATACAGTGGGAGGAACAGGCCGTAACTCATCGTGTTTGGGAAAATACTGCTGCAGCGAAGCATCCCAAACAGCCTTTTTAAAGGTCATCAATGATGCATTTTGGGAAAATAGCTCAGAGATGTAAAGAGGGGAAGGTTAAACATTGTACATATGTTCTTGGAAAGCCTCCATATTATTTACCTTCTCTCCAAGCTACAGTATAATGATGGACACAGGGATGGCTAATACTTTAGGTTTTTGATTTCATCTGATTTCCAGGGTTGATCAGTGACTTTCTATGTTATTTGTCTCACTTCATCTGTAGAATGCTAGACTAAACACACTGGCATATTAAATGTTCACCTCTGTGACCTCTTAAGTATTTACAATTTGTGATACTTGATAGTGTAAGGTCAGATTAACCTGAGTAGATGCAGGTTATTTCTGTACACACACAGGCATCTGATATCCCCACTGGCAACTTTGAAAGAAACAATGAAAGAACATGAGATACTGGGACCAAAATGTCAACCCAATAACCACTTATTTTATTTTTTCAGTTATAAACCGATAGTGGACTATATCGACACACAGTTTGAAAACTACCTCCAGGAAGAGCTGAAAATCAAGCGCTCCCTCTTCAACTACCACGACGGGAGGGTCCACATCTGTCTGTACTTCATTGCTCCCACGGGGCATTCGCTGAAGTCTTTGGATTTAGTTACCATGAAGAAACTGGACAGCAAGGTAAAGGATCACTACCACCAATGCCTTATGGGCAAAAAACAGACACCATCCTATTGTTTGACTTGTATAGATGCTGAAATCCTTTGACTGGTGTGGATTTCTCACAGTGGAATAGCTAGCTCTTCATGTTGGGGTGGGGACCAGCTGACAGACATTCAAGATCACATGTTATTGGATGGTTCAGGTTCATATCGTTCCCTATTATATTTGGCAGACTGCTTAAGCAAGTATGTTTGTTGTAACTTACGCCTATGAAGATCATTGTATTTCATGTGAATAACTGAGTATTGGGCAGCAGATCCATAGTTTAGGATAATTTTGATTTCATTTAGCTTTTACGTTGTTAAAATAGGCCTACCATTTATTTTTTCCAAAAATATACACTCACTCAAGTAATCTAATACTAACCTCCGTTTGGATATTTGATTAATCGATTAACCGTACCCATCCATAAAATTGACTGTGGTCTATTGGAAACACATGAATGATCATTGCCTCAATTAGTGATCTGGTGCAATGAATCTTGTCACTTTTGCAGTTTAAGCATGAACGAGGGTGAGGGAAAGAGAATGTCACTAGTAGTGCAGTCAAGTTTTATTGACCCCAAAGAGGGCGGGTGAAATCTGTGAAATACTCCGACTGACACTTGACAAACCTGACAATACATCCAGTACTCCAACTCCTATTACGACCCTACCAAGCTCATATATCAGGCCAGTTGTATGGCCTATAAAGCTGTTCTAGGAATGGTGGAGAGGAAATGCCAGGCTTGTTTGTGTCTAGAAATGCGATGACTCATATCAAACAGATGGTATGGTTATGATAGGGTTGGGCGTTATCCAGATTTTCATACCGTCATACTGAGTGTACAAAACATTAGGAACACATTGTAGTTGTCATACTTCCAAAATCACATTGTTGTCACGTCTTCCTTGGAGGTCTGGAGAATTTAGCAACACCATTTTGAATAGTCCGCTTGGAGCGGATGTTACATTTTAAGAACCCTCCCCCCATACGCCCGTTGAATGGTTATTTTTTATTTTATTATTTATTTGTATTATGAACAAAGCAAATACAAACATGTACATAAACCTAACAGACGGGTATTGCATATCAAATACATTTTCATTTTGTCAAAGTTTTATGGTACGTATTGCTTTTTTGTTTTTACACTTACTGATAGAAATGATCTTAAATAATGTGAAGAGAGGTTTGTTCTCTGCCCACTTCATTTTATGGATAACTAATCTGCCAGGAAAAATAAACAAATGAACAATGAAAGTTAAATAATTTGGATCAAAATAAACATAATATCAGAGTCTCTCAAATTAACATTAATAGTCGTTTCTTTTAATATATAATCTTCTAACTCACGCCAATCATCTGACATAAGAACAGTCCCAAAATAAATGGTCAAGAGTTTCTGGGTCACAAGCACAAAATACAAATTTGTTATCAATAGCTATTTAGAATCTGTGTATAATAAAGGTCTTTACAGGGTAGATTCTATGAATGAGTTTGTATGATACTTCTTTCACCTTATTAGATATACAATATTTACCAGATAACAACAAGGCTGCATTCCAGGTCACTTGTCCTAGGGCTGCATTCCAGGTCACTTGTCCTAGGGCTGCATTCCAGGTCACTTGTCCTAGGGCTGCATTCCAGTTCACTTGTCCTAGGGCTGCATTCCAGTTCACTTGTCCTAGGGCTGCATTCCAGTTCACTTGTCCTAGGGCTGCATTCCAATTCACTTGTCCTAGGGCTGCATTCCAGTACATTTTAGCAGAGGGAATAGCAAAATTTTGACACTTTTTCTTATATATATGTTATTACATTTATAGTTCAAAATGTAAATTTCTTCTAGTTGTATTGAGGCTACAAAATCCTCAACAGTTGCGCTTTGAGTACTGTTATATTCTCTTAAAAGAAGAATAGCACCTTTTAGGGACAGCTCTAACAACAATTTGATACTCCTCAGGAGTGAATGTAACGTTGTGTGTTCTCATGAGTTCTGGATAATCATATAGTTGTCCATCGTTATTCAATAATTGTTTAACCCAAATAATGTTGTTGTCAAACCAGTTCTGGAAAAATATAGACTTGTTTTTGTATTTTATGTCTTTATTATTCCAGATTGTTTATCTATGTGGGGGAAAATTATGTTTGTACTTGAGGTTCCAAGTTAGAAATCAAATGTTATTGGTCACATACACGTGTTTAGCAGATGTTAATGCTTGTGAAGAACTTGTTTATGAAAGTTAGCAAGCTTAATAGGGATCTTACCCACATCAAAGTTGCATTTGAGTAAGAATTCTAGACCACCAATCTGTTGGAATGTTAATTTAGGGATTATATTCCAAATGCAATCCTTATTTCCTAAATAGTTTTGTATCCACTTGATCTTAAAGATTATATTAGAGGTTTTAAAATCCAGAGCATTCAACCCTCCCTCACTTTGGGTGCTACATATTACCGCTTTTCTTAAATAGTGAGGTTTATTCCTCCATATGAAGTTAAATAATTTAGTATCAACCATTTTAGTTACATCCAAGGGAGGTATACATTTATCTGGACAGACCTTCAGATTTTGACAAAAGTACATGTCCAGATAAAGAAAGATCTCTTAATAACCAGGAGTAAAATCTCTTTCCAATTTTCTCTACAATAGGAGAGACATTTAAGTTGGCCCCTTCTTTCTGATCTTTGCTAACTTTAATACCAAAAAAATGTGATCACATCTTTTATAGGGATATTACATACTGAGTTTAAGTCACATCTTTTCAACGCAAATGATTCACATTTCCTAATATTCAGAGATAAACCAGATTTGAAAATATTGACCAAAACCCAAAAATCTCAATGCAACAGGCCATGCAGCTACAGATCCATTATGTTTTATTGTTTGTTTGTTGTCCCAGTATTAATCATTATGATAAGTCTATGAAGTGTAAAGGTCAAACAGTGTTGCATGAGTCTCAAAAATGTGAGTATTACAGAAATTAGGCCTTGTGTCATAGAAACAGGCAGGAACCCTAAATCAATTGCCTCCTTAAAAATATTTATAGATTTCACTAAATGCCATCATTCCCTGGAGATTTGTTCTCTTAACTTGCTGATACATTTTTTTTATTTCATGAATAGAAATAAATTCATCACAAGACTTTTGGAAGTCTTCATCTGTTCATTTTAAATAGTCTTTTACAGAGTCTAGAAAGGCAGATATGTCACTAGTAGGACAGGCGAAAAGATGACCATAGAATTTTGAAACATATTTTGAAATATATCTTTGGGGTTTTCATTTTCTTTGCCATCTATATTGAGTTTATGAATAGAGGTAAATTCAGATAAAAAAATTCTCTCTCTAAATTGCTAAAGTATTTAGTTTTTTTCACCTTCCTCCAACCATCTCCTTGATCTTACAAATGGCCCTTTTACTCTCTCTTCAAACATTCGGTCCATTTCTAGTTGTAAAGAAAATAACTGACCCTTTCCTTCTTCACCAAGGTCCTCCATAGAGATTAGAGAAAGTATTTCAAACATACGTTTATCTTCCCTCAATCTTTTAAGTTCAGCAATTTCTTTACCTCTCTTCATGGCTGTTTGTCTTATTTCATACTTCATTAATTCCCAGTTTTTCCCATGAGACTTAAATAGTTGGGCTTTCCTCCAATTGTCTTGTATAATATCTTTGGCATCCATCTTGAAATGATCATCTTCCAACAGTCTACTATTGAGTTTCCAATAACTCTGATTCAGTTTAACTTCAGATCCATTCATATTTAAAGATAGCAATATAACTTTATGATCAGTAACAATTGATGCTTCAATGGATACCTTGACTACAGTGTTATCTAATGAATTATAAATCAACCAGAAGTCAATTCTTGACTGTCTGGACATGTCCTTGTTACTCCAAGTGAAGTCCTTTTTATCAGGATATTTAGAGGGTGGTATGTGTTCGTCACTGTTTTCCAACCGGGTAGGACACATTTTGTATAAAGTTGTTTTGTATGCTAGCTAGTTTTCACATTGGAGGAAAAATTGTATTCTGTTTTGCCAGAAGTGTGCTTTATTATACACAACATCGAATCAATGAAGGCATTATAACTCCTCTGCTTGAACACTCTATTAAAGAAAATATACATTTTGTTGTGTCTAGCTACAGGCTATGGTACAAGTTTAGTGTATTAATTGTGGCCGACAGTCTGCGATTTATTGAAAGTGGAGAAATCAATGGTAATAGTAGTTCTCTGAAGTCAATAATCGAGGATCAGGTTCGTGTTCTGAACTCTCAAGGAATTGCTGCTGTTTTCACTGGTCAAAGTGAGATGGACGAGAAAATTGCCAAGGGTGAATACACGATTGTCTTCCGGTATCCTGAAACTTTTGTTGGCTCAGAGAAATGGTGAGGCCTACTTCAAGCATCATTGATCTGCGAGCGTCTCATTGGAATGGGTGTCGATGTGGTTCAATGGTGAGTTATTTGTGTGGAACTAAAATGTGTTGAGCATCTTTTTGGCTAAGTTGACTAAAACTGTCTCATCGATATCGGGAGAGAGGAGGGGTGATGGAGGTGCAGCTATGTGGGGAGAGCAGGAGAAGGGGATGTGGGTTGGGGTGGGAGACATGCCATGTGTTTTTATTACCATGTGGTGTATGTGTGTTAGAGGTCGACCGATTATGATTTTTCGACACCGATACCAATTATTGGAGGACCAAAAAAATTGACAACAGTCTGAGCACAATTCCCTTACTTTTCTGAATTGGGGGGGATCCGCTCTGTCTATCATCACTGATGTTTTTGGGGATGATGAACACCTTGAGTGATGATTATTATAATGACGATTCAGTGTTGGGACAGCTTGGGGCTTTTGCAAACATGACTGAGTATACTACATGAGTCCTTTTAGATGCTATGTTGAAAAACACTGTAGGTATTGTCTCATCTGCTTAAAAGACAATATTATTGTTGTGGAAACAGGCCCTTTTGCCATTGAGCTGTATGGAATAGTAGAATGTATGCCGTACACACACACACACACACACACACACACACACACACACACACAGTACATTTTATAATTTAGCTTAAAGATTTGTTCTAATACACATTTTCAGTTGGGCCCTATCTAAAGTATAGAGTGGGTCAAGATGTAACCTGTCACCCATAGTTACTTGTTTATAAACTGCATTTCGTAACCTTCACTTTTCTCCTTCACTTGACTTCAATAAATAATCCAGATTTGGAAACATCAATGCTCAGATGATTGTATGACTTTATTGTAAATTAGCTTGTAGTTGCCTTTTTTGGATGAAATAAGTAACAACTTGAAAAGTAGAAAAGGTGTGGGCTTTCCAGTGTTGGCCCAGAGAATTTGGAAAAGGCTAGACTATAGCAGTTGTTACTGCTCTGACACGCTTTACACATCACAGCCCATAAAACCTATTCCTATATACAGTTATTCAGATAGGAACAGCAGGAAGAAAGTTAACTGTACATAACATTGTAATAAAAGTAATTACACAAATCATAAAAAAAAAAAAGGTACATAGAATATTTTCAGTTAAAGTAATTACACAAATAAATGCAACAAAGAATGTAACGTTATAAAAGTAAATATAAGTTTTGTGCATCTACATTGTCATTGGTGACAGTACTACATGTTTCCTCTTGTATTACTTCTCTGACTGTGGCATATAACATAATGTCCATTCTAGGGTCTCAGCACTACAGCTGAAATCAACTGTCAATGTTTGTGCCTCTGTCTGCGATCCAAACGAGCACATGGTTTATTCTTCTCTCGGTTTAAGTTGGGTTTGTGGTAGCTGATCCAAAACACTATATGGTTGATATCCTCAGATCTACTTGAGATTGAGTGCTTTCCAGACTCTGGCTTCAGCTCACAGTCTTTATCAAATCGCTGCATGAGGTCTGTCTGCTCTCTGACGGTCCTGCTGACTTTTTATGTCAAACTGGACATGGGATGATGTTGGATGAGGTCTTTTGTGAGGCGCACATGGTTTTAGCAGTTCTTTCATCAAATACTTTGTTATTGCGCTAGGCTGATTTACTTGTATTTGTGGTGTGGTTTTCATATCAGCCCCTTTGGTCTTCCAACCTCACCTGCACGGTTTTTACCAGTTTTTATCTGCACTGTTTTGTCTTTCACTTTTTCTGTGGTAAAAAAATAAAAATACAGAAGTACTGTAGTTGTAACCGTGACCTTACATAAAGGGAAAATAAGGTTTTAATATCTGAAATGGTCGTCATGCATTATGCAACACATTTTCAATAATTAACTTTGTGCAACATAAAATGGGCTTTATCAGTGACTTCATTGTCAAGGAAAAAAACAAACTGCATAAATTATCTAGGCTACAATTGGTACTATTATCAACTGGAGATATTAAATGTTAAATAGATATTAGATATTAAATACAGACGTGAGCCTGTATGACTTATGCAACACTGTTTTCGACCTTTACACTTCATAGACTTATCATAATGATTAATACTGGGACAACAAACAAACAATAAAACATAATGGATCTGTAGCTGCATGGCCTGTTGCATTGACAAAAGTGAGTTTTAGATAGACAGACATGTTGTTCCAAGGTAGAGCATTTACTTGACCTATCCGCTGATCACTTTAGTTGTCACCTACAACCCATGATGCACCAAAAACCGCTGCTTGTAGTGATTCAATTCAAAAAGTCCGGTCGCAATAAAGGCAATTTCCCTTGCAAAAGGCTGTTTGTTCCTGTTACAATTGTACGTTTCACCACAAACACGGCATACATCAACATATTTTGATGTTGTTTCAATTGTCGATTTCATGGCCGTCCTCACGCACTGTTGAACCTACGACACTAATCTAGTGAGCACCTCCGTCCAAGTAAAGAATTTGATTGGTTTGACATGTTGCGAGGCTTCACTGATTCACACTAGGTTCCCTTTTTTAGCTGATTTTGTACCATGGACTTCACCAGGCTTTGCGGGCGTACCCCACAAAGTATTGGGACAGTGACACATTTTTTGTTGTTTTGGCTCTACTCCAGCACTTAGTCATTGTATCATTTCAAATTTACATTTACATTACATTTAAGTCATTTAGCAGACGCTCTTATCCAGAGCGACTTACAAATTGGTGCATTCACCTTATGATATCCAGTGGAACAACCACTTTACAATAGTGCATCTAACTCTTTTAAGGGGGAGGGGGGGGTTAGAAGGATTACTTTATCCTATCCTAGGTATTCCTTAAAGAGGTGTGGTTTCAGGTGTCTCCGGAAGGTGGTGATTGACTCCGCTGACCTTGCGTCGTGAGGGAGTTTGTTCCACCATTGGGGTGCCAGAGCAGCGAACAGTTTTGACTGGGCTGAGCGGGAACTGTACTTCCTCAGAGGTAGGGAGGCGAGCAGGCCAGAGGTGGATGAACGCAGTGCCCTTGTTTGGGTGTAGGGCCTGATCAGAGCCTGAAGGTACGGAGGTGCCGTTCCCCTCACAGCTCCGTAGGCAAGCTCCATGGTCTTGTAGCGGATGCGAGCTTCAACTGGAAGCCAGTGGAGAGAGCGGAGGAGCGGGGTGACGTGAGAGAACTTGGGAAGGTTGAACACCAGACGGGCTGCGGCGTTCTGGATGAGTTGTAGGGGTTTAATAGCACAGGCAGGGAGCCCAGCTAACAGCGAGTTGCAGTAATCCAGACGGGAGATGACAAGTGCCTGGATTAGGACCTGCGCCGCTTCCTGTGTGAGGCAGGGTCGTACTCTGCGAATGTTGTAGAGCATGAACCTACAGGAACGGGTCACCGCCTTGATGTGAGTTGAGAACGACAGGGTGTTGTCCAGGATCACGCCAAGGTTCTTAGCACTCTGGGAGGAGGACACAATGGAGTTGTCAACCGTGATGGCGAGATCATGGAACGGGCAGTCCTTCCCCGGGAGGAAGAGCAGCTCCGTCTTGCCGAGGTTCAGCTTGAGGTGGTGATCCGTCATCCACACTGATATGTCTGCCAGACATGCAGAGATGCGATTCGCCACCTGGTTATCAGAGGGGGGAAAGGAGAAGATTAATTGTGTGTCTGCATAGCAATGATAGGAGAGACCATGTGAGGATATGACAGAGCCAAGTGACTTGGTGTATAGCGAGAATAGGAGAGGGCCTAGAACAGAGCCCTGGGGGACACCAGTGGTGAGAGCACGTGGTGCGGAGACAGATTCTCGCCACGCCACCTGGTAGTAGCGACCTGTCAGGTAGGACGCAATCCAAGCGTGGGCCGCGCCGGAGATGCCCAGCTCGGAGAGGGTGGAGAGGAGGATCTGATGGTTCACAGTATCAAAGGCAGCCGATAGGTCTAGAAGGATGAGAGCAGAGGAGAGAGAGTTAGCTTTAGCAGTGCGGAGCGCCTCCGTGACACAGAGAAGAGCAGTCTCAGTTGAATGACTAGTCTTGAAACCTGACTGATTTGGATCAAGAAGGTCATTCTGAGAGAGATAGCAGGAGAGCTGGCCAAGGACGGCACGTTCAAGAGTTTTGGAGAGAAAAGAAAGAAGGGATACTGGTCTGTAGTTGTTGACATCGGAGGGATCGAGTGTAGGTTTTCAATCCAATGACTGTCAGCTTTAATTTGCAGGTATTTTCATCCATATAGGGTGAACCACTAAAAAAAAGTACAGCAGCTTTATGTACGTAGTCCCCCCATTTTAGGAGACCAAAAGTATTGGGACAAATTCACTTATGTGTATTAAAGTAGTCAGAAGTTTAGTATTTGGTCCCATATTCCTAGCACGCAATTACTACATCAAGCTTGTGACTATAAACTTGTTGGATGCATTTGCTGTTTGTTTTGGTTGTGTTTCAGATTATTTTGTGCCCAATAGAAATTAATGGTAAATAATGTATTGTGTCATTTTGGAGTCACTTATATTGTAAATAAGAATAGAATATATTTCTAAACACTTCTACATTCATGTGGATGCTACCATTATTCCAGATAATCCTCAATGAATTGTGAATAATGAGTGAGAAAGCTACAGACGCACAAATATCATACCTCCAAGACATGCTAACCGCTCACCATTACAATTACAGGGGAGGTTAGCATTTTTTGAGGGGATATGTTTATGAAGAGTCTTGGTGGTTCCAAACTTCTTCCATTTAAGAATGATGGAGGCCACTGTGTTCTTGGGGACCTTCAATGTTGTAGAAATGTCTGGGTACCCTTCCCCAGAGCTGTGCCTCGACCTATCCTGCCTCTGAGCTCTACGGACAATTCCTTCGACCTCATGGCTTGGTTTTTGCTCTGACATGCACTGTCAACTGTGGGACCGTATATTGACAGGTGTGTGCCTTTTCAAATCATGTCCAATCAATTGAATTTACCACAGGTGGACTCCAATCAAGTTGTAGAAACATCTCAAGGATGATCAATGGAAACAGGATGCACCTGAGCTCAATTTCGAGTCTCATAGCAAAGGGTCTGAATACTTATGTAAATAAGGTATTTCTGTTTTTTATTTTGAATGCATTTGCTAACATTTCTAAAAACCTGTTCTCGCTTTGTCAATATAGAGTATTGTGTGTAGATTGAGGAAAAACATTTTATTCAAGACATTTCAGAATGAGGCTGTAGAAAAAGGCTGTAACTTAACAAAATGTAGAAAAAGTCAAGGGGTCTGAATACTTTCGAAATGCACTGTATAGAAGTTTGGAACCACCAAGACTCAGAGCTGGCCAAACTGAGAAATCGGGGGAGAAGCGCCTTGATCGGGGAGGTGACCAAGAAACCGATGTGGAGATGGGAGAACCTTCCAGAAGGACAACCATCTCTGCAGCACTCCACCAATCAGGCCTTTATGGTAGAGTGGCCGGATGGAAGCCACTCCTCAGTAAAAGGCACATGACAGCCAACTTGGCGGTTGCCAACAGGCACCAAAAGGACTCTCAGACCATGAGATACAAGAGTCTCTGGTCTGATGAAACCAAGATTGAACTCCTTTGCATCAAGCGTCACGTCTGGAGGAAACCTGGCACCATCCCTACGGAGAAGCGTGGGTGGCAGCATCATGCTGTGTGGATATTTTTCAGCGGCAGGGACTGGGAGACTAGTCAGGATCGAGGGAAAGATGAACGGAGCAAAGTACAGATGAAAACCTGCTCCAGAGCGCTCAGGATCTCAGACTGTGGCGAAGGTTCACCTTCCAACAGGACAACGACCCTAAGCACACAGCCAAGACAATGCAGGAGTGGCTTCGGGACAAGTCTCAATGTCCTTGAGTGGCCCAGCCAGAGCCTGGACTTGAACCCGATCTAACATCTCTGGAGAGACCTGAAAATAGCTGTGCTGTGACACTCCCCATCCAACCTGACAGAGCTTGAGAGAATCTGCAGAGAAGAATGGGAGAAACTCCCCAAATACAGGTGTGCCAAGCTTGTAGCGTCATACCCAAGAAGACTCGGCTGTA
Source organism: Salvelinus alpinus (assembly GCF_045679555.1). Lineage (NCBI taxonomy): Eukaryota > Metazoa > Chordata > Actinopteri > Salmoniformes > Salmonidae > Salvelinus > Salvelinus alpinus. The sequence goes on along the minus strand of NC_092098.1, from coordinate 45,413,926 downwards.
ATTGCTGCCAAAGATGCTTCAACAAAGTACTGAGTAAAGGGTCATAATACTTATGTAAATGTGATATTTTTTTATTTTTAATACGTTTGCTAAAATGTCTAAACCTGTTTTTGCTTTATCATTATGGGGTATTGTGTGTAGATTGTATATTTTTAGTCCATTTTAGAATAAGGCTGTAACCTAACAAAATGTGTAAAACGTTCAGGGGGTCCGAATACTTTCCAATGCACTGTATACTGTGTATATAACATTTAGTTTTTTTTAAACAGTATTGAAAATCATACGGTCTGTATTTTTAAATACCCCTGTATAAATCTGGATATCGCCCAAGTCTAGGCCAATAACTCAGCCAACAGCATGGTAGCTTACCTCAGCCAACAGCATGGCAGCTTACCTCAGCCAACAGCATGGCAGCTTACCTCAGCCAAAAGCATGGCAGCTTACCTCAGCCAACAGCATGGCAGCTTACCTCAGCCAACAGCATGGCAGCTTACCTCAGCCAACAGCATGGCAGCATCGCTCTCTGAGCTGTCACTAATGAGCCATTTCACAGGGGACACAGGGCAGACTGAAAATCAGCCTATATGTCTATGATGTAAAGCAGACCGGCAATGGGGTTTAACTTCTACTTCCATAAAGACTATTGAGGCGGAACGGTGACAGTTTCACAGCACTGAGGGACCTATACCTAAAATAGAGTATTGTAAGGTGCTCTTGTTTAGGGATGAGATGAGCCTCTGCTGTTTTACCTCAATAGACTTTGTGTAAAGGACGGCGGCATCTATGCAAAACAACCATGACATCTGCTTTGTAGCAAAATTCTGCTGAATGGTTACATCAAATAAGGCCTCCTTTTTGACCCTAACAAATTGTCTCTCATCACCTCCTGGCTATAGGACGTCAGTGACTTTAATCTATGATAATTATCTACATCGTCCCAGTACTCTGAGGAGCCAAAGCAATACTGTCACATGAATGTGTTTATTTACCATCTGTTTTAGTGCTGAGATGGGACCCCGTTCAGTTTGTTTTCTTAATTGCTGTTTGTTTTATTGCTCTGTGTGGGTTCGACTGAGATCAACCCGGCGTGGTTGCATATGGCGACATTCAGTACTTCAAGTATTTGTTGATGATACTCTGACAAATTAAGATTCTCTGATATGCATTGATCTTTAACTTTAAGATACAACCGCCATGAAACCTTTTTCTAAATCATAGCAGAATTTCTAAAGATGTACAATTTGTAGAAAAACCTAAAAAGCAAACCAGATGGAGTTTATCCTAATGGCCAGAATGATCTCCTTTCTCTCCTTTTTAGGTGAATATAATCCCCATCATCGCTAAAGCCGATACAATCTCCAAGAGCGAGCTCCATAAATTCAAGATTAAAATCATGAGTGAGCTGGTGAGCAACGGAGTGCAGATCTATCAGTTCCCCACAGATGACCACGCAGTCACAGAGATCAACTCCTCCATGAATGTGAGTCACTCACTCACTCACTCACTCACTCACTGTTTTTCCCTCACTATAGGAATATATGGTTTTAATAGCTGCACATAGTTTCCTCCCTTTGAAACTTCCTCTGTGTACTGCATTGATGGAGAACTGGTAGAGCAGCAAATCAGTTGATCCGACAGAGAACTGGGCTGGTCTGTCTGGCCTGTGTAGTGTCTACGGGACCCACCCTATAGCTCTGTGTTCAGGCTAGATGACCTCATTACCTGGGCTCTAGACAGTTCTGGCTTACCACTTCATTCTTGAGGTTGCTTTGGTGAACGTGTTTTTCTCATGATGTAGGATCTCACTGGCCAAAGTAATTCTGGGAGAAATACAGAACCATATTATTAATCAGGCCAACAAGACATGGCCATCTTGCCTCCTGAGTGGCGCAGTGGTCTAAGGCACTGCATCGCAGTGCTAGCTGTGCCACTAGAGATCCTGGTTCGGTGCACAATTTGGTCCAGCATCGTCCTGGTTAGGGGAGGGTTTGGCCGGCAGGGATGTTCCTGTCCCATCGCACACTAGCGACTCCTGTGGTGCACAATGCACGCTGACACGTTCGCCAGGTGTACGGTGCTTCCACCGACACATTGGTGCAGCTGGCTTCCGGGTTAAGCGGGCGTTGTGTCAAGAAGCAGTGCGGCTTGGCTGGGTTGTGTTTCGAAGGATGCACGGCTCTCGACCGTCGCCTCTCCCGAGTCCACAGATGGGACAGGACTGTAATTACCAATTTGATACTACAAAATTGGGGAGAAAAAGGGGTAAAAAAAATTCAAACATGGCCATCTGTCTAAGCAGTTAGACCTGCCTAATATGTTGACTAAGCTGTAAGGAAGGAGTGTAACCTGTGTGAGAGACAGATTGTTGTTTGAAAGCAGCTTCTGGTCAGAGCTGTTGACCTTTTGAACTCTTTCAGGCTCACCTCCCCTTCGCTGTGGTGGGGAGCGTCGAGGAGGTTAAAGTGGGAAACAAAACGGTGAGGGCCAGGCAGTACCCCTGGGGAGTAGTACAAGGTGAGTATCTCTCCTCTTTCTGTACCTCTTGGCTCCTCTTTCCGTTTCAGGAGAGAACTGCTGCTCAGACAGAGTCCCTAGTGTGTTGGGGAAATGGCATAGGCCGATGAATGCACTATTGGTAGTATTACTACAGGGACACTGCTACAGTACTTTGTGTTGCTTTGTTTATAGACGTTCAGCTGTGGTTGACAGGGACTCTAAACATTCTAATTAGATTATGTCACAGGGCACTGCTGGTAGAATATTTGAACCCAGCTGGGAGTTTTCAGATTCAGAACGGTCTCTCCATTATCCTGTGCCCGTTGTTTCCATTCCCCAATCCTCCCAGGACAGTGGTCTAGTTTTATTTATAAACCCGGTCTCGTAGGAGAGCATTCCAATAAGTCGTTCCATGTCATTTCAGCAAACTATGACGCCCACCAACTGATTGTTCAAAAATGGTTTCTGTAGTTAGAAACAAGTAAGATTGGCATTCCTAGAAACATTATTTTGTTGAAATGTAGTTTTATATCAGAGAAATTAGGCTAATTGAATGCACCCATATAATATTCAATAAATATAGTACACAACATCTGATTTGGACTCAACTGTTTACAACCAATGAATAAGACATTAGGAATCCATTTTTTGTCAAAAGCCACCCACGTACCCCCCACACTCCATGCCAATCCCACCTCAACAACCAGTACACAGTATCAGTTCTCTGAATACATTACATAGTATGTAGATGCAATACTCCAAGCCACAGCTTCATTATACTTGTCAAACATGGAGAACTGATACTGTATACTGGTTGTTGGTGTGGGATTGGTTGTGGAGGGTCTGGTCCGTGGGTGGCTTTTGCCCCCCCCCCCTCCCCAAAAAATGTATTCTGTCTTACTCATTGGTAGGAAGAAGTTTGGTCCAATTTGGATGTTGGTACTATATTTATTGAATATTATCTGAATCCTATAAATTCAAATGGCCAATTCAGGAGCAATCAATTAACTTAAATTATCAAATAATATTTGAACAAAATAATGTTTCATGAATGCTAATTGTATATGAGATAGTGGGTGTCGAAATCATGTTATGTTGTGTTTACTTGATTGAATCTGCATCGCTAAGATAAAGTCAGTTTTAGTCCGAACCCCCTACCCCATAGGAAAACAATCAAAACAGTTTTCCTAAGTCATTTGTGGGTTATTATAACCCAGAAACAGAGAAAGTCTTTACAAAAACAAAAATGACTTTTGAGGGCTTTTACTAATCTCACTGCTGTTTTTTGTGACGCCCAGACGACTATGACAGATAGCAGACCGCTGGTATTTCTTCCCTCCCAGCTATTTCTGTACAGTGTGTGTAATGTGTGAATCCCCTGCCCTGGCGGCTAAGGGTTTCTGGGGGCTTTGGGCAGGGGTCATCACCTCAGATCTCAGCGGGGAGAGTTTACCAGATGTCATCAACCATTTTTCCTCCTCAAATTCTTCAAAGTGGAGGTCATTTGTTTGTGTGTCATTTCTCCCTCACGGTGTAGTGGCTATCATGTGGAATGTAAACATGTTCCGTGCGAAATGCCTCTCTAATTGGCACTATGTTTAACAGCATCCTTACATTCAGCACAGCGCTCACAGCTGGGGTTGATATGTAGTTCCACTATATCCTACAGTATACCACTGTAGCCCATGTGCTCCCTCTGGTCTTCTCCAGGGCAAATTCTTCCCCACTCATGTCAGTCAGGAAGCAGGAAATGCTTCCTGTTCCAGTCCACACGATGAGATGCATGAGAGAGCTTTTTCTCAGAGTTAGTGGAACATAAACGTCCAGAAGTGTAATAATTAATGTACACTACCCTCTAGCCAAAGGGGGGGGGGGGATTACGGCCCGCCGGGCACTTCAATCCGGCCCGCGAGACATTAATAAAAACAAATACATATTTGTCTCCCTTTTTTCTCCCCAATTTCGTTGTATCCAATTGGTAGTTAGTCTTGTCTTATCGCTGCAACTCCCGTACAGATTCGGGAGAGGTGAAGGTCAAGAGCCATGCGTCCCCCGAAAGATATTAGTAAAATAGGCTCATTGACATTGTATTGTCTCTGTGCTGTCCCGTTCAGTGGAGAACGAGAGCCACTGTGACTTTGTGAAGCTGCGTGAGATGCTGATCAGGGTGAACATGGAAGATCTGAGAGAGCAGACTCACGCCAGACACTACGAGCTCTACCGCCGCTGCAAACTGGAGGAGATGGGATTCACAGATACAGACCCTGACTGTCAGCCATTCAGGTGAGGCAGCAAGGCTGAGAACAGAACACAAAAACAAAAATCAAATCAAATGTTATTGGTCACATACACATGGTTAGCAGATGTTAATGCGAGTGTAGCGAAATGCGTGTGCTTCTAGTTCCGACAGTGCAGTAATATCTAACAATTCACCAACAACTACCTAATACACACAAATCTAAAGGGGTGAATGAGAATATGTACATATAAGTATATGGATGAGCGATGTCTGAACGGCATAGGCAAGGTGCAATAGATGCTATAAAATACAGTATATACATGTGATATGAGTAATGTAAGATATGTAAACATTATTAAAGTGGCATTGTTTAAAGTGACTAGTGATCCATTTATTAAAGTGTCCAGTGATTGGGTCTCAATGTAGGCAGCAGCCTCTCTGTGATAGTGATTAATGTTTAGCAGTCTGATGGCCTTGAAATTGAAAAACAGCTTCTATCTCTGTCCCAGCTTTGATGCACCTGTACTGACCTTGCCTTCTGGATGGTAACAGTGTGAACAGGCAGTGGCTCAGGTGGTTGTTGTCGATGATCTTTTTGGCCTTCCTGTGGCATCAGGTGCTGTAGGTGTCATGGAGGGCAGGTAGTTTGCCCCCGGTGATGCATTGTGTAGACCTCACCACCCTCTGGAGAGCCTTGTGGTTGAGGGCGGTGCAGTTGCCGTACCAGGCGGTGATACAGCCGACAGGTTGTTCTCGATTGTGCATCTGTAAAAGTTTGTCAGGGTTTTGGGTGACAAGCCAAATTTCTTCAGCCTCCTGAGGTTGAAGAGGCGCTGTTGCGCTTTCTCCACCACACTGTTTGTGTGGGTGGACAATTTCAGTTTGTCTGTGAAATTAACAATTAAGCTAGTCATATGTTACTGGGGAAGCGGACCAATTAATCTCAGTTCAGCATGTAAAGATGCTCTTTCTGTGAGTGATTTAAACCCTGTGTTAGTCAGAGGTGTACTGTAGTTAGGCTCAGATGTAGTAATCCATTTCTCTTTCTCTCTCTGCCTTGTCCACAGTCTCCAGGAGACCTATGAGGCCAAGAGGAAAGAGTTCATGGGAGACCTGCAGAAGAAAGAGGAGGAGATGCGACAGATGTTTGTCAACAAAGTGAAGGAGACTGAGGCAGAGCTGAAAGAGAAGGAGAGAGAGGTGAGGGTGTGGCTGCTGGCTGGGAATGGGGGATTGTGGGGGGTGAAGTATTTCAGTAAATGGGTTTGCTGCCTTATTGAGGATTCAGTTCCATATACTGTAAATATGTCAGTGGTGTGCATACAGGTAACTGCCAAAATAATGGGAACATTATTTTGGCAGTAAATGAGGGATACAAAGTATATTGAAAGCAGGTGCGGTTCCTGAGTTAAGTAATTAACATACCATCATGCTTAGGGTCATGTATAAAAATGCTGGGCAGGCCATTATTTTGGCCATCATGGCTATGCCCTCATCCACAGGGCACAAGTGGTCACTGAATGGTTTGATGAGCATGAAAACGATGTAAACCATATGCCATGGACATCTCAGTCACCAGATCTCAAACCAATTGAACACTTATGGGAGATACTGGAGGGGCGCCTGAGACAGCGGCAGCTGAGACCACCATCAACAAAAACACAAAATTATGAAATTTATTGTGTAAAGAATCCCTCCAATAGAGTTCCAGACACTTGTAGAATGTATGGTAAGATACATTGAAGCTGTTCTGACTTGTGGTGGCCCAATGCCCTCTTAAGACGCTTTATGTTGGTGTTTCCTTTATTTTGTCAGTTACATGTAGATAAGGTGAGCTTGACATTGAAACATACACTGCCTTCAGAAAGTATTTACACCTCTTGACTTTTTCCACATTTTGTTGTGTTTCAGCCTGAATTTGAAGTTCATTAAATTGAGATTTGGTGTCACTGATCTACACACAATACCCTATAACGTCAAAGTGGAATTGTGTTTTTAGAAATGTTTATAAATTAATAAAAAATGAAAAGCTGAAATGTCTTGGGTCAATAAGTATTCAACCCTTTTGTTTTGGCAAGGCCTAAATAAGTTCAGGAGTAAAAATGTGCTTAACAAGTCACATAAGTTGCATGGACTCACTATTAGCGGCGGCAGGTAGCCTAGTGGTTAGAGCGTTGGGCCAGTAACCGAAAGGTTGCTGGATCAAATCCCCGAGATGACAAGGTAAAATTCTGTCGCTCTGCCCCTGAACGAGGGGAGGGCTGTCATTGTAAATCGAAATGTGTTCTTAAAACTGACTTTCCTAGTTAAATAAAGAGTACATTTTAAAAATATATATAATAATAAAAAAATTAATTTTGAATGACTACCTCATCTCTGTACCCCACACATATGTAAGGTAAGTTCACGCAGTGAGTGGTTCGCAATGAAGGTCACCAATTGGTAGAAGGGTCAAAAATAAAATAACAGACATTGACTATCCTTCTGTGCATGGTAAAGTTGTCAATTACACTTTGGATGGTGTATAAATACACCCGGTCACTACAAAGATACAGGCATCCTTCCTAACTCAGTTTCCAGAGTGGAAGGAAACCGCTCAGGGATTTCACCAATGGTGACTTTAAAACAGTTAGAGTTTAATGGCTGTGATAGGAGAGAACTGAGGATGGATCAACAGCATTGAAGGAAGCCTGTACAGAACACACATATTCCAAAACATGCATCCTGTTTGCAATAAGGCACTGATTCCAAGAACACAGGATGAGATGTTACTATCCTTTGTGCAAGCACTTCCAAGAGTTCATGAACAGTGAGACTGGTGAAATTTGGGGAGCGCATCGTCAGTAGTGTACCTTTGGTTCCTAGGGTGTTTCGGCCTTTCACACTATACACCCTCCCCAAAGGCGGCCAGCGACAGGGTGATCAATCCTACGCTTGCGTCCCATTCCCAATTAGTCAAAGGAGTTGCCTTGTTGTTGATAGCCAACATCCCATGGGACTATGCATGCCTTGGGCGTCTTCCTCCCTGAGTCAAGCATTGTTGACCGCATACCTCCTGGCCCTCTCACTTCGGGGCCCAGCTGGGGTCTTTCTAAAGTAATACTGCACTAAAGTACTAAAGTAATACTGCAAAAAATGTGGCAAAATAAATGAACTTTTTGTCCTGAATAAAAAGCGTTATGTTTTTTGGGGGGTCCTGAGTGGTGCAGCGGTCTAAGGCACTGCATCTCAGTGATTCCTGGTTTTATTCCAGAACCGGCTGTGATTGGGAGTCCCATGATGCGGTGGACAATTGGCCCAGTGTTGTCCAGGTTAGGGTTTGGCCGGGGTAGGCCATCATTGTAAATAAGAATCTGTTCTTGACTGAATTTCCTAGTTAAATAAAGGTTAAAAAGAAAAAAAGGACAAGGGAGTTTTTTTTAAGGATTAAAATAAACGGAAAAGGGCTAATCACAGGCAAAATCCTAGAGGAAAACCTGGTTCAGTCTGCTTTCCAACAGACACTGGGAGACAAATTCACATTTCAGCAGGACAATAACCTAAAACACAAGGCCAAATATACAGTAGAGTTGCTTACCAAGATGACATTGAATGTTCCTGAGTGGCCTAGTTAGTTTTGACTTAAATCGTCTTGAAAATCTATGGCAAGACTTGAAAATGGTTTTCTAGCAATGATCAACAACCAACTTGACAGAGCATGAATAATTTTTTAAAGAATAATGGGCAAATATTGTACAATCCAGTGGTGCAAAGCTCTTAAAGACGTACAGCTGTAATTGCAGCCAAATGTGATTCTAACATGTCTTGACTCAGGAGGTTGAACATTTATCTAATCAAGATATGAGTTTTATTTTCTGTTAATAAAAAATAGTGAAACATTTTCTGCCACTTTGACATTAGAGTATTTTGTGTAGATCGTTGATTAAAAAAAGTCAATTAAATCCATTTTAATCACACTTTAACACAGGAAAATGTGGAAAAAGTCAAGGAGTGTGAATACTTTCTGAAGGCACTGTACATACAGTCAAATGTAACAGTGCATGTTCATACCTGTGCAGAACTTTCAATATGTGATTGGATTGTGGATCAGGTTTTAGCTCTTGGCCTGATAGCATCTCTTTCTGCCGCTATCAGTTACACAACAAGTTTGAGCAGCTGAAGCACATGCACCAGGAGGAGAAGAGGAAGGTGGAGGAGAAGAGGCGAGACCTGGAGGATGAAATGAACGCCTTCAACCGCAGGAAGGTGGCAGCTGAGACATTGTCCTTAGCCCAGCCACTTAAGAAGGACAAGGACAAAAAAAAGTAAGTGCTTTCCATTCATCTCTTTTCATCTCCCTCCCTCTATTCCTCCCAAACCTCAACCTCTCTTACGTTAGTTTAGCTTTCACTTCCTTTTTCCCCAAGAGGCGTGAATTGAGATCGCAGGGAGTAGTGGATTGACTTAAACTATGTGAGAAGCAGAAGCTGTAAAGAGCTGGCTGAGTCCATGTCCGGATCATATGTAGTATTCTTCTCTGCTCCCCCTGAGTTCCATACCAGGATGCAGTGTTTGTTGTATACTGAAATTAGAGTTATGTGAATATGAGCAGATGTGGAAAATACCTCGACTTTGCAGCTCCTGGCTGGAGAGGCAGGTTTTCTGTGAGGCAGTCACAGAAATGTTTTAGCTTCAACAGGCAACATCTAGTAGTGGATAATACAATGTGGTGTACCTAATAAACGGGCCACTGAGTGTTTTATGTACACTATATTTACAAGTATGTGGACTTCCTTTCAAATTAATGGATTAATGGACTTTGCAGCTCCTGGCTGGAGAGGCAGGTTCTTTGTGAGGCAGTCACAGAAATGTTTTAGCTTCAACAGGCAACATCTAGTAGTGGATAATACAATGTGGTGTACCTAATAAACGGGCCACTGAGTGTTTTATGTACACTATATTTACAAGTATGTGGAACGGCCACTGTCTACTGGTGTGGCTATGTCAGCCACACCAGTTGCTGACAGGTGTATAAAATCTAGCACAAAGCCATGCAATCTCCATAGCTAAACATTGGCAGTAGAATGGCCCGTACTGAAGAGCTCAGTGACTTTCAACTTGGCACTGTCATAAGATGCCACCTTTCCAACAAGTCAGTTTGTCACATTTCTGGCCTGCTCGAGATGCACCGGTCATTTGTAAGGGCTGTTATTGTGAAGTGGAAACTTCTAGGAGGAACAGCGGCTCAGCCGTGAAGTGGTAGGCCACACAACAGGACCGCTGTTCTCGGTTGCAACACTGACTACCGAGTTCCAAACTGCCGCTGGAAGCAACATCAGCACAAGAAATGTTTGTTGGGAGCTTTGTGAGCAGCCGCACACAAGCCTAAGTTCACAATGCGCAATGTCAAGCGTTGGCTGGAGTGGCGTAAAGCTCACCGCAATTGGACTCTAGAGCAGTGGAAACGTGTTCTCTGGAGTGATGAATCACGCTACCTGCCCCAATGCATAGTGCCAACTGTACCGTTTGGTGGAGGGGGAATAATGGTCTGGGGCTATTGGTCATGGTTCGGACTAGGCCCCCTTAGTTCCAGTAAAGGGAAATCTTTACGCTTCAGCATACAATGACATTCTAGATGATTCTGTTTGGGGAAGGCCTTTTCCTGTTTCAGCATCACAATGCCCCAGTGCACAAAGCGAGGTCCATACAGAAGTGGTTTGTCGAGATTGGTGTAGAAGAACTTGGCTGGCCTGCACAGAATCCTGACCTCAACCCCATCGAACACCTTTGGGATGAATTGGAACGTCGACTGTGAGCCAGGACTAATCGCCCAACATCAGTGCCCGACCTCACTAATGCTCTTGTGGCTGAATGGAAGCATATTCCCACATCTAGGTGAAAACCTTCCCAGAACAGTGGAGGCTGTGATAGCAGCAAATGGCAGACCAACTCCATATTAATGCCCAAGATTTTGGAATGAGATGTTCGACGAGCAGGTGTCTGCATACTTTGGGCCATGTAGTGTATGTGCATTGGCAGTTAGTGTATGTGTGTATGTAGTGTATGTGCATTGGGGTGAGTCTGACAGATTCTCTAGTTCCAGAGGTAGTGCTTGGATTTTTTTAACTACATTATTGTAGACCAAAGGAATGTTTAGTTGAGAAACCCCATTTTCATGTTAGAACTTTACATTTACAGTGCTATAAAAAGTGTTTTTCTTCACAATGGGTTTGAAGGGCTCTCTCCCTTGACAGCTCTGAGAATTGCCACTCTTTCATTTATTCTGCTGTCTTGAAGTTATGATCCTCTGAGGGACAATCCACTTATTTTCTCTATTCTTTCATTATACTTTACCTTCATGAAGTCAGACATTTTTCTGAAAGAATGTGAATGTGGTATGCATTTTCACTGCAGTGTTTTCGTTCACTTTATTTTGTCATTGTTTGTCATTTCCTTTGTCATTTTCTTTCAGTTAATATATGGGCCCAAGCCAACCATGGATTTGTCTTCCATCATCATAGCGACGTCAACATTTTTGTTTTGTTTTTATACATTCCTTCATGACATTGTGCACATGGACCAAAGATGCTGATGGGACAGGATATGAAGAGATTGAGCGAGAGAGAGCTGACTCGCTGAGTGGCCATTCCCTTCTAGGATCATTCATGTTATGATTTTGTCTTTTTTTTATACATTTTGTTTGTTTTTTTACGCTATCTGACGTTAGACAGTGGCCATACACCAGTGTTCCGCTATCTGACGTTAGACAGTGGCCGTACACCAGTGTTACGCTATCTGACGTTAGACAGTGGCCGTACACCAGTGTTCCGCTATCTGACGTTAGACAGTGGCCATACACCAGTGTTCTGCTATCTGACGTTAGACAGTGGCCGTACACCAGTGTTCCGCTATCTGACGTTAGACAGTGGCCATACACCAGTGTTACGCTATCTGACGTTAGACAGTGGCCGTACACCAGTGTTCCGCTATCTGACGTTAGACAGTGGCCGTACACCAGTGTTCCGCTATCTGACGTTAGACAGTGGCCGTACACCAGTGTTCCGCTATCTGACGTTAGACAGTGGCCGTACACCAGTGTTCCGCTATCTGACGTTAGACAGTGGCCGTACACCAGTGTTCCGCTATCTGACGTTAGACAGTGGCCGTACACCAGTGTTCCGCTATCTGACGTTAGACAGTGGCCGTACACCAGTGTTCCGCTATCTGACGTTAGACAGTGGCCGTACACCAGTGTTCTGCTATCTGACGTTAGACAGTGGCCGTACACCAGTGTTACGCTATCTGACGTTAGACAGTGGCCGTACACCAGTGTTCTGCTATCTGACGTTAGACAGTGGCCGTACACCAGTGTTCCGCTATCTGACGTTAGACAGTGGCCGTACACCAGTGTTCCGCTATCTGACGTTAGACAGTGGCCGTACACCAGTGTTCCGCTATCTGACGTTAGACAGTGGCCGTACACCAGTGTTACGCTATCTGACGTTAGACAGTGGCCGTACACCAGTGTTCTGCTATCTGACGTTAGACAGTGGCCGTACACCAGTGTTCCGCTATCTGACGTTAGACAGTGGCCGTACACCAGTGTTCCGCTATCTGACGTTAGACAGTGGCCGTACACCAGTGTTCCGCTATCTGACGTTAGACAGTGGCCGTACACCAGTGTTCCGCTATCTGACGTTAGACAGTGGCCGTACACCAGTGTTACGCTATCTGACGTTAGACAGTGGCCGTACACCAGTGTTACGCTATCTGACGTTAGACAGTGGCCGTACACCAGTGTTCCGCTATCTGACGTTAGACAGTGGCCGTACACCAGTGTTCCGCTATCTGACGTTAGACAGTGGCCGTACACCAGTGTTCCGCTATCTGACGTTAGACAGTGGCCGTACACCAGTGTTACGCTATCTGACGTTAGACAGTGGCCGTACACCAGTGTTACGCTATCTGACGTTAGACAGTGGCCGTACACCAGTGTTCCGCTATCTGACGTTAGACAGTGGCCGTACACCAGTGTTCCGCTATCTGACGTTAGACAGTGGCCGTACACCAGTGTTACGCTATCTGACGTTAGACAGTGGCCGTACACCAGTGTTACGCTATCTGACGTTAGACAGTGGCCGTACACCAGTGTTCCGCTATCTGACGTTAGACAGTGGCCGTACACCAGTGTTCTGCTATCTGACGTTAGACAGTGGCCGTACACCAGTGTTCCGCTATCTGACGTTAGACAGTGGCCGTACACCAGTGTTCCGCTATCTGACGTTAGACAGTGGCCATACACCTTATAGAGTGGGGTCTGAATTCTGCGCCAAACTAGGCCAGACCTTAGTCATGAATAGTAATAACAAAACTGATATAAGTACAATACCTGTATATTTATATTTTTGCAAACACGTAAATGTAGGTACCATCGAGTAAACTAGTCCTATAAAATATACAATAAATACTGGTGCTGTTTTATATTCATCCAGAAACATGTATGTGAATATTTTGAGCTTACTTGGCTTTATTAAAATGTATATGATAAAGCACATAATGCTGTATGTTTGTGATGTACCATAAGCCATTGACGTGAGTAGTCAGTTTACACTACCCATATGCAATGCAGCGTCTAATAGAGGCCACGACTTACAGTAGAAATGTTTACATCGAAAGACTAGAAGAAAGATGTACTCAGTTTTTATTGGAAATAAATGCAAGCCCTCGCCTTGGATGAGTCCCTATCCCATGATTTATTTGATTGTTAAGAGAACTAGTGTGTAGTTCGAGAGAGACGCCAGCTGTTGATGTTTTTGCACACCTGCTCAATACCCCCTTTGAGAAGTTGTTCATTAGGTAAGTTTAGGCCAATAGAAATGGAGAGCTCATGGTATCCATGTAGTAAGGATTAGCCCTCTGGTTTTAACCTTGACCTTTCGGGAAATGGGCCCTGACCAATGGTTGAAAGAGGATGTTACTCTGTGCTCTACCCCACCACATGCTGACCTCTGCAGTGGGTTAGCCTTCAGCTGCTGGGTGAGGTTCGTGCTGTGCCATCCAGACAGTTACAGCTACCTGATGACCCTGTCATACTTTCTTTTAACCACTTCATTTGAAAAAATATAATTTGTTAGGCCTTTATGAGCAAATGTCAATTTCATCCGAAGGCTTTTGTTGGCATAACTCCATGTAATTTGCTTTAAGCTGCTGCCTTTTCAAATCACAAGTTGCATTATGATGGGATGAAAGCTGTGCTTTGTACATGTCTAATTGGATTGGGAGGGGGAACATTTATTTACTGGATTGGGAGGGGGAACATTTATTTACTGGATTGGGAGGGGGGACATTTATTTACTGGATTGGGAGGGGGAACATTTATTTACTGGATTGGGAGGGGGAACATTTATTTACTGGATTGGGAGGGGGAACATTTATTTACTGGATTGGGAGGGGGAACATTTATTTACTGGATTGGGAGGGGGAACATTTATTTACTGGATTGGGAGGGGGAACATTTATTTACTGGATTGGGAGGGGGAACATTGGGGGGGGGGGGGGGACTTCAGTCTTTTTGTCCCCGCTGACCTCCAGAGCCAACACTTCATTGTATAGGCACCTAAAACATCCCAGTCTCCCTGCAGGCCCCCTCATCATCCTGGTGCTGCTTGGTCATATTCAAATATGTACACTGCTTTGGCTGGCAGGGAGAACTCCAGGCTGGTGAGGTACTGTATTATTTGTCAACCATCTCCTTGCAGTGGATGCTCTGAATCTGGCGCAGAAAAACAAACATCACAAGTGATTTTGTCAAATGAAAACACATTATGACAGATGTAGTCAATTGTGTGGGTTCCATGTTTTAAACTCAACTGTAAAAAATAATAAAATAAATTGATAGACATACAGTATGTTATGAACCAACCAGGAACATAGACAGACCTGTCTTATTGATAAAGTGAGAACAAAGGTGTTATTGTGAACTGAATATATATATACACACAGTACCAGTCAAAAGTTTGGACACAGCTACTCATTCAAGGGCTTTTCTTTATTTTTACTATTTTCTACATTGTAGAATAATAGTGAAGACATCAAAACAACACATATGGAATAATGTAGTAACCAAGAAAGTGTTAAACAAAAGAAACAAGCATTTATTTGGGCTGCAATCTGAGGCTGGTAACTCTAATGAACTGATCCTCTGCAGCAGAGGTAACTCTGGGTCTTCATTTCCTGTGGCGGTCCTCATGAGAGCCAGTTTCATCACAGCGCTTGATGGTTTTTGCGACTGTACTTGAAGAAACTTTCAAAGTTCTTGACATTTTCCAGATTGACTGACCTTCATGTCTTAAAGTAATGGACTGTCATTTCTCTTTGCTTATTTGAGCTGTTCTTGACATAATATGGAGTTGGTCTTTTACCAAATATGGCTATCTTCTGTATACCACCCCTACCTTGTCACAACAACTGATTGGCTGAAACGCATTAAGGAAATAAATTCCAGATATTAACTTTTAATAAGGAACACCTATTAACTGAAATGCCTTCCCGGTGACTACCTCATGAAGCTGCTTGAGAGAATGCCAAGAGTGTGCAAAGCTGTCATCAAGGCAAAGGGTGGCTACTTTGAAGAATCTCAAATATATTTTGATTTGTTTAACACTTTCTTGGTTACTGTGTTATTTCATAGTATTGATGTCTTCACTATTATTCTACAATGTAGAAAATAGTAAAAATAAAGAAAAACACTGGAATGAGTAGGTTTGGACAAACTGGTACTGGTACTGTATAAATACTTTACCTCTAACATACTTTCCTAATATTTACTTACATGAGCACCAACTTGGTCAAATAATTACACAGCAAACACTAAAGCACAACACCAAACAGTCTCAAGCGTTTTGAACAGTGTGTGGGGTGGCGATAGCGGCGTTGCGTGTCTTACCTGTGTTTTCGTCAGCAGATCGGTGAAGACGGAGAACCAGTCTGGGGTGAGTCTCTCCAACTCCAAGGTAATGATGGCCAAGGCCAGTGTGGAGCCTTTGAAATGCAACAGCTGGTGGCAGGCCATACAGTGCTGCACCTGCCTGGTCCACAATGCCACCTGGAAGCAAGGCCTCTTCTGAGTCTCAGCACCCATGGTGGGAAGGTGGGGATGACTAGAGATCAACAGGGCATGGAACTGCAATCATACAGAAAAATGGAGACCAAAATTATTACATATCCACCCACCGTTGAATTATTTTCAATCATCACCAATTCATATCGATCATGGACAATTTTCCACTTCTTCCCTTTACCAGCCATTCCCATATTACATTGCAATCTTAGTAACCCCCCCCCCCAATGTGTTACGGTGGAAAGTATGTGCCAACATCAACATAGATAGTACCCATTGTGGTTTGAAAGACAATGGAGACATGACTACACCAAATCAAATTTTATTGGTTGCATACACTTTATTTAAGTTCAATTTAAGGTACATTTTCAGGGGAATGTAATTGTGAAATACTTATTGTTGGAAAGTATTTATTTGAAAAGTATTAAGAGGACATTTATTTGTATTTTACTAGAATTCTTTTTATGTATCATGTTTCTTTTTTAAATTCTACAATACTTTTTGTATTTTGTAATAATATGACCTATTGTGAGCTAGGACAATATGGGATAGTTCTTATGGATTACACTATAATCTACACACAACTGGTGTTCATCAACCTCTGAAATATTTTAGTATTCAGCGCAATGTTATGTTGTTATGATTTGAGTACATTTTTCCTTTGGCCCTGGTTTGAAACAACACTAAACACTAATTCACACAGACAGAATTATTCTCCAGAGTGTTTTTGCCAATGGTTGTGGTTTGTGAAGATAACATTGCAGAGACGTCTTACATTAAAACAAAGAAAGATTTAAGATGGATATAACTATTACTAAAGGATGAAATATGTCTGGTAGTGCAATTAGTATTTAACGCTTATTTGACTTCCAGTTTGTAGTATAAAGTATGGATCTTTCCAAGAAGTCAAACTCCAGTGTGCCAAATCTGAAAATATGCAGCATGGAATTTAACTACACTAAATGTGCATACCTGAAGGCATGGTAATATTCCAGTTCATCTAGGCCAGTGTTATTTGAAGTCTGGGTCGTGACCCCAGGGGGAACTGCAGTGGGGTTGCCAAAATTATGATATATATATTTTTTTGATCAAAAAACGAAGAGTACAGATTATTGTATGGGACAATATACAAATGTTTTAGAGAAAGATAATTAGACAAATGCTATTTTATTTAGTAAATATATTCATAGATTTCTTTTCATTTTGATAAGAGATGAAAATGTAATGAATTAAAGGTTATTGGTTGATGTAAAAATTGGAATATACCGATTTTAAGGTCGCGTCATTAGATATGGGGTGGGTTTGCAAGTCATTCTTAGAGAAAAAAAATGGGGTCCCTAGAAATTCTGGCTGAAAAAAAAAATGGGGTTCCCACTGAAAAAGTTTGAATACCACTGATCTAGGTTATGCGTTTTGTTAAGATTGTACTTGGGAGTGGGTTAGACAAATTCTATATCAAATGGCTCTCCCTTTGTTAGCAACCAGGGTTCTACTTTACAGTCAGATAAGTGCCTTGGCCTGATCTATGATCTACAGAGCACTTAATCCCCATGTTTTAGATGACAGCTTTCCAATGGTGTCAAGTGTGGACAGAGACATATCACAGGGGGGCACAAGTCAAATCAATGCACAATTTATAGGACCAATACTCCAAGGGGGGGAGAAGTTAACAATGGACATCTTTGACGAGATGAAGTGTGTGTGTCCCTTGTGCTTTTCTACTGCTGTGTGAGCCCGTCAAAGCAGCGAGGACGTTTTAACGGCTACTTACCATGCAAAGGAAGTCGATTGGTGTCGTGGCGTACAGGTCCCAGTTCAGCTCATCTAGTATAAAACTCTCCATGCAAAGAATCTCAGCTATTGAAAAGTTGCATCCGCTCTGCACAACAAGGTCCTTGACTGACCCAATCACCTGCTTCAACAGACAGCAACAAGGAAGCCAATAAATGTATTGTATTAAACAAACATTGTGTTGTTTTTTGATCGATTATAAGAAAGAATACACGTGTTCTGTGTTCACTATGTTAAATTTACAAGAGATTTAAAAAATCCCACCTCATCCTCCTTGTAGATTCTAATCTTAAAGACTGGCACTTTACAGCGGCCCCTCACCCTGACCAGTGCACCCTCCAATAAAGCCATCAAAACGTTGCTTCTCTGAAGCTCCTGGGTTCTTCACCGTGACCTTGGTGCTGGCCAGGCTTCTCCACCACCTGAGGGACACAGTTTAGTGTTACAGGCCATGACATTTACAATGAGATTATGATATGCGTCACAGAGTAGCTAAACACTATTGAAGATTTCAAAAAATCATAGGCTACATTGAAAATCCACGTCATAGATACTTTGTAACAAAACCCTGTATGAAATTTATTAGGTTACAGTGTCCAATCAAAAATACTACTAGTATTTGTTTTCTTCCTCGCAAAAGGTTCATCTTGTCACTTGTCCCACGCTGGAGATTTCAAGTTTGGATAGAGTGAATACACAATTCTAAACACCTGATTTCTGAACAGAATATACCCACTGAATGGATTGTGGATAAGGGCCGAAGTGTTTTGTCAACAGTGTAGCTACAAGCTCATAAAGCGCTCCATTGATGGATTGAATACAGGAAATCAAGAAATACGCGTTATATTTTTGTAAACAATGCACGCCATTTTCTGCTTTTTTTGCGCGCGGTGTACAAAAACATTGCACATTTTTACAATTTTAAAGTAATTTACTCTTAAGTTCTGCGCAAAGCTACTTTGGCTTGTTATGCACAAAACAGAACACACAATATGTGGGATAGTGAGCAGCTGGTCGCAGCTACAGCCAATTATTGCATGCTGAGCTCTTTCTACCTATTTCTTCAATCAATCAGTCTTCCTACCTCTTCCTTTCAAAATGCAGGCATGTTATTATTTGACAACAGGCGTATTTATGTTCAGGTTTTAATCTTCCATGTTTACCATAGCACAATTATTAAATCAAACAAGATGGAATGTTGTCAATAAAATATTTCAGGATAGCTCATACTTAATTCCATGCAGTCTTATACGGACAATTAAACACAAAAAACCGGCATAAACACGGGAAAAATACATAAAGCCACCACAATAAGAGAGAACCTAAATCCAGCCCCTGACTCTGCCTACCTTTTCGTCTTGTCGGGGTCAAAGATACGAGATCCGTTATATAAAACGGTCGAGCCTCCACCGAAAATGGACCTACAAAATGTACTGTAATAAAAGTATCAAATATAATATTATTTGAACTACTTTTTGTATGTGCAGGTGTAACGGATGTGAAATGGCTAGCTAGTTAGCGCTAGTCGCGCTAGTTTTCAATCAGTTACGTCACTTGCTCTGAAGGGCCGCGGCCTTTGTGGAGCGATGGGTAACGATGCTTCGTGGGCGACCGTTGTTGATGTGTGCAGAAGGTCCCTGGTTCGCGCCCGGGTATGGGCGAGGGGACGGTCTAAAGTTATACTGTTACACAGGAAATCAAGTTATTATTCTGAACATTGTTTTCAAACAATGAAACCTAAATCAGGTTGTTTTCCTTCAGAACTCTTGAGAGTACAGAAAATGGGGACATTACATTATAAAGGGGCCTACAGTGGGCAGTAGGCTATGCTTACCTGCTTTGGTTGTTCTCCCTCAACCACTATTCTGAAATTACAACCATTTTGTATTATTTAGATTCACAGAAATACAACACAAAACAACTGCAGCAAACAACTGCTTAGGCTTAGATGCAAGCATATACATGTTGAGTGTTCGGCTACGGCATAGGATGGAAATAATTTGACCATCTACAGACATGGCATAGATCAGTGATACCACAAAACAAGTAGGCCTAATACCACTTTTGCAGAAATGCTGACAATGCATATTTCCCACCGATAACATGGCTTTACATGACAGTCAGTACTTTTGGTGAATAGGTCTTCTTCCCACGCTCATCTCTGGATATCCTCACAAAACACCCACTGACACTGATAAGTTGCGGTAGTTGAGGTCAGCCTTGAATTTGATAAGACAATATATACACTTCTGCTCAAACGTTTGGGGTCACTTAGAAATGTCCTTGTTTTCCATGAAAACATACATGAAATGAATTGCAAAATGAAAAGCAAATATAGTCAAGATGTTGACAAGGTTATAAGTAATGATTTTTAATTGAAATAGTAATGGGGTCTTTTAAACTTTGCTTTCGTCAAAGAATACTCCAATTGCAGCAATTACAGCCTTGCAGACCTTTGGCATTCTAGTTGTCAATTTGTTGAAGTAATCTGAAGAGATTTAACCCCATGCTTCCTGAAGCATCTCCCACAAATTGGATTGGCTTGATGGGCACTTCTTACATACCATATGGTCAAGCTGCTCCCACAACATCTCAATAGGGTTGAGATCCGGTGACTGTGCTGGCCACTCCATTATAGACAGAATACCAGCTGACTGCTTCTTCCCTAAATAGTTATTGCATATTTTGGAGCTGTGCTTTGGGTCATTGTCCTGTTGTAGGAGGAAATTGGCTCCAATTAAGCACCATCCACAGGGTATGGCATGGTGTTGCAAAATGGAGTGATAGCCTTCCTCCTTCAAGATCCCTTTTACCCTGTACAAATCTCCCACTTTACCACCACCAAAGCACCCCCAGACCATCACATTGCCTCCACCATGCTTGACAGATGGCGTCAAGCACTCCTCCAGCATCTTTTAATTTTTTCTGCGTCTCACGAATGTTCTTCTTTGTGATCCGAACACCTCAAACTTAGATTCGTCTGTCAATAACACTTTCATCCAATCTTCCTCTGTCCAGTGTCTGTGTTCTTTTGCCCATCTTAATATTTTATTTTTTATTGGCCAGTCTGAGATATGGCTTTTTCTTTGCAACTCTGCCTAGAAGGCCAGCCTCCCGGAGTTGCCTCTTCACTGTTGACGTTGAGACCGGTGTTTTGCTGGTACTATTTAATAAAGCTGCCAGATGAAGACTTGTGAGGCTTCTGTTTCTCAAACTAGACACTAATGTACTTGTCCTCTTGCTCAGTTGTGCACTGGGGCCTCCCACTCCTCTTTCTATTCTGGTTAGAGCCAGTTTGCACTGTTCTGTGAAGGGAGTAGCACACAACGTTGTAACGAGATCTTCAGTTTTTTGGCAACGTCTCACATGGTATAGCCTTCATTTCTCAGAACAAGAATAGACTGACGAGTTTCAGAAGAAAGTCCTTTGTTTCTGGCCATTTTGAGCCTGTAATCAAACCCACAAATGCTGATGCTCCAGATACTCAACTAGTCTGAAAAAAGAAGGCCAGTTTTATTGCTTCTTTAATTAGCACAACAGTTTTCAGCTGTGCTAACATAATTGAAAAAGTGTTTTCTAATGATCAATTAACCTTTTAAAATGATAAACTTGGATTAGCTAACACAATGTGCCATTGGAACACAGGAGTGATGGTTGCTGATAATGGGCCTCTGTACACCTATGTAGATATTCCATTAAACAAATCAGCCGTTTCCAGCTACAATAGTCATTTACAACATTAATAATGTCTACACTGTATTTCTGATCAATTTGATGTTGTTTTAATGGACCAAAAATTAGCTCTTCTTTTTCAAAAACAAGGACATTTCTAAGTGATCCCAAACTTTTGAATGGTAGTGGACATATCCATCGATCTATCGATCTATCGTTCTGCCTGTTCACACAGTGTACCAACACAACAGACAGAATAGCTGATAATGTATATTTTCCAGCAACACACTGTATTTGGCATAATTGTAAACTTGGAACGTGAAATCTGAATCTGGTCCTTCTCACAGCAAAACGTCTCAATTTATTTTACATACCAACTAGAAAATAAGCAGCTGTAAAAGTGGAAATGGAAAACAAAATGGAAATGAAAAGGCCTGATGGTGGCTCTAGAGGAAAGGTCAAGAGGTCACCAAATCAATAGGTTTCTTCCACTTGGGGTCTTGATTGTGAACAACAGATTTTATGGCAATCCAGGCATTACTTTGAGATATATCTTGTTCTCAGTCTGTTCTCTGTCTTGTTCTCAGCCTGTGGGCATCATGTGTGTAGTGATCCAGTATCCAAAGCTATGCCATTTGACAGTTATCACTGGCCCTTGTTCAGCCTTACTCACAAAGAGCCCAGTGCCGAGCCTTCTTGCTAGCAAAGTCACTGATCAGCTTGTTTTTCTACTTCCCCACTTTGTCTGTCTCTTTCTGTGCACCTTCTCTCATTTGCTCCATCCTCATCGTCTGCATTGGTACTGCCGGCACTGTCTTTCACCTCTTCCTCCCCTTCCACACTCCTCCCTGACGGAACTGTATCAGGGTCCTGGCTCTGTAGACTGTACATGACACATATGATAATATATCCTATAATATAATACCATTTGTAATAACATCATAAACAAAATTTCAGTTACTACATTGTGTTGACTTAAATGAACTGCATGCACCACGGAAAAAATTTAACAGCACTGAATCCTGCAGAATATTGACCTAAATTACCTGCAGTTGCGTATCACCACCAGTAGATGTCAGTAAATGACCGTATTTCAGTCTGCATCAAAACCATGGAGACATACCTTGGCCATATGACTTTAATTAAAGTATTATTTTAACATTGGCTGTCACAGTTGAAGTTGGAAGTTTACATACACTTAGGTTGGAGTCATTAAAACTAGTTTTTCAACCACTCCACAAATTTCTTGTTAATAAACTATAGTTTTGGCAAGTCGGTTAGGACATCTACTTTGTGCATGACACAAGTAATTTTTCCAACAATTATTTCGATACAGATTATTTCACTTATAATTCACTGTATCACAATTCCAGAGGGTCAGAAGTTTACATACACTAAGTTGACTGTGACTTTAAACAGCTTGGAAATTTCCAGAAAATGATATCATACCTTTAGAAGCTTCTGATAGGCTAATTGACATAATTTGAGTCAATTGGAGGTGTACCTGTGGGTGTATTTCAAGGCCTACCTTCAAACTCAGTGCCTCTTTGCTTGACATCATGAGGGAAAATCAAAAGAAATCAGCCGACCTCAGAAAAAAAATTGGAGACTTCCACAAGTCCGGTTCAACCTTGGGAGCAATTTCCAAACGCCTGAAGGTACCACGTTCATCTGTACAAACAATAGTACGCAAGTATAAACACCATAGGACCACTCAGCCGTCATACCGCTCAGGAAGGAGACGCGTTCTGTCTCCTAGTGATGAACGTACTTTGGTGCGAAAAGTGCAAATCAATCCCAGAACAACAGCAAAGGATCTTGTGAAGATGCTGGAGGAAACAGGTACAAAGGTATGTATATCCACAGTAAAACCAGTTCTATATCAACATAACCTGAAAGGCCGCTCAGCAAGGAAGAAGCCACTGCTCCAAAACCGCCATAAAAAAGCCAGACTACGGTTTGCAACTGCACTTTGGGACAAAGATCGTACTTTTTGGAGAAATGTCCTCTGGTCTGATGAAACAAAAATAGAGCTGTTTGGCCATAATGACCATTGTTTTGTTTGGAGGAAAAAGGGGGAGGCTTGCAAGCCGAAGAACACCATCCCAACCGTGAAGCACGGGAGTGGCAGCATCATGTTGTGAGGGTGCTTTGCTGCAGGAGGGACTGGTGCACTTCACAAACTAGATGGCATCATGAGGAGGGACAATTATGTGGATATATTGAAGCAACATCTCAAGACGTCATTCAGGGAAGTTAAAGCTTGGTCGCAAATGGGTCTTCCAAATGGACAATGACCCCAAGCATACTTCCAAAGTTGTGGCAAAATGGCTTAAGGACAACAAAGTCAAGGTATTGGAGTGGCCATCACAAAGCCCTGACCTCAAGCCTATAGAAAATTTGTGGTCAGAACTGAAAAAGCGTGTGCGAGCAAGGAGGCTTACAAATCTGACTCAGTTACACCAGCTCTGTCAGGAGGAATGGGCCAAAATTCACCCAACTTATTGTGGGAAGCTTGTGGAAGGCTACCCAAACCGTTTGACCCAAGTTAAGCAATTTAAAGGCAATTCTACCAAATACTAATTGAGTGTATGTAAACTTCTGATCCACTGGGAATGTGATGAAAGAAAGAAATGCGGAAATAAATCATTCTCTCTACTATTATTCTGACATTTCACATTCTTAAAATAAAGTGGTGATCTTAACTGACCTAAGACAGGGAATTTTTACTAGGATTAAATGTCAGGAATTGTGAAAAACTGAGTTTACATGTATTTGGCTAAGACGTATGTAAACTTCTGACTTCAACTGTATACAGACTGAGTCACTCAATGCTTCAAACTGTCCAGGATCCAATGCAGTCTATAGGCTGTTTTTGTTTCCTATAATTATCATTCCAGAGGGCAATACAGAGGCTCTAATAGGCTGGTAGCCTATGACCCGCTTCATACATGGAAAATCATGGCGCTCATGAGTTCAGCAACACATTATGATATGGCACAATACACTTCTATGGATCAAATTCCACCCACGTAATAAATGAAGCAGTCAGCCTACCATAAACACGTTTCCAATACGTACAGTTCCATTTACAACCACGAAAATCAATAGGCTACCAGCCTATATAGGCCTATTTATTTGTCAAGACAGCTGTGTGGCTGCATCTCATTGTAGGCTGTTTTGGTTATTTGGGTCTCCATTCACTTTTTGTTTACTGTGCTTGTTAACGGTTAATGTCATTTGCCATAATATATATTTTGCCATGCCTTTATCGATCTGATATTTTGTTTACTAGGCCTATTAGTATCGATCTGCTATTTTGTTCTGTTCTCATTCATTCGTTCGCATTAGCAGTTGTGTCGGTATTCTAAGCCAAACTGCTATTCAGTATTTTTGTTAGCATGCATGAATCCCTAGGCTATTACTTTCAGCATTTAGTTTGCATTATTTTGGTAAGGCAGCTGTGTGTACGGCTGCATTCACAAAGGCTGTTTGTACTATGTGAATTACCCTATCTATTTTGTAGCATATATTAGTTACCAAAACGGCCTCGCTTTAGTGTGTAGGGCGCTGTCCAGTGTGCTGATACAGTGCAGCAGAGATAGGCTGCATATTTCGCGATTGCATGTGGATTCATGCTTGGTCTCAGACGCTAAAGCTTTTTGATGAAACCTATGTACTTTCAGTTTGCTAGATCTCCTCAGGAATAACCACAGTTAGGAAAGTATTATCACATTGTTAAGGGGGAGGGTCAACTGTGTGTAATACTTTGGATTAGTAGAATTCCCGCTGTTCTGTAAGCGTCTGGTAGACAGATAATATCATTCCAGGATGCTGCTTATTCTATCGGTTCTTGGTGATTGGCAGGCAGTCAATAAAGCAACCTGTCCCCTGAGGTTGGAAACATTAGAAGGAGCTGTTTTCACCTCGGCAGTTTGTAAGAGCTGTTCACTCTACCGCACGTTCACGCTGGCTGTTGCCCTTGAAGTAACTCTGTAAAGGCTCATTGCAACGTCAGATAGGGCGCTGAGCGTGAAATGTCACGTATGAATAATGTAATATTAGTCTTGTGTGTACAGAGATGGACGAGGTAGGTGGCATGCTGTCCTGCATTTAATAGGAATGCTTTAGATCCAGCTGGCATGTCAGACGTTGGTTCTTAGAGGTCCACCATGATGAAGAAAGTCAAGCAAAATAGTTTTTTGCTCATTGTCAAGCTTCTTTGATTTAGGACTTTCTGTCATGTAGATTTAATGATTTATTTGATGAAGAATGTATTATTTCTGGCAGCGTTTAGGAGTACTACATCCAACCAACCACTTGAGGGAGACATCATCCAGACAATAAATACAAGGCCGTCATTTTTCAACACTATCCATAAATCTTAACTTGGTTTGCCAAAAATGTTATCAATCACACATTTGACTCTCTAGGGGCCTTCTCATTGAACTTAGTGCTGCTCCATTAGCCATGTGAGCCAGGGGGCACGCTCCGTTTAGGGGCTGATGGAGATCATGACTGGTGACACATTCAGCCTATTTTCCCTCAGTGAAGCAGATGTGCATGTTGCCTGGGGCGAGGCTGAGACATTTGCTTAACTCACTAACTCTGGAAAATCAAAATGGTTTGTCATTGTGTCATTAATTCGATTTTTTTTCAATAACTGACTCTTCCTTTCCTGGGGAGGGAATACAGTGAATTGGGAAAGTACTCAGACCTCTTGACCTTTTCCTAATTTTTGTTACGTTACAGCCTTAAAAAATGTATTTAATCCATTTTAGAATAAGGCTGTAATGTAACTGTGGAAAAAGTAAAGGGGTCTGATTACTTTCCGAATGAACTGTATAATAATCATCATTTCTCACTGCTGCAAACTGTCCCTAAAAGACACGCTGTCCAACTTGGATTATAGAAGCCTTGTAGCATCATCAACACTGTCCTGTTCCCTATAGCATCCAGCTGGCAGTGTACAGTACAGTCTGGAGGACGGCTATGAATAGGTTGTGGTTGAATGTGCGTAGCTCTGCTTTGGGACAATGGAGATAAGATGGTTGTTCTGTACACAGATACATGATTTACTCCATGTTATAGTAGAGAAGGTCATGTACGGAATGTTTCTCTGATATTGTTATTTTCCGCTTCAAAATGCTGATTACTTCCAGGGAGTGTTTATATTTCCCTCTAGCCATGAGTCTATGTATATTATTAAAGTTGCAATCAGACTCAATTCTACCAATGACCTCAATCATTTATTGTGAAGATCAACATAGCCCCTGTTTGTTATCTACCCGCAGATTACATTTCAGTATTTTTTGTTGTTTATTTTTCATGTCATTTTACATTATTCACTCTAGAGTTGATTTCTTAGCCTTCACTGCCACACCATGGCTGTAAAATAGATGCAGATGGGAAGGAGTTCTTCTGCGGAGGAGGAGTGTGGGAGAGAGTGCAGTACATTACTCCTCTAATGGATGGCAGTGTTGGTGCACAGAAACCTTGTCCTATGGTATTCATCATTATTATCACCACTGAGGACATCTCTAAGCAAACAGCATATTATATAACGATATCATGACTGATGCAGAGGTGCATCAGTGAGGAACTTCTGAAATGCCAAACCATCCTTTTAGTCGCTGCCCAGCTCTGCCAGTGTGGGTATACAGTAACTCACACTGAAAGTATTTTGGAGGCTTTTAAGTGCTACCTTTTTACTCCAAGCTTATTGAATTAGTCCACTACCCCTTTTCGGTTATGTCATGGTAATTGGAGTCAATAGAGCTTGGACATTTAGATGTTTAGGTACTAAATCACTTGCTACAGTGACTCAGTGGTGCTATGGGTGGATCCATTTTCAGAGCAATCACATGATTTGGTTTAAACAAAGGTATGTGTCCCACTTCAAAATCAGCTGGCTCTGTCCTTACAAGCCTTTCTCAGTACTTTTTTGTGCAATCTTCATCTCTGTAATATAAACATGTCAAGGAGATTTAAGGATGATGAAAAACGTAACGTTATAACTATAACTACTGTTCCCTGAAGGAGGGAAACGAGGTAGAACATGCTATGGGGATTTCTCTCACGGCTTAGGTTGAAGTATTTTAATTCACACCTGACAAGGCCAATGAAATCCCTTCAATGCCGCTTTTCTCCAAGCCCAGGTGAAGGGGGTAAACTAGTGTTTACCCTTCAGAGTACAGTAGTTATAGTCTTGACGCTACGTTCCCTTTCAGTCAGTCAACTTCGGCAAAACATACTATGGGGAAATAAAGTCACGCCCCAAGCTGACCCCAAAGGATACTAAATGAAAGGGCCCATGACAGACCACCCAGACCTGACCCACAAGAAGCAGCAATCTGGGTATTGTGCACTTCACTGTGCGCTGCCTTGTGACTCTCCCATATCCCAGCTGTAAGCACACTAGAAGCAGTAACATCCAAGCATAAATCCTCACAAAGTGTGTGGTGATGCCCAACTTTAAATAACGCCCAAGGCGCTGCCAGACCCATGGTGGAGTGGGAGAGTACACAGCTAGGTAACCTTTGACCCTGCGATATGCCAGGGAGATTACTTAGAGAGCGCCCTGTCTCGAGCTGGATTAGCAAAACATATGAAAAGATTGTCACATAAACGGATATTCCGAGACCGCTCAATGAATGTGCGTAAAGCGTGTACCGAACACAAGGCATCTAAATTCTGTTGCTCTTCAGACGCAAAAGAAGGAGGGAAATATCTCAAAAGACAAGATCCTTCAGGAAATAAGCAACGTCACCTTAGAGTCGCCCGGGCGAACTGAGTACAGGGAGGGTGTATGGATAATGCGTGGAGGTCCCCCACACACATATCCAATGCCAAAGCCACGAGCAGGGAGGTCTTGTAGGAGAGGATACTCAGATCCACAGACCCCAGTGGTTCAAAGGGGGCCTCACACAGAGCACCCTAAATCCCTAGTGGGCTCAATAGAGTTAGAGACCGGTCTGAGGCCCCACACACCCTTTTAGGAACCGCACCACAAGGGGATGAGTCCCTGGAGTTGCGCCATCAATTCCCACGTGACATGCTGAAATAGCTGCCATGTACACTTTTCATGTGGAATGCCTGCCCCTGCTCAAAAAGCTCCTGTAGGAACACAAGGATGTCCTTCAGAGCTAGTTCATTTTCAGTGCTCTCTATCTTGGCACCAGAGCTCAAACACCTTTCACTTGATACGCATACCCCCCCCCATCCTTAAAGACTGAATAGTAGAAGTAACATTTGGAAATAGCCCCCTAGCCATCAGATTGGCCCTCTCAGGCATGGGCAAGTTTGGCCAGGCCCATAGGAACTAAATCCCTGGCCAAACCTGCCCATGCCAAACCTGCCCGTGCTCCTGTGCAATGGGAGTTGCCATGGATTCCCACAAACTTCTTAAGAACAACTTCCAGACAACTTCCGGTGAAACTGGAGGGTGCACAATTCAAATAAATAATAATCACAATTATGGATATTAAACATGTAGGTACATACAAGTTTCTTATATCGGTTGAAAGCTTAAATTCTTGTTAATCTAACTGCACTGTCCGATTTACAGTAGCCATTACAGCGAAAGCATGCCATGCGATTTTGTTTAGGACGGCGCCCCACATCAAAATATTTGTCCACCGGCACAGGTTTCATAAATTCAAAAATAGCGATTAAAAATGCACTTACTTTTTGAAAATCTTCCTCTGATTTGTCATCCAAAGGGTACCAGTTATAACATGTAGTGTCGTTTTGTTAGATTAAATCCTTCTTTATATCCCAAAAAGTCTGTTTAGGAATCCAAAAAAAGGAATCCAAAAATCTACCACTAAACTTTGTTAAAACAAGTCAAAATATGTTTCTATTGACTCCTCAGATACTCTAAAATGTAATCAAACTATAATATTTCTTACGGAAAGAAGTATGTTCAATAGGAAAATGATATTAGCAGGTGCATCTTGTCTTCATCGCCCGCACATACACAAATTTCCAATAGTGTGTCCTAGTACTAAAACTCATTATTCTTACTCGTTTTGGAAGAAACAAGCCTGAAACCTTGAACATGGAGTGCTGAAACCCTGTGGAAGCCATAGGGATTGCATACTGGAGATTTAATTATTTCCCTATACTTTCCATTGTAAGAGCATGGGCTCTCAAAAAAAAAAAGTTGGTTTTTCTTTGGATTTCCTCCTACCATATCTATTGTGTTATAATCTCCTACATTATTTTAACATTTCTACAAACTTCAAAGTGTCTTCTTTCCAATGGTACCAATTATATGCATATCCTGGCGTCAGGGCCTGAGCAACAGGCAGTTTACTTTGGGCACGTCAGTCAGGCGGAAATTTAGAAAAAAGGACCCTAGCCCTAAGAAGTTTTAAAAAGGAGAATGATCTCTGTGAACTGAGGTTTCTTAGGCCAACGAGGAGCCACAAGAATCAACAACAAGCCCTCTAGGTGCACCCTCTCCAGGTGGGCTGAACCAGGTCCATGGTGCTCTAGTGGGTCCGTTGCCAATGAAGCGCTTGAGTCCCTCATCGAGAGAAACGGACAACAAAGTGCACTTCCTTGTGATGCATAAAGATCTATTTTGTCCCTGCCGAACATTTCCCATATTTGGGAGACGACCCAGGGTTGTACCCACCACTCCTAACAGAGAGGGCCCCACCTGGATAGAAGGCTCGACAGGGACCCGTAGGCTCGACAGGGACATCCAAAACGATCGGCTGTGAGACGCTTCTAGTGCTGGAAAGGCTGCAACAACAATAGCCCCAAGGGAAATGGCTTCTATCACAGAAGTCATCTTCCCCGGTAGGTGTAGGCACTGGTGAAAACACATTGCGTGACCCTGCCGAAATTGCTCTAATCAGAGCCAGAACCTGGACACCCCTATGGGGATAAACTCACTCGGAAATCACTCTTTTCTAACTCGAGACCCAGAAACAAAATGCGCTGAGATGGAGTCAGACAGCTCTATTTCTGGTTTCCTATGAAGCCTAAAGACTGAGTATGGGACACCAACATGTATGTGTGTAGCACTGCTTGCCCCCAACCCGACCGTCGACTGTAATATCCGGCTACTCGTGAGCATTCTGAATTCATTTAAACCTTGAACTTGGCGTAAAGTCCCGACCCCTTTTCAGAACCAGGAAATACCGGCTGTACCAGGCGTCCTGGATCCAACATAGAAACCACTCAGATTGCCCACGTCTGGAGACGGGAGGATATTCCCTCCCTCAAATAGGACACTGTGCGGGTATATCAATCCCCCAGTTAGCCATGATGAGGCTTCTAGTTTAAGCTGTTAGCTAGCCTCTTTGACCACAGCACGGTCCGTTTAGAATAACCAAACTAGCTACATATACTAAACAAACTACCAAAGCAATTCCACCGTTAGGTAGCCAGAATAGCTAGCGGTTGCTAGCTCACCTCCGCGAGATAGCTAACCTGGCTAGCACAATATGCAGAGCTTGTTAGCTAGCTAGCCTGGTCTCAAAAGTCCCCCCAAGGGCATGTGGAGAAATGTGTGGGAATTGTGGGAAGGTGAGCAGCGAAAACCCTGCTAGCGGAGCGGTAGAAAAAGTTGAGCTCTGCTCTAATTTATGCAAATTTCTAGCAAATTGTTGGAGCGAAGCGTTGTCAAGAGGAGGTGCCACCTCTGGTCAAAACCCACCGTCACGCTTATCATCTTTGGAAGGCGTGGCTTCCAGCGAGGTGCGGATTTCATTGGCCTTGTCAGGCGTGATTTTAGATCCTACAACCAGTCCAGCAAGAGTGCGACTCCCCATACATAGTATGTTGTACCGAAGTTGACTGACTGGTAGGAAACACAATGATTATGGTACCTTGTAAATGAAGGGAGTGGCGCAGGGGGTCTAAGGCACTGTATCTCAGTGTAAGAGGCGTCACTACAAACCCTGGTTCAAATCCAGGCTGTATCACATCTGGCCGTGATTGGGAGTCCCATAGGGCGGCGCACAATTGGCCCAGCATTGTCCGTGTTTGGCCTGGGTAGGCCGTCATTGTAAATAGGAATTTGTTCTTAACTGACTTGCCTAGTTAAATAAAAAAAAAAATGATTAATTCTGATAGTTTGTGCTGGAAAAGGTGACAGGAAGACAAAACATGAAGCTAACAATATTACTCCAATGAATATGCTAATCTTTCACATCTATGCTCTTGAAAAGCTACCACGAATCACGTAACTGTTATTTTCTCTCTCTGACTCAAAATGTATTACAACATGCCTGAACAGTATGTACAGTTCATGTTCTAAATTACATATACATATATATAATACATAACAATTGAACAGACATGGTTGCTTAGTTCCAATAACCTTGAAAACAGATCCTTTGTGTAGATGATGTCATCAGCTTTCTGAGACAAAGCTGAGGTCACAATAAACCACGCAGCTATGTGGGAGGAGACCAAGGTGTCAGAACTGAACCCAAAACATTTTTATAACATGAATAGCTAGTCTCCATATGAAGCAGTCTCTGAAATATGAATGCCTCCCTTGTTACTCCCACCTTATAATTAGGCTACAGCTGTCATCATAATTTCTCATCTCTGTGGATGGAGTAGAGCAACACAGTCCTCATCATTGCAGTACCTGCCTGCAAGGTGCTCATTAATGATCCGATGGACTCTGATGTTGTAAAGGGTTTAGATAACCCTGTTTACTCTGCTTGCTCAAATAGTTGTTTTTCATCATTTCCTGAAATGAGGAAAAGTTTTTGTAGGGGTGGGCTGAAATGCTGCTGGTTGCGGCTCTTGAACAGTGACTTGTCACAGACAGCCAGACACAGGGATCATGTTGAATAGAGAGCTTGATGTTTAAATTGCCATGCAGAATTTATTTTGGGAAGTTGGATAAACAAATTCAAATGTCATTGTCACAATGGACGTATTGACAGAGTTTCAGCAGTGTCATCTGCAAGGTTGACTGTGGGGGATGAGAGGGTTCATTTGGAATCCTGGTGATGGATCCCTACAAAGGCTGATTAGGAACTGATGGAAACGATCCAGGACAGATCATACACAGGCACTAATCTCCAGCCATGCACCGCCAATGCGATTTAGTCGTGTTTGTCTTGGCTGTGGCGAACCTCCACACAGAGCCAGTTTCAGGGTAAGGCTGGCCAGCAGTGTGCTAGGTAGCAGCCGGTTAACAGAGATCAAATCATACATGTGTTTGAGGAATGCAAATGTACATGCACATTACAGAGTACTGTCCATATGGAGGAGTTAGCTATTGTGAGGTCAGAATGATTTGACGCATACCGTAAAACAGGGCAGTTTTACGGTGGTTTCAGATGCCAGCTGCTTGAAGAGGCAGACAGGGTTGTTGTTTTTTCTTCACGTGCTGAAGAAACCTTTTTGTCCTTGTCTAGCTTGGCTAGATACCCAACCACAGCCCTCGTTTGTAGAAGGGTGTTTAAAATAAGTACATCAGTGTTTCCCCTAAGATTTTTTCAGTAGTGGTGGCAAGGGGGGTGCATTGCTGCTAGAGTTAGCGCAAGGACATGCTAGCTGTTGCCATAGACTTCCAGTCATTGAGCCAATGACTACGCATTAAAATGCGAGTCTCGGGAGAAAAATATATACAGTACCAGTCAAAAGTTTGGACACACCTACTCATTCAAGGGTTTTTCTTTATTTATACATTGTAGAATAATAGTGAAGACATCAAAACTATGAAATAACACATATGGAATCAAATATGGAATCAAAAAAGTGTTAAACAAAATCAAAATATATTTTATATTTGAGATTCTTCAAAGTAGCCACTGTTTGCCTTGACAGCTTTGCACACTCTTGGCATTCTCTCAACCAGCTTCACCTGGAATACTTGTCCAACAGTCTTGAAGGAGTTCCCACATATCCTGAGCACTTCTTGGCTGCTTTTCCTTCACTCTGTGGTCCAACTCATCCCAAACCATCTCAATTGGGTTGATGTCGGGTGATTGTGGAGGCTAGGTCATCTGATGCAGCACGCCATCACTCTCCTTCTTGGTCAAATAGCCCTTACACAGCCTGGAGGTGTGTTGGGTCATTGTCCTGTTGAAAAACAAATAGTCCCACTAAGCGCAATCCAGATGGGATGGCGTATCGATGCAAAATGCTGTAGTAGACATGCTGGTTAAGTGTAACTTGAATTCTAAATAAATCACTGACAGTGTCATCAGCAAAGCAACCCCACACCATCACACCTCCTTCTCCATGCTTCACAGTGGGAACTACACATGCAGAGATAATCTGTTCACCTACTCTACGTCTCACAAAGACACGGCTGTTGGAACCAAAAATCTCAAATATGTTCTCATCAGACCAAAGGACAGATTTCTACTGGTCTAATGTCCATTGCTCGTGTTTCTTGGCCCAAGCAAGTCTCTTCTTCTTATTGATGTCCTTTAGTAGTGGTTTCTTTGCAGCAATTCGACCACGAAGGCCTGATTTCATGCAGTCTCCTCTGAACAGTTGATGTTGAGATGTGTCTGTTACTTGAACTCTGAAGCATTTAGTTGGGCTGCAATTTCTGAGGCTGGTAACTCTAATGAACTTTTCCTCTGAAGAAGAGGTAGCTCTGGGCCTTCCATTCCTGTGGCGGTCCTCATGAGAGCCAGTTTCATCATAGCGCATGATGGTTCTTGCATCTGCACTTGAAGAAACGTTCAAAGTTCTTGACATTATCCGCATTGACTGACCTTCATGTAATAAAGTAATGATGGACTGTCATTTCTCTTTAATTATTTGAGATGTTAGATCTTAGATGTCATCCTGACCAACTTGCCCTCTAAATACACCTCTGCTGTCTTCAACCAGGATCTCAGCGATCACTGCCTCATTGCCTGCGTCCGTAATGAGTCCGCGGTCAAACGACCACCCATTATCACTGTCAAACCCTCCCTAAAACACTTCCGCGAGCAGGCCTTTCTAATAGACCTGGCCCGGGTATCCTGGAAGGATATTGACCTCATCCGTCAGTAGAGGATGCCTGGTTGCTCTTTAAAAGTGCTTTCCTCACCATCTTAAATAAGCATGCCCCATTCAAAAAATGTAGAACTAAGAACAGATATAGCCCTTGGTTCACCCCAGACTTGACTGCCCTTGACCAGCACAAAAACATCCTGTGGCGTTCTAAATTAGCATCGAATAGCCCCCGCGATATGGAACTTTTCAGGGAAGTCAGGAACCAATATACACAGTCAGTTAGGAAAGCTAAGACTAGCATTTTCAAACAGAAAGTTGCATCCTGTAGCACTGACTCCAAAAAGTTTTGGGACACTGTAAAGTCCATGGAGAATAACAGCACCTCCTCCCAGCTGCCCACTCCACTGAGGCTAGGAAACACTGTCATCACCGATAAATCTACGATAATCGATCATTTCAATAAAAAATTTCTACGGCTGGCCATGCTTTCCACCTGGCTACCCCTACCCCGGTCAACAGCTCTGCACCCCCCACAGCAACTCGCCCAAGCCTCCCCCATTTCTCCTTCACCCAAATCCAGATAGCTGATGTTCTGAAAGAGCTGCAAAATCTGGATCCCTATAAATCAGCTGGGCTAGACAATCTGGACCCTCTCTTTCTAAAATGATCTGCCGAAATAGTTGCAACCCCTATTACTAGCCTATTCAACCTCTCTTTCGTATCGTCTGAGATCACCAAAGATTGGAAAGCTGCCGCGGTCATCCCCCTCTTCAAAGAGGGAGACACTCTAGACCCAAACTGTTATAGACCTATATCTATCCTGCCCTGCCTTTCTTAAATCTTAACAAACAGATCACCGACCATTTAGAATCCTACCGTACCTTCTCCGCTTTGCAATCTGGTTTCCGAGCTGGTCATGGGTGCACCTCAGCCACGCTCAAGATCCTAAACGATATCATAACCGCCATCGATAAAAGACAGTACTGTGCCGCCGTCTTCATCGACCTGGCCAATGCTTTCGACTCTGTCAATCACCGCATTCTTATTGGCAGCCTCAATAGCCTTGCTTTCTCAAATGACTGCCTCGCCTGGTTCACCAACTACTTCTCAGATAGAGTTCAGTGTGTCAAATCGGAGGGCCTGTTGTCCGGACTTCTGGCAGTCTCTATGGGGGTGCCACATGGTTCAATTCTTGGGCCGATTCTTTTCTCTGTGTATATCAATGATGTCGCTCTTGCTGCTGGTGATTCTCTGATCCACCTCTACGCAGATGACACACCATTCTGTATACATCTGGCCCTTCTTTGGACACTGTGTTAACAAACCTCCAAACGAGCTTAAATGCCATACGAGCTTAAACAAGTTTAAATGCCAATAACAACACTCCTTCCGTGGCCTCCAACTGCTTTTAAATGCTAGTAAAACTAAATGCATGCTCTTCAATCGATTGCTGCCCGCACCCCCCAGCCCGACTAGCATCAGTACTCTGGACGGTTCTGACTTAGAATATGTGGACAACTACAAATGCCTAGGTGTCTGGTTAGACTGTAAACTCTCCTTCCAGACTCACATTAAGCATCTCCAATCCAAAATTAAATCTAGAATCAGCTTCCTATTTCTCAACAAAGCCTCCTTCACTCATGCTGCCAAACATACCCTCGTAAAACTGACGATCCTACCGATCCTTGACTTCGGCGATGTCATTTACAAAATAGCATCCAACACTCTATCTACCACTGCGACCTGTATGCTCTCATTGGCTGGCCCTCGCTACATATTCATCGCCAAACCCACTGGCTCCAGGTCATCTATAAGTCTTTGCTAGGCAAAGCCCCACCTTAATACAGCTCACTGGTAACCATAGCAACACCCTCCCGTAGCACGTGCTCCAGTAAATATATTTCACTGGTCATCCCCAATGCCAACACTTCCTTTGGCCGCCTTTCCTTCCAGTTTTCTGCTGCCAATGACTGGAACGAATTGCAAAAATCACTGAAGCTGGAGACTTATATCTCCCTCTCTAACTTTAAGCATCAGCTGTCAGAGCAGTTTACCGATCACTGTACCTGTACACTGCCAATCTGTAAATAGCACACCCAACTACCTCATCCCCATATTGTTATTTATCTTCTTGCTCTTTTGCACCCCAGTATCTCTACTTGCATATCATCATCTGCACATCTTTCACTCCAGTGTTAATGCTAAATTGTAATTATTTCACCTCACACACTGTATACAGATTTTTCTATTGTGTTATTGACTGTACGTTTATTCCATGTGTAACTATGTGTTGTTGTTTGTGTCACAATGCTTTGCTTTATCTTGGCCAGGTCGCAGTTGTAAATGAGAACTTGTTCTCAACTGGCCTACCTGGTTAAATAACCAATGCGACACAAACAACAACACAGAGTTACACATGGAATAAACAAAACATACAGTCAATAACACAGTAGGGGGGAAAAAGTCTATATACAGTGTGTGCAAATGAGGTAACACATCTTCTTCACATAGAGTCGATCAGGATGTTGATTGTGGCCTGTGGAATGTTGTCCCACTCCTCTTCAGTGGCTGTGCCATGTTGCTGTATATTGGCGGAAACTGGAACACACTGTCGTAGATGTCGATTCAGAGCATCCAAAACACGTTCAATGGGTGACATGTCTGGTGAGTATGAAGGCCATGGAAGAACTGGGACATTTTCAGCTTCCAGGAATTGTGTACAAATCCTTGCGACATTGGGTTGTGCATTATCATGCTTTAACATGAGGTGATGGCGGCGGATGAATGGCACGACAATGGGCCTCAGGATCTCATCACGGTACCTCTGTGCATTCAAATTGCCATTGACAAATGCAGTTGTGTTCATTGTCTGTAACTTATGCTTGCCTATACCATAACCCCACTGCCACCATGGGTCAGTCTGTTAATGACGATGACATCAGCAAACCGCTCGCCCACACGGCGCCATACTATCCGTGAAGTCTGTTACGACGCCGAACTGCAGTGAGGTCAAGATCCCGGTGTGCACACAGATGAGCTTCCCTGATACGGTTTCTGACAGTTTGTTCAGAAATTCTTCTGTTGTGCAAAACCCACAGTTTCATCAGCTGCCCGGGTGGCTGGTCTCAGACGATCCCGCAGGTGAAGAAGCCGGATGTGGAGGTCCTCAGTCTCAAACCTTGAGACATCTGTGACTTTGTGTTGTGTGACAAAACTGCACATTTTAGAGTAGCCTTTTATTGTCCCCAGCACAAGGTCCACCTGTGTAATGATCATGATGTTTAATAATCTTCTAGATATGTCATACCTGTCAGGGGGATGGATTAGCATGGCAAAAGAGAAGTGCTCACTAACAGGGATGTAAACATATTTGTTCACAACATTTGAGAGAAATAAGCTTTTTGTGCATATGGACATTTTCTGGGATCTTTTATTTCAGCTCATGAAACATGGGACCAACACTTTACATGTTATTTATATATATATAGTTTTTATAATATTTGCATTAAGTTTAAACAATTATTCCTGCACAATGTTATAATATACAATTGAACAATAATTCATCCTCATCTCCCCTCTCTATTATTATATTATAATGCACATGATCTGAAGGGCAAGCGATCAAAATAAATGACATCATATTTTTTTGCAGCGATGGCAACAATTTAGCAGCGGTGGCTATAGGGGAATCACTTGAGTACATTCTGTATGCATTATTCATGATTTGGGGCTAAATTGCCTCTCATGTCAGTGCAAACAATGCAAACGTTTCCTGCTTGCATTTTCTTTGATGATTTATTTAGCTGTAGCTGGGGTTTATGCACATTTAGAAATAATCTGACATATGAAATCCTGGAAAATGGGGGGGTTGTAAAAGTGAAGATGGTGTGTGG
This sequence comes from Salvelinus alpinus, assembly GCF_045679555.1. Classification (NCBI taxonomy): domain Eukaryota; kingdom Metazoa; phylum Chordata; class Actinopteri; order Salmoniformes; family Salmonidae; genus Salvelinus; species Salvelinus alpinus. Next base: position 45,375,804 of record NC_092098.1, on the reverse strand, counting down.
GCATCCACAGCTTTGTGCATGATGCTCCTAGTACTCTGAACATGTAAACACACTAAATTCAATCCAATATGAGGTTCCAAGCCATGTCAATCTGCCAAACTCTTCATTTTTCATATGCTCTGACAAAATGAACTGAAGTCGTTGCCATTTGTCGGGGTTGTCATAATAAAACGGATGAGTCAGTGTGACCAGAGATATTAGTTTGGGGGTTTGATGTCCAGGTGTTATGTTTCTATTTGCTCTGCATGGAACCATTGCAGTTGGCAGTATTGGATGATAATAGCCTTTTCATTAAAAGGGGTACTGGAAGCCTCAAGCCTGTCTGACTGGCATGTCATCGTCACTCACTGGGCGCATACTGGTTGAATCAACGTTTTTTCCACATCATTTCAATGAAATTACGTTGAACCAACGTGGAATAGACATTGAATTGACATCTGTGCCCAGTGGGCAGTGTTCCTTATTCAAGACACCTACAGAGCCTGCGTCTGACTGGCATGTAATCATCAGTGTTCCCTACCGAGCCAGCCACATTATTCCCCCGCTTCTGGTTGTCAGTGCTCAGAAAGCGTCTGGCACTGCACATCCTTCTTTTTACCAGCCAGAGATGGTCCACCGCAATTTTAGTCCCATCTCCATGGCCCTTAAGTGGCTGCTGAGAAGCACGGGTATTTTTGGAAAGTGATCTGGGAGTATTTGTGTTGACAGAATATGTCACTATCCTTTCAAATGGAAACATGCTCAATAAGCAGTCAGATGAAACAGGTCATTCACTTATTTCAATTAGATGATTGAGCATGTTATAACTTCATATATGAGTTGCCAGCATTATTTCAATAGCATTTTCTTCCAAATGATTGTGTTGGCGACTGCATTGTTCGCCTGTCCTCTCAGAGGGATGTTTATATACTCACTATTGTCAATCTGTATTCAGCCGTGGTATTTGTCTGGTGTGGAAACTCCATTTGTTATTGTATTCAGGCGTGTTGTTTACCACTGCAGGGATTTCTCCAATGATCTGATATAACTGTCGTTGGAAATATATAATGGATATGACATGTATATGACGTATCATCAAACAATAGTGTTCATATTGTTGGTTTATTTAAAAAAAAAAATGTAATAAAGAGAACAAACAATGAAAAAAGCAATTTAAAAATAAACTGTGTACTTGGTCACCTCAAAATATGAACTACATTTTCAACAATAAACCAACTAATAAAGGATTGTTAAATTTGTTATGGCATTTTCATATATTATGAAATCTCATAGTTTTGAGCTCCCATGTGACACAACCACACACGTATTGCTTGCCATGTTATGTATGAAAAACCATAACCCCCAAAATAAATAAAAAACAAGTCGTTTTTTTTTAGTAGACTTATGCAACAAGTATCAATATGTCAGTAAGTGTCAGTAGGATTGTAGTGGAGTAAAAAACATGTTCGATCATCTCTTTGATGTATTCTAAAGTTTCCGTCATTGTTTTGCTCTATTGATTAAGTCGACAATTCATTATTGGGAAGTTCAAATGACAGATCTATTTTTCCCAAGATAGGCAAAATACAATAACACCGTGTCACGATTGTTGTAATGGACGGACCAAGGCGCAGCGTGTGTAGAGTTCCACATCTTTATTACGGTGAAAACTTCAACCAAAAAAACAATAAACCAACAACGAAAACGTGACATCAGTGGTGCAACAAGCACAAACACAAACACAATATCCCACAAAGCAGGTGGGAGAAAGGGCTTCCTAAATATGATCCTCAATTCGAGGCAACGATTACCAGCTCCCTCTAATTGGAAACCATACAACCCAGCCACATAGAAAATCAATGACTAGAACACCCCCCTAGTCACGCTCTGACCTAAACACCATAGAGAACCGAGGGCTCTCTATGGGCAGGGCGTGACACACCGCCTCTCCATTCCAGAAGCCATTGTATTCAGGAACATATAGTGGTGTCGGTTATGGCTACAGACAATACAGCCCATCTTCAAGAACCTCTTAGGACTCGGATCCCGCTAGCGGGATAAAAATCGACGACATCCGGTGAAGCTGGAGCGCACCAAATTCAAATGACAAAATTGTAATATTAAACATTCATGAACATACAAGTGTCTTACATCATTTAAAAGCTTAACTTCTTGTTAATCCAAACGCGTTGTCAGATTTCAAAAAGGCTTTATGGCGAATGCATACTATGTGATTATCTGAGGACAGTGCCCCACTTTAAAATACTTTTTCAACCAGCACCGGCTTCACAAAAATCACAAATAGCGATAAAATAAATCACTTATATTTGAAGATCTTCCTCTGTTTGCAATCCCAAGGGTCCCAGCTACACAATGAATGTTCATTTTGTTCGATAAAGTCTTTATCTTTATATCCAAAACGTCTGTTTAGTTGGTGCCATTGATTTCAGTAATCCACTCCTTCAACATGCAGGCAAAGGAATCCAAAAAGCTACTGGTAAACTTCATCCAAACAAGTCAAACAATGTTTCTAATCAATCCTCAGGTGCCCTAATATGTAAATAAACGATCATATTTCAGACGGAAAGAACGGTGTTCAATAGAAAAGGAAAATAACGAAGAGTGCGCCCTCGTTCGCGTGCGCAAAAAGTCTACATGTCCTGATGAGAACACCTTGGATAAACTACAACTACTTGTTTGTTTTTCAAGAAACAAGCCTGAAACCCATTCTAAAGACTGTTGACGTCTAGTGGAAGCCATAGGAACTGCAATCTGGGTCCTATTTTTTTGTATATCCCATAGGCTGGCATTGAAAAGGCCTGTGACCACACAAAAAAATACTTCCGGATGGATTTGCCTGTTTTAGCCTGCCATATCAGTTCTGTTATACTCACAGACATGATTCTAACAGTTTTAGAAACTTCAGAGTGTTTTCTATCAAATGCTACCAATTATATGCATATCCTAGCTTCAGTTTACTTTGGGCACGTCAGTCATCCGGAAATTCAGGATACTGCCCCTAGCCCTTAATGTGTGTCATTAATGAGCGTCCATGTTATTATATCTTTAAGAGAAATCGTAGCATTAGCTCGGGGCTTTAAGCACAACCCCTGAGTGAAGTCTCTCCACTAAAACAGAGAGAAGCAACCTCTACTCTACTCTCCCCTGACAGTTTTATCTTCTCGCTATATCAATTAAGCATCACGCTGGATCTCCTGGCTCAGCCAGAGGTGGAGTGGTCAGATAGCCCAGCATTTCATATGATAACCACACAGGCTGTGCTGTGATATGGCAGTCTAACACAGAGCTCTGCCTGGGAGATCAAAGTGGAGACTGCAGCACCTCGCAAGCCCAGGCAGACAGGCAGCACAGAGGCAGACAGGCAGCACAGAGGCAGACAGGCAGCACAGAGGCAGACAGGCAGCACAGAGGCAGGCAGGCAGGCAGCACAGAGGCAGGCAGGCAGGCAGCACAGAGGCAGGCAGGCAGGCAGCACAGAGGCAGGCAGGCAGCACAGAGGCAGCAAACAGAGCTTGAATCCCAAATGGTACCCTATTCCCTATACAGTGCACTACGTTTGACCAGGGCCCATAGAGCTCTGGTAAAAAGTAATACACCATGTAGGGAATAGAGTGCCATTTAAGACGCAGACGGGTCCTGCTGATGGCTCTTTCAGCTCTTGGCCTGGGGTCTGCTGGAGCTGCCTTGAAGATCATCCGCCTGCCTGTCAGACATCAACAGTAGCACCACTGGGTCTGAGATGCACTGGCCGGCAAACACAAACAGATAGCTGGGCGCAATTCCCCAGATGTTCTCTGGCCTTTGCCTGCCTGCCTGCCTCCCTCCCTCACCCCTCCCCCATCACCACCCTCCTTCCCCCTCCATTACGCACAGACACTGTGTGGTTATGGGAAAGAGACGCGGCTGAAATGGATAGTAGGTCTCTCAGGTTATGTTTGTGGGAAGATGTGCTCTGAGTTCTTTGAACTGAGTTCTTTGAGTCTCCAACAAAGTGTTCTTAGTATCCTTTTCAAGCATCTGAGGCCCACCTCAAACCCTACTCTGTATGCTATTCTCACTGTATTCTCTACTCAGTAATTTGTGACACAGTCATATTATCCACTGGGACTATTGAAAAGAAGACATGCTCCTGAACTTTGGCGAGTAGTATTTGGGCTGGATGTGTCAATGTGCAGTTCATATATCCATAATCTATGAGCAGAATTACTGTCTTGCCTCAACTGGCCATGAAATCCCTAGTTTGAAAGTTCTGCTGCACCATTTTCTCTAAATCCCCCCGCCCACATGGGCCAGCCCCTTAGCAATTTGAGTTTCAGCCAAATAGCTTCAGCCCCTCGACGTTTGAGTGACAGCTAGCAAGACGCACACACAGTAGAGCGAGAGAGAGAGCAATGAAGTGGTGCACATATCTGCACATTTGTGACGTAGTATGCATGTTTCTGGGACAACTTTTGGCTCGTGGGTGCTGTTTTCAGATCTACTGGCTAAAAAGTATACAGAAGTATCGGAGAATCTCTTTAATAGAATGAGAATTAGATTTTGGGGATTTTTAGTTGGAGGGAATGATTTATTCCAGTGTTTCCACAGATCTTTGTCAAAAACACATTATTATCTTAGAGGGCAACATAATGGACCAGTGCTTTATTACATAAACAGAGGGGGACAAATAGCCTATTATGTGTTTGTACGGTATGCTAAATAAACGAAATTATGACTCCCGACCGCTCAACACCTGACAGCTTAACAGTAGGGACCTACCAATAAAAAAAACGTGTGTCCGTTGCAAACTATTTTCCTACGGTGTGTACTAATGAATACACCCCAGGGGCAATTCCATGGTAACAGATTGATGCTGAGACTCTGAGACTCTAACAGATTGATGCTGAGATTTTTCACTTTAAAATGTATGCCAAACCAAAATCAATGATTGCAAAGTTAAACAAACCGTACAACTCTATGCACAATGACTACTTTTATAAATGTCCACTGAACATTTTACAAAAACACATTTACTTGAATAACAGTTCAGATGCAAAGTTTGGTACAGAATGACAGTTCGTGCTGTTTGTACTGTCATTTGTTACCAAGCTTTTCATCTGCACTGTTCCTCAAGTAAATAGAGAGATTGGGACTATAAGGTTATATCTGCAAAAAGATGATTCTGAGATAATTGGCTTTAAAGTTTCGAAAACCTCATTGGTTTGAATGGTGTCAGCAATTTTTATATTGTATTCCTTTGACCTTAACAACATGAATTGGGTTATTTAGAGTACTATATAGGTAGAGAACATTGAACAGAACAAGCCTATGACAATAACAACATTTTGACAAAAAAGCAGATAGACCCAAGCTCTTGTAATGTTTTTGTAACATTTCCTGAGTAAATTGTTTAAAGTAGACCTTTTGCATATAGTTGTATGGTTTGTTTAACTTTGAAATCAAGGGTTATTGTTTGACACATTTTCAAGTGACAAATCTGAGTCTCTGCATCCTTCTGTTACCATGGAATTATGTGTCTCTGAAGCCGTTTAGAAATACAAATGGTTTATATGCTCAGAATAGTATTTAGACAATTAAGTCAAGGTTCTCTCTCCCAGTAGGCTACAAAGCCATTTAACCAAATTAAAGATGGAATTACATTTGTAATGAAAAGTAATTGACTGTTGTGTAATTAAAACCAAGACAAATGATCTTGTCTGCTTCACCATTCAGTATTTGCAATAGCTTTTAATCCATCCGCTTGTAAACTAATTAAGACCTCTCCAGACCTTTCATGAATGTAAGAGTATAAGGGTTCATAGCTCCTTGCTTGTGATTGGCATGCCCACATCAAATTAGGTAAAGGTGTGCCAGATGTCAAAAGTCACACACTTGTGAAATACTTGCTCAATAGTCTCAAGGGTAGACCTGGTTTATCAGAGTATTGTGTCATAGCCACAGGTGTGCTTCTGGTTTGTATGGGTATTTGGGCTGAGAAATACAGGTGTAGATCTAGTTTATATTAGTATTAGCACTCAGTCAAAGGTGTAGACCTGGTTTGTAGGGGTACTGGAGCTGACGTGCAGGGGTAGACCTGGTTTGTAGGAGTACTGGAGCTGAAGTGCAGGTCTAGACCTGGTATGTAGGAGTACTGGAGCTGAAGTGCAGGGGTAGACCTGGTTTGTAGGAGTACTGGAGCTGAAGTGCAGGGGTAGACCTGGTTTGTAGGAGTACTGGAGCTGAAGTGCAGGGGTAGACCTGGTTTGTAGGAGTACTGGAGCTGAAGTGCAGGTCTAGACCTGGTTTGTAGGAGTACTGGAGCTGAAGTGCAGGGGTAGACCTGGTTTGTAGGAGTACTGGAGCTGAAGTGCAGGGGTAGACCTGGTTTGTAGGAGTACTGGAGCTGAAGTGCAGGGGTAGACCTGGTTTGTAGGAGTACTGGAGCTGAAGTGCAGGGGTAGACCTGGTTTGTAGGAGTACTGGAGCTGAAGTGCAGGGGTAGACCTGGTTTGTAGGAGTACTGGAGCTGAAGTGCAGGGGTAGACCTGGTTTGTAGGAGTACTGGAGCTGAAGTGCAGGGGTAGACCTGGTTTGTAGGAGTACTGGAGCTGAAGTGCAGGGGTAGACCTGGTTTGTAGGAGTACTGGAGCTGAAGTGCAGGGGTAGACCTGGTTTGTAGGAGTACTGGAGCTGAAGTGCTGGTCTAGACCTGGTTTGTAGGAGTACTGGAGCTGAAGTGCAGGGGTAGACCTGGTTTGTAGGAGTACTGGAGCTGAAGTGCAGGGGTAGACCTGGTTTGTAGGAGTACTGGAGCTGAAGTGCAGGGGTAGACCTGGTTTGTAGGAGTACTGGAGCTGAAGTGCAGGGGTAGACCTGGTTTGTAGGAGTACTGGAGCTGAAGTGCAGGGGTAGACCTGGTTTGTAGGAGTACTGGAGCTGACGTGCAGGGGTAGACCTGGTTTGTAGGAGTACTGGAGCTGAAGTGCAGGTCTAGACCTGGTTTGTAGGAGTACTGGAGCTGAAGTGCAGGGGTAGACCTGGTTTGTAGGAGTCCTGGAGCTGAAGTGCAGGGGTAGACCTGGTTTGTAGGAGTACTGGAGCTGAAGTGCAGGTCTAGACCTGGTTTGTAGGAGTACTGGAGCTGAAGTGCAGGTCTAGACCTGGTTTGTAGGAGTACTGGAGCTGAAGTGCAGGGGTAGACCTGGTTTGTAGGGGTACTGGAGCTGAAGTGCAGGGGTAGACCTGGTTTGTAGGAGTACTGGAGCTGAAGTGCAGGGGTAGACCTGGTTTGTAGGAGTACTGGAGCTGAAGTGCAGGGGTAGACCTGGTTTGTAGGAGTACTGGAGCTGAAGTGCAGGGGTAGACCTGGTTTGTAGGAGTACTGGAGCTGAAGTGCAGGGGTAGACCTGGTTTGTAGGAGTACTGGAGCTGAAGTGCAGGTCTAGACCTGGTTTGTAGGAGTACTGGAGCTGAAGTGCAGGGGTAGACCTGGTTTGTAGGAGTACTGGAGCTGAAGTGCAGGGGTAGACCTGGTTTGTAGGAGTACTGGAGCTGAAGTGCAGGTCTAGACCTGGTTTGTAGGAGTACTGGAGCTGAAGTGCAGGGGTAGACCTGGTTTGTAGGAGTACTGGAGCTGAAGTGCAGGGGTAGACCTGGTTTGTAGGAGTACTGGAGCTGAAGTGCAGGGGTAGACCTGGTTTGTAGGAGTACTGGAGCTGAAGTGCAGGTCTAGACCTGGTTTGTAGGAGTACTGGAGCTGAAGTGCAGGGGTAGACCTGGTTTGTAGGGGTACTGGAGCTGAAGTGCAGGGGTAGACCTGGTTTGTAGGAGTACTGGAGCTGAAGTGCAGGTCTAGACCTGGTTTGTAGGAGTACTGGAGCTGAAGTGCAGGGCTAGACCTGGTTTGTAGGAGTACTGGAGCTGAAGTGCAGGGGTAGACCTGGTTTGTAGTAGTACTGGAGCTGAAGTGCAGGGGTAGACCTGGTTTGTAGGAGTACTGGAGCTGAAGTGCAGGGGTAGACCTGGTTTGTAGGAGTACTGGAGCTGAAGTGCAGGGGTAGACCTGGTTTGTAGGAGTACTGGAGCTGAAGTGCAGTGGTAGACCTGGTTTGTAGGAGTACTGGAGCTGAAGTGCAGGGGTAGACCTGGTTTGTAGGAGTACTGGAGCTGAAGTGCAGGGGTAGACCTGATTTGTAGGAGTACTGGAGCTGAAGTGCAGGGGTAGACCTGGTTTGTAGGAGTACTGGAGCTGAAGTGCAGGTCTAGACCTGGTTTGTAGGAGTACTGGAGCTGAAGTGCAGGGGTAGACCTGGTTTGTAGGGGTACTGGAGCTGAAGTGCAGGGGTAGACCTGGTTTGTAGGAGTACTGGAGCTGAAGTGCAGGGGTAGACCTGGTTTGTAGGAGTACTGGAGCTGAAGTGCAGGTCTAGACCTGGTTTGCAGTTTATGGGTATTCAGGCTTCGGGAACATTTAGACATGGCTTAGTTGACTAATTGGGTTCAAGCACAGGTCCAGACTTTGTAGGTATGTAAATTGGAGCTGGTTAGTATGAATATTGGGGCTGAAATGCGGAAGTACACCTATTTTTATGACAATTGGGGCTGACATGTAGCAGTAGACTTGTTTTGAAAAAAAACTATATTGGGTTAGACGTGCAGGTTTACACTTGTTCTGGAAGAATATTGGGGCTGAAGTACAAGTGTAGACCTGGTTTGTATGAATGTTGAGACGTGGGCCCTGGGGAATACCTGTTTTCTATGAGTATGCCCATGGATTTACCTGGTTTACATGATTAATGGGGTGTAGGGATACACACGGTTCATACAGGTAATGGGTCTGGATGGACGTCTATTGCCCATTGAAATCCTTTCTGGCAACATGTTTGTGGTAGGAAAAAAGTGAATGAGGCTGAGGCACATGTGTTATTATATACAGGTCTATACAGAAGTCACGGGACCAAGATATGCAAATAACAGAGTTGGGATGTGCAGTGAATAGCTGGATATAGATTACTACTGTTGGTGACTTTGGGAATACAGGCGTAAGGAAAGTGGGATACAGGGCTGAGATAGGTAAGTAACAGGGATGAGGTGTATTGGAAAAGGAACTGGGGTCTATTGGTAACAAATAGGGCATTTAGGGCTAGGATATGGGTGTATCGGTACTTGATTGTATCAATATTAGGATATTTGCATGTGGGTGGTAGGGTTAGGGTATGGGGGTAACAGAGCTGGGGTGTGTGTGTAAGTGGGCTGAGGTACACTACATGACCAAAAGTATGTGGACACCTGCTCGTCGATCCTCTCATTCTAAAATCTCGGGCATTAATATGGAGTTGGTCCCCCCTTTGCTGCTTTAACAGCCTCCACTCTTCTGGGAAGGCCTTCCACTAGATGTTGGAACATTTCTGCGGGGACTTGCTTCCATTCAGTCACGAGCATTAGTGAGGTTGGGCACGGATGTTGGGTGATTAGGCCTGGCTCGCAGTCTGCGTTCCATTTCATCCCAAAAATGTTCGATGGAGTTGAGGTCAGGGCTCTGTGCAAGCCAGTCAAGTTCTTCCACACTGATCTCGACAAACCATTTCTGCTCCCAGTCCCCCTCCCTGGCGCGCGAAGGCGCCAGGCTCCCCAGCATTGCGCACACCTGCCACCATCATTACGCACACCTGCCGTCCCCCCGTCCAGCGCATCAGTGATTATCGGACTCACCTGGACTCAATCACCTCTGTCATTACCTTCCCTATATCTGTCTGTTTCCCCGCTCTGTTCCCCGCTTCAGCATTAATGTTAATTTGTCTTTGTATACGTGTTTTTTACGAGATAATTTTATGCGCTACGCGCTTCAGCACTCGGCGGTCCCATTCTGTGAGTTTGTGAGGCCTACCACTTTGCGGCTACAGTTGACCGGGGCAGCTCTAGCAGGGCAGAAATTTGACGAACTGACTTGTTGGAAATGTGGCATCCTATGATGGTGCCACGTTGAAAGTCACTGAGCTCTTCAGTAAGGCCATTCTACTGACAATGTTTGTCTATGGAGATTGCATGGCTGTATACTCGATTTAATACACCTGTCATCAATTGGTGAAATAGCCGAATCCACAAATTTGAAGGGGTGTCCACATACTTTTGTTTATTCAGTGTATATAGATATTGGGGCTGAGGAATAGGGATAAATGTCTGTTAATTTTATTTTAGGCAGAGCATGTTCCCATAAAACATGCTTTTTGCATATTTTTCACCCCCCAAAATTTGCAATATGGAGGGTTACTAATGAGCATAATATTTGCATCGTGGCCTATTTGGGAAAAAGTGGGAACAAATGGGTCAAGATTGTGATAGATTCACAACACATTGATGGGCTCGACCAAATTGGCTTATTTTCACCTAATGTCTTAATGGTGTCTATTATACTGCCAGGGCCAATGGGGGGTAGAACGCAGTCTAAAGTGCTCCTCTCTTGCTTCATAAAACAAACAGAGTCTAACTGCAGGGCCGGGCAGTGAGGATCAGGGAGGAGAGTCTCCTATCGCTGAGTGCTTTTAAATGGGCCCGCTAACGTTGCATTCAGCTAACGAGCCAGGGGAGTGGGACGGCGAGTGGCTGGCCAGGTGAGAGGGCCGACCGCGTCGGGGAGAGGGCAGCGGTGGGCAACAGCAATTACTGTGCCAGACCTGCGGGTGGTGGGAGCGCAGACTAATTAGGAGGTCACCTGTTGTGCATGTCCTAAACCATTACCTCCCAGCACGGCACCGCTGTGCCACCGAGCTCTAATCATGGCTGCGGGCCCAGCAGATGGCGGCATGGGGGAGGGAGGGAGTGGGGGAAGAAGGGGAGAGAGAGGGCAAACGTGAGGTCTATTTTGTTTACCACCTGACTGTAATTGTGATGCTGATGTGAGCTGGCGGCGACTGCTTGTACATGTATGCTAATAGGAGACGGCGTTTTTAACCTGTTTACGTCTGCCTGACCTGGAAAACAATTAACCTTCAATGGAATGGATTTTGCTTCGGATTGCATTGGAATTCCTACTGTTGCCCATGAGCTGCATATTGGGTGATATATTTGCAAACATCTAATGTAATGTATTTCAGTATTTAATGTTCTGTGCTAAAGCCTCTCAAAACATGCGTTGGTGCATGATTGGCTTCACTCCCATATTCTCTGATGAATCTTGTATTGAATTCATGATCGGCTAACAATAGCTACAGTTGAAGTCGGAAGTTTACATTAACCTTAGCCAAATACATGTAAACTCAGTTTTTCACAATTCCTGACATTTAATCCTAGTAAAAATTCCCTGTCTTAGGTCAGTTAGGATCACCACTTTATTTTAAGAATGTGAAATGTCAGAATAATAGTAGAGAGAATGATTTATTTCAGCTTTGACTTCTTTCATCACATTCCCAGTGGGTCAGAAGTTTACATACACTCAATTAGTATTTGGTAGCATTGCCTTTAAATTGTTTAACTTGGGGTCAACGGTTCAGGTAGCCTTCCACAAGCTTCCCACAATAAGTTGGGTAAATTTTGGCCCATTCCTCCTGACAGAGCTGGTGTAACAGTGAGGTTTGTCAGCCTCCTGGCTCGCACACGCTTTTTCAGTTCTGCCCACAAATTTTCTATAGGATTGAGGTCAGGGGTTTGTGATGGCCACTCCAATACCTTGACTTTGTTGTCCTTAAGCCATTTTGCCACAACTTTGGAAGTATGCTTGGGGTCATTGTCCATTTGGAAGACCCATTTGCGACCAAGCTTTAACTTCCTGACTGATGTCTTGCTTCAATATATCCACATAATTTTCCTACCTCATGATGCCATCTATTTTGTGAAGTGCACCAGTCCCTTCTGCAGCAAAGCACCCTCACAACATGATGCTGCCACCCCCGTGCTTCACGGTTGGGACGGTGTTCTTCGGCTTGCAAGCTTCCACCTTTTTCCTCCAAACATAAAGATGGTCATTATGGCCAAACAGTTCTATTTTTGTTTCATCAGACCAGAGGACATTTCGCCAAAAAGTACAATCTTTGTCCCCATGTGCAGTTGCAAACCGTAGTCTGGCTTTTTTATGGCGGTTTTGGAGCAGTGGCTTCTTCCTTGCTGAGCGGCCTTTCAGGTTATGTCGATATAGGACTCGTTTTACTGTGGATATAGATACTTTTGTACCTGTTTCCTCCAGCATCTTCACATGGTCCTTTGCTGTTGTTCTGGGATTGATTTGCACTTTTCACTTCAATGTACGTTCATCTCTAGGAGAGAGAGAACTCCTTCCTGAGCGGTATGACGGCTGTGTGGTCCCAAGGTGTTTATACTTCTGTACTATTGTTTGTACAGATGAACGTGGTACCTTCAGGTTTGGAAATTGCTCCCAAGGATGAACCAGACTTGTGGAGATCTACAAAAAAAAGAGGTCTTGGCTGATTTCTTTTGACTTTCCCATGATGTCAAGCAAAGAGGCACTGAGTTTGAAGGTAGGCCTTGAAATACATCCACAGGTACACCTCCAATTGACTCAAATGATGTCAATTAGCCTATCAGCAGCTTCTAAAGCCATGACATAATTTTCTGGAATTTTCCAAGCTGTTTAAAGGCACAATCATTTTAGCGTATGTAAACTTCTGACCCACTGGAATTGTGATACAGTGAAATAATCTGTCTGTAAATAATTGTTGTAAAAATTACTTGTGTCATGCACAAAGTAGATGTCCTAACCGACTTGCCAAAACTATAGTTTGTTAACAAGAAATGTGTGAAGTTATTGAAAATCGAGTTTTAATGACTCCAACCTAAGTGTATGTAAACTTCCGACTTCAACTGTATGTTTCCATCCAATTGGCGACAGATTTTAATGCGAATATTATAAAATCAGCATTAAAACAGTACGTGTATTTTCTCACCAAAGCTGTGTTTCCATCAAACAGACTTGTTGCGGATAAAAGGTTGTGCGTGATGACGTAGTGCACATATAACACTATTTTGTGGTTAAGTTCCCATGTAAGTTATATGGCTTTCCATTGCATTTTCAACTTTGGTTTTGGTGCATGCTCTCTAGACAACAGTTCTCTGATATAGTAGACAGGAAAGCTTATATCATGAGATATGGATAAAAGTCAGATCACTTTTATTTGATCATTGGCAGCCAAGCATCGATCATCATGTCACCAGAATTCAAATAATAAAGATGTGCATCAAGCTCACCACTGTTCATCAGCACCATCGTGTATTTCATCTGCCTATAAACTCTTAGTGCTTTCCCACGTCGTAGTGGTAGTAAAACGTATCACACCATCGCGTGACTCTACGTTTACTCTGGATAGGGTGGTTGTTATATCAGTATTTACACTTCCATTTCTCGCATAACAATTTTTACCGACACAAAAAGATCCCGCCTTGTCAACTGAACAAATTCTCTGTCGACATTAATGAAATTGAATTGTGTCCATCAGCCCTGTCGTGACTTTGTTTTTATGAGTCAGGTAATTAATCCGCATGAAATGGTTGAATGGAAACCTGGTTATTCATGCATATGGTTTATGTAAAGAACAAATGGAATCACTTTGTCATCATCTAGTCATTACTTGATCTGAAAGAAAACAGATAGGAGATTCCTTCCTTCTCCATCCAGCTCTAGTCAGCTCAGAATGGCTTGTTTACATCCCATGAGATGTCATCTGTATTTGTGCCCTTCAGAGAGGCACTTTAGATGGCACCAATCCACAGTGAGCTGTCTGAAATAACCTTCTCTAGAGATTAGTGAGTAGAAACTCCAGCCTTCTGGACCAGAGCAGCTCCCAGAAGCCGCTGGAGCCACGGGCACTGAGGTTGCAGAGCTGGCCCAGCCAATCAGAGTAGACTGGAGGGCGACAGTATTATGACAGGGCTGAAGGGATGTCATTGTCTTTCTGGTGCTCTGTTATGTTGTGACATTCCAAAACGAATGGTCATTGTTCTTAATTGACTGAAAGAACACTATAGCCTTCCTCACTGACGACTTATGTAACAGCTTGAGCCTTAATAAGGGTTAGTTCTGAGAGATGTTTTCACCTTGTTTAACTGCTATTCTCTAAATTAAAAGGAATTTCAAAAAAATCTTAACACAAACATCTGCTGGCCCTTGAGTGGGTGGAGTAAATTAGGTTAGTAGTTTTCATAATTTGATTGAGTCCAACATTGCTCTGTGTACGCTGCGGATGCTGATGAATAGCTGTTGCCAGGTTACCAAATATTACTAATGTGCCTTGTTGTCATAATACAACTTAAAAATGAAATAACTCTGTAGGTAATGTAAAGTCCAGGGAGTGGATTGAGAGAGCAGATTATGCTGAGGTGGATATGTAATTACTTTTTTGTGGTAAGCAAACTGCTTTGGGAGGAGACGGTAGTGAGTTAGAGATGTTTAGGTTGGTCTGTGTCCTGATTAAAACCTATCCCTCTCATCCTATTATTAGGATGGTATGGGGATACTACCAAATGCCCCTTTTTACATTCCACACATACTGGAGGATATGAGTCTACCATGAAAGCAGCTGAAAAGCAGATACTCACATCGCATAAATCTTGCCCTAGAGGCAGCTTTGCAGAGTGGTAACTAGCTGGCACAGCACAAAGCCATAAAACCTAACCTTAACCACACTGGTAACCCTAATGCCTGACCCACATTTAGTTGTTTTCATAAATTTTTACGATATAGACAATTTCGACTGTTCAGCTGGCCATCTAGTGAAAATCATTCAGTTCTGCCTGCAGGATAATACATTAGAGCCCGACTAATATTTTTTTGGGGTCCGATTCGGATTTTTCTGGGGACAAAACGTACTAATACCTATATACCTGCTGATATATTGAATTCTCAGAAATTGCCATTCAAGACAGCAATTGTCCAAGAAATATGCTTCACATGTTGATTTCTTACATGGTGAAATGAATGACATCATTATGTCTGTAAGTGTTCAGATCAGCATGAGATTCCCTTTTTTCATCCTTTTTATTGAATATTGTTTATCGGTGGAATTATCGTCCGATAGCTGTAAAAGGCCAATATCGGCTGATAATATCAGTGAACCGACATATTGGTTGGCCTCTACTATAAAAGTCAACCAGAACTCACGTCTCCTGGATAATGGATATCATGATCAACATTTAGCCTTGCTATGTTTTAGTACTGGTATCATGTACTAACTTCCTCTAAAGAACGGATACCCAATCCCCTTATACCAGTACAGTAGTCATTGTGCTTTAGGCTGAAATAAGTGCAACCCATGTTCAGATACTGAAGTAGCAAGCTGCCCTGACAACTCAGCACATCTTTCACAGCGATCCATCAGAATAGTGTATTCTGTTAACATCTAGAACCTCAGGAGGGTTGACTCTCCTGGCTGTCAGTCAGTGATACAGATCTGTCCTCTCTAGTCTCTGTCTCTCTCCTCTCTGTTGTCCTATGCTGGCCCCTCTAGTCTCTGTTTCTCTCCTCTCTGTTGTCCTGTGCTGGCCCCTCTAGTCTCTGTTTCTCTCCTCTCTGCTCTCCTGTGCTGGCCCCTATAGTCTCTGTTTCTCTCCTCTCTGTTGTCCTGTGCTGGCCCCTCTAGTCTCTGTCTCTCTCCTCTCTGTTGTCCTGTGCTGGCCCCTCTAGTCTCTGTTTCTCTCCTCTCTGTTGTCTTATGCTGGCCCCTCTAGTCTCTGTTTCTCTCCTCTCTGTTGTCCTATGCTGGCCCCTCTAGTCTCTGTTTCTCTCCTCTCTGTTGTCCTGTGCTGGCCCCTCTAGTCTCTGTTTCTCTCCTCTCTGTTGTCCTATGCTGGCCCCTCTAGTCTCTGTTTCTCTCCTCTCTGTTGTCCTGTGCTGGCCCCTCTAGTCTCTGTTTCTCTCCTCTCTGTTGTCCTGTGCTGGCCCCTCTAGTCTCTGTCTCTCTCCTCTCTGTTGTCCTGTGCTGGCCCCTCTAGTCTCTGTTTCTCTCCTCTCTGTTGTCCTGTGCTGGCCCCTCTAGTCTCTGTTTCTCTCCTCTCTGTTGTCCTGTGCTGGCCCCTCTAGTCTCTGTCTCTCTCCTCTCTGCTCTCCTGTGCTGGCCCCTCCTGGGGTCTACATCACTCATCCAGACCCCACAACAAGGTTATTGAAGGGCGCTACCGAAAGATTAAGCAGCTCCATCCATCCATTCAAAGAGTTCTCCTCGAGGGAGCCATTATCATATCAGATCGCCATGCCAGTAATCAGAATGACTACGTAATGATTATACTTCCAGATACTGGCTCTCATTTTCAGCTCTCAGAGCTTGCAGGAATTCAGTGGTGAACACTGGCCCTTTGTTTGCCAGGTCCCTCTCCTGCTGCCAGACAGTGTATGTGTCTCCCAAATACAGGGCTCTCTTAGGGCCACAGGGCCGCCCCAAAAACAGCTACCCAAGCTGCTTCCTATCTGGACGTGTGGCCTCATACTCTGGTAGTAATGACGTGGTCTAGCCAGGGATCCAGGGAACTTTCAATTCACTCTGACCACAGGAGGCTGCTGAGGGGAGGCCGGAACGGAGCGAATGGATAACATGTGTTTGATGTGTTTGATTCCGCTCCAGCCATTACCACAAGCCCATCCTCCCCAATTACCCGTGCCACCAGCCGCCTCTTAATCTTTGTTCTTCTAACTCTCTTTGCTTCTGTCGAGGCGAGTTACGCAACCAATAGTCCGATAGGAAGGCAAGGCAGCCTAACCTTGAAAGGAGACAACTGCTACAACTTTGTGATGTAGAACAAATGGGGGAAAATTGGGTTTTCTGCATTATTCGTCAGAGCAGAGGGGATGGAGGTAGCTAGGCCTGGAATGATGCGATTAGCATCACTGGAGGTCAAGAACACTGGCGTTTGTTTCGAGGCCGTCTTTCAAGTGGAGCAAATTCATTGCCCTCTCTAGTGAAACGACTCCAGCCGGGGACGACAGTAATGTGAAACAAAAAAAAGGGGGTTGGCACTTGTCCTTCAGTGTCTTTCTCTCTCACCCTGTCCCTCAATTCTCCTCTCATCTGTCTCTCCATCCCTCAATTCTCCTCTCATCTGTCTCTCCATCCCTCAACCCCCCTCTCATCTGTCTCTCCATCCCTCAACCCCCTCTCATCTGTCTCTCCATCCCTCATTCCTCCTCTCATCTGTCTCTCCATCCCTCAATCCTCTTCTCATCCTCTCATCTGTCTCTCCATCCTCCTATCGACCTTTTTCCACCCCTCGATACCCCTCTCTTCAACTCTTCCCCTCTTCACCATGTTTCAGCCATATTTAGTCTGATGACAGAGGGAACGAGTTTGTGGCTGCCTGTCTGTCGTGGAGCATCCAGAGGGTGGGGGTGGCAGGAGGACCCTGCTCTGAAGCAGTGGGTGGGTGCCCAGAGGGGCACAGATAAACACTCATCACACACTGCTTCTAATTGGCAGAAGACAGCTGCTGCCAACCAGAAAGACCCATCTGAAGTCATTATGCCCTGCTTCCGGGCAGTCACGCCGCACTTCACATTTACCCCTCATAATCACAAATGTGAAGCACATGCATTCTCTTTTCAAATGTTTTATTTTTATTTTTTTATTACATTTATTTTTTACAACTGAGCTCCGCTCTCTCATGTGACAGATGCTGTTCCTCTATGTCGTTACTGTATTACCACTACTATTATTACTGGGGCAGTTATATATTGGGAGGGGAGGGGAGACGAGGGGAGGGAAGGGAAGGGAGAGGCTGCAGTGCAGAGTAGGCAGCAGTGGAGCTAGGACTGACTTGGCCATGGGCAGGGAATATGATGTTTAACCTGAGTTTGGGCACAATGAGGGCAGTTGTTTTATCAGACCATGCTGAGTGTTCTGACTCTCACCCTGACCACTAGATGCCAGCAGAGTTACACCCACACCCCCACTGTGTGATTGGCAGAGACATTCCTAGCTCTGTCTCTCCGTCTCCATGCAGCAGCTAGGCAGGCAGCAACTGTCTTCAAAAAAAATCTATAAAGTGGAATGATATCTAGAGCCTCTTACAGGGGTGCCTTGAGAGTGCCAGATACAGGTGTCTGTAGCGAGCATCCCTACTACTCCAACAGAAGAAAAACAACATCAAGAGAAGGAAAAGCCTATAGTTGTCAGAAGGGGCCATAAGTCTAACTATTAATTTACGTGTACAGTCATGTCAGTACTCCTGAGGCTAGAGTGGACAAATTGATTGAGAGAGAAAAGAGAGACATTTGACATGGAGATCTCATGACGGTAGTGGGTGGTAGTCTAATAAAAAGTATGAGCTGCCGCACACCCAGAGAAAATGATTTAGTGTCGAGGTGCTGACTAACGGTGAATAAACTGTAGGCTATAAAAACAAAGAGAGATGCACACTCCATATGTATAACCTCCCATTCATTTATTGGGTAGAAAACCACCAACGTTTCGGCATCACTGTGCCTTCTTCAGGGTAATGTCATGAATGCTACAAGGGTAGTGGGTGGTAGTGCATCGCTTCTTCAGTAAAGAGGCTGCCCCTTGATCCAACGTCAAACTTTGTGATACAAAGCTCTGCTTATGTAGCTCTATCATTCTCTGTCCGTTTCTCTCTCTCTTTCGCTCTCTCTTTGGTTCTCCCTCTTTATTTAATACCTAGCTACATGAACAGGGGATTAGATCAACCCAGAGAAATCAATGTCTGACAAAAGAGGGATAGGAAAGCAGGCGGTGGCGTTTCAATCAGGGGTTGTTGAGGGGGCAGAGGGGCGTGAATAACCCTATGTCAAGGCAACCATGCAGTGGGATGGTTGTGGGAGAGGTCCAACCCTTGGGCTCTCATGGAAGGACAGACTTCCCCTAGACCTGGCTGATCTGCAGGGGAGGACGTTGCCTGTCTTTGGAATAGATTAGTCTGCTTGCCCACCTCTCTTTAAGCACTGAGGGTCCTCTGTTCTGCCGTGAGGCCAGCTCTGAAGTGGAGCTGCTGCTGCTGCACAATTATCCACAGTGTCTTTCATGCAAAACGTGGTTTCATTTGATGCAAGTCTTTATCCTGCATAGTCCCTGAATACATAGCACCCCCCTAGGCAGCTTGGTCCCTCAGTATTGGAACAGTGCTTTGAATAACAACTTCTGTTCTTCTTCAGGTTGTAATCACTCTGAAGAGGATAGAAGATGGAGACAGTGAACATATTACACTATTACAATCATTGGAGATAGTAAGCTATGTTGAAACTAATGTTTTATGGCTACCAGAACTGTTACAACCACGTCTGCTACTGTGTGCTTTTATTTCAAGACCACCTAACTCAATGGACTTTCTCTGTTGGTATGAGCGAGTCACTGTTTGTGTGCACAGTTGAACATCCCCAGGAGGGGTAAAGTGGTATGATGACTTATGAACCCAGGAGGAGCAGGGTGTGAGAAGTAGATTAGGCAGGAGAAAGTCTAGGAGGAGGCAGGAGAGGGTCTGTAGCAGGAGGAGGCAGGAGAGGGTCTGTAGCAGGAGGAGGCAGGAGAAAGTCTGTAGCAGGAGGAGGCAGGAGAGGGTCTGTAGCAGGAGGAGGCAGGAGAGGGTCTGTAGCAGGAGGAGGCAGGAGAGGGTCTGTAGCAGGAGGAGGCAGGAGAGGGTCTGTAGCAGGAGGAGGCAGGAGAGGGTCTGTAGCAGGAGGAGGCAGGAGAGGGTCTGTAGCAGGAGGAGGCAGGAGAGGGGCTGTAGCAGGAGGAGGCAGGAGAGGGGCTATAGCAGGAGGAGGCAGGAGAGGGGCTGTAGCAGGAGGAGGCAGGAGAGGGGCTGTGCTCTGGCTGTACCTACACTGTCTGTTCTCCAGCTGCCTCTTCACTTAAGAAATGAAAAGGGTCTTGCGCACACACACACACACACACACACACACACACACACACACACACACACACACACACACACACACACACACACACACACACACACACACACACACACACACACACACACACACACACACACACACACACACACACACACACACACACACACACACACACACACACACACACACACCAGCTGTCTCCTCAGAGCTGAGGTTGGAGCATCAGAAAGAGGGAGAAGATAGTTGAGACAGAAAGTATGAAGAAAGATACTCTATTGGTAACATAATTAACCAAAAAGTGTCTCTGTCGGTCTCCCATCCTGGGGGCAGAAAGCACAGGGAGGGTTTGATCAAAAACATCAAAGTCACAGAGAAAGAGATTACACAGCAGCCTGCCTGCCTGAGCACGGTGACTGATGGCTGGCGTAATTGCCCAAGTTTAGTTTGACTGTTTGTGCTTCATCGGTTCCCATGTTCACTTCAGTTCTCCTTCAGTTCTCGACTCTCCTTGGGAATGCACTGGACTGTGGTAACGTACACCAAAGGCCAGCAAGCTTCCAGACAAACTGCACATTTCTTTCATCTCTTTCCCCTGTGAAATACCAAATCATGAAGCATGAGTATGAAAATAAAGCAACCTTGAAAAGCAATACAGTGTGTGGTACTTCATGTTACTGTGATATTGAAAGAAAAGCACTATTGCCCAATGTCCCCAAAATGATCTGCAATCGTTTGACCCAGTCATTTAATCTGTGCAATCATTTAACCAATGATATCCTTAGGAAAATATAGTTTGATCTTTTAAAACTCATTCTCTCTCTCCTCAAACTGCATCCCGTTATCTTTCACAAAGGTCAATTGTCCCTTAAATGCTGTCTTTGTCTTCTTTCTAGCCCTCTCTTAATTCAGAATGCATGGGAGGGCTGTTTGAAATGGAAATGGACAGGCGGAACCTGCCTTTGACTCCCGTTACTGTGAGAAAGTGTGTTGTTCCTGGCAGCCCTCAATCCTCCTCTCAGGATCAATAGACCCAAGTAGGGCCCTGTGGTAGACAGGAGAGACGGGGGCGGGGGCTTCAGTCAGTCAGCTCTCTGGGCTGTGGGTAGAGGGTCAGACAGAGAGGATACATGCAGGAAACAGACTGGCTGTGGATGGCTGGTGATAGTGAAGGATGGCTGATGGGTGAGATGGCAATGAATGGTGGTAGGTGGGGAGGGTGTGGATGATGGCTCCCCTGGAAAACATTACATCTACATTGGTGAGGAATGAAAACGCCCTGGGCAGAGTGTGAAGGATGGACAGTGGGAGTATATAAAACGCCCTGGGCAGAGTGTGAAGGATGGACAGTGGGAGTATATAAAACGCCCTGGGCAGAGTGTGAAGGATGGACAGTGGGAGTATATAAAACGCCCTGGGCAGAGTGTGAAGGATGGACAGTGTGAGTATATAAAACGCCCTGGGCAGAGTGTGAAGGATGGACAGTGGGAGTATATAAAACGCCCTGGGCAGAGTGTGAAGGATGGACAGTGTGAGTATATAAAACACCCTGGGCAGAATGTGAAGGATGGACAGTGGGAGTATATAAAACGCCCTGGGCAGAGTGTGAAGGATGGACAGTGGGAGTATATAAAACGCCCTGGGCAGAGTGTGAAGGATGGACAGTGTGAGTATATAAAACGCCCTGGGCAGAGTGTGAAGGATGGACAGTGGGAGTATATAAAACGCCCTGGGCAGAGTGTGAAGGATGGACAGTGTGAGTATATAAAACACCCTGGGCAGAGTGTGAAGGATGGACAGCGGGAGTATATAAAACGCCCTGGGCAGAGTGTGAAGGATGGACAGTGGGAGTATATAAAACGCCCTGGGCAGAGTATGAAGGATGGACAGTGTGAGTATATAAAACGCCCTGGGCAGAGTGTGAAGGATGGACAGTGTGAGTATATAAAACGCTCTGGGCAGAGTGTGAAGGATGGATAGTGGGAGTATATAAAACGCCCTGGGCAGAGTGTGAAGGATGGACAGTGTGAGTATATAAAACGCTCTGGGCAGAGTGTGAAGGATGGATAGTGGGAGTATATAAAACGCTCTGGGCAGAGTGTGAAGGATGGACAGTGTGAGTATATAAAACGCCCTGGGCAGAGTGTGAAGGATGGATAGTGGGAGTATATAAAACGCCCTGGGCAGAGTGTGAAGGATGGATAGTGGGAGTATATAAAACGCCCTGGGCAGAGTGTGAAGGATGGACAGTGTGAGTATATAAAATGCTCTGGGCAGAGTGTGAAGGATGGATAGTGGGAGTATATAAAACGCTCTGGGCAGAGTGTGAAGGATGGACAGTGTGAGTATATAAAACGCCCTGGGCAGAGTGTGAAGGATGGACAGTGTGAGTATATAAAACGCCCTGGGCAGAGTGTGAATGATGGACAGTGGGAGTATATAAAACGCCCTGGGCAGAGTGTGAAGGATGGACCGTGTGAGTATATAAAACGCCCTAGGCAGAGAGTGAAGGATGGACAGTGGGAGTATATAAAACGCCCTGGGCAGAGTGTGAAGGATGGACAGTGGGAGTATATAAAACACCCTGGGCAGAGTGTGAAGGATGGACAGTGGGAGTATATAAAACGCCCTGGGCAGAGTGTGAAGGATGGACAGTGTGAGTATATAAAACGCCCTGGGCAGAGTGTGAAGGATGGACAGTGGGAGTATATAAAACGCCCTGGGCAGAGTGTGAAGGATGGACAGTGGGAGTATATAAAACGCCCTGGGCAGAGTGTGAAGGATGGACAGTGTGAGTATATAAAACGCTCTGGGCAGAGTGTGAAGGATGGACAGTGTGAGTATATAAAACGCCCTGGGCAGAGTGTGAAGGATGGACAGTGTGAGTATATAAAACGCTCTGGGCAGAGTGTGAAGGATGGACAGTGTGAGTATATAAAACGCCCTAGGCAGAGTGTGAAGGATGGACAGTGTGAGTATATAAAACGCCCTGGGCAGAGTGTGAAGGATGGACAGTGTGAGTATATAAAACGCCCTGGGCAGAGTGTGAAGGATGGACAGTGTGAGTATATAAAACGCCCTGGGCAGAGTGTGAAGGATGGACAGTGTGAGTATATAAAACGCCCTGGGCAGAGTGTGAAGGATGGACAGTGTGAGTATATAAAACGCCCTGGGCAGAGTGTGAAGGATGGACAGTGTGAGTATATAAAACGCCCTGGGCAGAGTGTGAAGGATGGACAGTGTGAGTATATAAAACGCCCTGGGCAGAGTGTGAAGGATGGACAGTGGGAGTATATAAAACACCCTGGGCAGAGTGTGAAGGATGGACAGTGTGAGTATATAAAACGCCCTGGGCAGAGTGTGAAGGATGGACAGTGGGAGTATATAAAACACCCTGGGCAGAGTGTGAAGGATGGACAGTGGGAGTATATAAAACGCCCTGGGCAGAGTGTGAAGGATGGACAGTGGGAGTATATAAAACGCCCTGGGCAGAGTGTGAAGGATGGACAGTGGGAGTATATAAAACGCCCTGGGCAGAGTGTGAAGGATGGACAGTGGGAGTATATAAAACGCCCTGGGCAGAGTGTGAAGGATGGACAGTGGGAGTATATAAAACGCTCTGGGCAGAGTGTGAAGGATGGACAGTGGGAGTATATAAAACGCCCTGGGCAGAGTGTGAAGGATGGACAGTGGGAGTATATAAAACGCCCTGGGCAGAGTGTGAAGGATGGACAGTGGGAGTATATAAAACACCCTGGGCAGAGTGTGAAGGATGGACAGTGGGAGTATATAAAACGCCCTGGGCAGAGTGTGAAGGATGGACAGTGGGAGTATATAAAACGCTCTGGGCAGAGTGTGAAGGATGGATAGTGGGAGTATATAAAACACCCTGGGCAGAGTGTGAAGGATGGACAGTGTGAGTATATAAAACGCCCTGGGCAGAGTGTGAAGGATGGACAGTGTGAGTATATAAAACGCTCTGGGCAGAGTGTGAAGGATGGACAGTGTGAGTATATAAAACGCTCTGGGCAGAGTGTGAAGGATGGACAGTGTGAGTATATAAAACGCTCTGGGCAGAGTGTGAAGGATGGACAGTGTGAGTATATAAAACGCTCTGGGCAGAGTGTGAAGGATGGACAGTGTGAGTATATAAAACGCTCTGGGCAGAGTGTGAAGGATGGACAGTGTGAGTATATAAAACGCTCTGGGCAGAGTGTGAAGGATGGACAGTGTGAGTATATAAAACGCTCTGGGCAGAGTGTGAAGGATGGACAGTGGGAGTATATAAAACGCCCTGGGCAGAGTGTGAAGGATGGACAGTGGGAGTATATAAAACGCCCTGGGCAGAGTGTGAAGGATGGAGATTGGTGAGGATTGAAAACAGCCTGGGCAGAGTATGAAGGATGGAGATTGGTGAGGTTTGAAAACAGCCTGGGCAGAGTGTGAAGGATGGAGATTGGTGAGGATTGAAAACAGCCTGGGCAGAGTATGAAGGATGGAGATTGGTGAGGCTTGAAAACAGCCTGGGCAGAGTGTGAAGGATGGAGATTGGTGAGGTTTGAAAACAGCCTGGGCAGAGTATGAAGGATGGAGATTGGTGAGGCTTGAAAACAGCCTGGGCAGAGTATGAAGGATGGAGATTGGTGAGGTTTGAAAACAGCCTGGGCAGAGTGTGAAGGATGGACAGTGTGAGTATATAAAACGCTCTGGGCAGAGTGTGAAGGATGGATAGTGGGAGTATATAAAACGCTCTGGGCAGAGTGTGAAGGATGGACAGTGTGAGTATATAAAACGCCCTGGGCAGAGTGTGAAGGATGGATAGTGGGAGTATATAAAACGCCCTGGGCAGAGTGTGAAGGATGGATAGTGGGAGTATATAAAACGCCCTGGGCAGAGTGTGAAGGATGGACAGTGTGAGTATATAAAACGCTCTGGGCAGAGTGTGAAGGATGGATAGTGGGAGTATATAAAACGCTCTGGGCAGAGTGTGAAGGATGGACAGTGTGAGTATATAAAACGCCCTGGGCAGAGTGTGAAGGATGGACAGTGTGAGTATATAAAACGCCCTGGGCAGAGTGTGAATGATGAACAGTGGGAGTATATAAAACGCCCTGGGCAGAGTGTGAAGGATGGACAGTGGGAGTATATAAAACGCCCTGGGCAGAGTGTGAAGGATGGACCGTGTGAGTATATAAAACGCCCTAGGCAGAGTGTGAAGGATGGACAGTGGGAGTATATAAAACGCCCTGGGCAGAGTGTGAAGGATGGACAGTGGGAGTATATAAAACACCCTGGGCAGAGTGTGAAGGATGGACAGTGGGAGTATATAAAACGCCCTGGGCAGAGTGTGAAGGATGGACAGTGTGAGTATATAAAACGCCCTGGGCAGAGTGTGAAGGATGGACAGTGGGAGTATATAAAACGCCCTGGGCAGAGTGTGAAGGATGGACAGTGGGAGTATATAAAACGCCCTGGGCAGAGTGTGAAGGATGGACAGTGTGAGTATATAAAACGCTCTGGGCAGAGTGTGAAGGATGGACAGTGTGAGTATATAAAACGCCCTAGGCAGAGTGTGAAGGATGGACAGTGTGAGTATATAAAACGCCCTGGGCAGAGTGTGAAGGAGGGACAGTGTGAGTATATAAAACGCTCTGGGCAGAGTGTGAAGGATGGACAGTGTGAGTATATAAAACGCCCTAGGCAGAGTGTGAAGGATGGACAGTGTGAGTATATAAAACGCCCTGGGCAGAGTGTGAAGGATGGACAGTGTGAGTATATAAAACGCCCTGGGCAGAGTGTGAAGGATGGACAGTGTGAGTATATAAAACGCCCTGGGCAGAGTGTGAAGGATGGACAGTGTGAGTATATAAAACGCCCTGGGCAGAGTGTGAAGGATGGACAGTGTGAGTATATAAAACGCCCTGGGCAGAGTGTGAAGGATGGACAGTGTGAGTATATAAAACGCCCTGGGCAGAGTGTGAAGGATGGACAGTGTGAGTATATAAAACGCCCTGGGCAGAGTGTGAAGGATGGACAGTGGGAGTATATAAAACACCCTGGGCAGAGTGTGAAGGATGGACAGTGTGAGTATATAAAACGCCCTGGGCAGAGTGTGAAGGATGGACAGTGGGAGTATATAAAACACCCTGGGCAGAGTGTGAAGGATGGACAGTGGGAGTATATAAAACGCCCTGGGCAGAGTGTGAAGGATGGACAGTGGGAGTATATAAAACGCCCTGGGCAGAGTGTGAAGGATGGACAGTGGGAGTATATAAAACGCCCTGGGCAGAGTGTGAAGGATGGACAGTGGGAGTATATAAAACGCCCTGGGCAGAGTGTGAAGGATGGACAGTGGGAGTATATAAAACGCTCTGGGCAGAGTGTGAAGGATGGACAGTGGGAGTATATAAAACGCCCTGGGCAGAGTGTGAAGGATGGACAGTGGGAGTATATAAAACGCCCTGGGCAGAGTGTGAAGGATGGACAGTGGGAGTATATAAAACGCCCTGGGCAGAGTGTGAAGGATGGACAGTGGGAGTATATAAAACGCCCTGGGCAGAGTGTGAAGGATGGACAGTGGGAGTATATAAAACGCTCTGGGCAGAGTGTGAAGGATGGATAGTGGGAGTATATAAAACGCCCTGGGCAGAGTGTGAAGGATGGACAGTGTGAGTATATAAAACGCCCTGGGCAGAGTGTGAAGGATGGACAGTGTGAGTATATAAAACGCTCTGGGCAGAGTGTGAAGGATGGACAGTGTGAGTATATAAAACGCTCTGGGCAGAGTGTGAAGGATGGACAGTGTGAGTATATAAAACGCTCTGGGCAGAGTGTGAAGGATGGACAGTGTGAGTATATAAAACGCTCTGGGCAGAGTGTGAAGGATGGACAGTGTGAGTATATAAAACGCTCTGGGCAGAGTGTGAAGGATGGACAGTGTGAGTATATAAAACGCTCTGGGCAGAGTGTGAAGGATGGACAGTGTGAGTATATAAAACGCTCTGGGCAGAGTGTGAAGGATGGACAGTGTGAGTATATAAAACGCTCTGGGCAGAGTGTGAAGGATGGACAGTGGGAGTATATAAAACGCCCTGGGCAGAGTGTGAAGGATGGACAGTGGGAGTATATAAAACGCCCTGGGCAGAGTGTGAAGGATGGAGATTGGTGAGGATTGAAAACAGCCTGGGCAGAGTATGAAGGATGGAGATTGGTGAGGTTTGAAAACAGCCTGGGCAGAGTGTGAAGGATGGAGATTGGTGAGGATTGAAAACAGCCTGGGCAGAGTATGAAGGATGGAGATTGGTGAGGCTTGAAAACAGCCTGGGCAGAGTGTGAAGGATGGAGATTGGTGAGGTTTGAAAACAGCCTGGGCAGAGTATGAAGGATGGAGATTGGTGAGGCTTGAAAACAGCCTGGGCAGAGTATGAAGGATGGAGATTGGTGAGGTTTGAAAACAGCCTGGGCAGAGTGTGAAGGATGGACAGAGCTGAGTCAGACATACCACACTCTATAATGTCATTATACCTCTGGCCAACCTGCAATCAATAACCGTTCCCGTTGCTGAGCGGAATTCTAATCATGCACCTCCTTCCTCTTTGTCCTCTAGCACTGGGCCAGTACACACCCCATCCTGCAGATCCCTGGCGTGCTACTCCGTGTATCTCCTGTAAAGGTTAAACGCATGACGTTGGCTTTTACTGTTCGTTCACTTTTCTTCCACCTCCATCTGCGTTTAGCTGTCCCTGATCCACATCACTTCCTCTACCTCATCAGGGGAGCGCTGTCCTCAATAAACAGCCCCCTTTGCCATCACAACACACACAAGCATATCACACTCATATCGCACAAACAAACGCGTGCACACAGAGAAAGAGAGAGAGACACATACGCTCTGGGGTGACAGACTGGCAAGGTCCCAGAGGCGTCATGCCAATAGGGTGCACAGGGACCCCTCAGATTTGTCTTGTTTAAAAAATCTATTTTTGTATTTTAATTTTTTGTTGCCGTTTCTCTGTAATAGCACCAACCGACCTAGCAATTTTATGAGATATGTTCCCAATCTGGGCGCTATAACCAATCTCCCAACCTCATAACTAGGTACCAATAAGCCATTTCAAGCTATCAATCAAGTTAGTGTAGCTAACTGGTCTAACTATCTTTGCTGGCATGCCTGATGGCAAGGTTGGTAGTCTTTAGAAAAGCGAGCAATAGATACTTGCCCCGTTTATACCTGCCTCTAACTTGCATCCTTTGTCCTGATCTTGTCCACATTCCGATTGTAGACAGGTGTAGACAATTAAAGACACATTGTGATCTGATCCTGATCAGATCTTCCTGACCACCTCTGGAGGTAGTCAGACATGCATCGTGTTTGGATATCTTACAAGTGTAGACAAATCATTTAAATTATCATTATTGTGTTGGGCCAGTAACAGAAAGGTTGCTGGATCGAATCCCCAAGCAAAAATCTGTCGTTCTGCCCCTGAGCAAGGCACTGTTCCGCGGGCACTGAAGACATGGATGTTGATTAAGGCAGCCCCCCGCACCTCTCTGATTCAGAGGGGTTGGGTTAAATGTGGAAGACACATTTCAGTTGAATGCATTTAGTTGCACAACTGACTAGGTATCTCCCTTTCCCTACCCTTTATTCCTCCCTGTAATCATTGACAGGTGGCACCACTGACTGATTACATCAATATGTGTCTTACAATAAATAAATAAATATTATTTTAAAAGAATAACTATGAAAAATGTGCCTAAAAGAAGGGAATAGGAAATCTTGTCTCAATGCAGACACAGTGGACGGATAACAGACTCATTTTAATACCAAGTGTAGACACATTTCTGGAAATTTGGGCAAAATCAGAATGTAGACAAGATCAGGTCAAAGGACCCATGTTAGCACCAGGTATAAACAGGGCTTAAATGTACTGAATAAGACTCAATCCTTAAGAGGTATGCTTAGATATGCAGAAGCATTTACATATTCTTTTACATAGAATTAAACATCATTATTATGGCTCAAGATTTCAGGAATTGCGGTTTCAGGTGTTTGATACATTCTTTAAATACAACTTAAGGATGGGGGGGGTCTAGCCCCCCTCCGGGGACTACCCCCCAGCCATCCTCACATAGTTTGTGCCCCCTCAGGTTTTTGGGGTGTATGACGTCCCTGCAAAGTCCTGTCCCTTTCAGCAACTAAGGCAATGTGTGTGTGCCTGAGTTCACACAGAGAGAAGATCACCTCACCAGGGGACAGCTCTCTGTTCCTTCCCTTCTGGAGACCCCAGCTCCAGTTACAGCTTGTGGTGCCCTATTCAGATGTACGATGCTGGTTCATTGTAGGTAATGATAGCAAATCATGCGCTGATTTCCACAGCGGGAACGTGGCTCACATGTCAAGCTGAGCCACACACAGACACACACGCTTTGGCTGCGACAGCATAAAGCAGCTAGCTCTCCCGGCTAATTAGACCGTAAAACACTTCTCTCCGCTTAATAGAACCCCATGGAAATATACAATGACGTAGAGATGGGGATATCATGCAGCATATTCTCCATGAATACGACAGATGGCAGGCCTGGAATAGAACTTTATACAGTATAAATGTCAGAAAGATTGAAAATGGTCTGTTTCCTACAGAAATAAATAACTTGTTTATTTTTGGAACATTCCCTTTAACCACCTCGTCATACACTCAAATGCCACTCCGAACTCTGTTAATTGGCCTAATTTCCCTTGTTAACATTTTAATTGGCTACCTTTTTATCGTTTTCTAGATCGGGCCGACCCAAGCTATGTTATTGCTCACTGCCCCTGAAATCCCCATTAAACATGACATTAGTATCAGTCATCATAAAACCACTGCTATTACTACCTCTAATGATCCTTATGGCTGTCCAGTATGGAGAAGATGACTGGCAGAACCTTACACTGTAATCCCCAGGCAGGCAGTGGCCCTGGGAAATGGACTAGTCTTTAGAGAGGGTGCTCTGATCTGCTGCAGAGTGTTCCCCACTCTTGATGCATCCCGAATGGCATCCTACACCCTTTGCAGTTCACTACTTTTGACCAGGGCCCATAGGAGTGCACTATATGAAATAATAGGGTGCCATTTGGGACACAGTTTCTGTTTGTCCCGCGTCCCAGAGCACGGCGGGATGGAAGTGCAGGCCTTCAGATGGCACTTTTCTATACAGTCATTGTGGCCTCTAAGCAGCTGGCTGCCTGGCTGGCATTATTGTGGCCTCTAAGCAGCTGGCTGCCTGGCTGGCATTATTGTGGCCTCTAAGCAGCTGGCTGCCTGGCTGGCATTATTGTGGCCTCTAAGCAGCTGCCTGCCTGGCTGGCATTATTGTGGCCTCTAAGCAGCTGGCTGCCTGGCTGGCATTATTGTGGTCTCAAAGCAGCTGGCTGCCTGGCTGGCATTATTGTGTCCTCTAAGCAGCTGGCTGCCTGGCTGGCATTATTGTGTCCTCTAAGCAGCTGGCTGCCTGGCTGGCATTATTGAGAGTAGTGGAGCGATGGGGAGTGGGTCGTTAGCAGAGGTCACCACGAGGTCACCATGGTGTCTTTCAGATACAAAAGCTGCTTTACCTGACGATCACCTTGCCCTCATCCTGTTGCCGTGCCAACAGCCAATGAAAGGAGACCTCAGGGTTTTGGGAATTCACAAATAATCAGTCATAAGGAACATTGACCTGTTATGATATTGTTGATTTATTGGTTGCCACTTTGATGAATGGTCAGAGCAGGAGTGTAGTTCAGATGGTACAAATAGAAGGTAGGGGATGAAGGTGAAGTTATTATAGATACCCTCTATTCAACCTTCCATTGACTTGATACTGGAGGGCTTTAGATCCAGAGCTAAATAAGGCCATAACACCGACACAAAAGTAGCACCAACCCAAAGTGTTGGCAGGTAAAGGGTGTGAGAAATTTAGGAGAAATGTTGTTGACGACAGACAGAGAGAGAGAGAGAGAGGGCACCAATGTGCTCAGCTGTCAGCTTGTGTGAATTTCAGGGAAATCGCTGCTACCTTTTGGACTCTCTCTCCCACCCTCTCTCTCATTACGAATGAACTTCTGGTTCTTTGAAACACTCTCGTAGTCCCTGCTTCCACTTACCTAATCTGAACTAAGGTCCCTATTCAATCAAAGCAGAGTTTTCTGAGATAAGTTTAAAAATCAGCACCTAACAGGTTGAATGATAGGCCAATGACTGCATAATAGCTGCCTTTGTAGCAACGGGTAGAAACCTAGAGAACTGTGGAATCATGGGAACATGATCAAACATGTTTCATGTTCTATGCAGCCTACGTAGGGCTCCTGATTGGTGCAGCGGTCTAAGGCACTGCATCTCAGTGCTTGAGACGTCACTACGAATTCAGGCTGTATCACAAACGTCCGTGATTGCGAGTCCCATAGGGTGGCGCACAATTGGCCCAGCGTCGTCTGGGTATGGCCGGTGTAGGCCGTCAGTGTAAATAAGAATTAACTGACTTGCCTAGTTAAATAAAGGTTTAATAAAAAAAAATAAAAAAACATTTCCATGGACATCTGCTCGTCGAACATCTCATTCCAAAGTCTTGGGCATTAATATGGAGTTGGTGCCTTTTGCAGCTATAACAGCCTCCACTCTTCTGGGAAGGCTTTCCACTAGATGTTGGAACATTGCTGCTGGGACTTGCTTCTATTCAGCCACAATAGCATTATTGAGGTCGGGCACTGATGTTGAGCGATTAGGCCTGGCTCACAGTCGGCATTCCAATTCATCCCAAAGGTGTTTGATGGGGTTGAGATCAGGGCTCTGTGCAGGCCAGTCAAGTTCCTTCACACCGATCTCGATAAACCACAAGGCTCCCTAAATTTTATCAGCATATCGAATGCACGACCCGGGCTGGAAAAATTCTGGATCATTGTTACTCTAACTTCCGCGACGCATACAAAGCCCTCCCTCACCCTCCTTTCGGCAAATCTGACCACGACTCCATTTTGTTGCTCCCAGCCTATAGACAGAAACTAAAACAGGAAACGCCCGTGCTCAGGTCTGTTCAACGCTGGTCCGACCAATCTGATTCCCCGCTTCAAGATTGCTTCGATCACGTGGACTGGGATATGTTCCGGATAGCGTCGAACAACAACAATGATGTATACGCTGATTCGGTGAGCGAGTTTGAATGCTGTTCATCGACTACCGCTCATCATTTAACACCACGCCCTGTGCAACTGGGTCCTGGACCTTCTGACGGGCCGCCCCCAGGTGGTGAGGGTAGGAAACAACATCTCCACCCCGCTGATCCTCAACATTGGGGCCCCACAAGGGTGCGTTCTCAGCCCTCTCCTGTACTCCCTGTTCACCCATGACTGCGTGGCCATGCACGCCTCCAACTCAATCATCAAGTTCGCAGACGACACTACAGTGGTAGGCTTGATTACCAACAACAACGAGGCGGCCTACAGAGAGGAGGTGAGGGCCCTTGGAGTGTGGTGTCAGGAAAATAACTTCACACTCAACAAAACAAAGGAGATGATTGTGGACTTCAGGAAACAGCAGAGGGAGCACCCCCCCTATCCACATTGACGGGACAGTAGTGGAGAAGGTGGAAAGTTTTATGTTCCTCGGCGTACACATCACGGACAAACTGAAATGGTCCACCCACACAGACAGCGTGGTGAAGAAGGCGCAACACCGCCTCTTCAACCTCAGGAGGCTGAAGAAATTTGGCTTGTCACCAAAAACACTCACAAACTTTTACAGATGCACAATCGAGAGCATCCTGTCGGGCTGTATCACTGCCTGGTACGGCAACTGCTCCACCCAAAACCGCAAGGCTCTCCAGAAGGTAGTGAGGTCTGCACAACACATCACCGGGGGCAAACTACCTGCCCTCCAGGACACCTACACCACCCGATGTCACAGGAAGGCCAAAAGATCATCAAGGACAACAACCACCCGAGCCACTGCCTGTTCACCCCGCTATCATTCAGTACAGGTGCATCAAAGCTGGGACCGAGAGTGAAAAACAGCTTCTATCTCAAGGCCATCAGACTGTTAAACAGCCATCACTAACATTGAGTGGCTGCTGCCAACATACTGACTCAATTCTCTAGCCACTAATAATGAAAAATGTATGTAATAAATGTATCACTAGTCACTTTAAACAATGCCACTTTATATAATGTTTACATACCCTACATTACTCATCTCATATGTATATACTGTACTCTATACCATCTACTGCATCTTGCCTATGCCGTTCGGCCATCGCTCATCCATATATTTATATGTACATATTCTTATTCATTCCTTTACACTTGTCTGTATAAGGTAGTTGTTGTGAAATTGGTAGATTACTTGTTAGATATTACTGCATGGTCGGAACTAGAAGCACAAGCATTTCACTACACTTGCATTAACATCTGCTAACCATGTGTATGCGACCAATACATTTGATTTGATTTGATTTGACCATTTCTGTTTGGACCTCGCTTTGTGCACGGGGCATTGTCATGCTGAAACAGGAAAGGGCCTTTCCAAAGTTTGAAGCACATAATTGTTTACAATGTCATTGTATGCTGTAGCATTAAGATTTCCCTTCACTGGAACTAAGGGGCCTAGCCTGAATTATGAAAAACATCCCCAGACAATTATTCCTCCTCCACCAAACTTTACAGTTGGCACTATGCATTGGGGCAGGTAGCGTTCTGGTATCCGCCAAACCCAGATTCGTCCATCTGAATCCCAGTTGGTGAAGTGTGATTCATCACTCCAGAGAACGTGTTTCCACTGCTCCAGAGTCCAGTGGCGGTGTGAGCTGTACACGACTCCAGCCGACACTTGGCATTGTGAATGGTGATCTTAGGCTTGTGTGCGGCTGCTCGGCTGTGGAATCCCAATCCATGAAGCTCCCGACTAACAGTTCTTGTGCTGACGTTGCTTCCAGAGACAGTTTGGAGCTCGGTAATGAGTATTGCAACCGAGGACAGGCGTTTTTTCCCCACACTATGTGCATCAGCATTTGCCGGTCCCATTCTGTACGCTTGTGTGGCCTACCACTTTGCGGCTGAGCCTTTGTTGCTCCTAGACGTTTCCACTTCACTCTAACAGCACTTACAGTTGACCGGGACAGCTCTAGCAGGACTGAAATTTGACAAACTCATTTGTTGGAAAGGTGTCATCCTATGACGGTGCCACATTGAAAGTCACTGAGCTCTTCAGTAGGGACACCCCCAGCATGTCTATTTACATTGTTGTACTTCATATGTTTAGAGCTGATTCTCGCCGGCTCCAGATTACTGTTAGCTGACATGAGTGCTCTATGGATCCCTCCATCCTTCCTTTGCTCTTATCCCCCTCTCATCCTCTCCTCGGCTCGGTCCTGCCCTGCTGACACTAATGAGAGTCTGATGATGGTAGTGAACAAACTTCTGCATGTTTGAGGTATGCAAAGTACACTGTGTGTGTGTGTGTGTGTGTGTGTGTGTGTGTGTGTGTGTGTGTGTGTGTGTGTGTGTGTGTGTGTGTGTGTGTGTGTGTGTGTGTGTGTGTGTGTGTGTGTGTGTGTGTGTGTGTGTGTGTGTGTGTGTGTGTGAGGGAAGGAGGGAGGGAGCATTGTAGCTATGTTGGTGGGATGAATTGTGTTCTGCCATAGACATTGACATTGTTTCTCCTGCTGTTCCTGCCCATTGTACAGGGGTTGAAGCATATACGAGCTTCAGGGCTTTATGGATTTTACATTTTCAATACACACACACACACACAAACACACACACACACACACACACACACACACACACACACACACACACACACACACACACACACACACACACACACACACACACACACACACACACACACACACACACACACACACACACACACACACACACACACACACACACACACACACACACACACACACACACTGTTAGAGGGGCATTGTTAGAGGGGCATCAGTTCCCTAAGGTGAAGGTAAACACACTGCTCCAGCCTGTGTCATCACATGAAGCAGCATGTCTGAGTTTGAACACACAAGGATGAAAACGCTAATTCTCCTTGACAAGTCAGTGACACGGCACACTTGGGATTTGTGCTCGGCACATGTGTTTGGGCTGGGGGTGGTGTTACCGCTGATGAATTCACTGTGTTTATATGCATGACACGTTGTATTAAAGGAACAAGCCTGTCCGTGAGCAAAAAATTATACAGGAGTGCATCGCAATGCAACACAAACAAAGCCATCGGTTTCACAAAATCAGTTTTTCACTCTCTCTCTCTCTCTCCATCCTTACCTCCTCTCTTCTCTTTCCCTCTCTCTGCAACACACCCATCTCTCTCTCCTCCCTTGAAGAGTTGCTGTGTTTTCTCCCCTCCTCTCTCCGTCTGAGTACTTTTCTTGCCTAGTCAGGTTGCAAGCCGTGTGAGTGCAGGATTTGTGTGTGCACATGCGCGCTGGGATCCCACTGTGTCTGATCTCATTGTGCTGGTGGGAGAGGGAGGGATGCTGGAAACGTGCTTGTTCCCAGTAGGGACACAACCCAAAAGACATCTCTCGACCTCCGTCTACACCTCCCTTATTCCTCCCTTTATCCCTCCATCTCTTCTCTCTATGTTGTCTGTTGTCCGGAGACCCTGGCCACACTGACTGAGACCTCACTCCTAACCTGTTTACAATCTCACTCCTAACCTGTTTACAATCTCACTCCTAACCTGTTTACAATCTCACTCCTAACCTGTTTACAATCTCACTCCTAACCTGTTTACAATCTCACTCCTAACCTGTTTACAATCTCACTCCTAACCTGTTTACAATCTCACTCCTAACCTGTTTACAATCTCACTCCTAACCTGTTTACAGTCTCACTCCTAACCTGTTTACAGTCTCACTCCTAACCTGTTTACAGTCTCACTCCTAACCTGTTTACAATCTCACTACCAAACCTGTTTACAGTCTCACTCCTAACCTGTTTACAATCTCACTCCTAACCTGTTTACAATCTCACTCCTAACCTGTTTACAGTCTCACTCCTAACCTGTTTACAATCTCACTACCAAACCTGTTTACAGTCTCACTCCTAACCTGTTTACAATCTCACTCCTAACCTGTTTACAATCTCACTCCTAACCTGTTTACAATCTCACTCCTAACCTGTTTACAATCTCACTCCTAACCTGTTTACAATCTCACTCCTAACCTGTTTACAGTCTCACTCCTAACCTGTTTACAGTCTCACTCCTAACCTGTTTACAGTCTCACTCCTAACCTGTTTACAATCTCACTCCTAACCTGTTTACAATCTCACTCCTAACCTGTTTACAGTCTCACTCCTAACCTGTTTACAATCTCACTCCTAACCTGTTTACAGTCTCACTCCTAACCTGTTTACAATCTCACTACCAAACCTGTTTACAATCTCACTCCTAACCTGTTTACAGTCTAACTCCTAACCTGTTTACAATCTCACTCCTAACCTGTTTACAATCTCACTCCTAACCTGTTTACAATCTCACTCCTAACCTGTTTACAATCTCACTCCTACCCTGTTTACAGTCTCACTCCTAACCTGTTTACAATCTCACTCCTAACCTGTTTACAATCTCACTCCTAACCTGTTTACAATCTCACTCCTAACCTGTTTACAGTCTCACTCCTAACCTGTTTACAATCTCACTCCTAACCTGTTTACAATCTCACTACCAAACCTGTTTACAATCTCACTCCTAACCTGTTTACAATCTCACTCCTAACCTGTTTACAGTCTCGCTCCTAACCTGTTTACAATCTCACTCCTAACCTGTTTACAATCTCACTCCTAACCTGTTTACAGTCTCACTACCAAACGTGTTTACAATCTCACTCCTAACCTGTTTACAGTCTCACTCCTAACCTGTTTACAATCTCACTCCTAACCTGTTTACAATCTCACTCCTAACCTGTTTACAATCTCACTCCTAACCTGTTTACAAGTTCACCTTCTAACCTGTTTACAATCTCACTCCTGACCTGACTGTTTACAGTTTCACTCCTAACCAGACTGTTTACAGTCTCACTCCTAACCTGACTGTTTACATTATCACTCCTAACCTGACTGTTTACAGTCTCACTCATAACAGACTGTTTACAGCCTCACTCCTAACCTGACTGTTTACATTCTCACTCCTAACAGACTGTTTACATTCTCACTCCTAACAGACTGTTTACAGCCTCACTCCTAACAGACTGTTTACAGTCTCACTTCTAACCTGTTTACAGTCTCACTCTTAACCTGATTGTTTACAGTATCACTCCTAACAGACTGGTTACATTATCACTCCTAACAGACTGTTTACAGCCTCACTCCTAACCTGTTTACAGTCTCACTCCTAACCTGTTTACAGTCTCACTCCTAACCTGACTGATTACAGTCTCACTCCTAACCTGACTGATTACAGTCTCACTCCTAACCTGACTGATTACAGTCTCACTCCTAACCTGACTGTTTACATTCTCACTCCTAACCTGACTTTTTACAGCCTCACTCCTAACCTGACTGTTTACAGCCTCACTCCTAACCTGACTGATTACAGTCTCACTCCTAACTTGACTGTTTACATTCTCACTCCTAACCTGTTTACAGTCTCACTCCTAACCTGACTGATTACAGTCTCACTCCTAACCTGACTGATTACAGTCTCACTCCTAACCTGACTTTTTACAGCCTCACTCCTAACCTGACTGTTTACAGCCTCACTCCTAACCTGACTGATTACAGTCTCACTCCTAACTTGACTGTTTACATTCTCACTCCTAACCTGTTTACAGTCTCACTCCTAACCTGACTGATTACAGTCTCACTCCTAACCTGACTGATTACAGTCTCACTCCTAACCTGACTGTTTACAGTCTCACTCCTAACCTGACTGATTACAGTCTCACTCCTAACCTGACTGATTACAGTCTCACTCCTAACCTGACTGTTTACAGCCTTACTCCTAACCTGACTGTTTACAGTATCACTCCTAACCTAACAGTTTACAGTCTCACTCCTAACCTGACTGTTTACAGCCTCACTCCTGACCTGACTGTTTACAGTCTCACTCCTAACCTGTTTACAGTCTCACTCCTAACAGACTGTCTACAGCCTCACTCCTAACAGACTGTTTTTCATTCTCACTCCTAACCTGACTGTTTACAGTCTCACTCCTAACAGACTGTTTACAGTCTCGCTCCTAACAGACTGTTTACAGTCTCGCTCCTAACCTGACTGTTTACAGTCTCACTCCTAACCTGACTGTTTACAGCCTCACTCCTAACCTGACTGTTTACAGTCTCACTCCTAACCTGACTGTTTACAGTCTCACTCCTAACAGACTGTTTTTCATTCTCACTCCTAACCTGACTGTTTACAGTCTCACTCCTAACCTGACTGTTTACAGTCTCACTCCTAACAGACTGTTTACAGTCTCACTCCTAACAGACTGTTTACAGTCTCACTCCTAACCTGTTTACAGTCTCACTCCTAACCTGACTGTTTACAGTATCACTCCTAAAATACTGTTTACAGTCTCACTCCTAACCTGAATGTTTACAGACTCACTCCTAACCTGACTGATTACAGTCTCACTCCTAACCTGTTTACAGTCTCACTCCTAACCTGACTGTTTACAGTCTCACTCCTAACCTGACTGTTTACAGCCTCATTCCTAACCTGACTGTTTACAGTCTCACTCCTAACCTGACTGATTACAGTCTCACTCATAACAGACTGTTTAACATCTCACTCCTTACCTGACTGTTTACATTATCACTCCTAACAGACTGTTTACCGTCTCACTCCTAACCTGACTGTTTACAGTCTCACTCCTAACCTGTTTACAGTCTCACTCCTAACCTGTTTACAGTCTCACTCCTAACCTGTTTACAGTCTCACTCCTAACCTGTTTACAGTCTCACTCCTAACCTGTTTACAGTCTCACTCCTAACTGTCAGGCAGACTCTTCTGAGACATTTAATTTGTTTGTAGAACAGTGTTTCTAGCTATCAGCAGCATACTGTACTTTTCATACTTACCTCTGTATTCAGTAGTCCCATTTACAAGCACACACTTGCATGTACGCATGCACGCACGTGCACACACACATGACCCCCCCCCCCCCCCCACCCCACACACACACACACACACACACACACACACACACACACACACACACACACACACACACACACACACACACACACACACACACACACACACACACACACACACACACACACACACACACACACACACGACCCCCCCCACATACACACACAAATTCACACACTGATTAACAGACAGATTCACAGAGTGATGGAGTCCTCTCTAAGTGCTTAGTGTGGTGTGGTATCTCCTAAAGCGCATCACACCCACTCATCTGTAGTCCACTCACAACCAGAGGGAAATATTTGGTATCTCTGTCAGAGCAGGCACAACGTCTGCCACAGTAATATACAGTTAGGTCCATAAGTATTGGCAGTATTTGTATTATAAATAAAGAATACAAATACTGAGCTATTTTATATGCTCTTAAACATGGGGAAATTATTTTATTTAATACTAATACAATTGTTCGGAGAAAGAGATTTTTTTTAACAAGTAATAAACAAAAAATAATAATTGGCACCATGTTTTCAATACTCTAGAACCATCCCTTTGAGAGGAATTGATTAGGATCTCTTTTAGCCCTCATTTGGACTAATCTTCCAAGAGTCTTTTAAACATAAAAAAATGATGTTAACGATACTGAGCATTTTTCTAAAATGTGTTATGAGATTGGAGAACATGTTGGGAGGGATCATAGACCATTCCTCCATACAGAATCTTTCCTGAGCCTTATGCGGGCGGCAGGTAGCCTAGTGGTTGGAGCATTGGGCTAGTAACCGAAAGGTTGCCATATCGAATCCCCGAGTGGACAAGGTAAAAATCTGTCGATCTTCCCCTGAACAAGGCAGTTAACCCACTGTTTCTAGGCTGTCATTGTAAATAAGATTTTGTACTTAACTGACTTGCCTAGTTAAATGAATAAATCCTTGACATCCTTCATCTGCTCTCATCGACTGTCCTCTTCAGTTCAAACCACAGGCATCCAATGGGGTTCAAGTCCGGAGATTTAGATGGCTGTTGATTTTGTGGTCAATTAACAATTTCTTTGTGGATTTTGATTAGTACTTGTGGTTATTGTCTTGCTGGAAGATCCACTTGCATCCAAGCGTCAGCCTCCTGGCAAAAGCAACCATGTTTTTGGCTAAAATGTCCTGGTACTGGGTAAAGTTCATGATGCCGTTGACCTTAACAAGGGACCCAGGACCATATTTTACTGAAGGTGTGAGGTATTGTTCTGCATATGCTTCTGCTTTTCAACGCCAAACCCAGCACTGGTGTGCGTGGCCAAACAGCTCTATTTTCATGTCATCTGACAATTTTCCAACCTCCCTTATTTCTCTGCTGGCCCCCACTGGGATTCTATTGTCTCGGACAACGGAATGACAACGGAATGAAACCCATAAAGCTTTCATTACCTGTTAGTATCTGAGGGGCAGAGAGCTACACGCCCGGCCTGAAATATGCTCAAATTTAAATTATTGCACGGCTGTCTTCACATCCATCGCATGGTGATTGCATGCACAAATGCGATTTGTGCATGCAATTTAAGCTGATTTAAGCCTCACTCCCTCCATACCTGTGTGCAGACCAGATTCTGTGTACCAATGTTGGGACATTTCTGTATTCAGTGTCTTTTTCACAAGCAACCATCAGCACTGACCTTGAACTAAACAATGCATTTGCGTACTTTACATTTCTGTTTGATGACAAGCTCTTTTCAGTGGCGATATGGTCTCAATCCATCATTCCCCTCAACAAATGCCTAGTGCTTGTCAATAATCTGTCTCTCACTGTCCATAGTGAATACTGTGTCGCCATCTCAACTGGCACCCTATTGGCTACTGGTCCAAGAGCACTTTGTAGGGAACAGTGTACCATTTGGTGTGCAACCTATTTGTGAGCAGATTTCTTTATGGGGGCTTATGTCAAATTTAAGTTATTTTATAGAAGTAAAGACTCCGAGCTTCAAATTTGTATGTCATAAACTGTAGTTGGAGGAAACATGGGAAAGTTATGCTGCTTTGAATGTTGATAAACTTGTTGTCCCTCTTCGGAGACAAGTAGAATACATTTCCTGGAAAATGTTGATGAGGTTTTCATACTTGCTAGAGAGATCTTCTTTGTTTACGCCTATTAAACATAGTTCACACCCCATTCATCTCTTTAAGAATCGTAAACGCATGGCCAACCGTCAGCATGGCCAACCGTCAGCATGGCCAACCGTCAGCAGGGCCAACCGTCAGCATGGCCAACCGTCAGCATGGCCAACCGTCAGCAGGGTCAACCGTCAGCAGGGTCAACCTCTCCATTATCTCAGCCAATCATGGCTAGCCAGGAATGATCCTGTCTTCTCCCTATATAGCTCAGTCCTTTCTCCCTATATAGCTCAGTCCTTTCTCCCTATATAGCTCAGTCCTTTCTCCCTATATAGCTCAGTCCTTTCTCCCTCAATAATCTATGCTCATAATTCAACTTTTTTAAATTCATATTTATAGATATCATACAAGTTTGTAATTAAGGCACATGAAAGTTAATATGTTCAAGAAGACATTTCTGCAAAACAGTAATACAATGAAATGACTGCTGTGAAGTAGGAACTGCTGTGTATCCTGTGTCGTCACATTTACACCAACACCTCTGGTAGAGGTGCAACTGCATTTGGATGGAAGCCTTCCCCCTAACCGTGTCAAGGGGATGTCTGGAGCTCTGGGGAGGTGTGATGGAGATACACACCATTTCATTACCTTTAAACATTACCACCCTACACGCCTGGTTGTTTCTGGAGCCCCTCAAGCCTCAGGGCCACTCCATGAGTCATCTCACTAATGCCATTTTCTTAAAGGACAGCGGAAGATGGGAATAGGAGCAGTGTTAGCCTTTGGAGCCTTGGAAAAAGGAGAAGGAAGAAGAGGAGGAAGAGAAATAGGATCGATGAAAAGATAGAGAGAAGGGAGGCGGATAGACAAGGGGACAGAGAGATGGAGAGAGAGAGTGAGTGAGTTGAGACAAAGTAGAGAGAGAGAAAGAGATGGATGAGGGACAGAGAGAGGGAGTTAAAACAAAGTAGAGAGAGAGTGAGAGAGAGAGAGGGACTAGAGGGACAGAGAGAGAATGACAGATAAAGAGAGAGAGAGTGAGTTGAAACAAAGTAGAGAGCGAGAGAGAGAGAGGGACTAGAGGGACAGAGAGAGAGAGAGAGAGTGAGTTGAGACAAAGTAGAGAGCGAGAGAGAGAGAGGGACTAGAGGGACAGAGAGAGGGAGAGAGGGAGAGAGCAAGAGAGAGATGGATTAGAAGGACAGAGAGAGAGAGGGACTAGAGGGAAAGAGAGAGAGTGAGTTGAGACAAAGTAGAGAGAGATAGAGAGAGAGAGAGGGACTAGAGGGACAGAGAGAGAGTGAGTTGAGACAAAGTAGAGAGAGATAGAGAGGGACTAGAGGGACAGAGAGAGAGAGAGTTAGTTGAGACAAAGTAGAGAGAGAGAGGGACTAGAGGGACAGCGAGAGAGAGAGAGTGAGTTGAGACAAAGTAGAGAGAGAGAGGGACTAGAGGGACAGAGAGAGAGAGAAGTTGAGACAAAGTAGAGAGAGAGAGGGACTAGAGGGACAGAGAGAGAGAGAGTGAGTTGAAACAAAGTAGAGAGAGATAGAGAGAGAGAGAGGGACTAGAGGGACAGAGAGAGAGAGAGTTAGTTGAGACAAAGTAGAGAGAGAGAAAGAAAGAGAGAGAGGAACTAGAGGAACAGAGAGAGAGAGTTAGTTGAAACAAAGTAGAGAGAGAGAGAGAGAGTTGAGATATAAAGTAGAGAGAGAGATAAAGCCCCTTGAATTGAATTGAGAGAACTAGAGGGACAGCGAGAGCAGCAGAAGGACAGAGAGAGAGATGGGACTAGAGGGACAGACGGAGAGGGACAAAGGGAAGTTGAGAGACAAAGAGAGAGAGAGAGAGAGGACTAGAGGGACAGAGAGAGAGAGAGAGAGAGAAGGGACTAGAGGGACAGAGAGAGGGAGAAGACTAGAGGGACAGAGAGGGAAGTAAGGGACAGAGAGAGATAGAGGGACTAGAGGGACAGAGAGAGAGAGAGAGAGAGAGAGAGAGAGAGAGAGAGAGGGACTAGAGGGACAGAGAGAGAATGACAGATAAAGAGAGAGAGAGTGAGTTGAAACAAAGTAAAGAGAGAGAGAGGGACTAGAGGGACAGAGAGAGAGAGAGAGAGTGAGTTGAGACAAAGTAGAGAGCGAGAGAGAGAGAGGGACTAGAGGGACAGAGAGAGGGAGAGAGGGAGAGAGCAAGAGAGAGATGGATTAGAAGGACAGAGAGAGAGAGGGACTAGAGGGAAAGAGAGAGAGTGAGTTGAGACAAAGTAGAGAGAGATAGAGAGAGAGAGAGGGACTAGAGGGACAGAGAGAGAGTGAGTTGAGACAAAGTAGAGAGAGATAGAGAGGGACTAGAGGGACAGAGAGAGAGAGAGTTAGTTGAGACAAAGTAGAGAGAGAGAGGGACTAGAGGGACAGCGAGAGAGAGAGAGTGAGTTGAGACAAAGTAGAGAGAGAGAGGGACTAGAGGGACAGAGAGAGAGAGAGTTAGTTGAGACAAAGTAGAGAGAGAGAGGGACTAGAGGGACAGAGAGAGAGAGAGTGAGTTGAAACAAAGTAGAGAGAGATAGAGAGAGAGAGAGGGACTAGAGGGACAGAGAGAGAGAGAGTTAGTTGAGACAAAGTAGAGAGAGAGAAAGAAAGAGAGAGAGGAACTAGAGGAACAGAGAGAGAGAGTTAGTTGAAACAAAGTAGAGAGAGAGAGAGAGAGTTGAGATATAAAGTAGAGAGAGAGATAAAGCCCCTTGAATTGAATTGAGAGAACTAGAGGGACAGCGAGAGCAGCAGAAGGACAGAGAGAGAGATGGGACTAGAGGGACAGACGGAGAGGGACAAAGGGAAGTTGAGAGACAAAGAGAGAGAGAGAGAGAGGACTATAGGGACAGAGAGAGAGAGAGAGAGAGAAGGGACTAGAGGGACAGAGAGAGGGAGAAGACTAGAGGGACAGAGAGGGAAGTAAGGGACAGAGAGAGATAGAGGGACTAGAGGGACAGAGAGAGAGAGAGAGAGAGAGAGAGAGAGAGAGAGAGAGAGAGAGAGAGAGAGAGAGAGAGAGAGAGAGAGAGAGAGAGAGAGAGAGAGAGAGAGAGAGAGAGAGAGAGAGAGAGAGAGAGAGAGAGAGAGAGAGAGGGAGTTGAGAGAGAGAGGGACAGAGAGAGAGAGAGAGAGTGAGTTGAAACCAAGTAGAGAGAGAGAGAGAGAGAGATGGACTAGCGGGACAGAGAGAGGGAGTTGAGAGAGAGAGGGACAGAGAGAGAGAGAGAGAGTGAGTAGAAACCAAGTAGAGAGAGAGAGAGAGAGAGATGGACTAGCGGGACA
This sequence comes from Salvelinus alpinus, assembly GCF_045679555.1. Lineage (NCBI taxonomy): Eukaryota > Metazoa > Chordata > Actinopteri > Salmoniformes > Salmonidae > Salvelinus > Salvelinus alpinus. Next base: position 45,331,482 of record NC_092098.1, on the reverse strand, counting down.
GAGAGAGGGAGGGAGAGCGAGAGAGAGAGAGTGCTACAAGTGCACTTTTTGTAGCCAGTTTGTTGTGTGTGCCAATGCTGAAAATGCAATAAGCCACTAAGCGGGAGGGTTGGGGGCTAAATGAGTATGGAGGGCTGTAAACAGATTGCACCTGTTTTGATCTCTGCAGACAGACTATAATCACAGAAGGAACGAGAGGTGACTGCAAAGCTCAAGACAGGGACACTTCTCCCTTTACTGTAAACAGACAGCATTTTCTAATAGTACATCTGCTCAGTGCCAGCGAAGGATATATAACAATTCAGGGAGAGCACAGCTGGACAACAATAGGATATGCATAATGTATAACATTTTATCACCATAACATGGCTAGACCAAATGTAAAAGTACGTTTGTAAGGATGCAAAGTAATATCCCTACCAAATTTCATAGGAGTTGCTAGCTACTTCCGTAACATTCTCTGCTTGCTGTGAGGGAAATTGAACAACAAAAACACTATTATACTGAACAAAAATATAAACGCAACATGTAAAGTGTTGGTCCCATTTTTCACGAGCTGAAATAAAAGAGCCCAGAAATGTTCTATATACACAAATATCGTATTTCTCTAAAATGCACAAAAATGTTAGTAAGCATTTCTCATTTGCCAAGATAATCCATCCTTATTAAACAGCATGGTCATTACACAGGTGCACCTCGTGCTGGGGAAAATAAAATACCACTCTAAAATGTGCAGTTTTGTCCCACAACACAATGCCAGAGCATGCATTTGGCATGCTGACTGCAGGAATGTCCAACAGAGCTGTTTCAAGATAATTGAATGTTCATTTCTCTACCATAAGCCGCCTCCAAAGTTGTTTTAGAGAAGTCATCACCAACACACTAACATTTAATTTCTTCAGTAACATTTAGTAACATTTATATTTCTCAGCTCTCTTACGCAACTGTACTCAATGTGATGCATGTACTGTAGAGAACATGTTCCATGGAGTCAAGGTTAGTAGTGGAGGTTGTGGTTCGATGGAATCTGTGACATTAAAGAGTCATCACAAATACACTAGTACTTATTTTTTAATATTTTTTTTACGCCTTTATTCTCCCCAATTTCGTGGTATCCAATTGGTAGTAGTTACAGTCTTGTCTCATCGCTGCAACTCCCGTACGGACTCAGGAGAGGCGAAGGTCGAGAGCCATGCGTCCTCCGAAACACAACCCAACCAAGCCGCACTGCTTCTTGACACAATGCCCATCCAACCCGGAAGCCAGCCGCACCAATGTGTCGGAGGAAACACTGTACACCTGGCGACCTGGTCAGCGTGCACTGTGCCCGGCCAGCCACAGGAGTCGCTAGTGCGCGATGAGACAAGGATATCCCTGCCGGCCAAACCCTCCCTAACCCGGACGACGCTGGGCCAATTGTGCGCCGACCCATGGGCCTCCCAGTCGCGACAGAGCCTGGACTCGAGCCGATAATCTCTGGTGGCACAGCTAGCCGCAGAGCCTTAGACCACTGTGCCACCCTGGAGACCCTATGCTAGCACTTGTAACCAGCCATGGTTATGGTCAGCCTTTCTGGGAAATAATATTTGTATTTCCCTCCTCTCTCACACAGCATCAAATGTTCTGTATGTACAAAACATTTTCCATGCTTGCAATGTCAGTGGTGGAGGCTGTGGTTTGATGGAATCTCTATCATTATGAAGTGTAGAACAGGAATGCACTTTCTCTGTAGAACATGTGAATGAGTCCTGGGACCCCCACTAACTGCTGGGGAAGCGATGTCGCTGCAAACTGCCAGAGGTAAGAATGTTCCCTCTCCATTTCCTGGTCACTAATGTGCACCTGAGGGCCTTCCTCCGGGCGTCAGAATCTGTTCCTGGCAGCACTGACCTATAGGAGATCTCATTGGGAATGGATGGAAGCATGAATGGAGTCTATTTGACTAAATGGTCATTAACCCTTTAACGTAAGGAGTTAAATAATCTAATTTAATCTCCATAATGTTCATGATTTGTCTAAAAGGCCAAATTGCTAAGTGATATTCATTAGTGCTGCAGCACAACAATGCTTCCGTTTCAGAGAACATTAAGAGAGTTGATTCATCCCAGAGATGAACTCTCCTTGACTTCAGAACCTCAGGTAGCCTGTTCATCTACAACACTTGAGAAGGAAAACCTCTAACTCATGTCTGTCTGGCTGGTTGTCAGTCTCTTCTCTGATCATACTCTCCCTCTTCCAGAAAGACCCTCAGGGCCTCCTCAGTCATCCAGTGAGACTCATTCCCCTCCAGCCTGGATGGGTAATGAGTGGTGTCTGCCGCTGGCTGCAACCCATCCCCATCCCTAGCCCATTCACCAGAGCTCTTTATCTTCATGATGGCTCTGGAGCCCGGCGCAAATTGGGTTATGCATCCTATCGGCTAAAATGGAGCTGGAGTGCTTTTCCAAGTTGTCTAATGCTTTCCATTTACGGAAAAGTAATTGACCAAGTTTAACAAAGGCAGATAGATAGTAGACTAGGATCTGTAGGAGTTTGGGCTGGGCTGAATGGCTGCTGTTCTGTGTGTGTGTGTGCGCCTTCAGTTACAAAAAAACTTCCCCATGTATGTTGCAAGCCTGTTTGTCTATATCGGACCTCAACATCCTTCCCTTTACTAACTGATGTACTGGTGTCCAAAAAGAAAGACACAATTTCATGATGTCATGCTGACCTCAATTGTACATTCAAAAGGACTTGATGAGGCTGACCAGCAAGACTGACCAGCAAGCCTGACCAGCAAGACTGATCAGCAAGGCTGACCAGCAAGACTGACCAGCAAGGCTGACCAGCAAGACTGATCAACAAGGCTGACCAGCAAGGCTGACCAGCAAGACTGATCAACAAGGCTGACCAGCAAGGCTGACCAGCAAGACTGACCAGCAAGACTGACCAGCAAGACTGACAAGCAAGGCTGACCAGCAAGACTGACCAGCAAGGCTGACCAGCAAGACTGACCAGCAAGGCTGACCAGCAAGACTGATCAACAAGGCTGACCAGCAAGGCTGACCAGCAAGACTGACCAGCAAGGCTGACCAGCAAGACTGATCAACATGGCTGACCAGCAAGGCTGACCAGCAAGACTGACCAGCAAGACTGACCAGCAAGACTGACAAGCAAGGCTGACCAGCAAGACTGACCAGCAAGGCTGACCAGCAAGGCTGACCAGCAAGGCTGACCATGCCCTGTCTTGCAGATGTTATGCACACTGATGAAAGAGTACAGGCTTCCTAATATTAATTCCAGCCAACAGTGGTAACTAGACAGTCCTAGCCTCCCTTGCCTGCAGTGTTTTATATTGAGCGAAGTTGTGTCTGTCTGGTGGGCTGTCAGTGACACATGAGGAAATGAGGGAATAAACATGACACTGTAACGAGGAGAGCATTCCTACAAACTTAATCTCCATAATGTTCATGATTTGTCTAAAAGGCCAAATTGCTAAGTGATATTCATTAGTGCTGCAGCACAACAATGCTTCCGTTTCACAGAACATTAAGAGAGTTGATTCATCCCAGAGATGAACTCTCCTTGACTTCAGAACCTCAGGTAGCCTGTTCATCTACAACACTTGAGAAGGAAAACCTCTAACTCAGTTCTGTCTGGCTGGTTGTCAGTCTCTTCTCTGATCATACTCTCCCTCTCTTTTAGAAAGGGAGTGGAGAAGAGAGAAGACGAGGAACTACTGTAAACATGACGCTGTAACAAGGAGAGCATTCCTACAAGTAACTCATACAACACAAGTCAGTTAAGTGATCAATTTGAAATCCCATCTGCTTCAACTCTTTTTTGTGAATAAAGTGCAATGATGCATATCTCAAATATGTAAATATGTCAATAAAAGACATTTAGTTAAATATTGTCTACTTGTATTGACAGATCTAGATGTGCTGTTGGTAAATGCTTCCAGGCGCCTGTCATAATGCTGTTAAATTAATTCATAGAAATGAATATTTTGTCAAAAGCTGATCATCAGAATTAATCTAGTGGCAAATTCATCTGACAAATGATGATTACTTATAATTGAACCTCACATGGTGCATCTGTGCGCTGATCTTGTCAACTTGCATGACAAGATTTACATAATGTAGATTCTGTCTAGTCATTTTCGACGGATGCCTTCGAATGAACTTTAATGGCAATCGCTGATGAAAAATGCAGGCCATTGTTTAGCATGTGGGATGTCATAATTAATTTCCATGGCATCACAAATTGCCCTCCTACCGGTGCTCTGTCTAAAACATTTGGGTGTCTGTTTTTGTATCTGTTACTTGAGAAGGTGATGACACCCCACATCCTTAATCTAAGCACTGCTAAACACTAACAGGTCTGTGACATTCACTGCTCCTATCACACAACCTGTCACAGCTTTAAATAGAGGAGCAGCCGTTTCTGTCGGGTTCTGTCGTCTGTTCTTTACAGTACTCCAGGGATCATCAACTAGATTTAACAACGGGACAATTTTTTTCTTGAGTGGATGGTCAGCAGGCTGGGACATAATACAAATCATGTGTAGATTGCAAATTGACTGCAAGAAGCCCAAACAAATATAATTTTTGTCTAAAACATATTTATTTCAAACCTTGCTTACATTTGTATACAATCACATACACTGTGTACAAAACATTGTTTGTGTCTAGCAATGCGATGACTCATATCAAACAGATGGTATGGTTATGATAGGGTTGGGCGTTATCCAGATTTTCATACCGTCATTGTAACGTCTGCTTCCAACTCTCACTCTCAAACACATAGATCCCCTGAACGCAGCTCACTCTCCAGATCCCAATCACCTGGATTCTGATCACCTGTTCACACACCTGTATGTCATTTACACACACTATTTAGTTCAGTTCATTGCACCCCATCACTGTGATGTATTGTTTGTTTTGATACACATTCTAGCCGGAGCCCTGTTAAGTTCCATATGAGTCCTCCCGTGTATTGTAGTTTTTGGACATCCCCACTAATGACGCTTTATTTGCCTATTCCCTGCCTGTACTTTTGCCTATCAGATTTCCTGTCATCAACCTCTTGCCTGATCTTCCGGACTACGTTATTAGCCTTTTCCTTTCCTGTACTGTTACCTTTTTGGACCCCCTGTGTATGACCTTCTGCCTGTCCCTGGACCCAGCTACCTGCCTTCTCCTGTGGTCCTTTACTATATAAACACCTGCTGCGCCCTGCGCTTGAAACCAGCTCTCTGTCTCCCATCGTGTTCATTACAGTCATGTACAATACCAGTCAAAACTTTGGACACACCTACTCATTAAAACTTCTTTGGGCTAGGGGGTGGTATTTTCACGTCCAGGTGAAAAGCGTGCCCAAAGTTAACTGCCTGCTACTTAGGCCTAGAAGCTAGGATATGCATATTATTAGTAGATTGTGATAGAAAACACTCTGAAGTTTCTAAAACTGTTTGAATAATGTCTGTGAGTATAACAGAACTGATTTGGCAGGCGAAACCCCGAGCACAATCCATCCAGGGATTTTTTTTGTTGTTGAGGTCAATCTGTTTTCTATTTTTCTATGGCAAGCCCGTTTTAATAGAAATATGCTTGCAGTTCCTATGGCTTTCACTAGATGGCAACAGTCTTTAGAAATTGGTTGATGTTTTTCCTTTGAGTAGTGAAGAAGTAGCCCTTTCCTTTCTGGGTGTATAGCCAAATGTACTCTTTTGTTTGGGGTGCGTGACCTGAAGCTCACTCCACTTTCATTTTATCCGCTATTGAACACAGTCTATCCCGTCTTAAATTTGATTGATTATTTACGTTAAAAAATACCTAAAGTTGGATTAGGAAAGTTGTTTGAAATGTTTGGACAAAGTTTACAGGTAACTTATTAGATAATGTGTAGTCATGTTGGGCGAGTTGGAACCGGTGTTTTAATGAATCAAACACGCCAAATAAATTGACATTTTGGAGATATAACGACAGAATTTATTGAACAAAAGGACCATTTGTGATGTTTATGGGACATATTGGAGTGCCAACAGAAGAAGATCTTCAAAGGTAAGGCATGAATTATATAGTTATTTCTGAGTTTTGTGTCGCGCCTGGCGGGTTGAAATATGATTGTCATGTGTTTGTTTGATGGGGTGCTGTCCTCAAATAATCGCATGGTTTGCTTTCGCCGTAAAGCCTTTTTGAAATCTGACATGGTGGCTTGATTAACAAGAAGTTAAGCTTTAATTTGGTGTATTGCACTTGTGATTGTATGAAAGTTAAATATTTCGAATAATTTAATTTCAATTTGGCGCTCTGCCATTTCACCGGATGTTGTCAAATCGATCCCGTTAACGGGATTTGATCCCTAAGAAGTTTTAAAGGGTTTTTCTTTATTTTTACAATTTTCTACATTGTAGAATAATAGTGAAGACAAACTATGAAATAACATTGAATCATGTAGTAACCGAAAAAGTGTTTTATATTTTAGATTCTTCAAAGTAGCCACCCTTTGCCTTGATGACAGCTTTGCACACTCTTGGCATTCTCTCAACCAGCTTCACCTGGAATGCTTTTCCAACAGTCTTGAAGGAGTTCCCACATATGCTGAACACTTGTTGGCTGCTTTTCCTTCACTCTGCGGTCCAACTCATCCAAACCATATCAATTGGATTGAGGTCGGGTGATTGTGGAGGCCAGGTCATCTGATGCAGCACTCCATCACTTTCCTTCTTGGCCAAATAGCCCTTACACAGCCTGGAGGTGTGTAGAACCAGGGTCTGTAGTGACGCCTCTAGCACTGAGATGCAGTGCCTTAGACTGCTGAGTCACTCGCTACACCACTATGTGGTAGCATGGCTACCAGATAGGATGGCGTATCGCTGCAGTGGTATGCTGTGGTAGCCATGGTGGTTAAGTGTGCCTTGAATTCTAAATAAATCACTGACAGTGTCACCAGCAAAGCACCCCCACACCATCACACCTACTCCTCCATGCTTCACGGTGGGAACCACACATACAGAGATAATCCGTTCACCTACTCTGTGTCTCACAAAGACACGGTGGTTGGAACCAAAAATCTCAAATTTGGACTCATCAGACCAAAGGACAGATTTCCACTGGTCTAATGTCCATTGCTCATGTTTCTTGGCTCATGCAAGTCTCTTCTTCTTATTAGTGTCCTTTAGTAGTGGTTTCTTTGCAGCAATTTGACCATGGCCTGATTCATGCAGTCTCCTCTGAACAGTTGATGTTGAGATGTGTCTGTTACTTGAACTCTGTGAAGCATTTATTTGGGCTGCAATCTGAGGCTGGTAATTCTATGATCTTATCCTCTGCAGCAGAGGTAACTCTGGGTCTTCCTTTCCTGTGGCGGTCCTCATGAGAGCCAGTTTCATCACAGTGCTTGATGGTTTTTTCGACTGCACTTCAAGAAACTTTCAAAGTTCTTGAATTTTTCCAGATTGACTGACCTTCATGTCTTAAAGTCATGATGGACTGTCGTTTCTCTTTGCTTATTTGAGCTGTTCTTGCCATAATACAGACTTAGTCTTTTACCAAATAAGGTTATCTTCTGTATACCACCCCTACCTTGTCAAAATACAACTGATTGATTCAAACGCATTAAGAAGGAAAGACATTCCAAAAATTAACTTTTAACAAGGCATACCTGTTAATTGAAATGCAATCCAGGTGACTACCTCATGAAGCTGCTTGAGAGAATACCAAGAGTGACACAGCTGTTATCAAGGCAAAGGGTGGCTACTTTGAAGAATCTCAAATATCAAATATATTTTAATTTGTTTAACACTTTTTTTGTGACTACTTGATTCCATATGTGTTATTTCGTGGTTTTGATGTCTTCGCTATTATTCTACAATGTAGAAAATAGTACAAATAAAGAAAAACCTTGGAATGAGTAGGTGTGTCCAAACTTTTGACCGGTACTGTACACCTACGCTGAGTGTACAAAACAAAATGAATGCCTGCTCTTTCCATGACATATACTGACCAGGTGAATTCAGGTGAAAGCTATGATCCCTTATTGATGTCACGTGTTAAATCCACTTCAATCAGTGTAGATGTGCATCCCTATGGAACGCTTTCAACACCTTTGTAGAGTCCATGCCCTGACGAATTGAGAATGTTCTGAGGGCGAAAAGGGGAGCAACTTAATATTAGGAAGGTGTTGCTAATGTGTTGTACGCTCAGTGTATATCTCTCTATTATGCATGGGAATACTTTGGAACAGATTTCCCAAATTAAAATGACTGATTTGCTAGAGTTTTTACAGTCTTTTATGTTCAACAATAAAAATAACTAAACAAGTTTTGTAAAAAAAAAGAAAAAAAGAAGCTCAGTAAACTTGGGGGGTGGAGGGCATATACAAAATAAAATGTAATTTAAATAAAAATAGTGGTGTGATGAATCACACTTGGTCCTCAATACCAACAAGACCAAAGAGATGTGCATTGACTTCAGGAAGCGTACAACACCTACCTCTGCAACATCTATCAGAGGTCAGAACATAGAGATTGTAGAGGAATACAAATATCTGGGTGTCCTCTTGAACAATAATCGCCAGTGGAGTAAATGTACAGACCTGATCTACAAAAAGAGTCAACAGAGACTGTACTTTCTCAAAAAGCTGGGATCTTTTAATGTTGACTGTACTATATTGACTCTGTTTTACAAATCTTTCATTGAGAGTATTTTAACTTTTTGTATTGTTTGTTGGTTTGGCAATGCCACTGTCAGCCAGAGAAATATGCTGAGAAGGATTATTACCACAGCAAGCAAGGTACTTGGAGTCAAACAGACAGGCCTGGATGCAATCTTTAAGGTCAGGGCCCTCCTCAAGGCTCACTAAATAATTTTAGACCCAAGCCACCCCCTGTACCCGGACTTTAAACGACTCCCCTCTGGGCGCAGGTATAGGGCACCCCTCAGCAGGAAAAACACAACTAGACAATCATTTGTGCCAGGTGTGATATCCCTCCTAAATAGCTCGGGCTAATGTTCCTATCGACACAGTAAGGCCAGCAGGCTAGTCTTTAGAAAAAAATGTTTTATTGGTATGTAACTGTTATGAAAGTTGTATTGTCAATTTTGTTTTGAATTTAAACGGCACTTTAAACGTATACATGACACTGCAACAAAATTTCCCCATGAGGACAATAAAGTCAGTAAGTAAGTAATAAAATCACTCCCGTGCCAAATTTGGCCATTTGGCGAACCCTGCAGTACTCGGAGCGAACGGAACGTTAAAGCAAAATGTTTTAGAGAGATTCCACTTTGATAGGTGATTCTCTACGTTTCATGATGTTGACATTGCAGCAACTGTAGACCCTACATGCAATCCATTAGATGGCTATGTATCTCGCATAGAAGGACACTGCTCTGGGGTGCCTCGGGGCGTGCAAGCTAAGCATTATCACGGTTATATACATTTATGTTTGTTCGAGTCCATCTTATCTCACTGTGGGGTTTCCTGAGTCTCATATGAGGCCGTATTATCTCTTCACTGTGGATAGCTCAGCTGGTTAAATGCAGTAGCATTTGATTCATCAGTCATTAGTGTTGCCTCATCCAGGAATCTAGCCAAGCATCCAGATGATGCCTTTAGGGTTCAGGTCAGCTTGGCTGGCTCCATCTATGGGTCCATATATCCCATGGCGACAGGGCAACTCTTAACCCCCCCATCAATACTCCAATCAGTAGATATAATGGCTCCCGTGAGCACTTTAACTATGATGGCTTTGTGTGACAGAGGTGGCTCAGGTCAACCCTCCAAAGATGTAATTGCATTTTATATGGAGTGTTTGCTATTTTAGCACAGTACTTAAAACATAGTACTTAGATTTGAAGAGGTTAGTGCAGTGTAAGTGCTCTTGGTATTTCAGAAGATCTTGGTAGGAAAGGTCTGTAGTTATTGTCTTATCTCTCTACACACCACTTAGGATGTTGATTTACCAATTTGTTAGCCAATGGTAATGCATTATTTATACAACCAAGCAAACAATTCTGCTCCATTCAGAGGACTTCAGAAATAGCCCACCAGCACTGACTCTTTACAATTGAGTGAATGAGATTATTTGAAGTTCAGTGTTAACTTTTTACTGTAGTGAGCTAAATCAGGGTCACACAGATTGTTTCTTGGTAGTCTTAAACAAATCTACTTTAAAAGTATACACCTCAGACTCATGGTTATGGGCTTAAAAAGAAGAAGACACTTGTACCATGTCGGATATAGAGTTAAAATGTATTCCATTTTGAGTTTGCATCCCAATATTACACTTTATATACATCACAGAAGACTGAAACATAACAAAAACATGTTTGACCTAGAAACACTGGATTTTTGGCAGGTTTAAAAAAAGAATGTTTACTAATTATGAAAAATATGAATAACATTCCACCCATGAGGCCACTTAAATAAAGGTTAAATCATATATTTTTTAAACTAGGCAAGTCAGTTAAGAACAAATTCTTATTTACAATGACGGCCTACCCCAGCCAAACCCTCCCCTAACACGAACGACGCTAGGCCAATTGTGCGCCGCCCTATGGGACTCCCGATCACGGCCGGTTGTGATACAGCCCGGGATCGAACCCCGGTCTGTAGCGCCACTCAGGATCCCTAGGTCATTTGACTGCAAGAAAGGGCTACACAAGGTATCACTGAATATAAAGTAAAGCTCTGTCTTTGATCACATGTGGCCCTGTGAAAACACTACAGCTAAACACAAAGTCTCTGAATTGATAATGAAGCTAACTGTAATATTATAGAAAGAGGTGAGACTGACAGTTCTACAAAAACTTTACATTTAATTCTTCACTCTCCATCTAAAAGTGTACAACCCTCAACACTGAGACAGAATAGGAAGCTGGTTTAAAGTCATATGATGGGACAGGGCATGCACTCACCCCCAATGTGAAAGAGAAATCTTCCCCCTCAGGAGACTGAAAAGATCCTCAAAAGGTTCTACAGCTGCACCATCGAGAGCACCCTGACTCATTGCATCACTGCCTGGTATGGCAACTGCTCGGCCTCTGACCGCAAGTCACTACAGAGGGTAGTGCGAACGGCCCAGTACATCACTGGGGCCAAGCTTCCTGCCATCCAGGACCTCTATACCAGGCGGTGTCAGAGGAAGGCCCTAAAAATTGTCAAAGACTCCAGCAACCCTAGTCATAGACTGTTCTCTCTGCTACAACACGGCAAGTGGTACCGGAGCACCAAGTCTAGGTCCGAGAGGCTTCTTAACAGCTTCTACCCCCAAGACACAAGACTCCTGAACATCTAGTCAAATGGCTACTGAAGACTATTTGCAGTGCCCCCCCCCCCCCTCACCCCCTCTTTACACCACTGCTACTCTCTGTTGTCATCTATGCATAGTCACTTTAATAACTCTATCTACATGTACATACTACCTCAACTAACATTGACTCTGTATTGTTACCCCCCTGTAAATAGTCTCGCTATTTTTATTTTATTGCTGCTCATTAATTACTTGTTACTTTTATCTCTTATTCTTGTCTGTATTTTTTCGAAACTGCGTTCTTGGTTAGGGGCTCGTAAGTAAGCATTTCACTGTAAGGTTGTATTCGGCGCATGTGACTAATAACATTTGATTTGATTTGATTTGAAATGTACATTTGCAGCTTCAAACGGCTAATGAATGGAAAAATGAAATGAACCAGAGGAAGATTAAAGATCGAAGGGCCCTGTAATTGCGATTATGCATGTATGCACTCACCCATCGAACAGATGAAAGCTATCAATCGATGACAAGCATCAGGACTTTCTGATGTTCAATTCCAATAACCTCCTCTCCTTGCATGATCAGGAATTAGATGGATGAAATGCTTCATCCTGCGTGTGCGTGTGTGCGTGTGTATGTCCGTGTGTTCGTGTTCTCCACTGGGATTCTCTGCCTCTAACCCTATTACAGGGACTGAGTCACTGGCTTACTGGTGCTCTTTCATGCCGTCCCTAGGAGGGGTGTGTCACTTGAGTGGGTTGAGTCACTGACGTGATCTTCCTGTCTGGGTTGGCGCCCCCCCTTGGGTTGTGCCGTGGCAGAGATCTTTGTGGGCTATACTCGGCCTTGTCTCAGGATGGTAAGTTGGTGGTTGAAGTTATCCCTCTAGTGGGATGGGGGCTGTGCCTTGGCAAAGTGGGTGGGGTAATATCCTTCCTGTTTGGCCCTGTCCGGGGGTATCGTCGGATGGGGCCACAGTGTCTCCTGACCCCTCCTGTCTCAGCCTCCAGTATTTATGCTGCATTAGTTTGTGTCAGGGGGCTAGGGTCAGTTTGTTATATCTGGAGTACTTGTCCTGTCTTATCCGGTGTCCTGTGTGAATTTAAGTATGCTCTCTCTAATTCTCTCTTTCTCTCTTTCTTTCTCTCTCTCAGAGGACCTGAGCCCTAGGACCATGCCTCAGGACGACCTGACATGATGACTCCTTGCTGTCCCCACTGTTCCTGGCCGTGCTGCTGCTCCAGTTTCAACTGTTCTGCCTGCGGCTATGGAACCCTGACCTGTTCACCGGACGTGCTTCCTGTCCCAGACCTGCTGTTTTCAACTCTCTAGAGACCGCAGGAGCGGTAGAGATACTCTTAATGATCGGCTATGAAAAGCCAACTGACATTTACTCCTGAGGTGCTGCACCCTCGACAACTACTGTGATTATTATTATTTGACCATGCTGGTCATTTATGAACATTTGAACATCTTGGCCATGTTCTGTTATAATCTCCACCCGGCACAGCCAGAAGAGGACTGGCCACCCCTCATAGCCTGGTTCCTCTCTAGGTTTCTTCCTAGGTTTTGGCCTTTCTAGGGAGTTTTTCCTAGCCTCCGTGCTTCTACACCTGTAATGCTTGCTGTTTGGGGTTTTAGGCTGGGTTTCTGTACAGCACTTTGAGATACCAGCTGATGTACGAAGGGCTTTATAAATAAATGTGATTTGTGTGTGTGTGTGGGTGCGGGCTTGCATTGGGTATCATCATTTTGACAGGAGGACTTGAAAAGGTGTTAATCAGGGTGTACAGTGATGGGTTAAATACCTTCAGCTCTGCTGTTCTGATCTGAATGCTGACACAGAGGGAGAGGGAGGGAGAGGGACAGAGAGGGAGAGGGACAGAGAGGGAGAGGGACAGAGAGGGACAGAGAGGGAGAGGGACAGAGAGGGAGAGGGAGCGGGACAGAGAGGAAGAGGGACAGAGAGGGAGAGGGAGGGAGAGGGACAGAGAGGGAGAGATATACAGAGAGGGAGAGGGACAGAGAGGGAGAGGGACAGAGAGGGAGAGGGACAGAGAGGGACAGAGAGGGAGAGGGACAGAGAGGGACAGAGAGGGAGAGGGACAGAGAGGGAGAGGGAGCGGGACAGAGAGGAAGAGGGACAGAGAGGGAGAGGGAGGGAGAGGGACAGAGAGGGAGAGATATACAGAGAGGGAGAGGGAGGGAGAGGGAGAGGGAGAGGGACAGAGAGGGAGAGGGACAGAGAGGGAGAGGGACAGAGAGGGAGAGGGACAGAGAGGGAGAGGGAGGGAGAGGGACAGAGAGGGAGAGATATACAGAGAGGGAGGGAGAGGGAGAGGGACAGAGAGGGAGAGGGACAGAGAGGGAGAGGGAGGGAGAGGGAGAGGGAGGGAGAGGGACAGAGAGGGAGAGATATACAGAGAGGGAGAGGGACAGAGAGGGAGAGGGACAGAGAGGGACAGAGAGGGAGAGGGACAGAGAGGGAGAGGGACAGAGAGGGAGAGGGAGGGAGAGGGACAGAGAGGGAGAGATATACAGAGAGGGAGAGAGAGAGAGCTCCCTGTCAAGTCCATGTGCTCTTCATCCATGACCTTCAGAGTTTCAGCTTGCTACTCCCCCAACTTGTTTGAAAATCCTTTGAGTCTATTTTCTCTCAGCAAGGATTACATTAACTCTCCTTTTTAAGTTTTTTATTCATCCTATTTTGGCAAATCCCTCCTCTGTGTGCATGTGCTCTGCTGTTGCAGGCTATTTTACCTTCCTGTGAAGCTATTTCGGTCACAGTCAGTTTGATATTTTGGCGTGAACATTCTCATTGCAGTTTCAGAACATGCTGGGGGTTAAATAGGCTTGGACATCAAACTGAATTGATAAAGATAATGTGTTTGCTGTATTCTCGACGCTGAAATGGTTTTACACTGGCTATAGTAATTGCTGCCTGCAACTGACAATGTATACTCATTATTATTTAGCAACCTCATGATATACAGGGAAAAATGTATAACATTTGGCATTTAATTAATACATTACCATCAACGTCATCATTATAGTTTTGTGAATATTACACGTTGCTTTCAGTATAATTACTTTACGTTGCCAAAAATTCCTGATCCATCATATCATATAATTTCAGATCCATGAAGATTTATATATATATTTTTCTTCTACTCTGATATAAAGCTTTCTGTGTCTTCTCCCTGCTGCGCCAGCCCGGGGATCGCTGGTCTGTAGTTGGGATAGCCCCTGACTGAAGTGATGGACCATGGACAGCCCTCCGCAGTTGGCCCCAGGTCTGAGATGTAAGTAAAGTCTCTTCTGCCCAACTGTCTCAACTCTCTGTCCTTCCCACAGTCAACAACACCTTCAACAACGTCACACAGTGAACTTGTTGAGAGCCTCCAAAAAACGTGAGGTACGTATAGTATTGAAACCATTAATAAACACAATCGTATATAACACAGTCCTAAAGAAGTCTTTTCTATTAGGAATCACAGCAGTTGCAGGGGAAATTGACAATGGATCAATATACTGTAAGGATTCCCCAGAGCCGAGATAAGCAATCTGTACTCTTTCAATAATGACAGTCTCACAGGCACACAGGGAGGAAGAGGGATACATCTGTCCCAATATCTTTTCCAACTGTCCAGTTATCTGGTTTTAATGTCTATTCTAGAATGCTCTTCTAGCCAATCAGAAACAAGTATTCAACAACACTGTGGTATGAATGGTGTTATAAACTGGGTGCTTCGAGCCCTGAATCCTGATTGGCTGACAGCCGTGGTATATCCGTATACCACGCGTATGACAAAACATTTATTTTTACTGCTGTAATTACATTGGTAACCAGTTTATAATCGCAATAAGGCCCCTCCGAGGTTTGTGGTATATGGCCAATATATCACGGCTAAGGGCTGTATCCAGGCACTCTGCGTTGCGTCGTGCAGAGAACAGCCCTCAGCCGTGGTATATTGGCCATATACCACACTGCCTCATGCCTTATTGCTTAATTAAACTACACTTATGTAACGGTGGTTCTTTCGCTGAACTGGCAGTGAGACTGATCACAGCTGGACTCTGAGAATGAAGGTGACATTCTGTTTATTCAGGAAGGTGTGGGCTATATGCAGTAGGGAGTAGAGGAGGACTTCAGTACCCATCCATACAGCTACATATTCCTCTGTTTGGAGGTGTGGAGGCTTTGGGGAGAAAAACAATCCTGTTCTCTATTTCCATTGGCTGCTTTAGGGCCTTTATTCGTTTTTGTGTTCATTCTACTAAACTCCCTGATCCTGTTTGTTATCATGCTTGGGCAGTTTTCTTCCCGGCGGCTGTGGCTGGGCCTTGGCATGCTGGTCACTGGCTGACAGAGACACTGTTAGGCTGGAGACAGAGAGAGATAACTACTGGCTGACAGAGACACTGTTAGGCTGGACACAGAGAGAGATAACTACTGGCTGACAGAGACACTGTTAGGCTGGACACAGATAGAGATACCTACTGGCTGACAGAGACACTGTTAGGCTGGACACAGAGAGATATAATTAATGGCTGACAGAGACACTGTTAGGCTGGACACAGAGAGAGATAACTACTGGCTGACAGAGACACTGTTAGGCTGGACACAGAGAGAGATAACTACTGGCTGACAGAGACACTGTTAGGCTGGACACAGAGAGAGATAACTACTGGCTGACAGAGACACTGTTAGGCTGGACACAGAGAGAGATAACTACTGGCTGACAGAGACACTGTTAGGCTGGACACAGAGAGAGATAACTACTGGCTGACAGAGACACTGTTAGGCTGAAGACAGAGAGAGATAACTACTGGCTGACAGAGACACTGTTAGGCTGAAGACAGAGAGAGATAACTACTGGCTGACAGAGACACTGTTAGGCTGGACACAGAGAGAGATAACTACTGGCTGACAGAGACACTGTTAGGCTGGACACAGAGAGAGATAACTACTGGCTGACAGAGACACTGTTAGGCTGGACACAGAGAGAGATAACTACTGGCTGACAGAGACACTGTTAGGCTGGACACAGAGAGAGATAACTACTTGCTGACATAGACACTGTTAGGCTGGAGACAGAGAGAGATAACTACTGGCTGACAGAGACACTGTTAGGCTGGACACAGATAGAGATACCTACTGGCTGACAGAGACACTGTTAGGCTGGACACAGAGAGAGATAACTACTGGCTGACAGAGACACTGTTAGGCTGGAGACAGAGAGAGATAACTCGTGGCTGACAGAGACACTGTTAGGCTGGACAGAGAGCGATAACTACTGGCTGACAGAGACACTGTTAGGCTGGACACAGAGAGAGATAACTACTGGCTGACAGAGACACTGTTAGGCTGGACACAGATAGAGATAACTACTGGCTGACAGAGACACTGTTAGGCTGGACACAGAGAGAGATAATTAATGGCTGACAGAGACACTGTTTGGCTGGACACAGAGAGAGATAACTACTGGCTGACAGAGACACTGTTAGGCCGGACAGAGAGAGAGATAACTAGTGGCTGACAGAGACACTGTTAGGCTGGACACAGAGAGATATAACTACTGGCTGACAGAGACACTGTTAGACTGGACACAGAGAGAGATAACTAGTGGCTGACAGAGACACTGTTAGGCTGGACACAGAGAGAGCGTTGGGCCTGTGGAGAACAACTGCTCATTCGGATTCAAGTCAGTAGTTTCTCTCAGATACGAACACAGCCAGCCAGACACACTCACATACAAACTCAGACTTACACACGGCCGCACACACACCTGTGTGTACAAATCCACCTTCTCCCCTTGACCTCCCTGCCCCTTTCTCTTCAATTTGAGCTGCTTAGTGGGCAACCATTCACCACTTGTAGTCCAATGAGCATTCAGCAGCACGAGCAGCATCTCCCAGCAGTGTAAGGGATCAGAGCAAACACAGGGCAATGCTGTTGGACCTGGTTCTCAGACAATAAACACGTCTGCATGGAAGCATGCATACACAAATGTAACGCATGCTACCTGACAACGGGAAGAGCTTGTCCTTGTGTGTCAGATGTGTCCTACAGACTGAGCATTCTGTCCAGTTCACAACCCCAACAAGTACTTTTTAACCTTCCCCTTTTGCGGCCAACTTTCCACTCTTTTTATAGGACTGCATACACAAAACAATTGTGCCTCTTCGAGGTTTCCAAAGCCTTTTCCTACTCTGCTTCAGTCTGTGGATGGTATGCTAATACATTGCTTGGTGGAAAGTCAAGTGAACAGAGAGAGAGAGAGAGAGAACCAGACGTCAGCAGGGTAGAGGCCAATCTCCTGTCCTTTTCTCCTCTCAGAGTGTAGAGTGACATTTCCGTAGTGACCCGTGTGTAATGGAAGGTGGCCAGGGATAAAATGCTCTGTTGCAGCTGAACGTGCAGTGTCTCCATATATTAGTGTCTCTGTGGCCAGGGTGAAATAAAGGGCCTGAGTGCACCAACACGACTGGGGAAAAACGCAGCACCTCTCATCTTATTTGTTGGTAGATACATTGAGCTATCTATGCCCTCTCCATTCTCCCCATTCACCATCCTCCACTCCCCTACCATCCTGTTGCCAACAGTTTATAAGCGCATGGCTGGAGAAAATGTAGCTGAGTACATAGCTTACTTGCACAGCATACACAAGTATGAGAGCAAATGAAAGTGTTTGTGTTTGTGTGTTTGAGTGTGTTGCAGACTGTGAGGAGAGGCTAATGTGCTTCCTCAGCTCCAGGATGATGTCTAATAGCATGGTGCTTCTTTACTCTGATTGACTCTGATTTTAAATGCTTGTCAGGGCTTGGAGGAGCTTCCAAGTCTCCAGTGGCGCCCCCCCCTACCCCCCCCGATGACTTGGCGGAAGCGCGGGCCTTTGATAGTACTAAGCAGGCCGTTGGGGCTGTGACTCTGGAGCTCTGGAATTAGATTAATGTGTGTGTCATCGACAGCCCTGCCTCCCTTCATGTCTCTCCTCCCCGACAGATAGAATGAGAGGAGAAGAGGAGAGGAGGAAGACCTCTGCCATGTGTCTTCTCAGCCACATCACCGCCTCCTGGAAAACAGCATCCAACTGTAATAAACAGATCACTTAAACTTCCGGTCAAAAGTTTTAGAACACCTACTCATTCAAGGGTTTTTCTTTATTTTTACTATTTTCTACGTTGTAGAATAATAGTGAAGACATCAAAACTATGAAATAACACATATGGAATCATATAGTAACCAAAAAAGTGTTAAACAAATCAAAATATATTTTATATTCGAGATTCTTCAAATAGCCACTCTTTGCCTTGACGACAGCTTTGCACACTCTAGCCATCCCTCGGAGGAGCACCCGGATGCTTTCCTTTCAACCTCAAACCTTTTTGTGAACTATGGCCTCTCGCTCTGGTGAAGGGCGGGCAGGGGAAAGGAGAGCAACCTCCTAGCCACTAGCCTCAGCGTAAAAAAACATACTGTCTACTGATGTGTCCCATGTTCCGGGGTCACTGGGGGTGATAATTATCCTCATGGTGACTAAGCGGAGAAGAATGCAGGCCGAACGGAGTAGGAGGAACAAAGGTGGTGGTCATAGTATGAAGGCACTCTGACGACGATGCAGGCCGAAGGGAATAAACAAGAGATGGCACGGTAATGAAAGTGACTTCCGCTCATAACAAACATCCAAACACATAAGCGCACTTGGTAAGGTGCGCAGGGGCGGAATGGTAACAAGTATCACTCACACCGGCAAAGCCCACACATAGCGATACAGTTCCATACAAGGGCAGAGGGCACTAACATCCGATTCACGGCTGAATAATCCCTCTCTCTTTTGTTGCCCTCAGGTTTCTAGGCGTGCCAGATGGAATCAAGCTGTAGGAAACGGATGCCAACACCTGCCGGAGGACCCTAGATAGCAGCGTCAGCCCTGCTGGAAGACCCTAGATAGCAGCGTCAGCCCTGCCGGAGGACCCAAGATAGCAGGGTCAGCCCTGCCGGAGGACCCTGGATAGCAGGTTCAGCCCTGCCGGAGGACCCTGGGATAGCAGCGTCAGCCCTGCCGGAGGACCCTAGATAGCAGCGTCGGCCCTGCTGGAAGACCCTAGATAGCAGCGTCGGCCCTGCCGGAGGATCCTAAAATAGCAGCGTCAGCCCAGCTGGAGGTACCCTAGAGAGCAGCGCTAGTCCAGCTGAAGGACCCTAGATAGTAGCATCAGTCCTTGGCTCTCTTCTCCAGGTAAGTGGTGCATAGCACATCAATGACTAGTATGTCGACTGACAGCCAGTCTGTAAGCCGGGAAAAGAGTATACTCCGCCATGCGGTTCAACCAAATGTCAAATGGCTGATATTCACAGGAGATGGGCCTCGTTGCTCCTCGTGTCAAAGTGAAGAAATTCAATGCAGCGCGGGTAAACGGCTGGAGTAACTATGACTCTCTATTGCGTACATGCGTTTCAATGTTCATTGACTTTATTTGCAAACTACAAAATAAAGGTGTACAGCCATAGACAAATGGTAGAAAACAGGAGAGCGATAAAACCAACTCAACATGAGGTAGTGTCATGTTAAATGTATCGTTTTTGGGTGATGACATCTGTTGGATTCTAGCTTGAAATACACTTATTCATGTTACCAGACTAGAACTTGTTGAGGACTTACATGTAAAAGGATTGTATATGTTGGTGTCAATGGAGGGAGGATAAGAACTAGGTGTACGTAAATTTACTGAGTGAGACAATGGAGGGAGGCAGGAAGCAGGAACAGTCCTGCTACACACATATAAACTCAGCAAAAAAAGAAACGTCCTCTCACTGTCAGCTGCGTTTATTTTCAGCAAACTTAACATGTGGAAATATTTGTATGAACATAACAAGATTCAAAAACTGAGACAAACTGAACAAGTTCCACAGACATGTGATTAACAGAAATTGAATAATGTATCCCTGAACAAAGGGGGGGGTCAAAAATCCAAATTAACCACCAGCTGCATTAAGTACTGCAGTGCATCTCCTCCTCATGGACTGCACCAGATTTGCAAGTTCTTGCTGTGAGATCTTACTCTTCCACCAAGGCACCTGCAAGTTCCCGGACATTTCTGGGGGGAATGGCCCTAGCCCTCACCCTCCAATCCAACAGGTCCCAGACGTGCTCAATGGGATTGAGATCCGGGCTCTTTGCTGGCCATGGCAGAACACTGACATTCCTGTCTTGCAGGAAATCAAGCACAGTACGAGCAGTATGGCTGGTGGCATTGTCATGCTGGAGGGTCATGTCAGGATGAGCCTGCAGGAAGGGTACCACATGAGGGAGGAGAATGTCTTCCCTGTAACGCACAGCGTTGAGATTGCCTGCAATGACAACAAGCTCAGTCCGATGATGCTGTGACACACCGCCACAGACCATGATGGACCCTCCACCTCCAAATCGATCCCGCTCCAGAGTGCAGGCCTCGGTGTAACGCTCATTCCTTCGACGATAAACGTGAATCCGACTATCACCCCTGGTGATACAAAACTATGACTCGTCAGTGAAGAGCACTTTTTGCCAGTCCTGTCTGGTCCAGCGACGGTGGGTTTGTGCCCATAGGCGACGCTGGTGATGACCTGCCTTACAACAGGCCTACAAGCCCTCAGTCCAGCCTCTCTCAGCCTATTGCGGACAGTCTGAACACTGATGGAGGGATTGTGCGTTCCTGGTGTAACTCGGGCAGTTGTTGTTGCCATCCTGTACCTGTCCCGCAGGTGTGATGTTCGGATGTACCAATCCTATGCAGGTGTTGTTGCACGTGGTCTGCCACTGCGAGGAGGATTAGCTGTCTTCCTGTAGCGCTGTCTTAGGCGTCTCACAGTACGGACATTGACATTTATTGCCCTGACCACATCTGCAGTCCTCATGCCTCCTTGCAGCATGCCTAAGGCACGTTCACACAGATGAGCAGGGACCCTGGGCATCTTTCTTTTGGTGTTTTTCAGAGACAGTAGAAAGGCCTCTTTAATGTCCTAAGTTTTCATAACTGTGACCATAATTGCCTACCGTCTGTAATCTGTTGGTGTCTTAACGACCATTCCACAGGTGCATGTTCATTCATTGTTTATGGTTCATTGAACAAGCGTGGGAAACAGTGTTTAAACCCTTTACAATGAAGATCTGTGAAGTTATTTGGATTTTTATTATCTTCTTTGAAAGACAGGGTCCTGAAAAAGGGACGTTTATTTTTTTGCTGAGTTTACTTACATGCACACAAAGGTTCTAGCAGGAGGCGGGGCCATGACTACACCAGTGAGAGGAACCAATTAATTTCCTTACTAGCAACAGAGATGTATTGGCTGTCTAGATGTGCAAGGAGTTGACATTGTCAAGTAGGAGGGTGTCATTTTTATTTTACCTTCATTTAACTTGGAAAGTCAGTTTAGAAAAAATTCTTATTTACAATGACAGCCTACTGGGGAACAGGGGGTTAACTGCCTTGTTCAGGGGCAGAACAATAGATTTTTACCTTGTTAGCTCAGGGATTTGATCCAGCAACCTTTTGGTTACTGGCCCAACACTCTAACCACTAGGCTACCTGCTGCAACATATAATGTAAAAATATATGTGCTTCTGTAAACATGTCTTTGTCTTTGCAGCTGTTTGACCCAGTGGGAGAATTAACTTGGTTTGAGCATTTCCTAGTCATCCGTTTTGAGTTTTTACTCTGCTAGGTTCTAAACAAACACATCACAGGACGGTTAAGGTCACGGTCAATACCAATGTCCATAATAACAATGTTCCCATGAATAGTAATAATATTATACTGCAGTTAAGTACACCACATATTCAGTAGGAATGATTTGTGTAGTGTCCACACTATAACGCTTAATTTCAATCCCCCTGCAAGGAAAATACATGAAGTATATAAGTAAACAAGTAAACAACAACAGTTTCCTCTTATTTTCTTCACAATACTGTTACTGCAACTGTAAACAAACAAAGATAACTGTCCTTTTTCTTTCAACTATGTCTGCTGTTGAAACACTGACACCATGAGTCTCCTAGTCTGAACTTTCCAGTCAGTCTGTCAGGAGCCTTGTGACTATGCTGTGATCTGATCAGTACTCCTGGTGTCCTAGTGGAGCTGGGTCTGAGGGCACAGGAGTAGGTGTGGTGTTTGTAAGAAAAAGTCCATCACCCTCTCCTGGAGCCACTGAATGCTCCTATTCCTCAGACACTTTTTCCTGTGGTGTTTCAACTTGTGCACTACAACCCACAGCTGTTCTGTCTGAAAACATTGTATTTGTCTTTGTCATAGCGCTGGCAGATGTGGCTTATTGTGAAGTTGCGGATGTAGACAGTGTCATTGTGTTTTAACTGTCTCTCCCTTGCGTCATGTCTCTCTTCTTGTTTCTTCTGTTTCCGTTCCACTCGTGCTTTGATGTCTAGCCGCAGCAGGTACAGGTGAGGTTTAGGCTTTCTCCTGGAGTCTACCCTGCTACAAGCCGTTGGAGGCCGGGTGAAACGGAGCTCTGCGGACATGGTGAATCCCGTTTCTCTGCATGAATTCTTGAAACCAGTCACAGGTGAAGGTTGTCGCATTGTCTAACATTAGAGAGTCAGGCAGACCATAGGTTGCAAACACCTGGCTCAGCTTCTCGATGGTTATTGTCGCTGTGATGTTGCTCATAATGTGTGCCTCAGGCCACTCCTAATTTGAGCCTCCAGCCACTTGCAGTGCGTGTCAACCATGACAAGGAATATGTAACCCATAAAAGGGCCTGCAAAGTCTATGTGCAGCCTGGAACATGGGCAGTCAGGCCACTCCCACGGAGCCATCTTCTGGTTGATCTGGCACTCAGAACAGGATTTTACTTTGTTTTCTAAGTCCTGATCCATGTTAGACCACCAGATATAAGATCTGTCTAAACTTTTCAACTGGGAGGCACCCGTGTGAGCCTCATGAACCTCATCCGTGACTTATGAATAGCCACCAGAGTATGCAGCCATCTTGCACACTCATCTCAGTTTGCGCTTTGCATATGGTCTTATGTCCATCATCCTCTATGACAGGAGGCCAACTCTGCATAAGGAATCTTTTTACTTGGGACAGGATAGGATCACTGTCTGCCCACTGTTTCATCTGTTTGGCATTCACAGGTGAGTGTGACAATCTCTCCGTTAGGAAAATTGTCTCGGAAGGCACCACAGTTGTGGCGGGCATCTCTGGTAGCGGGAGATGTCTGAGCGCATCTGCGTTTGCATTGTCCTTGTCATCTGCGTTTGCGTTGTCATTGTCCAATACACAATGGTGTATTGGTAAGCTAACAGTGTGAGAGCCCAGCGCTGTATCTTTGCTGAAGCCATTGGGGGAATACATCTTGATTCACTGAAAAGGCTCATCAGGAGCTTGTGGTCAGTGCATAAGGTGAAATGACGACTGTAGAGGTACTGATTAAAACGTTTTACAGAAAAGACTAGACCTTCCTTGTCTAACAGTGAATATCCCTTCTCAGCACTTGTCAGCATGCGCAATGCTAATCTATTGGGCTTTTCTGACCCGTCCTCCATCTGATGAGAGAGTACTGCCCTGACGCCATAGGACAAGGCGTCACATAACAGGATGATCCCTTTGTTTTGGTCGAAGTGAACCAGCAGTTGTGCTGATTGTAGTAATGCTTTTACATCCTTGAAAGCTTTCTCTTGTGCTGGTTCCCACTTAAAATTACAGTCTTCTGCCGGAGCAGCTGGTACAGTGTAGCCAACACTGTTGACAGCTCAGGGAGGAACTCACCATGAGCAGGAACGACGAGGAACGAGTTCAGATATGTTCTTGGGGTTTGGAGCATCCTTAACTGTCCTCCACAGGACACGGACCCTGTGCTGTGATAGTGTGACCTGGGTATGTCACGCTCTGTGCTGTGATCTTGTGACCTGGGTATGTCACGCTGTGATCTTGTGACCTGGGTATGTCACGCTCTGTGCTGTGATCTTGTGACCTGGGTATGTCACGCTCTGTGCTGTGATAGTGTGACCTGGGTATGTCACGCTCTGTGCTGTGATAGTGTGACCTGGGTATGTCACGCTCTGTGCTGTGATAGTGTGACCTGGGTATGTCACGCTCTGTGCTGTGATAGTGTGACCTGGGTATGTCACGCTCTGTGCTGTAATAGTGTGACCTGGGTATGTCACGCTCTGTGCTGTGATCTTGTGACCTGGGTATGTCACGCTCTGTGCTGTGATCTTGTGATCTGGGTATGTCACGCTCTGTGCTGTGATAGTGTGACCTGGGTATGTCACGCTCTGTGCTGTGATCTTGTGACCTGGGTATGTCACGCTGTGATCTTGTGACCTGGGTATGTCACGCTCTGTGCTGTGATCTTGTGACCTGGGTATGTCACGCTCTGTGCTGTGATAGTGTGACCTGGGTATGTCACGCTCTGTGCTGTGATAGTGTGACCTGGGTATGTCACGCTCTGTGCTGTGATAGTGTGACCTGGGCATGTCACGCTCTGTGCTGTGATAGTGTGACCTGGGTATGTCACGCTCTGTGCTGTAATAGTGTGACCTGGGTATGTCACGCTCTGTGCTGTGATCTTGTGACCTGGGTATGTCACGCTCTGTGCTGTGATCTTGTGATCTGGGTATGTCACGCTCTGTGCTGTGATAGTGTGACTTGGGTATGTCACGCTCTGTGCTGTGATCTTGTGACCTGGGTATGTCACGCTGTGATATTGTGACCTGGGTATGTCACGCTCTGTGCTGTGATCTTGTGACCTGGGTATGTCACGCTCTGTGCTGTGATAGTGTGACCTGGGTATGTCACGCTCTGTGCTGTAATAGTGTGACCTGGGTATGTCACACTCTGTGCTGTGATCTTGTGACCTGGGTATGTCACACTCTGTGCTGTGATCGTGTGACCTGGGTATGTCACGCTCTGTGCTGTGATCTTGTGACCTGGGTATGTCACGCTGTGATATTGTGACCTGGGTATGTCACGCTCTGATATTGTGACCTGGGTATGTCACGCTGTGATAGTGTGACCTGGGTATGTCACGCTCTGTGCTGTGATCTTGTGACCTGGGTATGTCACGCTGTGATATTGTGACCTGGGTATGTCACGCTGCGATCTTGTGACCTGGGTATGTCACGCTGTGATATTGTGACCTGGGTATGTCACGCTCTGTGCTGTGATCTTGTGACCTGGGTATGTCACGCTCTGTGCTGTAATAGTGTGACCTGGGTATGTCACACTCTGTGCTGTGATAGTGTGACCTGGGTATGTCACGCTCTGTGCTGTAATAGTGTGACCTGGGTATGTCACGCTCTGTGCTGTGATCTTGTGACCTGGGTATGTCACGCTCTGTGCTGTGATCTTGTGACCTGGGTATGTCACACTCTGTGCTGTGATAGTGTGACCTGGGTATGTCACGCTCTGTGCTGTGATAGTGTGACCTGGGTATGTCACGCTCTGTGCTGTGATCTTGTGACCTGGGTATGTCACGCTGTGATCTTGTGACCTGGGTATGTCACGCTCTGTGCTGTGATCTTGTGACCTGGGTATGTCACGCTCTGTGCTGTGATAGTGTGACCTGGGTATGTCACACTCTGTGCTGTGATAGTGTGACCTGGGTATGTCACGCTCTGTGCTGTGATAGTGTGACCTGGGTATGTCACGCTCTGTGCTGTGATAGTGTGACCTGGGTATGTCACGCTCTGTGCTGTGATCTTGTGACCTGGGTATGTCACGCTCTGTGCTGTGATCTTGTGATCTGGGTATGTCACGCTCTGTGCTGTGATAGTGTGACCTGGGTATGTCACGCTCTGTGCTGTGATCTTGTGACCTGGGTATGTCACGCTGTGATATTGTGACCTGGGTATGTCACGCTCTGTGCTGTGATCTTGTGACCTGGGTATGTCACGCTCTGTGCTGTGATAGTGTGACCTGGGTATGTCACGCTCTGTGCTGTAATAGTGTGACCTGGGTATGTCACACTCTGTGCTGTGATCTTGTGACCTGGGTATGTCACACTCTGTGCTGTGATCGTGTGACCTGGGTATGTCACGCTCTGTGCTGTGATCTTGTGACCTGGGTATGTCACGCTGTGATATTGTGACCTGGGTATGTCACGCTCTGATATTGTGACCTGGGTATGTCACGCTGTGATAGTGTGACCTGGGTATGTCACGCTCTGTACTGTGATCTTGTGACCTGGGTATGTCACGCTGTGATATTGTGACCTGGGTATGTCACGCTGCGATCTTGTGACCTGGGTATGTCACGCTGTGATATTGTGACCTGGGTATGTCACGCTCTGTGCTGTGATCTTGTGACCTGGGTATGTCACGCTCTGTGCTGTAATAGTGTGACCTGGGTATGTCACACTCTGTGCTGTGATAGTGTGACCTGGGTATGTCACGCTCTGTGCTGTAATAGTGTGACCTGGGTATGTCACGCTCTGTGCTGTGATCTTGTGACCTGGGTATGTCACGCTCTGTGCTGTGATAGTGTGACCTGGGTATGTCACGCTCTGTGCTGTGATCTTGTGACCTGGGTATGTCACGCTCTGTGCTGTGATAGTGTGACCTGGGTATGTCACGCTCTGTGCTGTAATAGTGTGACCTGGGTATGTCACGCTCTGTGCTGTGATCTTGTGACCTGGGTATGTCACACTCTGTGCTGTGATAGTGTGACCTGGGTATGTCACGCTCTGTGCTGTAATAGTGTGACCTGGGTATGTCACGCTCTGTGCTGTGATCTTGTGACCTGGGTATGTCACGCTCTGTGCTGTGATCTTGTGACCTGGGTATGTCACACTCTGTGCTGTGATAGTGTGACCTGGGTATGTCACGCTCTGTGCTGTGATAGTGTGACCTGGGTATGTCACGCTCTGTGCTGTGATCTTGTGACCTGGGTATGTCACGCTCTGTGCTGTAATAGTGTGACCTGGGTATGTCACGCTCTGTGCTGTGATAGTGTGACCTGGATATGTCACGCTCTGTGCTGTGATCTTGTGACCTGGGTATGTCACGCTCTGTGCTGTGATCTTGTGACCTGGGTATGTCACGCTCTGTGCTGTGATAGTGTGACCTGGGTATGTCACACTCTGTGCTGTGATAGTGTGACCTGGGTATGTCACGCTCTGTGCTGTAATAGTGTGACCTGGGTATGTCACGCTGTGATCTTGTGACCTGGGTATGTCACGCTCTGTGCTGTGATAGTGTGACCTGGGTATGTCACGCTCTGTGCTGTGATAGTGTGACCTGGGTATGTCACGCTCTGTGCTGTGATAGTGTGACCTGGGTATGTCACGCTCTATGCTGTGATCTTGTGACCTGGGTATGTCACGCTCTGTGCTGTGATCTTGTGACCTGGGTATGTCACGCTCTGTGCTGTGATCTTGTGACCTGGGTATGTCACGCTCTGTGCTGTGATCTTGTGACCTGGGTATGTCACGTGACCTGGGTATGTCACGCTCTGTGCTGTGATAGTGTGACCTGGGTATGTCACGCTCTGTGCTGTGATCTTGTGACCTGGGTATGTCACGCTCTGTGCTGTGATAGTGTGACCTGGGTATGTCACGCTCTGTGCTGTGATCTTGTGACCTGGGTATGTCACACTCTGTGCTGTGATCTTGTGACCTGGGTATGTCACGCTCTGTGCTGTGATCTTGTGACCTGGGTATGTCACGCTGTGATCTTGTGACGTGGGTATGTCACGCTCTGTGCTGTGATCTTGTGACCTGGGTATGTCACGCTCTGTGCTGTGATCTTGTGACCTGGGTATGTCACGCTCTGTGCTGTGATAGTGTGACCTGGGTATGTCACACTCTGTGCTGTGATAGTGTGACCTGGGTATGTCACGCTCTGTGCTGTAATAGTGTGACCTGGGTATGTCACGCTGTGATCTTGTGACCTGGGTATGTCACGCTCTGTGCTGTGATAGTGTGACCTGGGTATGTCACGCTCTGTGCTGTGATAGTGTGACCTGGGTATGTCACGCTCTGTGCTGTGATAGTGTGACCTGGGTATGTCACGCTCTGTGCTGTGATCTTGTGACCTGGGTATGTCACGCTCTGTGCTGTGATCTTGTGACCTGGGTATGTCACGCTCTGTGCTGTGATCTTGTGACCTGGGTATGTCACGCTCTGTGCTGTGATCTTGTGACCTGGGTATGTCACGCTCTGTGCTGTGATCTTGTGACCTGGGTATGTCACGCTCTGTGCTGTGATAGTGTGACCTGGGTATGTCACACTCTGTGCTGTGATAGTGTGACCTGGGTATGTCACGCTCTGTGCTGTAATAGTGTGACCTGGGTATGTCACGCTGTGATCTTGTGACCTGGGTATGTCACGCTCTGTGCTGTGATAGTGTGACCTGGGTATGTCACGCTCTGTGCTGTGATAGTGTGACCTGGGTATGTCACGCTCTGTGCTGTGATAGTGTGACCTGGGTATGTCACGCTCTGTGCTGTGATCTTGTGACCTGGGTATGTCACGCTCTGTGCTGTGATAGTGTGACCTGGGTATGTCACGCTCTGTGCTGTGATAGTGTGACCTGGGTATGTCACGCTCTGTGCTGTGATAGTGTGACCTGGGTATGTCACGCTCTGTGCTGTGATCTTGTGACCTGGGTATGTCACGCTCTGTGCTGTGATAGTGTGACCTGGGTATGTCACGCTCTGTGCTGTGATCTTGTGACCTGGGTATGTCACACTCTGTGCTGTGATCTTGTGACCTGGGTATGTCACGCTCTGTGCTGTGATCTTGTGACCTGGGTATGTCACGCTGTGATCTTGTGACCTGGGTATGTCACGCTCTGTGCTGTGATCTTGTGACCTGGGTATGTCACGCTCTGTGCTGTGATAGTGTGACCTGGGTATGTCACGCTCTGTGCTGTGATAGTGTGACCTGGGTATGTCACGCTCTGTGCTGTGATCTTGTGACCTGGGTATGTCACGCTCTGTGCTGTGATAGTGTGACCTGGGTATGTCACGCTCTGTGCTGTGATCTTGTGACCTGGGTATGTCACGCTCTGTGCTGTGATAGTGTGACCTGGGTATGTCACGCTCTGTGCTGTGATCTTGTGACCTGGGTATGTCACACTCTGTGCTGTGATCTTGTGACCTGGGTATGTCACGCTCTGTGCTGTGATCTTGTGACCTGGGTATGTCACGCTGTGATCTTGTGACCTGGGTATGTCACGCTCTGTGCTGTGATCTTGTGACCTGGGTATGTCACGCTCTGTGCTGTGATCTTGTGACCTGGGTATGTCACGCTCTGTGCTGTGATAGTGTGACCTGGGTATGTCACACTCTGTGCTGTGATAGTGTGACCTGGGTATGTCACGCTCTGTGCTGTAATAGTGTGACCTGGGTATGTCACGCTGTGATCTTGTGACCTGGGTATGTCACGCTCTGTGCTGTGATAGTGTGACCTGGGTATGTCACGCTCTGTGCTGTGATAGTGTGACCTGGGTATGTCACGCTCTGTGCTGTGATAGTGTGACCTGGGTATGTCACGCTCTATGCTGTGATCTTGTGACCTGGGTATGTCACGCTCTGTGCTGTGATCTTGTGACCTGGGTATGTCACGCTCTATGCTGTGATCTTGTGACCTGGGTATGTCACGCTCTGTGCTGTGATCTTGTGACCTGGGTATGTCACGCTCTGTGCTGTGATCTTGTGACCTGGGTATGTCACACTCTGTGCTGTGATCTTGTGACCTGGGTATGTCACGCTCTGTGCTGTGATCGTGTGACCTGGGTATGTCACGCTCTGTGCTGTGATAGTGTGACCTGGGTATGTCACACTCTGTGCTGTGATAGTGTGACCTGGGTATGTCACGCTCTGTGCTGTAATAGTGTGACCTGGGTATGTCACGCTGTGATCTTGTGACCTGGGTATGTCACGCTCTGTGCTGTGATAGTGTGACCTGGGTATTTCACGCTCTGTGCTGTGATAGTGTGACCTGGGTATGTCACGCTCTGTGCTGTGATAGTGTGACCTGGGTATGTCACGCTCTGTGCTGTGATCTTGTGACCTGGGTATGTCACGCTCTGTGCTGTGATCTTGTGACCTGGGTATGTCACACTCTGTGCTGTGATAGTGTGACCTGGGTATGTCACGCTCTGTGCTGTGATAGTGTGACCTGGGTATGTCACGCTCTGTGCTGTGATAGTGTGACCTGGGTATGTCACGCTCTGTGCTGTGATAGTGTGACCTGGGTATGTCACGCTCTGTGCTGTGATAGTGTGACCTGGGTATGTCACGCTCTGTGCTGTGATAGTGTGACCTGGGTATGTCACGCTCTGTGCTGTGATCTTGTGACCTGGGTATGTCACGCTCTGTGCTGTGATAGTGTGACCTGGGTATGTCACGCTCTGTGCTGTGATCTTGTGACCTGGGTATGTCACACTCTGTGCTGTGATCTTGTGACCTGGGTATGTCACGCTCTGTGCTGTGATCTTGTGACCTGGGTATGTCACGCTGTGATCTTGTGACCTGGGTATGTCACGCTCTGTGCTGTGATCTTGTGACCTGGGTATGTCATGCTCTGTGCTGTGATCTTGTGACCTGGGTATGTCACGCTCTGTGCTTGGAAGGTGCACTTGCTACGCTTCAGGCACAGCTCTGTGTCAGAAAGTCTCTTTAACACTTGGTCCAGATTGCTCCTCCTCCGTCTTCCCTGTAACCAGGATGTTGTCCAGGCACACTGCTACATGAAGGATCCCCTGCAACAGATTGTCCATTGTCCTCTGGAAACCAAGCAGTTGTATTTGAACAAGCCTTTGTGAGTATTGACTGTGAAATACTCTTTTGAATCCTCATCCAAGAGGAGCTGTTAGTAGGCGTGGCTCATATCAAGCTTTGAAAACGTCTTGCCTCCTGCAAGCGTCGCGAACAGGTCCTCCACCAATGGAAGCCGGTTAGCATCCAGCTTGTAAGCACAGTCCAGCATAAAAGCACAGTGCCGTCACTTTTCAGAACGAGAATGATTGGAGCTGCCCAGTGGAAGAATTGAATGGGCATAATGATGTTTGTTTCCTGCAGCCGCTCCAACTCACCCTCCACTTCCTTTTTCAGTGGCTAGGGGACTGTCCTGGGCTTGAAAAAACGAGTCTCGGCCTGATGATCCACAAACGACTTAACTGCAGTATCCTGCAGCGTGCCCAGTTCATCTCTGAAAACCTCAGGGTACCTTTGAATTACATCCTCAGTCACTTGTCTGTGTTTTATCTCACCCCAGTTCATTTGTATTTTGTTGAGTCAGTCACGCCCTAGTAAACTGGGCCCATTTTCTTTCACTCCCAGGAGCCGTGCTCTCGTTTTCTGGCTGTTGTATGCAACTTACACCTCTAGAGCCCCCAGCAATGGTATGGTCTCTCCGGTGTACGTACGCAGTCTGATCCCTGCCAGTGTGATGGCAGGAGCCTGTTCTGAGTCCCAGGTCTTTCTGTGTCTCCTCACTGATGGCAGATGCAGAGGCTCCTGTGTCAACCTCCATCCTCATCTCTTTTCCATCTACCTCTTCTGTAACATAAATAGGCTCTGCGCGCAGCTCACTCACATTAAACATGTTGTAGGAACAATCCTCTTCCTCCTCTTCTGTGCTTTCTAGGTGGTGTGCTGCTGACTGCAGCTTCTATGATTTGAACTTGCCCAGTCTACCCACCCTCTGGATTGCTCTTAGCACCCCTGGACTTTTTAGCTAAATGTACTTGTTTTGTGGCAATTGTGACAGACGGTGTCCGTGACCTTAGTTGTTTGCATAATGTGTTCCCCCACATCTGAAACATTCCACTGTTTTTTTTCCCTTTTTCCTGCTGCCTCCTTTGTTGATGCACTGCACAACTTCCACTGTTGGCTTTTTGAATATCTTTAGCGTTGCTAGCTGCCATCTCCTTCCCTTAAGATATGTCCACTGCTCTCTTGAAAGTCAGTGTGGCTTCCCCCAGCAAACGGAGCTGTATGATGTCCTCATTAATGCCACATACTAATCTGTCACAGAGCATGTCCTCTAACACAGCCACTATCTCACAATGTTCAGAGAGTAGACGTAATTCAGCAACAAAGTTGGCAACAGACTGACCTGTTTTCTGGAAATGGCAATTAAACTTGAACCTCTGGCCAATCACTGAAGGCTTTGGATTGTGGTGAGTCTGAAGGAGAGCGACCAGAGCAACAAAAGGAATTTATCTCTTCCTCCGTGGTGTAGCCAAATTCCTCATTAAGGTATAGGTTTTAGCCCTATACACACTCAAGAGAATAGAATGCTGTTTACCCTCATCTGTAATTCCATTCACCAAGAAAAAGTGTTTCAACCTTTCCACATACTCCATCCAGTCCTCATTCTCTTCCAGAAACTCATTGGTAGGCCCAAACATCGCCATTGTAACACCAATTTGCCCTTGATCCTCGTTAGCGATTTACAGTTGTTGTTAATGATTCTCACCGTTGCCGTGGCTCCTACTCTCCGTCGCTCATAAAACTAGCTAACTGGCTAACTCACTGTTTCTTAGCTAGCTTTCACAACGTCTCGTAGAAGTTGACCTCAAAGTTTTATCCTCCAAAGGATGTGGTAACTTTACAAGGAATATCCACATGCGTTTCAATGTTCATTGCCTCTACTGTCAAACCAAAAAATAAATGTTTACAGCCATATCCTAACGGTAGAAAACAGGAGAGCGATATACCCAACTCAACATGAGGTAGAGTCACGTTAAATGTACAGACTCTTCGTGGGTAAAAGTCACGGTCAACACCAATGTCCATAATAGCAACGCTCCCATGAATAGTAATAATACTATACTCCAGTTAAGTACACCACATATTCAGTAGGAATGATTTGTATAGTGTCCACACTATAACACATCTTAAGAGTGTAATGTAAGACAACATATCATGTAGTGAAGCACCAAGTGTTATATTGGCTAAAACTATATGTTCAGGTATTCTCAGAAATCCTAACCGCTGGCATCTTGAGCATGCAATCCATATCAACATACAGCTCATCTCTGGAAATGCCTCAAGTATCCAGGAAATTCACATTTTTACACTGAAGAAGCTTCTACCACGAGAGCATTTGTACAGTAAATGCATTCAACTCAGGTAGCACCAATGTGGTAGTCAGTGAGTGTTGAGATATTCTAAATGCTGTGTCAATTATTGTTATTGATTTCTTGTTTCTTAAAACCAACCCTCCCTCTGAGATTATTACCATACAAACATATCTTATGAAGCCATATTCAAGCCCTCCCTATGTATGTATTCCAGAATTAGACATGATAACACAGAGTACTGCTGAGTCAAACACATAATGTAAGCTTCACAATCATGAATAAGAGGTCCCTTGGATATTGGCTTTAAGAAATATTTGTGAGAACTTTATCTGAGATTAGAGTGCCTTCTGCAAACACACCTGTAGTTCACCAAGCCTCATTTGCATGAACGTGGGCTTCATTTCCCCACTGGTTATTTTGAGACACGCTCAGGTTGGAGCTTAGTGGCTTGTGGAAATAGAAAACGTTACCAAGGTGCTAATGATTTTATGATGTTGACATCTCTAGGCAATAACTCAAGTATTTACTCCTCAGAATATGTGATCATTGTAATGAGATCTAAATTCTTACCTGAAGTCAAATTAAGCTGACTTTTCAGCCATCTCCATATTGGAAAAGAGGAGATGTAATATAACATTCCTTATACATTACAAAAAGCATTATGAAAAAAGAACATGGAAAGAAAAACCCTGACCCCTACCCTAACCTTACCTCTACCTTCACCCTTACCCCTACCCTCATGCTTATCCCTACCCTATCCCCTACTACCTCTACCCTTACCCCTACCCTCACCCCTACCCTCATGCTTATCCCTACCCTATCCCCTACTACCTCTACCCTTACCCCTACCCTAACCCCTACCCTCACCCTTACCCTCACCCTTATCCCTACCCTATCCCCTACTACCTCAACCCTAACCCCTACTACCTCTACCCTATCCCCTACTACCTCTACCCTTACCCCTACCCTAACCCCTACCCTCACCCTTATCCCTACCCTATCCCCTACTACCTCTACCCTAACCCCTACTACCTCTACCCTAACCCCTACTACCTCTACCCTAACCCCTACTACCTCTACCCTAACCCCTACTACCTCTACCCTATCCCCTACTACCTCTACCCTACTACCTCTACCCTTACCCCTACCCTAACCCCTACCCTCACCCTTATCCCTACCCTATCCCCTACTACCTCTACCCTATCCCCTACTACCTCTACCCTAACCCCTACTACCTCTACCCTCACCCTAACCCCTACCCTATCCCCTACTACCTCTACCCTATCCCCTACTACCTCTACCCTACTACCTCTACCCTTACCCCTACCCTAACCCCTACCCTCACCCTTATCCCTACCCTATCCCCTACTACCTCTACCCTATCCCCTACTACCTCTACCCTAACCCCTACTACCTCTACCCTCACCCTAACCCCTACCCTATCCCCTACTACCTCTACCCTAACCCCTACTACCTCTACCCTAACCCACATCCTTATTCATGTCAATTAGTTCAATTCAGGCTTTCCCTGTATTGTAGTACATTGCAATTGTAGAAGACGTCTTTGTGACCCTCGCCTTAGTAAATCTGGCCTCAAGTGTTTTGCTTAGTCTGTAGGATTTCTCTCTGTCTATACTCAGGTCAATTAATGGGCTATGGACAGTCCTACTTATCCAGCTGAGTGCTCCGTGAACGTTTGTTAAGGCATTACATTAATTGCTTCTTCAATTTGCTGGCCTCAGTACAGTGACCGCCAATGGTGAGTCACAGTAGAGAACATCCGTAGCTATTAGGAGTTCCTCTGCTCAAAAGACTATGATTTGCTGTGGTTTGTTACGATCTTATTACAGAATTCTTCCATGGTGACTCTGACATGTACTGAGAGGCTGTTGTGGTATTCTTTGCTGATCCACTAGCATCAACAACATCATTTCAGATTACTGATCAATGCTGCACATTATAGCCCACCGTTGTCCTACATTATCGACCATATTATGTCGCTCAAACTGCAGAGTTGTCATGGCGGGGCCTTGATCCACAATAATAACAAAATAACACAGAAATCTGGAATGGAATGAAGATTATTGTTTTGACACAGTAATACATTAGAACAATTTTAAAAGTCAAATTCATACTTTTCAATGTTTAAAGTATCTTATGTAAAATATACGAATTTCAGCTACCCCGACTTTGGCCAATATGTCGAGATCACAACTTATTTATCTCATGTTCACGACATAACAAAAGTTGTTTTGTCGAGATCATGAGATAAACTCTATAAATAGGAGTGGATGTATTCGTGATAGACAGATGATTCAAAAGTATAACTATTTGTACGACATGGTTCCAATTATGCCTGGCGAAAACCAAACACTGCATTCCACAGCAAGAACCTCAAACCAACGGTCAAGCATGGTGGTGGTAGTGTGATGGTTTGGGGATGCTTTGCTGCCTCAGGACCTGGACGACTTGCCTTCATAGAAGGAACCATTAATTCTGCTCTGTGTCAGAGAATTCTACAGGAGAATGTCAGGCCATCCGTCTGTGAGCTGAAGCTGAAGCGTAGCTGGGTCATGCAGCAAGACAATGATCCAAAACACACAATCAAGTCTACATGAAAATGGCTAAAAAGCAACACATTTGAAGTTTTGGAATGGCCTAGTCAAAGTCCAGACCTAATCCCAATTGAGATGTTGTAGCAGGACTTGAAACGAGCAGTTCGTGCTTGAAAACCCACAATGTCACTGAGTTGCAGCAGTTCTGCATGGAAGAGTGGGCCAACATTTCTCCACAGTGTCGTGAGAGACTGATCAACAACTACAGGAAGCATTTGGTTGGAGTCATTGCAGGTGACACAGCCAGTTATTGAGTGTAAGGGGGCAATTACTCTTTCACACAGGGCCATTGGGTGTTGCATAACTTTGTTTCTGAAGTAAATTAAATAAATATGTAAGTGTTGTGTTATTTGTTCACTCAGGTTCCCTTTATCTAATATTAGGTTTTGGTTGAAGATCTGATAACATTCAGTATCAAAACATATGCAAAAGTTGAGAAAATTAGAAAGGGGGCCAATACTTTTTCATGGCATTGTATGTGTATAATTGTAAGGGACACTTCATCTTTTATGGATAATATTTACATTTGCAGAGTGGGTGAGCTCCATTCTTAACAGGCTGATTAGATATCATTTCAGCCTCAGAGCTTGATCAGATGCAATAGCAGCTTCAGAGGCTGATAAGTCACGATTCATAGGTAAAGCTCCTTGCAGGCAGATTAGCAGTCAGTGCATTATGGATATGATCAAGACTGGGTGCGCTCTATTCCTGGCAGGCTGATCAGATTTAAAGCAGCCACAGAGGCTGATAAGTAAGAATGCTGCATTGTAGGTTGACTACAAGGAGCCTTACATATGAAACAGTCTACAATGCAGCATCCTGATTTATCAGCCTCTGAGGCTGCTTTAAATCTGATCAGACTGCCAGGAATAGAGCGCACCCAGTCTTGATGATGATATGCATCAGCCTATAACACGCTGACAGACAATCTGCCTGCAAAGAGCTTTACCTATGAAACAGCCTACAAGGCAGCATCCGGACATCAGGCTCTGTGGCTGCTATTGATTCTGATTAGCCTGCAAAGAATAGAGCTCATCCCCTGGATCAGATATGCATTTGCCTTTGAAGCACGTTGACAGCTAATCTGCCTGCAAGGAGCCTTACCAATGATACAGCCTACAAGTTAGCATCCTGATTTATCAGCCTCTGAGTCTGAAATTGAATCTGATCAGCCTGTCAGGAATGGAGCTCACCCACTGTAAATGTAAATGTTATCCACAATACATGAAATACACATATCAGTTATGCAGGCAAACAACCAGCATAGATAACAAGCTAGCTTGCTAGCTAACAGGACTACCTAGCTAACTAGCTAGCTCATAAGACTAGCCACGTTAGCTGCATTGTTCCTAGCATACAATTGGCTGTGGTCTTGGGGGCAGCATGCAGCCTGGAAGACAGTGTTGCCAGTCAGGCATCGTTCAAGGCATAAATGCTCCGCATTGTGATTTGTGACCCACACAGCCAGTGGTTATTGCCACTCGGGCTCCCCTGACTTGTTCACTGTTAAGGGTTCATACACATTTTTCATGACTTCTCCATTACTTTTAAACTTCTTAGGGCTAGGCCCCTTTTTTTTATCAATTTCCTGCCTGAATGGCGTGCCCAAAGTAAACTGCCTGTAGCTCAGGCCCTGAATCCAGGATATACATATACTTGGTACCATTGGAAAGAAGACACTTTAAAGTTTGTAGAAATGTTAAAATAATGTAGGAGAATATAACACACTAGATATGGTAGGAGAAAATCCAAAGAAAAACCAACCGGAATCTTTTTTTTGAGAGAGACCAGACCGTGCTTCTACACCTGCATTACTAGCTGTTTGGGGTTTTAGGCTGGGTGTCTGTACAGCACTTCGAGATATTAGCTGATGTACGAAGGGCTATATAAAATAAAATTGATTGATTGATTGATTAGAAATGCATATTGACAATTAGCTCCCTGGATGCAATTCCTATGTCTTCCACATGGTGTCAGCAGTATATGTTCAAGGTTTCAGGCTTGTAACTTTAAAAACGAATAAGAAATAACAGTTTTAGTAGAAGGACGCAGTATTTGAAATCCGTGTTGAACGAGTGGATTAATAAAAAAATCGATGGCGCCAACTAAACAGACTTTTTGAGATATAAAGAAGGATTTTATCTAACAAAACTAAACTACATGTTATAGCTGGGACCCTTTGGATGACAAACCAGAGGCAGATTTTCAAAAAGTGAATATTTAATCTTTATATGTGAACGTATGAAACCTGTGCTGGTGGAAAAATATTTTGATGTGGGGCGCCGTCCTCAAACAATTGCATGGCATGTTTTTGCTGAAATAACTACTGTAAATTGCACAGTGCAGTTAGATTAACAAGAATTTAAGCTTTCAGCTGATATATGACATTTATATGTACCTAAATGTTTAACATCCATCATATTTATGATTATTTATTTGAATTGTGGTTTCACCGGAAGTTGTTCCGCTAGTGGGACACCGATCCTTATTAACCAAATTGACATGACTATTATTATAGCCTACATGAAAAAGTAAGCCTTATTGACCCTGGAAAGCTAATGTGTCTGATCCCATGTAGACCTACCATCTCCTGCCATTGTGCCCTTGATCAATGCACTTAGCCCTCCCACATAGAACTGCACTGTTTGTCACATGTTGCCAACCCTCCATCTGGAGAGCTCCTGGGTGTGCAGGCTTGGCTTTTGATCCAGCCCTGAAACACCCAAGACTGCTTATCAAGGTCCTGTTGAGCAGCTGATGTTTAGGCTACAATGTGGTTAGACCAGGGCTGGAACAAAAGCCTGCACTCCCAGTAGCTAACCTGTAGGATGGTTGCCACCCTCGATTTAAAATACCACAACATTACAAACAAATACTTTTGTCATAAAATGATTCCCTCATTCAATAAATCAGGGCTCAAATGGACAAGGTAGGCTACTTCAAAGCAAGGTACCTAACTAGACATCTTTATATATAAGGCTCAATATTCATGTTTCACGGGAGATCTATGCACAGCAAGTTATTTGTCAATTAGGCTGTTCTTCTAATATTTTAAAAGTTGTCGCAATTACATGGCTAGTGTTTAATAGAGGGGAATCCCAGCTTCCCAATGGTGCAGGTTTATTTAGGCTCTACAGAGCCGGTGGAAAGGCGACAACGAAATGAATGCATAGTTACCTATAGTCAACTAGCGAGATGACTGTTACAAGTTATGTTTACATTTTTTGGTCTAGTTAGTCTGTCTGTCATTATAGTAGGAACAATATAAAATATAACAATAATGAATTACTAGCAGAAATGAGCTAACCTCTGCTACTTGCTTGATTGATTTTCCCCTGTGGCTGAAATTGATGTAGTGAAGGATCGTTTGACTGGACATGTTTTTGTGTTGATATTTTGATGTTGTGTATATATTTTTTATTTACCCTGAAACAGTACCTTGGTATTTGATGTCTTAACTTGTTATTGTAAGAGAATGTTCCTTGATTTTGTTGCTGTCTTGTTTTTCTCATCACAAAGAGGTCACTTCCTTTCAGCGTGAGAGAACGATGAGCTTCATGTTCATTTATTTTCTTACAACTGACAGTGATCAAAGGCAGGCAGGCAGAACTGACAATTACACAAACTGAAACTAAACATGGTAAACTATTGAGTAGAGCTTTATTTTCCCTCTCCACCTACCAGTCTCTGTTCCTCTCCTCCCTCTCTACCTACCAGTCTCTCTCTTCCTCTCCTCCCTATCTACCTACCAGTCTCTCTGTCCCTCTCCTCCCTCTCTACCTACCAGTCTCTCTGTCCCTCTCCTCCCTCTCTACCTACCAGTCTCTGTTCCTCTCCTCTCGTTC
Source organism: Salvelinus alpinus (assembly GCF_045679555.1). Lineage (NCBI taxonomy): Eukaryota > Metazoa > Chordata > Actinopteri > Salmoniformes > Salmonidae > Salvelinus > Salvelinus alpinus. The sequence goes on along the minus strand of NC_092098.1, from coordinate 45,291,743 downwards.
CTCTCTACCTACCAGTCTCTCTCTTCCTCTGCTCCCTATCTACCTACCAGTCTCTCTGTTCCTCTCCTCCCTCTCTACCTACCAGTCTCTCTGTCCCTCTCCTCCCTCTCTACCTACCAGTCTCTGTTCCTCTCCTCCCTCTCTACCTACCAGTCTCTCTGTTCCTCTCCTCCCTCTCTACCTACCAGTCTCTGTTCCTCTCCTCCCTCTCTACCTACCAGTCTCTCTGTTCTTCTCCTCCCTCTCTACCTACCAGTCTCTCTGTTCCTCTCCTCCCTCTCTATATACCAGTCTCTCTGTTCCTCTCCGCCCTCTCTACCTACCAGTCTCTCTGTTCCTCTCCTCAACTCTCTACCTACCAGTCTCTGTTCCTCTCTTCCCTCCTTCCCTACAAGTCTCTCTGTTCCTCTTATCCCTCTCTACCTACCAGTCTCTATGTTCCTCTCCTCCCTCTCTACCTACCAGTCTCTCTGTTCCTCTCCTCCCTCTCTACCTACCAGTCTCTCTGTTCCTCTCCTCCCTCTCTACCTACTAGTCTCTCTGTTCCTCTCCTCCCTCCCTACCTACCAGTCTCACTGTTCCTCTCCTCCCTCTCTACCTACCAGTCTCTATGTTCCTCTCCTCCCTCTCTACCTACCAGTCTCTCTGTTCCTCTCGTCCCTCTCTACATACCAGTCTCTCTGTTCCTCTCCTCCCTCTCTACGTACCAGCTTCTCTGTTCCTCTCCTCCCTCTCTACCTACCAGTCTCTCTGTTCCCCTCCTCCCTCTCTACCTACCAGCTTCTCTGTTCCTCTCCTCCCTCTCTACCTACCAGTCTCTGTCCCACTCCTCCCTCTCTACCTACCAGTCTCTATGTTCCTCTCCTCCCTCTCTACCTACCAGTCTCTATGTTCCTCTCCTCCCTCTCTACCTACCAGTCTCTATGTTCCTCTCCTCCCTCTCTACCTACCAGTCTCTCTGTTCCTCTCCTCCCTCTCTACCTACCAGTCTCTATGTTCCTCTCCTCCCTCTCTACCTACCAGTCTCTATGTTCCTCTCTTCCCTCTCTACCTACCAGTCTCTCTGTTCCTCTCCTCCCTCTCTACCTACCAGTCTCTATGTTCCTCTCCTCCCTCTCTACCTACCAGTCTCTCTGTTCCTCTCCTCCCTCTCTACCTACCAGTCTCTATGTTCCTCTCCTCCCTCTCTACCTATCAGTCTCTATGTTCCTCTCCTCCCTCTCTACCTACCAGTCTCTCTGTTCCTCTCCTCCCTCTCTAGCTACCAGTCTCTCTGTTCCTCTCCTCCCTCTCTAGCTACCAGTCTCTGTCCCTCTCCTCCCTCTCTACCTACCAGTCTCTCTGTTCCTCTCCTCCCTCTCTACCTACCAGTCTCTGTTCCTCTCCTCCCTCTCTACCTACCAGTCTCTCTGTTCCTCTCCTCCCTCTCTACCTACCAGTCTCGCTGTTCCTCTCCTCCCTCTCTACCTACCAGTCTCTGTCCCTCTCCTCCCTCTCTACCTACCAGTCTCTGTCCCTCTCCTCCCTCTATACCTACCAGTCTCTATGTTCCTCTCCTCCCTCTCTACCTACCAGTCTCTATGTTCCTCTCCTCCCTCTCTACCTACCAGTCTCTGTCTCTCTCCTCCCTCTCTACCTACCAGTCTCTGTCCCTCTCCTCCATCTCCACCTACCAGTCTCTCTGTTCCTCTCCTCCCTCCCTCTCTACCTACCAGTCTCTGTCCCTCTCCTCCCTCTCTACCTACCAGTCTCTATGTTCCTCTCCTCCCTCTCCACCTACCAGTCTCTATGTTCCTCTCCTCCCTCTCTACCTACCAGTCTCTATGTTCCTCTCCTCCCTCTCTACCTACCAGTCTCTGTCCCTCTCCTCCCTCTCTAGCTACCAGTCTCTGTCCCTCTCCTCCCTCTCTACCTACTAGTCTCTGTCCCTCTCCTCCCTCTCTACCTACCAGTCTCTATGTCCCTCTCCTCCCTCTCTACCTACCAGTCTCTCTGTTCATCTCCTCCCTCTCTACCTACCAGTCTCTGTCCCTCTCCTCCCTCTCTACCTACCAGTCTCTGTCCCTCTCCTCCATCTCCACCTACCAGTCTCTCTGTTCCTCTCCTCCCTCTCTAGCTACCAGTCTCTGTCCCTCTCCTCCCTCTCTACCTACCAGTCTCTGTCCCTCTCCTCCCTCTCTACCTACCAGTCTCTGTCCCTCTCCTCCCTCTCTACCTACCAGTCTCTGTCCCTCTCCTCCCTCTCTACCTACCAGTCTCTGTCCCTCTCCTCCATCTCCACCTACCAGTCTCTCTGTTCCTCTCCTCCCTCTCTAGCTACCAGTCTCTGTCCCTCTCCTCCATCTCCACCTACCAGTCTCTGTCCCTCTCCTCCCTCTCTACCTACCAGTCTCTGTCCCTCTCCTCCCTCTCTACCTACCAGTCTCTGTCCCTCTCCTCCCTCTCTACCTACCAGTCTCTGTCCCTCTCCTCCCTCTCTACCTACCAGTCTCTGTCCCTCTCCTCCCTCTCTAGCTACCAGTCTGTCCCTCTCCTCCCTCTCTAGCTACCAGTCTCTGTCCCTCTCCTCCCTCTCTACCTACCAGTCTCTGTCCCTCTCCTCCCTCTCTACCTACCAGTCTCTGTCCCTCTCCTCCCTCTCTAGCTACCAGTCTCTGTCCCTCTCCTCCATCTCCACCTATTAACTGCCTTAATTTTGCTGGACCGCAGAAAGAGTAGCTGTTGTTTTGGCAGCAGCTAATGGGGATCCATAATAAATACAAATACCTACCAGTCTCTCTGTCCCTCTTCAGCTGCTCCACTCAAAAACACCTTAATTAAGCCTTTCATTTCTACTGAAGTCACATTATTCTGTTCCCCCACCTGAGCACAGACCACAAATTAGTTGAACCACAGTACAGAGAGTCTAACATTATATCTTCCTTCCCAGTCAGTTCTCTGATATAGAGAGAAATATGAGGAGGCCAAGGGAGATGAATTAAGGTCACAGGGGGGAGCGGAGACTTTCTCCCCCTCTGTCCATGAGCTGTCTGTCCCTTAAGCTATTATTTGTTACATAATTTTGGCCCTGTCCCACAAGGACTAAAGTGACCAGAGGCTTGGCTCTCTCCTCTAGTTACTCTCTAGCAGGCATGAGTCTGTACTGGCACACTGTCTGACATGTTTACGGTGCCTGCGCCAAGCCCAGCCACAAATGCTGCTTCATAATTAGTATCTTGTTTACATATTAACTTTGTTCTCAAATAAAATCACTTTTCATGACATACCCTAAACCCAAGATGGCACGTACCAAGTTATGTGCCGATTCCTTGCCGATCAGCAGGGGCCTTTAAGTAGTTTTGCCTTTGACATCATTGATACATCTTGCCCCAGACTTTCCACTTGCTTACTGTAGAGACAGCGGTTCACTCTGCTCAGAATAATTGTCTTGTTCCAGTAGGTTAGGATGGGTACCATGCTGAAGTTGTTTTAGAGTTGCTCTAATTAGCCAGTATAGTGCTGACCCCGTGGTGGTGGGTCACATGCTAATCCCCCCCAGTCAAAAACTTAAGAAAGAGAACAGATTGCCTTGAACTATATGTTGTCTAGTAAGAGATGCTAATTAGGGTTACTGTTCACCTTCTCACACTTTAAATGCAAGCAATACAACACCTGCTACTTTATTTAATTTAATTAATTTTTTTTTAACCTTTATTTAACCAGGTAGGCAAGTTGAGAATAAGTTCTCATTTACAATTGCGTCCTGGCCAAGATAAAGCAAAGCAGTTCGACACATACAACAACACAGAGTTACACATGGAGTAAAACAAACATACAGTCAATAATACAGTAGAAAAATAAGTCTATATACAATGTGAGCAAATGAGGTGAGATAAGGGAGGTAAAGGCAAAAAAAGGCCATGGTGGCGAAGTAAATACAATATAGCAAGTAAAACACTGGAATGGTAGATTTGCAGTGGAAGAATGTGCAAAGTAGAAATAGAAATAATGGGGTGCAAAGGAGCAAAATAAATAAATAAATACAGTAGGGGAAGAGGTAGTTGTTGTTGTAAATTATAGATAGGCTATGTACAGGTGCAGTAATCTGTGAGCTGCTCTGACAGCTGGTGCTTAAAGCTAGTGAGGGAGATAAGTGTTTCCAGTTTCAGAAATTTTTGTAGTTTTTGTAGTCCTCTCCTTCCAGAGGACTGGAAGGAGAGGCGACCAAATTAGGAATTGGCTTTGGAGGTGACCAGAGAGATATACCTGCTGGAGCGCGTGCTACAGGTGGGTGCTGCTATGGTGACCGGCGAGCTGAGATAAGGGGTGACTTTACCTAGCAGGGTCTTGTAGATGACCTGGAGCCAGTGGGTTGGCGACGAGTATGAAGCGAGGGCCAGCCAACGAGAGCGTACAGGTCGCAGTTTTGTGTAGTATATGGGGCTTTGGTGACAAAACGGATGGCACTGTGATAGACTGCATCCAATTTATTGAGTAGGGTATTGGAGGCTATTTTGTAAATTACATCACCGAAGTCGAGGATCGGAAGGATGGTCAGTTTTACAAGGGTATGTTTGGCAGCATGAGTGAAGGATGCTTTGTTGCAAAATAGGAAGCCAATTCTAGATTTAACTTTGGATTGGAGATGTTTGATGTGAGTCTGGAAGGAGAGTTTACAGTCTAACCAGACACCTAGGTATTTGTAGTTGTCCACATATTCTAAGTCAGAACCGTCCACAGTAGTGATGCTGGACGGGCGGGCAGGAGCAGGCAGCGATCGGTTGAAGAGCATGTATTTAGTTTTACTTGTATTTTAGAGCAGTTGGAGGCCACGGAAGGAGAGTTGTATGGCATTGAAGCTTGTCTGGAGGGTTGTTAACACAGTGTCCAAAGAAGGGCCAGAAGTATACAGAATGGTGTCGTCTGCATAGAGGTGGATCAGAGACTCACCAGCAGCAAGAGCGACATCATTGATGTATACAGAGAAGAGAGTCGGCCCAAGAATTGAACCCTGTGGCACCCCCATAGAGACTGCCAGAGGCCCGGACAACAGGCCCTCCGATTTGACACACTGAACTCTATCAGAGATGTAGTTGGTGAACCAGGCGAGGCAATCATTTGAGAAACCAAGGCTATCGAGTCTGCCGATGAGGATGTGGTGATTGACAGAGTCGAAAGCCTTGGACAGGTCAATGAATACGACTGCACAGTATTGTTTCTTATCGATGGCGGTTAAGATATCGTTTAGGACCTTGAGTGTGGCTGAGGTGCACCCATGATCAGCTCTGAAACCAGATTGCATAGCAGAGAAGGTGCGGTGGGATTCGAAATGGTAGGTAATCTGTTTGTTGACTTTGCTTTCGAAGACCTTAGAAAGGCAGGGTAGGATAGATATAGGTCTGTAGCAGTTTGGGTCAAGAGTGTCCCTCCTTTGAAGAGGGGGATGACCGCAGCTGCTTTCCAATCTTTGGGAATCTCAGACGACACGAAAGAGATGTTGAACAGGCTAGTAAGAGGGGTTGCAACAATTTCGGCAGATCATTTTAGAAAGAAAGGGTCCAGATTGTCTAGCCCGGCTGATTTGTGGGGGTCCAGATTTTGCAGCTCTTTCAGAACATCAACTGACTGGATTTGGGAGAAGGAGAAATGGGGAAAGCTTGGGCGAGTTGCTGTCGGGGGTGCAGTGCTGTTGACCGGGGTAGGGGTAGCCAGGAAAGCATGGCAAGCCGTAGAAAAATGTTTATTGAAATTCTCAATTATAGTGGATTTATCGGTGGTGACAGAGTTTCCTAGCCTCAGAGCAGTGGGCAGCTGGGAGGAGGTGCTCTTATTCTCCATGGACTTTACAGTGTACCAGAACTTTTTTGAGTTTGTGTTGCAGGAAGCAAATTTCTGCTTGAAAAAGCTAGCCTTGGCTTTTCTAACTGCCTGTGTATATTGGTTTCAAACTTCCCTGAAAAGTTGCATATCACGGGGGCTGTTCGATGCTAATGCAGAACGCCATAGGATGTTTTTGTGTTGGTTAAGGGCAGTCAGGTCTGGAGAGAACCAAGGGCTATATCTGTTCCTGGTTCTACATTTCTTGAATGGGGCATGCTTATTTAAGATGGTGAGGAAGGCATTTTTTTAAATAACCAGGCATCCTCTACTGACGGGATGAGGTCAATATCATTCCAGGATACACGGGCCAGGTCGATTAGAAAGGCCTGCTCGCTGAAGTGTTTCAGGGAGCGTTTGACAGTGATGAGTGGAGGTCATTTGACCGCTGACCCATTACGGATGCAGGCAATGAGGCAGTGATCGCTGAGATCTTGGTTGAAAACAGCAGAGGTGTATTTAGAGGGCAAGTTGGTTAGGATGATATTTATGAGGGTGCCCGTGTTTACGGCTTTGGGGTGGTACCTGGTAGGTTCATTGATAATTTTGTGTGAGATTGAGGGCATCAAGCTTAGATTGTAGGATGGCTGGGGTGTTAAGCATGTACCAGTTTAGGTCACCTAGCAGCACGAGGGGTTATGTTGTGTGGGAAATTGGCCCTGGCTGCACCTGCAGAGGCAAATGGTGAATCTCTGGTTGGCCTGCTTGCTCAGCCCTTACAAAAAAATATTTCAGTTTTGAAACTGCAGTAAAAGTGCAGTAACTGCAGTCAAATGTGGTATTTTGGACGCAGTGTACTGCAGTTGAACTGCAATTTTGCTGCACTCTAACTACAATATTTTTTCGTAAGGGAGGTGACATTCAATACAAAGCAGTCGTAGTAGACGTATGATATTAAATGATGAGGTTGACTTTACATACAGAAGATCAGGTATAGGAAGATAATCAGATAGTCTACTGATCAACACGTTTCAGCGAGAAGCATGCAAGTTGTACATGGCATTCAACGGCCATCCATGCTACTGTGCATGATCGGCAGAAACTTAAATTGAGATGGAATTTTCAACGTCTTCCTTCCCATCATGTTGTTGATGATGAGCAAACCATAACATTCGATCTGTTCCTAATCACCCATTGGCCCACAAGTCAAGTAATAACTTTCAGTATAAAAGCCATTATTCCGCATTAATCAAATCACGACCGTGATCATCAAGCTATACTTTTTCAACTGTCAATGTTTCCAGGCTCATAAAGTACCAGAGTGTTTTCTTGGACTAAAAGCACTCCATGGCAACAATAAAACAATCAGTGAAATGCATTCAGCAAGTATCACTTTCCATAAAGTGTCAAATTCTCCCTCCTCTCCTCTCCCTTTCCCTACTTCCCTCCTCTCCTCTCCTCTCCCTTTCCCTCCATCCCTCCTCTCCTCTCCCTTTCCCTCCATCCCTCCTCTCCTCTCCCTTTCCCTCCATCTCTCCTCTTCTCTCCCTTTCCCTCCATCCCTCCTCTCCTCTCCCTTTCCCTCCATCCCTCCTCTCCTCTCCCTATCCCCCCATCCCTCCTCTCCTCTCCCTTTCCCTCCATCCCTCCTCTCCTCTCCCTTTCCCTCCATCTCTCCTCTTCTCTCCCTTTCCCTCCATCTCTCCTCTTCTCTCCTCTCCCTTTCCCTCCGTCCCTCCTCTCCCTTTCCCTCCATCTCTCCTCTTCTCTCCCTTTCCCTCCGTCCCTCCTCTCCCTTTCCCTCCGTCCCTCCTCTCCCTTTCCCTCCATCTCTCCTCTTCTCTCCCTTTCCCTCCGTCCCTCCTCTCCCTTTCCCTCCATCCCTCCTCTCCTCTCCCTTTCCCTCCATCCCTCCTCTCCTCTCCCTTTCCCTCCATCTCTCCTCTTTTCTCCCTTTCCCTCCATCTCTCCTCTTCTCTCCCTTTCCCTCCATCCCTCCTCTCCCTTTCCCTCCATCTCTCCTCTTCTCGAGCAGGGTATGCTTGGTATGCTTGGTAGAGCAAGGTATGCTTGGTATGCTTGGTAGAGCAAGGTATGCTTGGTATGCTTGGTAGAGCAGGGTATGCTTGGTATGCTTGGTAGAGCAAGGTATGCTTGGTAGAGCAGGGTATGCTTGGTATGCTTGGTAGAGCAGGGTATGCTTGGACCGTGATCATCAAGCTATACTTTTTCACCTGTCAATATTTCCAGGCTCATAAAGTACCAGAGTGTTTTCTTGGACTAAAAGCACTCCATGGCAACAATAAAACATTTAGTGAAATGCATTCAGCAAGTATCACTTTCCATAAAGTGTCAAATTCTCCCTCCTCTCCCTTTCCCTCCATCCCTCCTCTCCTCTCCCTTTCCCTCCATCCCTCCTCTCCCTTTCCCTCCATCCCTCCTCTCCTCTCCCTTTCCCTCCATCTCTCCTCTTCTCTCCCTGCCTAAACTGTAGTGAAGATCTAATGGTTTTTAGCAGGTTTCAGTGGAGGTTATGTTAATGGAATATGCTTGGTAGAGCAGGGTATGCTTGGTATGCTTGGTAGAGCAAGGTATGCTTGGTATGCTTGGTAGAGCAGGGTATGCTTGGTATGCCCGGTAGAGCAGGGTATGCTTGGTATGCTTGGTAGAGCAAGGTATGATTGGTATGCTTGGTAGAGCAGGGTATGCTTGGTATGCTTGGTAGAGCAGGGTATGCTTGGTATGCTTGGTAGAGCAGGGTATGCTTGGTAGAGCAGGGTATGCTTGGTATGCTTGATAGAGCAGGGTATGCTTGGTATGCTTGGTAGAGCAGGGTATGCGTGGTATGCTTGGTAGAGCAGGGTATGCTTGGCATGCTTGGTAGAGCAGGGTATGATTGGTATGCTTGGTATGCTTGGTAGAGCAGGGTATGCTTGGTATGCTTGGTAGAGCAAGGTATGCTTGGTATGCTTGGTAGAGCAAGGTATGCTTGGTATGTTTGGTAGAGCAAGGTATGCTTGGTATGCTTGGTAGAGCAAAGTATGCTTGGTATGCTTGGTAGAGCAGGGTATGCTTGGTATGCTTGGTAGAGCAAGGTATGCTTGGTAGAGCAGGGTATGCTTGGTATGCTTGGTAGAGCAGGGTATGCTTGGTAGAGCAAGGTGTGCTTGGTATGCTTGGTAGAGCAGGGTATGCTTGGTAGAGCAGGGTATGCTTGGTATGCTTGGTAGAGCAGGGTATGCTTGGTATGCTTGGTAGAGCAGGGTATGCTTGGTATGCTTGGTAGAGCAGGGTATGCTTGGTAGAGCAGGGTATGCTTGGTAGAGCAGGGTATGCAGGGTAGAGCATGGTATGCAGGGTAGAGCATGGTATGCAGGGTATGCTTGGTAGAGCAGGGTATGCTTGGTATGCTTGGTATGCTTGGTAGAGCAGGGTATGCTTGGTATGCTTGGTAGAGCAGGGTATGCTTGGTAGAGCAGAGTATGCTTGGTAGAGCAGGGTATTGCTCAGGAAGGTGTGGGGCCATTAAATGCTGTTCCCACTGTTCCTAGGCCATCATTGAAAATAAGAATTTGTTCTTAACTGACTTGCCTAGTTAAATAAAAATATACAGTATATCTCAGGATGCAACTCTATATCCATACTGAATATCAATGAAAGGTGACTGCCTATGTACAGAATAGAGTGTAGTCCAATATCTTACATAGGGATACAGTTACTCATGTGCAGTAGCACAAAGTTCAGTATTATAGAAAACTTGTTCAGTTTCAAGCTCTTCTGTGAGGGTTTAAAGTCCCAGTCAGTACACATGGCTCTAATTTTTCAATTAATTAACGATACCCCTTGATTTATAAATAACTTCATCAGAATAGTGCTATATGGTATGTTAAAATGGCATTGTTTACAATTATGTTGGTACCCCCCTTTTAATATGGTATGCATATCTTACAGAGTGCCTTTTAATATGGTACGCATATCTTACAGAGTGCCTTTTAATGTTTCTGAGGCCATGCTTTCTAATCACATTTAACGTTAGTTTTTATTTCCAGGGAGTTTCACGCAGCATCAAAACATTATGCATGACATTACTGCATCTGGTCTCATCATCATATGCATTCTGCTATGATTCCTCCTGCTCCCTTATATAACCAACTCCATTATATAACCAAGTCCTCATACCCCCCCCCACCCACCGGGGGGGGGTCCTTCCAACCTCCTCCTCCAGGGGGCAGTGTCGTCTCATGTCTCACTTTGAACATGTTGTGAAAAATCTAACTACGGAGATGGGGATATTTTTAAAAGGCAAAAAAATAACAAAAACCTCCTGTGAGAAACCTTGACACCATTAAAGTGAGTCTGGAGATGAGACATGTCTGTGTGATGCAGTGAGTAGGGTAATTAGATGGTGGGCAAGCATGGGAAGTTCTCATGCTTCAAATCTTGATAGCACCGTTCGAAAACCGAAGGTGGATTAACACTACTTTTGTATATAAATAACCCTGCCATCTATGAATGCCAAATATACAGCCCATTCAGACACACAGTGCTTAATTAAATGCATTTCCACCCCCACTACACCCCCCTCTCTCTGCCGTCTCCCAGGAGACGAGACCCTTGATCAAACCTAAAGCATTTTTCTCAACGTCATGCTGGCAGTTGACATGAGTTCTGTAACATGCATACATTCCCTACATATAATGCATACATTCCCTACATATAATGCATACATTCCCTACATATAATACGTTATGAATGTTCTCAAAATGCATTTTCATTGGAATCAGATGCATACTGTAAAAACAGCAGCAAGTGTAATATATATATTTTTTAAATGTCTTGTGAAAATACAGAGGGCTGCTAATGCAAAGTCTGTGTGGGTTTATGCCCGGCTATAATACCTTATGATCATTTCATCACTCAGCTCCTGATGTGCCAGGGGCTCGAAATGGGAGATGTTTACACAAAGCCACTGTAACAATATCATCTAATGACCATCTGTAGTTTGGTATCGGAAGTTTGAGACACAATATCCTTCAATATAACACTTTTCAGTAAAAGTAAGTATTGTACTTGTTCTCCCTGTCTGTGGTGTGACCAGTCTATAATAAGCCAGAGAGGAAGAGGAAAAGCGAGAGGGTCCACTCCCATCAAAATCTGTCCATGCGAGAATACAGCGATAAGCATAGCCATAAGCAGAATGCCTACCTTCCCGCCTTTGGGACAACGACTCCCATTGTTAGGGCGGAGACACGAACATCTTGTCATTATATACAGCGGTGGTCACCAACCGGTCGATCGCAATTGACTGGTCAATCTTCAAGGCATTCCTAGTCGATCACCAAACATTTCTGTTGAAAGGCCAATGATAAAGCCTTGCGCACCTATTTTTTGTCTTGGGCTGTTGGTGGTAAGTGCACTTTATTCGGAAGCCCTGTTGCTGGATAGACAAAGTGTTCCCATTTTGAACCATTTCATTTGTCTGAAGGGACAAACTGCCTTCCAGGTGGACCAGTAGAGCTGTGGCTAAATCAAGTGCGCCTACTGCGCTGGCCAATCGGATAGTTCAAATCACTGTACCTACAGCTTCCATGACTCCACAGCAAAGTTTGATACTAGCCTACATGAGATTTCAACTTTTAAACCACTTTTAAAACCATGACCAGAGAGAGACTGTCAAAGAATACAACAAACAGCTGCTGTTTTTATGAGTGAGTTCATGTTTTACGTTTTTACTCAGAAACTGTCAACACTATTTTTATTCAACACTATTACAAAACATAAAACTTGCTTCTCCCTACTTCCACCCGCGCTGCAGCTGCAATGAATGAGTAGCCAAGTGTAACGATAGCCCTGAGTTTTTATCATTATTAGCAGATCGTGGTGGCTATTTTAATATCGAGAAATTTTTCACTTTCTCTGGTCATAGGAACAACATCAATTTGTGCATAAGGCAGAAATAATGCGATGCGACTCATGTTTCGCCATCAGGTGGAAGACGGTGTCTCATCTCTCTGGTCAGTCTCACTGGAGGAAAGGCAACTCTCTCCCTCTGCTGAAACAGACCATCAGATGCAGGAAGGGGGAGAAAGTAAGGAACTTGTCTGTCAGCCCTGCATTAAAGACCAAAATTGGTTAAAGAAAATTGTAATAAATAAAAAGGTACACCAGTTTAATTTGAGGACCAAAAAATTGACAGCTGTGCCATGTAGATTGCAAAATAGTTGGGAAGAGATTTTCAATGTACCGATTCCATGGCACATGGTTTATGAACTGATGCACAAAACAATGCTGGATTCAAAACTGAGTTTTTCCATTTTAAATTATTATACAAAATTCTTGCAACTCTTGCAAATTCTTGCAAATTCTTGAATGTTATATATATGGGGGATACAACCATCCCAGCTCTGCAGATTTTGCTGTGAAGAGACAGAATCATTAGGTCATTTGTTTTGGTACTGTCCATCAGTAGCAGTGCGTGGGTAAAATCACTGAGGAAGCCTGATTTCTGTGTGTGCGTGCGCATTCGTGCAAGTAGAAAACATGTTGACTCACCCTACTTGTAGAGAAATGCCAATGCCATACTCCTCTCTTTGATGTTGATGAAACAGTCTATCACTCTGTCATACAGTACATTTTTTGTTGTCCTAGGCTACCTGGCTAAAATGCTTGCTCGGTAGCCTAAATTTCATTCATGGGCAACATTAGCTAGTTAACATTAGTCTGCTACATCTAGCTACATTTTGAACTTTCATCCTCTCAATCCAGGGGTACAACAATGTATGAATTAATGGTTGGATCAGAATCGCTGTTATAATCATTGGCCAGTATGGAGAATGAAGTAAAAGCACAAGTCCAAATCCCTATCTCCATCCATGGCTAATTTAGGAAAGGGACAATTTTTGCTAGCTGGCTAGCTAGCCACCGGAGGACAAGAACACAACAATTCAATCAAGTTTTTATGTCAATGACATACTCTAAATGGGATTTGATAGGAGTGATGCCAAAGCCAAGCTGGCTTCCCTTGACACTTTTTTTGTTTGTTGAGCCTGGACCATTCACAGTTTAGCTCAGTTTAGCTCAACGCTGATTGGCTAACTTGTTCGTTTTTTTTGTCAAGGGACGCCAGATGCTCGTCCGCTTTCCTTGTTTTCAATGATACGGGCGGCAACAATGTCATACTCGTTTGGACCAGACAGCATCAGATAGATGGCCTACACGTTGAGAGACAGAGGGGCGCTGTTTCACTCGCTCGGATGCTTTCTCCTGTGAGATACATTCAGCCTCTTGCGCATTGAAGGAAAATGTTGAAACACAGAAACGAAAGATAAATTATATTCTGTTTTTTTCTTTAGGATTTTTTTTGGGGGAAGCCTGGCATCCCTTGGCATACATGAATACACATCACTGCTGTCCATAGTGTATGTAGCTTGATTTTGGTTCTGGGCCGAGATGGCACAGAACTCGCTTCGCCACTCCTCCACTAACCTCTTTCCCTTCCAGTGTGTACTGGGGTACCAGCCGGTTCTGGCACCTTGGCATCAGAGTGGACGACTGGTTCAGGAGCGCGGAGGAGACATGGGAAGCTGTCCGTGTTCACCTTCAGGGGGCCGTGCAGAGCCAAAAGGAGAACGCAGACCGCCACCGCAGTGAGGCCCCGGTGTTCGCACCGGGGGACCGGGTCTGGCTCTCGACCCGAAACCTGCCCCTCCACCTGTCCTGCCGGAAGCTGGGTCCGCGGTTTGTGGGGGATTTAAAGTCCTGAGGAGAGTGAACAAGGTTTGTTATAGGTTACAGCTTCCCCCCGATTACCGTATTACCTCGTTCCATGTGTCTCTCCTCAGGCCGGTGGTGGCTGGCCCGCTCCAGGAGTCTGAGGTGCGGGAGGTTCCTGAACATCGAGGGGGCCCCGGCGTACTCCATTCGCTCAATACTGGATTTGAGGCGTCGGGCGAGGGGCCTTCAGTATCTCGTGGAGTGGGAGGGGTACGGTCCGGAGGAAAGGTGCTGGGTTCCGGTTGAGGACTTGTTGGACCCTTTAATGCTGCAGGAGTTCCACCGTCTTCGTCCTGAGTTCCAACGGATCGCCCTGCGCCTCGCCCTCTGGGTCGTCCCCGAGGCCGGTGTCGACGCGTTGCTGGAGCTGCGCGCCAAGGGGGGGGGGGGGGGGGGTATGGGGTGTACTGTCACGACTTCCTCCGAAGTCGGTCCCTCTCCTTGTTCGGGCGACGTTCGGCGGTCGACGTGTCACCGGTCTTCTAGCAATCGCCGATCCACTTTTCATTTTCCATTTGTCTTGTCTTGTCTTCCCACACACCTGATTTCAATTACATCAATTACATGTTGTGTATTTAACCCTCTGTTCCTCACATGTCCTTGTCCGGTATTGTTTATTGTAAGTGCTTGTGCACGTTATGCCTGGGGTTTTTGTCCCATTGTTTATATGGTCTTTGTTCACGGTGATTTTTATCATTAAACTGCGCCGTTGTAACACAGTCTTTGCTCTTCTGCGCCTCTCTACCGCCAGTACGCATGCCTTACAAAACCTCACTTTGATCAAGTCTATATAGAGACAAATTCTATTGATTTTGCCCAATGAGAAGAAACACAAACACTTGGCAATACCTGTTGTTGTGTCCAACAGATGTACACACGTAGGCATTCATATCAATATAACCATGAGTAATGGAGTACTCAAACGGATGTCAAAGCTTGATCTACAACTGGAGAGCACATTTTGTATTCAAATACTGTAAAACTATTTGGTGGGAATGTGCTTTGTGGCTGACTAAACAGGTAAGTAAAATGTTTTCTTGAAGTCAATGTTGATTTGATTTGACCCTAGTGTTCCATTTGTACATGTGCATTTGCAGGGCACAACAAAAGAAGAAACCAAGCCAAGCATCACACAGTTCTTCTCCCTAAATTCCCTTTCCCCTCCATATCTCATTAACTCAATTGTGTTCCGAACTTCCGACCGCACTGTTCACACATGCCTGCTGAAAGCGCACACAAAACATATCTAACTAATGGGATACACGAGCTACATTCATTGCCAAATGTCAAAAGTTTTATCACAAATTGAGAATAGGCTGTTTTTTTGTTTTTATTTCACCTTTATTTAACCTGGTAGGCCAGTTGAGAACAAGTTCTCAATTACAACCGCAACCTGGCCAAGATAAAGCAAAGCAGTGCGACAAAAACAACAACACAGAGTTACACATAAACAAGCGTACAGTCTATAACCCAATAGAACAATCTATGTACAGTGTGTGTAAATGTAGAAGAGTAGGGAGGTAAGGCAATAGAGGCAAAATAATTACAATTTAGCATTAACACTGGAGTGATAGATGTGCAGATGATGATGTGCAAGTAGAGATACTGGGGTGCAAAAGAGCAAGAGGATAAAAAAATCCATACACATGGTTAGCAGATGTTAATGCGAGTGTAGCGAAATGCTTGTGCTTCTAGTTCCGACCATGCAGTAATATCTAACAAGTAATCTAACCTAACAATTTCACAACAACTACCTTATACACACAAGTGTAAAGGAATGAATAAGAATATGTACAAAAAAATATATGGATGAGTGATGGCTGAACGGCATAGGCAAGGTGCAGTAGATGGTATAGAGTACAGTATATACATATGAGATGAGTAATGTAGGGTATGTAAACATTATATAAAGTAGCATTGTTTAAAGTGGCTAGTGATAAATTTATTACATACATTTTTCATTATTAAAGTGGCTAGAGATGAGTCAGTATGTTGGCAGCAGCCACTCAATGTTAGTGATGGCTGTTTAACAGTCTGATGGCCTTGAGATAGCAGCTGTTTTTCAGTCTATCGGTCCCCGCTTTGATGCACCTGTACTGACCTTGCCTTCTGGATGGTAGCGGGGTGAACAGGCAGTTCATATAACATCCGGTTGTTGTCCTTGATGATCTTTTTGGCCTTCCTGTGACATCGGGTGGTGTAGGTGTCCTGGAGGGCAGGTAGTTTGCCCCCGGTGATGCGTTGTGCAGACCTCACTACCCTCTGGAGAGCCTTACGTTTGTGGGCGGAGCAGTTGCCGTACCAGGCGGTGATGCAGCCCGACAGGATGCTCTCGATTGTGCATCTGTAAAAGTTTGAGTGTTTTTGGTGACAAGCCGAATTTCTTCAGCCTCCTGAGGTTGAAGAGGCGCTGCTGCACCTTCTTCACCACGCTGTCTGTGTGGGTGGACCATTTCAGTTTGTCTGTGATGTGTACGCCGAGGAACTTAAAACTTTCCATCTTCTCCACTACTGTCCCATCGATGTGGATAGGGGGGTGCTCCCTCTGCTATTTCCTGAAGTCCACGATCATCTCCTTTGTTTTGTTGACATTGACTGTGAGGTTATTTTCCTGACACCACACTCCGAGGGCCCTCACCTCCTCCCTGTAGATCGTCTCGTCATTGTTGGTAATCAAGCCTACCACATAACAATATGGGGGAGGAGGTAGTTGGGTGTGCTATTTACAGATTGGCTATGTACAGGTACAGTGATTGGTAAGCTGCTCTCACAGCTGATGCTTAAAGTTAGAGAGGGAGATGTAAGACTCCAGCTTCAGTGATTTTTGAAATTCGTTCCAGTCATTAGCAGCAGAGAACTGGAAGGAAAGGCGTCCAAAGGAAGTGTTGGCTTTGGGGGTGACCAGTGAAATATACCTGCTGGAGCGCATGCTACGGGTGGGTGATGCTATGGGGACCAGTAAATTCAGGGCCGTCACACAGTGAGCTGAGGTAAGGCGGGGCTTTACTTAGCAAAGACTTATAGATGACCTGGAGCCAGTGGGTTTGGCGACGAATATGTAGTGAGGGCCAGCCAACGAGAGCATACAGTCGCAGTGGTGGGTAGTATATGGGGCTTTGGTGACAAAACGGGTGGCACTGTGATAGACTACATCCAGTTTGCTGAGTAGAGTGTTGGAGGCTATTTTGAAAATGACATTGCCGAAGTCAAGGACTGGTAGGATAGTCAGTTTTACGAGGGTATGTTTGGCAGCATGAGTGAAGGATGCTTTGTTGTGAAATAGGAAGCTGATTCTAGATTTAATTTTGGATTGAAGATGTTTAATGTGAGTCTGGAAGGAAAGTTTACAGTCTAACCAGAAGTCAGAACGGTCCAGAGTAATGATGCTGGACGGGCGGGCAGGTGCGGGCAGCGATCGGTTGAAGAGCATGCATTTAGTTTTACTTGCATTTAAGAGCAGTTGGAGGCCACGGAAGGAGAGTTGTATGGCATTGAAATCGTCTGGAGGTTAGTTAACACAGTGTCCAAAGAAGGGACAGAAGTATACAGAATGGTGTCGTCTGCGTAGAGGTGGATCAGAGAATCATGTCAAATATAACATGTCCGACTGATTTGTTTTCAGATTTAATATGACTCAACCTATTGCTGTTATGTATTTTTCTAGCATTTCAGCTGATCTGTAGGCAGGTTATTTGACAAAAGCAATGTCGCAATTCTTTTTTTTTTTACATGTGTATTTGAAAGGGCAGATACTGTATGAAGAACAATTTTTTAAACAATGAACGATTCATGAATTAGAGTTTTAATGAATGAATAGGAAAACATCGCTGAGCTCTAAAAGGTTGGTCTGGTTGCTGGAGAGAGTGTGCGGCAATTTTGGGTCTTCGCCATGTTTCATCGAAATGTATAGCTGTATGTAATTCGCATAGCACTGGAAATTAACATTGTGTTTCTGAATGACATCACCAAGAGGTAGAATATATAGTGAAAACGATAGTGGTCCTAAAATGGAACCTTGAGGAACACTGAGCTAGTACAATTGATTTGTCAGAGGGAAAACCATCCACAGAGACAAAATTATATATTTTCGACAGATAAGATCTACACCAGGGAATAACTTGTCTATGTAGACCAATTAGGGTTTCCAATCTCTCCAAAAGAATGTGGTGATCAATGGTGTCAAAAGTGGCACAAAGGTCGAGGAGCACGAGGACAGATGCAGAGCCTTGGTCTGAAGCCATTGAAAGGTAATTTACCACCTTCACTAGTGCAGTCTCAGTACTACGATGGGGTCTAAAATCAGACTGGAGCGTTTCATAGTGAGTTGCAGTGAGTTGCTGCGCAACAGCTTTTTCACAACATTTTGAGAGGAATGGGAGATTTGATATAGGCCAATAGTTGAACACAATTTCCGTGTAAAGGTTTGCCTTTTTTAGGAGAGGCTTTATTACTGCCACTTTTAGTGAGTTTGGTACACATCTGGAGGATAAGGAGCCATTTATTTTGTTCAACATAGGAGGGCCAAGTACAGGAAGCAGCTTTTTCAGTAGTTTAGTTGGAATAAGTAGGTTAAGTAGGCAGCTGGAAGGTTTAGAGGCTATGACTATTTCAGTGAAAGTGTCGGGAGATACATGATAAAAAAAACTTGTGTCTCCATTGATCCTAGGTCCTGGCAGATATGTGCAGACTCAGGACAGTCAGAAGTCTTCCAGTTTGGTGGAGAAGCCATTTCCGTTCCAATTTTCTGGAAGCTTGCTTCAGAGCTTGGGTATTTTTTGTATACCAGGAAGCTTATTTCTTGTGACAAATATGTTTTGCTTTTAGAGGTGCGACTACATCTAGGGTGTTATGCAAGGTTAAGCTTAGATCCTTGGTTAGGGGATCCTTGGGTAGGTGGAGGAAATCTGGAAGGGCATCTAGGAATCTTTGGGTTGTCAGAGAATTTATAGCGGAGATTTGGTTAATCCTTGGTTGGGGTCTGAGCAGATTATTTGTTGCGATTGCAAACATATTAAGATGGTGGTTTGATGGTACAGGATTATAAGGAAAAACATTTAGATCCACTGGACAAAACTAGATGCAGGGTAAGACTGTGGCAATGCGTGGGTCCAGAGACATGTTGGACAAAACACACTGTCGATGATGGCTCCCAAAGTCTTTTGGAGTGGGTCTGTGGACTTTTCTATGTGAATATTGAAGTCACCAAAAATGATACTATTATCTGCCATGAGTACGAAGTCCAATAGGAATTCAGGGAACTCTGTGAGGAACGCCGTATACAGCCCAGGAGGCACGTAAACAGTAGCTATAAACAGTGATTGAGTAGGCTGCATAGATTTCATGACTAGAAGATCAAAAGACAAAAATGCAGTCTTTTTTTTGTCAATTGAAATTTGCTATCGTAAATGTTAGCAACACCTCCACCTTTGCGGGATGCGCAGGGGATATTGTCACTAGTGTAACCAGGAGAGGCAACATTTATTAACACAGTAAATCCATCAGGTTTGAGCCATGTTTCAGTCAGGCCAATCACATCAAGGTTATGATCAGTGATTAGTTCATTGACTATGACTGCCTTGGAAGTGAGGGATCTAACATTAAGTAGTCCTATTTTGAGATGTGAGATATTATCACATTCTCGTTCAATGATGAAAAGAATGGAGGAGGTCTTTATTCCAGTGAGATTGCTAAGACGAACACCGCCATGTTTAGTTTTGCCCAACCTAGATCGAGGCACACACACGACCTCAATGGGAAAAGCTGAGCTGACTACAATGATTGTGCTAGTAGACTGGCTAACAGCCTGCCTGGCCTGCACCCTATCTCATTGTGGAGCTAGTATTGAATCTAGGACAGGATATCCTAATCAGGTAGGTTCCGTTGCATTTAACTATGTTATCCCTAAACAGCACAACAAGACAGTTGTGAAGAGGGCATGACAACACCTTATCCCCCTCAAGAGACTGAAAAGATTTGGCATGGGTCCCCAGATTCTCAAAAATGTCTACAGCTGCACCACCGAGAGCATCCTGACCAGTTGCATTACTGCCTGGTATGGCAACTGCTCGACATCTGACCGCAAGGCACTACAGAGGGTAGTGCGTACGGCCCAGTACATCACTGGGGCCAAGCTTCCTGCCATCCAGGACCTATATACTAGGCGGTGTCAGAGGTAGGCACAAAAATGGTCAAAGACTCCAGTCACCCAAGTCATAGACTGTTCTCTCTGCTACCGCACGGCAAGCGATAGCAGAGCGCCAAGTCTAGGTCCAAAAGGCTCCTTAACAGCTTCTACCCCTAAGCCATAAGACTGTTGAACAATTAATCAAATGGCCACCCAGACTATTTAAGGTCTACATCTGTTGTATTCGGCACATGAGACAAATACATTTGGATTTTATTTGATGTCACATGACTGGGAATACAGATTAGCATCTGTTGGTCACAGATTCCTTTAAAAAAAAGGTAGGTAGAAAACCAGTCAGTATCTGGTGTGACCACCATTTGCCTCATGCAGCGCAACGCATCTCCTTCGCATAGAGTTGATCAGGCTGTTGAATGTGGCCTGTGGAAGTTTATCCCACTCCTCTTCAATGGCTGGATATTGGCGGGAACTGGAACACACTGTTGTACACGTCGATCCAGAGCATCCCAAATATTCTCAATGGGTGACATGTCTCGTGAGTATGCAGGCCATGGAAGACCTGGGACATTTTCAGCTTCCAGGAATTGTTTACAGATCCTTCCGACATGGGGCCATGCATTACCATGCTGAAACATAAGGTGATGGTGGCGGATGAATGGCACGACAATGGGCCTCAGGATTTCATCACGGTATCTCTGTGTATTCAAATTGTCATCGATAAAATGCAATTGTATTCGTTATGTGTAGTTTATGCCTGCCCATACCATAACCCCACCTCCACCATGGGGCACAATGTTGACATGAGCAAACCACTAGCCCACACGACGCCATACACATGTCTGCCATCTGCCCGGTACAGTTGAAACCAGGATTAATCCATGATGAGCAGACTTCTCCAGCGTGCCAGTGGCCATCGAAGGTGAGCATTAAGTCGGTTATGAATTGAGGTTAGGTCAAGACACTGGTGAGAACGACAGCCATGCAAACTGACAGTTTGTGCAGAAATTCTTTGGTTGTGGAAACCCACAGTTTCATCAGCTGTTCAGGTGGCTGGTCTCAGACTATCTCGCAGGTGAAGAAGCCAGATGTGGAGGTCCTGGGCTGTCGTGGTTACACGTGGTCTGCAGTTGTGAGCCCGGTTGGAGGTACTGCCAAATTCTATTAAATAATGTTAGACATATTAACATAAGATTCACTGGCAACAGTTCTGGTGGATATTCCTGCAGTCAGCATGTCAATTGCACACTCCCTCAAAACTTGAGACATCTGTGGCATTGTGGACAAAACTGCACATTTTAGTGGCTGTTTATTGTCCGCAACACAAGGTGCACCTGTGTAATGATCATGCTGTTTTAATCAGCTGCTTGATATGCCACACATGTCAGGTGGATGGATTATCTTGGCAAAGGAGAAATGCTCACTAACAGGAATGTAAACAAATTTGTGCACAACATTTGAGAGAAAAAGCTTTTGTGCGTATGTAACATTTCTTGGATCTTTTATTTCAGCTCATTTACATTTACATTTAAGTAATTTAGCAGACGCTCTTATCCAGAGCGAGCTCATGAACCATGGGACCAACAAATTACATGTTGTGTTTATATTTTTGTTCAGTATATTTTGGTGAAAGGTGGTCTCACTACTGGCACGAAATGACAGACTCTGCGCCTGCATTCCTTGTCCTAATGATTTAAACCTGAGCTGTTGCTGTCCTAAATGGACTCGCTAATCTGTGAGGAGTTCTACAGCGGCTGGGAGTTTGAATATGGGGGCGGCAAAACGTGCATCTTGGAGTGCCTGAAAAGCCAACACCACTAACAATGTGCAAAACATCACTAGAGCCTGAATGCTCGGCCTCAAGCAGATCTGTGGGCCCGGTGCTCTAATGTCTTGTACATAGTGTTAGGTTCTAAATGAACCTATTAAAACTCACGGATACTCAATAAAGCTCAAACCAAGTTTATTCCCCCATTGGGTCATACAGCTGCATAAGACAAAGACATGGTTCCACCAGTGGTAGTATATATACCCCAATTTGGGGTGGAATCTCCTTCTCTCTAAACATGCTAATCAGGAAATTAAGTGACATGGGAAATAAACTGTTCTTTCCCTACACCAACAATAACATCTGCTAAACAAATGTATGTGACAAATAAAATTTGATTTGAAATCAAATAAAACACATTTTCTAGCACTTTACATTGCTGCTTCAAAAGCGCCACATCTCGCTCTAAGGAGGCAACATTTTCAACATTTTGCTCATGTTTCTTTACCCTAGCAACGTGTTTGGAACGCATCTCATCAGAGAAGAGTTCCAAAATGTTTATATTTTCCTCATCAGCCTTCAATTGGTGTTGCTAATCAAATGCACACTAGCCCCTAGAATGTGGGTTTTCTCCGCCTCCTTTTTATGCATGCCAATTGTTTGACAGCAAATCAACTATTTCATTACTTGTCAAATTAATATTAAGACCCTTTTTTTCTTTCTTGATCAGCTTTTGAGCCAAATCATTAATACGAGATTCCCTTAAATGAAAAACATTGGATGCCTTTAGGATACAGGATAAGAGGAATTTCATTCCTTTTATAACACCTGAAGGTGCAACTTTTTCAAATAAAAACCAACCACCATTGACCAATCAAACAATACCAAGTTCACAGTAACCTGATCAACCAGACCCAATCTCAGCAAGGTTCCTGTTCAGGATGAGACAAATGTAAATAAGGCAGAATTCCTAAAGACAATACAAGTCCTTTGCATAGAGTCATGTAGAGTTCACCCTGTACAGACACAAGTTACCACAGAGATCATACATCCACATAGATGCCTACATTTGCCAGGTGGCAGAGGTGGCAGAGAGCACATAAATTAGGGCTGAGCCTACAATTCCACCCAGGGAGGTGCTTCAGAATGATCTCATCCCCTTGTTAAATTAAGGAGAGTGTAATGAAGACAATCACTTTTAATGTGGCTTTAGTTCAGTAATGATATAATTGGGATGCATAATTAAAGCTGAAAAACGAAGTGCACACTTTCCTTCAACATGTTTGGAAGGTGATGAGCATGGTGAAGGAGCTACAGCTTGAATCCTGATTGCTTTGAAACGGCTCTGTGCTTGTGTAGTTCTGAAATGACAGAACGCCCGGGGAAGAGGAAGAGACAGTGTGGTACATCCACACCTGCAAAATGTTGGGAAAATCTTACATACCAAATGTTTTTATTTGAAAGTTTCCCAACTTCCCATCAATTTTGAAAGGATTTTATTTTTGTGTAAGAAATAAATGTTTTTAATCTAGGTTTGGAGAGAAGGAATATCCCAGAGGACACCTACTACTAAGTTTTGATGCATGGAAACAACGTGACACACAGAAGGGAAACTGCAACAAAAAAAAAAGATAATCAAATATGTAAAAAGCTGAAAATGAATGGCTAGAAGGTTTGAAGAGGGTTGATGAAATGGAGTGTAAGGTTTTCATTAAACATTGGGATGCTTTACATCTGTGACCAGGGCATGTGCAGCCCCTTTCCAGTAGGCAGAGCAGCAAGAGATTAATAGGCTGGAAGCAGGAAGACTATCCAGACTCTGGACAATCAAAGAGGTCAATCAACATTCCTGTCGAAGAGACTGAATTCATTTCCCTGAGAGATCAAAGAGAATTAAGGCTACTGCTTCACAGTGGAGAGTGGTTATGGCACGCACGTGAGAGCACGCACGCACATGCACACACACACGCACACTTTAAAAATGTATCATGGAGGAGCTGAATATGGAAATGAAATGTAGGCAATCTTTCTTTGCCGCAATGGCAGAAAAGTTACTTCCAAACCATGAGGTCTTGTATTCTCAAATTACTTGGTAGAGTTATAATTCATCAGATTACATTGACTCTTGAGAATTTTTAAACACATACATCTAAGAATTTAGGAAGAAGGCACTACTTTTATGATTTCTTTGAAAAATGTACAGTACCAGTCAAACGTTTGGACACACCTACTCATTCCAGAGTTTTTCTTTATTTTTACTATTTTCTACATTGTAGAGTAATAGTGAAGACATCAAAACTATTAAATAACACATATGGAATCATGTATTAACCAAAAAAAGTATTAAACAAATCAAAACATATATTAGCCACCCTTTGCCTTGATGACAGCTTTGCACACTCTTGGCATTCGCTCAACCAGCTTCATGAGGTGGTCACCTGGAATGCAACAACCACTCGAGCCACTGCCTGTTCCCCCTGCTATCATCCCGAAGGCAAGGTCAGTACAGGTGCATCAAAGCTGGGACCGAGAGGCCATCAGACCGTTAAATAGCCATCACTAGCACATAGAGACTGCTGCCCTATATACATAGACTTGAAATCACTGGCCACTTTAATAAATGGAACACTAGTCACTTTAATAATGTCTACATATCTTGCATTACCCATGTCATATGTATATACCGTGTCCTATACTATTCTACTGTATTTTATTCTATGCTGCTCTGACATTGCTCGTCCAAATATGTATATATTCTTAATTCCATTCCTTTACTAGATTTGTGTGTATTGGGTATATGTTGTGTAATTGTTAGATATTACTTGTCAGATATTACTGTACTGACGGAGCTAGAAGCACAAGTATTTCGCTACACCCGCAATAACATCTGCTAAACACGTACAGTATATGTGACCAATAACATTTGATTTGATTTGGAATTAAGAGGTGTGCCTTGTTAAACGTTAATTTGTGGAATTTCTTTCCTTCTTAATGTGTTTCTCAGATATGCAAAGAAAAACGACAGTCCATCATTACTTTAAGACATGAAGGTCAGTCAATCCGGAAAATGTCAAGAACTTTGAAAGTTTCTTCAAGTGCAGTCGCAAAAACCATCAAGCGCTGTGATGAAACTGGCTCTCATGAGGACCGCCACAGGAAAGGAAGACCCAGCATTATCTCTGCTGCAGAGGATAAGATCATAGAGTGGCCAGCCTCAGAAATTGCAGCCCAAATAAATGCTTCAAAGAGTTCAAGCAACAGACACATCTCAACAGCAACTGTTCAGAGGAGACTGTGTGAATCAGGCCTTCATGGTCAAATTGCTGTAAAGAAACCACTACTAAAGGACACCAATAAGAAGAAGAGACTTGCTTGGGCCCAAAAACATGAGCAATGGACATTCGGCCGGAGGAAATCTGTCCTTTGGTCTGATGAGTCCAAATTTGAGATTTTTTTGGTTCCAACCACTGTCTTTGTGAGATGCAGAGTTGGTGAACGGATGATCTCCGCATGTGTGGTTCCCACCGTGAAGCATGGAGGAGGAGGTGTGATGGTGTGGGGGTGCTTTGCTGGTGACACTGTCAGTGATTTATTTAGAATTCAAGGGCTCCCGAGTGGCGCAGTGGTCTAAGAAACTGCATTTCAGTGCAAGAGGCACTACAGTCCCTGGTTCGAATCCAGGCTGTATCACATCTGGCTGTGATTGGGAGTCCAATAGGGCGGTGCACAATTGGCCCAGTGTTGTCTGGGTTTGGCCGGGGTAGGCCGTCATTGTAAATAAGAATTTGTTCTTAACTGGCTTGCCTAGTTAAATATTTTACCAAGGAGAGTGATGGAGTGCTGCATCAGATGACCTGGCCTCCACAATCACCCAACCTCAACCAATTGAGATGAGTTTGACCGAAGAGTGAAGGAAAAGCAGCCAACAAGTGATCAGCATATGTGGGAACTCCTTCAAGACTGTTGGAAAAGCATTCCAGGTGAAGCTGGTTGAGAGAATGCCAAGCGTGTGCAAAGCTGTCATCAAGGCAAAAGGGTGGCTACTTTGAAGAATCTAAAATATAAATATATTTTGAGTTGATTAACACTTTTTTTGTTTACTATATGATTCCATATGTGTAATTTCAGAGTTTTGATGTCTTTACAGTAAAAATAAAGAAAAACCCTTGAATGAGTAGGTGTGTCCAAACTTTTGACTGGTACTGTGTGTCTGTGTAATGAATACTCAGGGAGAAAAAGGTGTAGATTCACACGCAGAGCGCTGCAGGTGTTTATTTCGCCTTCACAGAAAGCAGGAATCGTGGTCACAGGCAGGCAATGGTCATACACAGGTAGGCAAACAGGCAGGTGAATCAAAACTAGGACTGAAGGCTATAACTGGTTCTCACAAACAAGCTAGGAAAAGGCTTAGTAGAGTCAAAACGAACAATACCTCACAAAGGCACAAACAGAATGAACTGAACTAAATAAGGAGCTGATGAGACCAGGTGAGAAACTAACACAGGTGAAATCAATGAACAAAAACGAAAGACAGGGCTACGTTCAAGAAGACAACGAAACAGAACACAAAGTTGACTAAGAAAATACATACAGAACCTTAGTCTGAGCTAACACTTCCCTTTGTGGTAAACTAACATATTATCAGTGACAATGCCTTTAGTCCTATAGCCACTGAAGTATTCAAATAAATAGTGGAACACAATTTAAGCAGCTTAGGGTTTGGATGCAAATAGAGTTTACGTTACATGAATTACCATGATGTGTGTTTTAAAAGACACTCGTTTCACTTTGTTGTGAGCCCAGGCTCAGTTAATCCCATTGACAGCAGGGTAAAATGTACAGGTCTCTACATTCTACCAGTGCTCCACAAAACACACTCTATTAAAAGCACTGTCAGGTTTACACCTCTGGAGGAGAGCTTTAAGATAAACAATCTGCTTAAAGCCAGGGGTGTGAAATACAGTAAGAGAGGGGTGGGGGGACTGAGGGAGAGAGAGAGCAGGAGAGAGTAGGAGAGAGATGGAGAGAGAGAGTAGAAGAGCGAGAGAGAGAGAGAGAGAGAGAGAGAGAGAGAGAGAGTAAGAGAGAGAGCGAGAGTAGGAGTACGAGAGAGTAGGAGAGAGATGGAGAGGGAGGGAGAGAGAGAAAGAGAGAACAGACTGCTAGAGAGGAGTGGGGTGAGCTGGGAAACCAACCATGCCTGTGATCTGCTTTGGGAAATTAGTAAATTTCCTTCGCCTTTTTATGGCTATAAAAAGCAACTGGATTGTCACTGGTTTATCCCTCCTCTGTCATGTGTTCCCTCCCTTGATGTTTCTCTCATTTGAGTGAAAAAGATAGGAACAAAAGCATGCACACAAGGGCCAACACGCAAACCCACACAAACAAACCCACTCAGAAAAACAATAAGCGTTGTGTCCTCAGTCGGTTCCTTTATGGAACACGCTATTCTCTAGAGCTGGCTGTCAGGGAACATTATTGACAGATGAGGAGCGAGGTTAGTTACCAATATGGATGTTTTGTGTTGACAACACCCACAAAAAGAGTGGAGCTGCAAGCCATGAGCTAGTGGTGATCATCCCTCTTCCACATACAGCCTTCGCCACTGGGTGAGGGTAACAAGTCCCTCCACTGCCACTGGGTGAGGGCAATAAGTCCATCCGCCGCTGGGTGAGGGCAACAAGTCCCTCCACCACCTCTGGGTTTTACAGAAATGTTTCTGTTTCTGTTATAGGCTGGGTTGTAGTGGGTTTATCAGGCCTGTAATGGAGGGAAAACAGCTGCATCACATGTCCTGGATCATTCTTCTGGAGGAGGATCAGTGGTCTTTAGTTACACCATCAGACAAACAGTGGTGCTGGGCTCCATACATAGCTATAGCCTGCCTAGCCTGTAGACCAGGAAAGACAAAGGCAAGGCGTGTGGAAAGCCTCTCCCTTGTCAGGACCTGGTGGGAACAAACCATTCCCGAACCAATGGAAAGCAGCATATTCCTACTAACCAAGGACCATGTTGCTGTCCATGATCCTGAAACATTACTTTTCCCACATATTGTTGTGTTACAGCCTGAATTTAAAACAGACTAAATTGCGATTTTTTTTGTCACTGGTCTACACACAATACCCCATAATGTCAAAGTGGAAATAAGAGAAAAGGAAAAGCCGAAATGTCTTGAGTCAGTAAGTAATCAACCCCTTTGTTATGGGAAGCCTAAATAAGTTCAGGAGTAAAACTTCATATAATAAGTCACATGGACTCACTCTCAGTGTTCAAGGCCAGGGAGGTTTTCCAATGCCTCACATAGAAGGGCACTAATTGGTAGATGGCAACAACAAAAAAGCAGACATTGAATATCCATTTGAGCATGGTGAAGTTATTAATTACTCTTTGGCACCCAGTCACTACAAAGATACAGGCGCCCTTCCCAACTCAGTTGCCAGAGAGGACAGAAACCACTCAGGGATTTCACCATGAGGCCAGTGGTGACAGCCAATGGCTGTGATAGGAGAAAACTGAGGATGGATCAACGTCATTGTAGTTACTCCACCATACTAACCTAGTTGACAGACTTTCACTTCGTAATTATGGGGTATTGTGTGTCGATGGGTAAGAAAAATATATTTAAACCGTTTTGAATTCAGGCTGTAACACAACAAAATGTGGAATAAGTCAAGTGGTATGAATACTTTCTGAAATAGGCCACCAGTCAGGTTTCAGGGCCATGGACAGCAACATCTTCTTTGGGTAGTAGGAACCGGCCAGCAGTGGCGTTTTAGGACCATAGATAGTACTTTTCAAGTTAATAATAATAATAATAATAATAATAATACATATATGCTGTTAAAAGCCTGGTCTTGATGTGGAGTAGAGTTCCATGTAGTCATGGCACTATGTAGTACTGTGCGAATCCCATAGTCTGTTCTGGACTTGGGGACTGTGAAGAATCCTCTGGTGGCATGTCTTGTGGGGTATGCATGGGTGTCCGAGCTGCGTGCCAGTAGTTCAAACAGAAATCTCGGTGCACTCAACATGTCAATACCTCTCACAAATACAAGTTGTGATGAAGTCAATCTCTCCTCCACTTTGAGCCAGGAAAGATTATTAATGCTAGATCTCTGTGTACATCTAAGGGCCAGCTGTGCTGCCCTGTTCTGAGCCAATTGCAATTTTCCTAAGTCCCTCTTTGTGGCACCTGGACCACACAACTGAACAGTAGTCCAGGTGCGACAGAACTAGGGCCTGTAGGACCTAGTTGTTGATAGTGCTGTTAAGAATGCAGAGCAGTGCTTTATTATGGACAGACTTCACCTCATCCTAGCTACTGTTGTATCAATATGTTTTGACCGTGACAGTCTACAATCCAGGGTTACTCCAAGCAGTTTAGTCTCCTCAACTTACTCAATTTCCACATTATTAATTACAAGATTTAGTTGAGGTTTAGGGTTTAGTGAATGATTTGTCCCAAATACAATGCTTTTAGTTTTTGAAATATTTAGGACTAGCTTATTCCTCACCACCCATTCTGAAACTAACTGCAGCTCTTTGTTATGTGTCGCAGTCATTTCAGCTGCTGTGGTAGCTGATGTGTATAGTGTTGAGTCATCCGCATACATAGACACACTGGCTATATTCAAAGCCAGTGGCATGCTGTTAGTAAAGACTGAAAAAAGCAAGGGACCTAAACAGCTGCCCTGGGAATTCCTGATTCTACCTGGATTTTGTTGGAGAGGCTTCCATTAAAGAACACCCTCTGTGTTCTGTTAGACAAGTAACTCTTTATCCACAATATAGCAGCGGGTGTAAAGCCATAACACATACGTTTTTCCAGCAACAGACTATGATCGATAATGTCAAAAGCCGCACTGATGTCTAACAAAACCGCCCCCACAATCTTTTTATCATTAATTTCTCTAAGCCAATCATCAGTCATTAGTGTAAGTGCTGTGCTTGTTGAATGTCCTTCCTTATAAGTGTGCTGAAAGTTTACTGTCAATTTGTTTACTGTAAAATAGCATTGTATCTGGTCAAACACCATTTTTTCCAGAAGTTTACAAGGTGTTGTTAACAGGCTGATTGGTTGGCTATTTGAGCCAGTAAAGAGGGCTTTACTATCCTTAAGTAGGGGAATAACTTTTGCTTCTCTCCAGACATTCTAGTGGGCTTAAATTGAAGATGTGGCAAATAGGAGTGGCAATATCGTCCGCTATTATCCTCAGTAATTTTCCAACCAAGTTGTCAGTGGCTTGTCATTGTTGATAGATAACAATATTTTTTTCACCTCTCCATACTTACTTTATGGAATTCAAAATTACAATACTTTTCTTTCATAATTTGGTCAGATATACTTTGATGTGTAGTGTCAGCGTTTGCTAATAATGCCATTGAAAAAAGTAGTTGGCAATATCAGTGGGTTTTGTGATGAATGAGCCATCTGATTCAATGAATGAATGAGCGGAGTTTGCCTTTTTGCCCAAAATTTCATTTACAGTTTTTCTCGATTGCTTAAACACAAAAACTGGTTCCTGTAGCACAAAAACCCATACCCTTACGTCATTCCCCAAAACACACACACATTTCCCATAACCGTAAACACTATTCACCTGTTTCCACACATGTTTCAATATTCATAACTCTTTCTGCAAAACCTAACACAAAAGTGGCCAAATAAATCATTCATTGCACTATATATTCATTCAGCAAACACATGCTCTCAATATAATTAACTCAAGTCATCACAACCTAAACTCAAAGAGCACACCTTTCTCCGTAGCCTAAATCCTGCCTGATGTTACTGCTGTTCCTAAAACCATTGACATACGTTAGCCCACTGTAACCACACAGTGTGTGTGTGTGTGTGTGTGTGTGTGTGTGTGTGTTAAGGTTGGGCGATTGTGTACAAGCCTACATCGCCCGATTGCGCCCCATAGCGATCCTCGATAGTCGATTGCTATGGGGGGGTCTCTTTCGCAAGGCTACCCATGTATTTCCATGAAAATATAAAGTTAATTTGGAAAGTAATAAATATATATATTTTTTAAAGCATTCATGATCTGCATAAATGTAATATAATAACTATTACTCTTGTTAAAAATATGAAATGATATTACATTTGGTGAAGAGCACATTATGACTTGGTTAGGACTCGAAACTCAACGTTTAGGACTTGAGACTTGACTTGAGACTTGACTTGGGACTTGAGTGCTAAGACTTAAGACTACTTGTGACTTGTAAAACAATGACTTGGTCCCACCTCTGCAAATTACTATACAGTACTGTATTGATATGCTGGAGAGATGGGCCATACTCTACATAATGTAAAAGTTCTGTACAGTATAGCAATTACCTGTATATTATGGAATTGTTGCTCCTTAACTCTGTTTGAATTCCTTTCAAAAGGCACACAGTATAGCTGCTTTGTTCTTATGTGGTTCTTCTGAACGATCCGGTCAATGGTGCAAATGCTGTGGTGTCAATTCGTTGGAAGAGTATCTGGTCTTCAACAATTTGGGTTTCAATTTCCTTCAAACGGATGGCATTATTGGCAATCACCATATTCACCAGGGCAGTCTCCTGATCAGCTGTGAGAAGTCTCCGCCTACCTCCAATAGATGGCCGCCTCTGTTCTGCAAAAACGAAATTTGACCATTACTGACCTATGGTCATCCATTACTGTTGTAAAAACTACACTGAGAACAAAGTGGAGATTCAGTCTATATGCACTGCAACATTACATGTATCACAGTAACAACAAGGCAAATTACCTGTTTTCCCTTCTGAAAGTACAGACAATGGATGCAACCGTGTAACGGCTTAGGTTGGGTTGCACTAGCTGTCCAGCTTCTCTCATAGTCCAACTGCCCAGCCAGTTGTAGCTCAATCTTGGGTGCAATGTTCACTTTCCCGCACTGACTGACTGTGTGGAGGCTCATTGATTTACAGTTTTTCTCAGTCGCTTTGGTACATTTTTCACATCATCCCTAACATGTGCAAAATAATAAGTGCATTTCTCAGAACAATTTGGACAAACTGCAATATACAATAGATATGTTTCTAAAGCTAGTCAGTCACTAAAAATCCCTAGTACATCTCTCAAAAGTAAATATTCATGCCAATGATCATGTCAGTGTCATCAGAATGATAAGTCATTGAGTCATTGTTCACGAACAAGGTCGTCAAAATGTTTAGGCATGTTGTCAATGTAACTGTGTACTTTGACAGTATTACCTGATGTAAACTTAGGCTACAGTTTGGATGACAGTTACTGTATTGAAAATGCACAAGGCTGCACTTCTATGGCATATATCAATTTCAACAGTACTATTTACATATTACTGTATGTGGGTTATTGATTGAAAGAGACTGGACAACCCAAGGGGCACAAAGGAAAAAAAACTCAATTAGAAAGAAACACAGGAAACCACCCCTAAGGCACAACTTTGCCCGCAGCACTGTTGTGCTGTCTCTACACATCCAGACGTTCCTGTCTGTCGGCCCACATATTCTCATCCACATCACACCGGATATTTTCCCTTTCAATGCAACGTGGAAAGAATCTTTTGGAATGCCTTATCCATCCTCTACAGGCGTCTACTGTGATGTCCTCACATGCTGCATCCATTGCAGCCAGCAGGGTCATCTGTGTGTGTGGCTGACAATCGTACACCTTCCACCTCCATGCTGAAAATAACTCCTCAATTGGGTTAAGGAATGGTGAATAAGGTGGGAGGAATTCTATGAGCATCCTCGGGTGGGTCACAAACCATTGCCTTATGATGTTTGTTCGATGGAAACTCACATTATCACAAATGACCACATACTTTGGCAAATCCTCTCTAAACAGACCCCTCTCATCATCAGGGATGAGAGCCCTGTAGAGAGTCTCTAAAAAGTTGAGTAGATGCTGGGTGTTGTATGGCCCTATAAGAGGGATATGGGTTAGGACACCATGCTCCGAAATAGCAGCACACATGCTGATATTTCCTCCCCCCGTTGGCCTGGCAAATCCACAATAGCTCTGTGACCGATGATATTCCGACCCCGCCTTCTGCATTTGGTCAGGTTGAAGCCAGCCTCATCCACGTATACAAAGTTGTGAGAGGGTTCACTTGATTCCAACTCCATTATACGCTATATCCCAGAACACACAGTTGAATTTGTTTTGGTAAGGAAGAGTGACATAAAATGTACATATATTGCATGTTCCTTCCACAGCAATGGAAATGTGTGAAGTTTATGCTTACTGTACTATGTATCACTATAAAATCGCTGTATCGCTGTAAAGTAGTTACATAGATATATGTTTTACCTGTACATACTGGTACCGTAGCTCCTTAACTCTGTCCTCATTCCTTTGGAATGGTACACGGTACAGCTGTTTCATACTCGTCTGGTTTCTATGCAGCACCCTGTCGATGGTTGAGATGCTAACCGTATGGATGTTTTCAAACACATCGTTGTCTTCTATAATGGTCCTTTGTATTTCCCTGAGTCTCATGGCATTGTTTGCTCGGACCATGGTGCAAATAGCCTCCTCCTGTTGAGGTGTGAAAAGGCGTCCTCTGCCACCGGTTTGAGGTAATCTTGCAGTCCTATGTGGGGAAAAATGCAGTGATGCATCGCACACTTTCACATCGACAAAAACTATGCGAACACACATTTTACTGTAAAACATACAGGTGGGTGCATGTAAGGTGCAGTATGTATCTGTATAGAGTATATTTCTGTATGCTGTGAAATACAAGTGGACTACTGTAATATGAAGCATTGTAGGAAGTATACAGTATACTGCTTATATACAGTAACAGTACACTGTACATTGGTGGACATACCTGTTCTCTCTTCGAAACATTGAACTATTGAGGACAAGGTTGATCTCCCAATATTCGTCTGCACCCTTCGACCCGCCTCAGCCATTGTAAGGCCATGATTGACAACATGGTCTACAATAGTGGCCCTTATGTCATCAGATATGCGCCTATGTCCTCTTCTGCCTCTTCCTCTGTTTTGCCTTCCACCACGCATCCTTGCTCCTCTTCTTCCTCCTCTTGGCTGTTGACCCTGTTCGTTTCCTGGTCCATCCATTATTGGAAAATTGCAACTCTGTGTTGTGGTCTGTCTATATATGCTTGCCAATTGATTCTTCATGAGATGCACCTTTGAGCAATTTAGACAACTGGTTGATTGTTGGTTGAACTAACACTTTACATTCCTTCATGAGTGAGGGTCAATTTCACCTGCACGATTCATCAATTCACGTTTTTGTACAAAAGGTCTAATAGAAATGTGTAAAACTATGCTTGACAGTTTATGACAAATAGTTCAACAATTTTGCATGTAATGGCTTATGCAAGGAACTAATGCCTAGATGTTTTGAGGGGTAAGACTATTCAACAGAGAACCATCTACTATATTTTGATCAACATGACATGAGCAATTGATAATGTGGAAAAAAGCTGACACTTGTACATTATCAATTGCAATTTGTTCAAAGGAATAATAAATTGCTTTAATGATGTGCACAAGTGACTAGATGATTTGGAATTTGCACAAGTAGTATCAAGAATTGCACTTTTGATCTAAGAAATGCACCAAAGCGACTGAGAAAAACTGTAACGTTACGTTAGCCTACATGCTATACTAGCAAAGATATAAATTATAAAGCTGTCGGCTATATTATATATTAGCCACGACTTACCGTTCTTTGTGCAGCTTCAAATGTCGAACAAAGTTGCACTGCCACGCGCAACTTTTTCTCAGCTGGCACAATTTGATTGGCTGCTGTCCGATTCAAACTGTAATCTGTTAAATGAAGAGTTGATGCGCTGCACACTTTTTTAATAGCATAATTTTTCATATCTGGGCTTGGGGAGGGTATCGAGTCAGGTCGAGTCAAAAGGCTGAAGTCCAAGTTAAGTCACGAGTCATTGGTGTTAAAGTCAAAGTCGAGTTGCAAGTCATCATATTTGTGACTCGAGTCCAAGTCATGTGACTCGAGTCCACACCTCTGTGTACTGCAGTTACTGTAACAAATTACCAATCTTTCATTCCAGTACAGTAGTACACTACAGTACTGTATTTGTAGTACAGTAAAATGTGTGTTTTTGGACTTCTGTAGAGAATCTTTGAGCTGGATGCCATGGCTGACCTACAGGAGTACATCTTCATCGACGAGGCAGGGTTCAACCTAACAAAAAGGCGCAAAAGGGGACGCAACATCCTTGGTCACCGTGCCATCATACAAGTTCCTGGCCAGAGGGGAGGCAACGTCACCCTATGTACAGCCATCAGCAATCGTGTCTTCCTCCACCGCCATGTCAAAGTGGGTCCATATAACATGGCACAACTCCTTCAGCTGCACAATAACATTCTTCAACAGGAAGAGGGGCAACCAGAGCAAGCCCAATATGTTGTCATTTGTTATAACGTGAGTTTCCATCGGGCTCATCTGGTTCGTGCTTGGTTCAATGACCACACCAGGTTCACCGTTCTTTTTTCCCCCAGCATATTTCTAATTTCTGAATCCGATTGAGTCATTTTTCTCAGCATGGTGGTGGAGAGTGTATGACAGCACCCCCTATGCTGTAAGGGGTGCGTAACTGGTGGCAGGGAAGTCAGACGCAGGAGAGCACAACTGGGTAATAACCGGAGCAGTTTAATTATCAAAACCAACGGCATCCAGAATAACAAAATATAGGCACAAAACCCGTCGCGTACCAGTCAAAATGTGCACAAGCACTTACAACAAACAATTTCACACACAGACATGGGGGGGAACAGAGGGTTAAATACACAACAAGTAATGAGGGAAATGTAAACCAGGTGTGTGGGAAAACAAGACAAAACAAATGGAAAATGAAAGGTGGATCGGCGATGGCTAGAAGACCGGTGACGTCGACCGCCGAACGCCGCCCGAACAAGGAGAGGAACCGACTTCGGCGGAAGTCGTGACATATGCACAGCAAAATGTCCTGGAGGCAATGGTGGACGCCTGTGGTGATGTGTCTGAGGAGTCTATCTAGGGTTTTCTAAGGCACACAAGGGCATTTTCCCCACGCTGCCTGGCAAGAGCAAACATAATGTGTGATGTTGATGAGATATTATGGCCTGACCCAGACCGGAGACGAGATAATGAGAATGCTGATGCTGAGTAACCTGTACATTTGCTGCATTTGGAAATAAAGCTTTTGGAAATTGGGTATTTTACTGTGCATGGACTCTTCCTTACATGTTTTGTCAGTGTGACATTTCAAAGGTCAGGTTTTTGACCAAAACAGCATTTACAGTAGTATTCCCTTATCTACTAATGTAAGAGGTATTAATTACAATACTGTTTTGAATTTCTCTCTCCAGGGTGTTCCTGAAAGGGTCATCTGGATAGTCAGTGCTGTGATTTTACAAAGTTCCAAATTATTTATCTGAAAACCTATTCTAAAAATTTTGGCAGCAGTGTTTTGAATGAATCCCTCCAGCGTGTAACAAACAGTCATGTAGTCTGTGTTTTTGACAGCTTGTGTTTGTTGTCTGAGGACAAAGTTTAATTTGAGAACCAGAAATTAGATGTTTGTACCGCTGGGTGTGAGTTTTTAAAATTGTGTGTGAAGATTTGAGAAAATGGTGAGTTGTTCCAGGAATTGTGTCTAAGCAATTGAGAAAAACTATAATAATTGATATGTTTGATTCACGTCTCCTTCTCAACCAATGATTACATTTAAAGAATAGGACTAAATCAAATCAAACTTTATTTAAAGTGCTTTTAATGTTTGATTTGATTTTGTCCTGTTCTTTAACTTGGATTTTTGGATGAGGAGACGTGAATCCAACATCAATTATTAATTTGTAGACCAACTGGAATTAAAGCCAGACTAAGTCAGTGGCACAGATGGAACTATCCAAGCAAAAGACAACCAAATTCAATATCCAGTTTGTCTACAAATTAATATTTTATACAGTATCTTGTAAATACTAAATCAATATTTCCAGAAAACATTATGCATTTTAAGTGGCTGAGAACCTGTTATTTTCTGTGCAGGTAGTAACTATTTCCTTATTGGTGAAAGCTCAGCATATTGGAAACAAGTTTCACCAGGTTGAAATTGAAATGCAAAGCCAAACTGAAAAATATTATAACCAGAATCCCAGGTTGGGTCTGGCTTGAATGTCCTCAAGATGTTTCCTCAATAGTTCCCCATCAGCAGTATTGTAGTGGAGGAGTTTGAGCTGTCCCCGGGAATGACACCAGGCTTAAGCTGTCCTCCAAGTGCTATATCAGCCCAGGCAGGCCAAGACAAGAAGTCTGTCTGTCTGTCTGTCTGCACAAACCTAGCATGGTAGTTCTTCATACAAAATGACCACAGATATCATTATAGATAGCAATTGCATTGAAACCGACTCTATCGGGAAGATACGGATGAAATAGCCACATTTCATTTACAACTCCAGTCATTATTGCTAGAAGTCATATTGTGACCTTGTGATTGTTAATCTGGGCAAAGCAGTGAAATGGTTTTCGCTGTGTGTTTTCTAGTCGCTCATTGAAATGCATAGAGGTTACTGTGTTATAAATCAACATGAAACTGACGTTTTGTTGCAAAGGTATAAAGGTAGATATTCTAGGCCAATAAGTTAGGTGACTTTGATCTGTATAATATAACTGAAATAACTAGTATATTGTTTGTTTACTAGCTCAAATCTTTGTTTTAGAGACTATTCCATGCTTTACATATCATAATATTTTCTTACTTTTAGCTGTTAAAGGCTAATTCTAAAGATTGCCTACTGTGCAATAATTTAACTACATACAGTGAGTGCATTCTGAAAGTATTCAGACCCCTTAACTTTTTCCACATTTTGTTAAATTACAGCCTTAATCTAAAATGGATTAAATCGTTTCCCCCCCCTCATCAATCAACACACAATACCACATAATGAAAAAG
Organism: Salvelinus alpinus; assembly: GCF_045679555.1. Classification (NCBI taxonomy): domain Eukaryota; kingdom Metazoa; phylum Chordata; class Actinopteri; order Salmoniformes; family Salmonidae; genus Salvelinus; species Salvelinus alpinus. The sequence goes on along the minus strand of NC_092098.1, from coordinate 45,254,332 downwards.
CAAAAACAGTTTTTTTGTGTGTGCAAATTTATAAAAAAAAAACGGAAATACCTTATTTACATAAGTAAATAGAAAAGTAAAGGAGCATTTTTTATGTAATCCATTTTAGAATAAGGCTGTAACGTAATTTTATGGGGAAGAAGTCAAGGGTTTGAAATACTTTTCGAATGCACAGTATACAAGGATTTACACTTTACATAGTAGTATTATATATTATTCATGAATGATTATGCATGGTAGAGTAATAGATTGTGCCATACATATGCATGTATGCCCTTTTTATACAGGCATTTAACAGGAGAGCTTGAGTGGATAGTCTGCTGTTAAGTCTGGTCTTTGGTTCACAATGTCTGGCAGCAAATCCTCTGCTCCAGCCAAGGTTGTTGACCTAAATAACACCTACATGGCACTGGGATCACCTGGATATAAAAAAATATTCTAACAACCAATAAAGATTTGAACCACAACTGTTCAGGAACAAACACAGATAATCTTACAATAGAGTCTGCATTACTAGAATAGTCATAGGGCCGTCATAACAAGGTCATGACAACTACAGTGTATATGAAAGGACATAGCTAAGTATGTGCTGTTTATGTAAATTAACTTAACATTAATCTGAACCCGCACCTTGGTATTGTATCTGTTCACACTGACAACAAAGGAGTGGATTGTGCCTTTCTGAACAGTTCATCTGATCCACCTAGCTGAGGATGACTCGCGCCGTCCAGTTAACTTGGTGTCCTTTGTGTCAGACCTCCCTCTCTTATGTGTCATCCTCAACCACCTATTCTCCTCATGGAAATTGGACAGGAGTCATTCAGGTTTTCCTTGTGTGAGTTGCGACAAAAAAGGTAAACCCCTTATGAGCTTTTAGAGACGTGGAAGGGACCTACTGAAAAATCCCTCTTTAGTCCCATTTCAAATGACAGGCCATGGTTCAATACAAAGGAAGAATAATCCAGACGGCACCTATCTCAACCCTCCATTTGCCTGGATATATTGTCAATGTGATGAGACTGTAATTGCATACCCTCTCCCCAACAACTCTTCAAATAGGAAAGCTGTTCATTTTCATCAATAAGCGTTTGTCTTTTCTAATGTATTAGACCGTTTAGATGGTTAACGTTATTGACATTGCTCCAACTGTATGGATGGTTACAATGGCATTTGCACTTAAAAAGGCAAATGCACAACTAGCTAGATGTATATTACCAACTGTATGGATGGTTACAATGGCATTTGCACTTAAAAAGGCAAATGCACAACTAGCTAGATGTGTATTACCAACTGTAGTTCCCCTTCTTCAATCTGCACAAGCCAGTGACATTATTCAGCAAGCTACTAAGCTGTTTTAATTGTTAAGATCCTCATAATGTATACCTCTCTATATGTGCCTGTGCTGTTAGCTATAGGAAGAACAAAGTATATTGTTTTCATGCGTAACAGTGGGGTGAGATAGTATCTAGAAAAGCCCAGATTGCATCTCATACCTTTTGAAGACACTGGTATTGAAAGATAATCTCTCTGCTTACCTAATCTATTTATGAATACAGTGGAGAGAGACATGGAGAGAGAGAGACAGGGAGAGAGAGAGACAGAGAGACAGGGAGAGAGACAGAGAGACAGGGAGAGAGACAGAGAGACAGGGAGAGAGACAGAGAGACAGGGAGAGAGACAGGGAGAGACAGGGAGAGAGACAGGGAGAGACAGGGAGAGAGACAGGGGGAGAGACAGGGAGAGAGAGAGACAGGGAGAGAGAGAGACAGAGAGAGAGACAGAGAGACAGGGAGACAGAGAGACAGGGAGAGAGAGAGACAGGGAGAGATTGAGACAGGGAGAGAGAGAGACAGGGAGAGATTGAGACAGGGAGAGAGAGACAGGGAGAGAGGGAGAGAGAGACAGAGAAACAGGGAGAGAGACATAGAGACATGGAGAGAGAGAGAAACAGAGATGGGGAGACAGGGAGACAGGGAGACAGAGAGACAGGGAGAGAGAGACAGAGACAGGGAGAGAGAGAGACAGAGATGGGGAGACAGAGAGACAGGGAGAGAGAGACAGAGAAACAGGGAGAGAGACAGAGAGACAGGGAGAGACAGAGACGGGGAGACAGAGAGACAGGGAGAGAGAGACAGAGACAAGGAGAGAGACAGAGACAGGGAGAGACAGAGAAACAGGGAGAGAGACAGGGAGAGAGAAACAGGGAGAGAGAGAGACAGAGACGGGGAGACAGGGAGACAGGGAGACAGAGAGACAGGGAGACAGGGAGAGAGACAGAGACGGGGAGACAGGGAGACAGAGAGACAGGGAGAGAGAGTGAGGATAGAGGAGAGAGAGGGGGGAGATTACTCATGAGATTACTGTTAGAAGAAGACACAGTTTACCTGACGTTGAGAGATGGAGCTGTCAAGACCCTAAAAAGCAACGACCAAGTGTCTTTGGAATAGTCCTTGAGGGGAACTTCAATCAGGATTTTAGCTGTTGTTTCACTGATCATGAGAGCTTTTTGATGTAGTTAAGGACGATAAACACTGTTTGCTAATTGTGTTTGTGCCTACAATTACCCCTAGCCCAAATGAAGGGGTTGGACTGTACAGCACAAAGCACTACTTCAGCTAATTATCAGGAGAATAGCATTCAGGCAATGCCATAACCCCAAGCTGTAGTGACTGCATTGATTTAGCGATTTAGACCTCTCACAAAGTAAATGGTTGGCTTGGAAATCCACTCTGTAGATAGAGCTATTACGGCCTTATCTGTGATGAGAAATCCCATTTCTCTGGGAACAAGTGAAGCGTTGGACACAAGGTAGCTTGAAGGCTTGGGGCCTGGTGAACTTTGGCCTTTTGGCTCACTAAAGCAGCATGACTGATTTGAAATGAGGGAGCATCCCCCTGCTGTCATATCTCTAATTTATTGAGGGAAAATGAGAGCAAAAAAAGTCCAGGACTGTTTTAAACATGAGGTAAAGTGCTGATTTGTGAACTTGGGAAACCTGGAGGAATACAGAAAATGAACACAAACAGGTGGGGGCTACAGTATAAGCCATTTGTTCCCTGATAATTAGTTTGAGAGGCAAGCCAGCGGTTTCCAGATAGTTATTTTTATATTGATGTACAAAGAGCTGCCAACATCACAATGAGGAACAAATGGGTCAGCCCTGTTCTGGGTGTCAGTGATTCTCCTCAGAGCCGCCTCCTCAACCCCAACCACAACTTGTGGAGATTACGCTCGTCCAGGTCTTATTTCACTTTGTCCCCAGAAATCAATTCCCCCTTTCCCCTCTTCTACTTTGTCCGTAGCTGAATATAATCTCTTTAAGGCAGCCCCATATTGGCCATTGTGCAGGTGGGATACCTGATTGGATTTCTCTATTACGGTTGTGTCAATCGGACCTGCAACTGATAGCGGTGAGGGATGTGGATGTGCCCTCTGTTAGGAAAGGACCTCCAGTCACCACTGAGGAGCTTCTGATGAGGGTGGCTGGCTGGGTGGTTTGGGGATGGGGATGGGGATGGGGATGGGGATGGGGTGGAGGCAGAGGGGTGGAGGCAAAGGGGTGGAGGCAGAGGGGTGGAGGGAACAGTCAGAAAAGCAATACATCTTATTACATTACGTTTCAGTTCTCAGAGCTGGGTGGTCATGGGTCATGTCACAGGAGATTGGGTTCATTAATGAGGCCTGGGAGCAGAGCTGCAACAGTAGCAACACTCTATCCACCTGATCTGCAGCGAGCTGTTTCGCTGGCTAGGATCGCCAGCAGGACGCTGGCTAGGATCGCCAGCAGGACGCTGGCTAGGATCGCCAGCAGGACCTAGTGGTTTCTAATATCAAATCACATTTTATTTGTCACATGCGCCGAATACTGTGCAATGCTTACTTATAAGCCCTTAACCAACAACACAGTTTTAAGAAAATATTTACAAAATATAAAAGATATATTTAAAAAAAGATATATATATATATATAACTATGCAGTCTGAAGTCCTTCTATCATGTAGAGGTGTGGCTGACAAAGTGAGGGTGTGTTTTTATACTTTCTCATATCAAATTTTTCCTCAGAAATGATTTACTCTTAAAAAATATATTTCTCTAACTGCTAATGGTTTTGGCATAACTTAAAAAAGGACACAGGCTGTACAGCCATTTATCAACATAAAGTATGTGTCAATAGAATGTTAACCATAAGCTTTGTAGCTAATGGCTGTATTAAACACAAATTGCCATGCACGCACTGGTTGCTAATTTACTACTGTACTATCCGAGCAAGCTGAAAAGTGATTTTAGATGTTAGGTGACATATCTAACCTTCCCGTGCTGTTCCCAACTAACTATGCTCCCTGTTCTGTGACATCATGGCTGAGGTGATTTTTGTTGTTCACTCTAATCTTCATCGTTTGAGTTAGGCAAGGGGCTCATTGGGCTTTGAGTTGGTGCTTATTTGATGGGAGATATGACTTTTCCCTGCACTTTAACTGTGATGGTGTTATCTCGGAGCTGCCTCGCCCTGCACCTTCTGAGATGTTAACCACAGCGCTCTCTGAGAAAGCGATTAGGATTATTTAAATGTCAATTTATATTACTCCTTATTGCCAATGCACTTCGCTCTCTGACGAGGCAAACTTATGAAAGAGAGCAGTATAAGTTTACAAATCAAGTTTCATTTCAATACTCTGAGAGGGGAGGGCATGTGTTTGTGCTTGCATGAGACTATATGCTAATTATCTAGCTCTCTCTCCCTTTTACTTTTAGGCCAATGAGATGAAAAATAACACATCCTCACCAGCCTCTGCTCTGCTGACTCCACTGGATAGGGACAGAGCACATTGTTATCTCACACTCAACATGAACACTAAACACAATTAAAAATTCAGAAAAATACATGCAAATTTATTATTTTATTATTTTCTCTATTGAAACTAATCGCATAGAACCAACTGGAAAATAATTTCCAACTGAATTGCTGATACGTTTAGACAGAAATACTCATTTGGATAAGTTTTTGTAGTTGGAAATTAGATATATTTTTGGGAAAAGTTTCAGTTAATTTCTAGCAGTGACTCATCTGTGAACGGTAAATATATTCAAACAACAACCCCCCCTCCCCCTTAACATACACAAAAACAACCACACAGATTTTCCCAAGTGTTGTAGTGTTCTAGCTCTTGAGGCAAAACCCATGACTCTTTGCTTTGCTGAAATATCTAATTCGAAAGTGAGGTTGGCTTTATTTTCGAGGCTCACTCAATGACAAGTCAATGACTTTGCGTCTGTTTGCCATTGTGAACACATTTGTGTGTGTTTGACCATGGCAGGGAACCACGGAGGGCAGTACCCACAGTTGACTAGAGTGCTGGAAGCCTGCAATACTTCCAGATAGGGCAAGGACAGAGAGGTCAAGAGCTGTTTCTCTGCCAAAAACTTCCTTTCCATGAACAAACTAGCAGAAATGGGCCAAAACATTTCCAAACTCCACAAAAAGTTACACATTTTAGACAATTTGAATGCTTTTGAGGTGTGCTTCCTGTTGTAGAATGTTGATTCCTTTTGTTTCCTCTGTAAGACGGAAGCCCAGAAACTGAAAACTTGTACAGTAATTGAGATCTCTAATAAGTACAGGGAATTCTTAGATCTCATTCCAAAGGGAGGTTTGGCTCCAAATCCATGCTGTCTCCAAAATACATCCACTGATGTACACAATCTTGTTAAGTATTGTATGTATTCCGATGATAACATGAGATGATTGATGTACACATTAGAAGAGTGTGTGAGGGAGAGAGTAAGTAGTCTCTCAATACAGTTAGTGGAAAGTTTTGGAAGATAACTTTTCTAGACTTTCTGTCTGTGGGCAGTGTTTGAGTTGCTGGAATACATGACTATCCTGTGAAGAATATGGCCCGATTGAGATCAGAGCTTACCCAATACAGAGGGATTTCTATTGGGACAGAGACAGACAAGAAAGGGACTGCGCCATCGACTGGTTATCAAAAAGTCCTCTCAGACGATTGATCCTGACAGCTGAGAGTCAATCTGAAGAGAGGACAGATAACCTGATACATGATCTACCTGTATCTACCTTACCTAACAGTTCATTTTTGATTGATGTATTTTGCAAAGAGGTGGAAGCTGAAAGCAGTGGAGGCTGCTGAGGGGAGGACGGCTCATAATAAAGGCTGGAATGGAGTATAATGGCTGGAATGAAGTGAATGCATTGGTATCAAATCAAATGTATTTATAAAGCCCTTCTTACATTAGCTGATATATATCAAAGTGCTGTACAGAAACCCAGCCTAAAACCCCAAACAGCAAGCAATGCAGGTGTAGAAGCACGGTGGCTAGGAAAAACTCCCTAGAAAGGCCAAAACCTAGGAAGAAACCTAGAGAGGAACCAGGCTATGAGGGGTGGCCAGTCCTCTTCTGGCTGTGCCGGGTGGAGATTATAACAGAACATGGCCAAGATGTTCAAATGTTCATAAATGACCAGCATGTTCAAATAATAATAATCACAGTAGTTGTCGAGGGTGCAACAAGTCAGCACCTCAGGAGTAAATGTCAGTTGACTTTTCATAGCCGATCATTGAGAGTATCTCTACCTCTCCTGCTGTCTCTAGAGAGTTGAAAACAGCAGGTCTGGGACAGGTAGCACATCCGGTGAACAGGTCAGGGTTCCATAGCCACAGGCAGAACAGTTGAAACTGGAGCAGCAGCACGGCCAGGTGGACTGGGGACAGCAAGGAGTCATCATGCCAGGTAGTCCTGAGGCATGGTCCTAGGGCTCAGGTCCTCCGAGAGAGAGAAAGAAAGAAAGAGAGAAAGAATTAGAGAGAGCATACTTAAATTCACACAGGACACTGGATAAGACAGGACAAGTACTCCAGATATAACAGACTGACCCTAGCCCCCCGACACAAACTACTGCAGCATAAATACTGGAGGCTGATAGAGGGGTCAGGAGACACTGTGGCCCCATCTGATGATACCCCCGGACAGGGCCAAACAGACAGGATATAACCCCACCCACTTTGCCAAAGCACAGCCCTCATACCACTAGAGGGATATCTTAAACCACCAACTTACCATCCTGAGACAAGGCCGAGTATAGCCCACAAAGATCTCCGCCACGGCACAACCCAAGGGGGGGGCGCCAACCTAGACAGGAAGACCACGTCAGTGACTCAACCCACTCAAGTGACGCACCCCTCCTAGGGACGGCATGGAAAAGCACCAGTAAGCCAGTGACTCAGCCCCTGTAATAGGGTTAGAGGCAGAGAATCCCAGTGGAGAGCGGGGAACCGGCCAGGCAGAGACAGCAAGGGCGGTTCGTTGCTCCAGAGCCTTTCCGTTCACCTTCACACCCCTGGGCCAGACTACACTCACTCATATGACCTACTGAAGAGATAGGTCTTCAGTAAAGACTTAAAGGTTGAGACCGAGTCAAACACACAAATGTGTTTGATACCATTCCAGTCACTCCATTCTAGCAATTATTATGAGTCGACATCCCCTCAGCAGCCTCCACTGGCTGAAAATCAAACAGGTAAGCCATGCAAGATATATTGTCTGCTATCAAAGTAATCTCAGAGGTCTCAAAGCTAATAATATGCACGCCTCAAAGATGTGGTTAGTTAAAGCGATAAGGACATTGATCTTCCACAAAGATCAGTGCAATTTCACAGCATCATCAGAGGGGGAATATTGCTGGCGACTGGCGTCAGACGAACTCTGCCTTATGGAATATGAAGTGTGACCTCACCTCATAAGATCCCAGTGACTTTAGGTGAGAGAAGCAGTGCACTGGCAGGTTTTTCTTTTTGATGATATGAAAAAATGGGAGAGAAATCAAGTGAATCAAATGTCCTGGCTGACGTCATGCATCTGGTAAATGTCTCAAATGTCCTGGCTGACGTCATGCATCCGGTAAATGTCTCAAATATCCTGGCTGACTTCATGCATCTGGTAAATGTCTCAAATGTCCTGGCTGACGTCATGCATCCGGTAAATGTCTCAAATATCCTGGCTGACTTCATGCATCTGGTAAATGTCTCAAATGTCCTGGCTGACTTCATGCATCTAGTAAATGTCTCAAATATCCTGGCTGACTTCATGCATCTGGTAAATGTCTCAAATGTCCTGGCTGACTTCATGCATCTGGTAAATGTCTCAAATATCCTGGCTGACTTCATGCATCTGGTAAATGTCTCAAATGTCCTGGCTGACTTCATGCATCTGGTAAATGTCTCAAATATCCTGGCTGACTTCATGCATCCGGTAAATGTCTCAAATATCCTGGCTGACTTCATGCATCTGGTAAATGTCTCAAATGTCCTGGCTGACTTCATGCATCTGGTAAATGTCTCAAATATCCTGGCTGACTTCATGCATCCGGTAAATGTCTCAATGTCATTGTGCTCCATTTAAACCTGCCTCTCTCTCTCTCTCTCTTTCTTCAGCAGTGGATGGACTCATGCATGCAAGCCATCTTAAAATGTCCTCCAATATCTGACATTGCACCTGCAGACTGAGCAGCGGAGACCAATGCATTGCCTTGCCTGGACCATGGAGAGCGGTCCCATGGTGACAGCTCAAAGCAATCTCACAGCCACGCCTGGGGAAAATAGGTGAAGAGAGAACTTCATCAAGCACAGCCTTTTATCCGCAAGTCAGTTTGATGGAAGTACTCATCTGGTGGGAAAATGCACATATTGTTTTTATGCAGATTTTAGAATAGTCCCATGAAAATCTGTCAAAACCTAGATAGTGACTTTAACTGAATGCACTTGCCCTTGAATATAAAAAAAAATGATGTGTCCCAGATACAATGTCAAAAAAATGTCTCCGGCTGTGAACCGTGCAGAGCCCTCCTAAAGAATGATCAAACCCAGACGGATTATGTTAAATTAATAGAATTATACAAATGGAAACCCTAAAAGGCGCCTGCTGTAACAACACCCACCCTTCCCCCTCTCTGGTAAGACACAGAATGTTCCCCTTTCTCGCTCTCAACAGAATTTTTAAAGTCGATTCTCGGCACGGAACCTGCATAGAAAGCAAGTTCCAATTAGAGCAGGTCTTTTCATTGCAAGAGACCCTGATGCATATTATTAAATGTAAAAAAATAAGGCCCATGAATAAGCAATAGATAAGCTGGGATTCTGCAACCTCAAGCCTCTGCACAGCCTGCTAGCAGGGAAAACAGAGAACAAGACCCATATTCCAACAACTTTGTATCCATGACTACGGCACCCTTGAATTTCAAACCAACGCCCACCAACCCCGTCCTCGTCAATTTGTGTTAACCTAGAAACAAATTTACATATAAAAACATATTCACAGCAAAATGTAATGAAACATTAAATGAACTTGCAGATTTACCCACAGTGTCATGGAGTGCAAATTAAAATTCTGTCTTGAGAGTGTATCTGTAAAAGGGATTATTTTTAATTGCCTTGTGAGGCTCAGCTCCTCTCTCATATTGAATCACTGCTGTTTTCTAATGCTGCACTTTGATAACCCACGTAACATATGTCCATCTGTGGACATTTCACAACTTCTCTTTTATAAGTCTCATCTCCTATGAGACTTATATACACCAGACATTGCATACAGCACAGAGTCATGCAGGTACATTAGTATCATACGTAAGGCAAACATAGTGAATAAAGAGCCACCTCTCTATCATCCCTCTGTGATTCTACATGACACCATCCACACCTGCCTGGTGAGAAGAGAGCAAGACCTGGCCACACCACAAACACATAGCATTTAGCTGGATTTATTTCTTCTTGGTCTTACTCTCCCCTTGTTAGTCTGTGTGAGTCTGACAAAATCATCTGTAAAGCCCTCAGAGACGCCCGGCTACAATGCGCTGAGAAGGGGAATTTTCCAGCATCCAGAGCCAGTTCTCCATTTCCCTCTGAGCATTCTTTTGGATATTCTCCATCTCTGAGGGAGCTATTTGAACCAGGACAAAGACAACGATTCAGTGGCTGCCAAGCCTCTCCTTAAGCCCTCTCCCCTCTTTGAGTCCTTCAGGGGAGCGGTGCAGTTAGTCACTGCTCAGTGCTGCGGCCCTTTAAACCTAAAGCCTCATGCCCCTGATAACAGAGCTGGAAGGAAGCAGGGCCTGGCCAACAAACTTTTCTGGGAGTTCTTTGACATCTGAACAAAATTCTTCTCTGCATTGCTCTGCACTAGGAAGTCACGCCCAAGGCATGGGTGCGGTGCCAGAGAGAGCAGAGCAGAGGGGAGGGAGGACTGAGAGATACTCAGAGAGCAGAGCAGAGCAGAGGGAGGACTGAGAGATACTCAGTGAGCAGAGCAGAGGGGAGGGAGGACTGAGAGATACTCAGAGAGCAGAGCAGAGCAGAGGGAGGACTGAGAGATACTCAGTGAGCAGAGCAGAGCAGAGGGAGGACTGAGAGATACTCAGTGAGCAGAGCAGAGGGGAGGGAGGACTGAGAGATACTCAGTGAGCAGAGCAGAGGGGAGGGAGGACTGAGAGATACTCAGTGAGCAGAGCAGAGGGGAGGGAGGACTGAGAGATACTCAGAGAGCAGAGCAGAGCAGAGGGAGGACTGAGAGATACTCAGTGAGCAGAGCAGAGGGGAGGGAGGACTGAGAGATACTCAGTGAGCAGAGCAGAGGGGAGGGAGGACTGAGAGATACTCAGTGAGCAGAGCAGAGGGGAGGGAGGACTGAGAGATACTCAGAGAGCAGAGCAGAGGGGAGGGAGGACTGAGAGATACTCAGAGAGCAGAGCAGAGGGGAGGGAGGACTGAGAGATACTCAGAGAGCAGAGAAGAGGGGAGGGAGGACTAAGAGATACTCAGAGAGCAGAGCAGAGGGGGAGGGAGGACTGAGAGATACTCAGTGAGCAGAGCAGAGGGGAGGGAGGACTGAGAGATACTCAGTGAGCAGAGCAGAGGGGAGGGAGGACTGAGAGATACTCAGAGAGCAGAGCAGAGCAGAGGGGAGGGAGGACTGAGAGATACTCAGTGAGCAGAGCAGAGGGGAGGGAGGACTGAGAGATACTCAGTGGGCAGAGCAGAGGGGAGGGAGGACTGAGAGATACTCAGTGAGCAGAGCAGAGGGGAGGGAGGACTGAGAGATACTCAGTGAGCAGAGGGGAGGGGAGGGAGGACTGAGAGATACTCAGAGAGCAGAGCAGAGGGGAGGGAGGACTGAGAGATACTCAGTGAGCAGAGGGGAGGGGAGGGAGGACTGAGAGATACTCAGAGAGCAGAGCAGAGGGGAGGGAGGACTGAGAGATACTCAGAGAGCAGAGCAGAGGGGGAGGGAGGACTGAGAGATACTCAGTGAGCAGAGCAGAGGGGAGGGAGGACTGAGAGATACTCAGAGAGCAGAGCAGAGGGGAGGGAGGACTGAGAGATACTCAGAGAGCAGAGCAGAGGGGAGGGAGGACTGAGAGATACTCAGTGAGCAGAGAAAAACAGCTGATAAATCCCCCGGGCTGCGATGGAGGCTAAGACAGATCCCAGGAAGAAACAACGTCCCTGCTCACCGCTGCAGGTCTGAAATAGCTCCTTCAGAGATGGAGAACATCAAAAATAATGAACAACTCTAGAGGAAAGAAATTCATACCACTGAGGGTTCAGAAAGTATTGATTACAGTAAACATTATGTGTATGTGTAGTAATTTGTCATATCATGTGTTTTGTATGCTATATGCCTATAGCCTCCATTTTAAGGAGAAGTGGACAAACTGGACCTGCTTTGTAGGACAGAGAGATGAGTGCTTGAGTTTAGAGAGTATCAGAGTCAAGATTAACTAGCAACTAGGTCAGAACACAAGAAACACAATATTACATTGAGGTAGATCATCGGATGTAAAGCACTTTGGAAAGTTTCTCTACCAGGATGAGAATGTGTTAGGGTGGTGGTGGTGGCCATGTCAGATCATGGAGCTCTGTGGACTTTCATCTACCCTCGCTTGTGTTTCTGTTACAGTATTTAGAAGAAACTGTTTTTTTAATCAAAGTTTGTTTTTATATTTAAATATAGCTGGATAATGTCCAAATACTATACGTAAGTCTTTGTTCAGGGATGACAGTGTTGCTTCCATGCCAAACAGCCTCAAAGTCTACCTGGTGTTTCACACCTGAATTTTGTACACAGTTGCACAAAAGCTAAATAATCTATATTTGAATGGATGTTTCTATACATACCTCACTGGATAGCCCTGTCAGTTCCCCTTATGGGTGTGAGAGGAAATGTGCACTCTGTCTGAGGAGAGAGCGCTGATGGCTCTCTTTAACTTCGCTGGCCTTGCTGAGGTGAAATAATAGCTCATGTGTGTGTAGCTCTGTGAGCCATGCATGCTGGGAGAGCTGTCAGGAAGTGTGTGTTAATCACCGGTGGTATTATAATGCCTCTGTTTCACTAATAAAATAAAGGAGGCTGTTGGGAGTCACTCGGTTTGGGGCGGCTTCCCAAATCCACGGTTCCCTCCGGTCCAATGACCCTGGCTGTCCATCAACGCTCTGGGACCTCTGTGGCAGTGGAAACATTTTCTCTCTCAATGTCTCAACCTGAACAGGATCATTACAGACCCAGGTCTCCAATGCACTACTCTGCTGATAGATGACTTCCAGCCCGTGAAACATATTACTCCCCAAAGTACAGGTGTTGGTTAATAGTAAAGTAAAGTACAGATACCCCAAAAACAACTTACAGTAAATAGTACTTCAAAGTATTTTTATTTTGTTACTTTACACCATTGTTAGAGAGGTAGATAGTGAAAGAGAGGGAGAAAGAGAGAGAGAGAGAGAAGAAATTAAAAGGGAGAAAAGAAAGAGATAATAATTTGACTCGTTGCGTGTCCTTGTCTCAATATTGTGAGTAGCCGCTCGGTTTCAGGCATTATCTCCAACTATGCTTCATATCAGCTTTGGTTTTTCTGTAACTGCAATCCATGTAGGATCATCTGAGCTCTGCGTGTTCACTGGCCAAACTAAGTCTTTCCCATACTGCAGTGTAATAGAAAATACTTTCCACTTTATTCTGTGTTTTGGAAAGATATAATTTTAAGCTGTGCACCAAAGGATTTGTGGATAAGCATTTCTTATCACATGAAGTGGATCATTCATTGTATTGCACCCATAACAAGTTATACAATACTATAAGAGAATTTAAACTCTCCTTTCCATTGAGAAATAACATTTCCATTGTCAGTTGAACCTTACAAGGCAAAGTGGAGGTGTATGTATCTTAAAGATGCGTATGAAAAACAGCATTCTGTGTCGCAGGTTGAGGTACATTGGGATGAGTCTTGTCCTGGAGGCAGAACTGAGCGATTTACACTAGATGTGCCAGCTGCAAAGTAAAAATGGGCTATATTGTAAAAGAATTATGAAAACCAAAATTCTGATTTGATGACTTTGTGGCTGTGCCAGCTGGTGACCAGTCTGCAGAGCTGCCTCCAGAACATGGGTCATCCCAATAAATGCTAACGTGCTTCTGTGTCAAATCGGTTTCGTTCTTTCTTTCTTGACTTTTACCTTTCGGTCATTCAGCTCCATGACGCAAAGCTATTTCATACACGTAGGGTTCACCCTAATGTTCACTCTTATCTCAATGATACATTGTGATAACACAGGTTTTCCATGTCCTATCCAGTTAAATGCTCAGAAACAGGCATGCCCAGGTTTCTTAGATAAGAGGAATCACAGCCAGGGAGGATTAGAAACATAATGTTTCTGGAAAAAATACTTCAGAGGGAATATGGGTCAAATGGACAAACACTCTTTGGCTCATTGGGGTGGCATGTAGCCTAGTGGTTAAGAGCAATGGGCCAGTAACCGAAAGGTTACCCTGACTAGCAGCAAGACACAACCCTAAATGCTCTGGATAAGAGTGTCTGCTCAATTACTAAAATATACATTGGAAACTGTTCCAATTAGGTCATGGTTGGATTGTTTATTTTTTTAACCCTTCTTTTACCAGGTAAGTTGACTGAGAACACACTCTCATTTACAGCAACGACCTGGGGAATAGTTACAGGTGAGAGGAGGGGGGATGAATGAGCCAATTGAAAGCCCTTGACTCGCTTTCATTGTCTAGAGAAATACTCTAATACTATCCCTGTAAAGCTGTTGTTCGCTAAAAGACAACATCAGATGAAATATTGATGAAAATGTTTAGTACATTGACTTTATGATCTTGTGCCTAGTTGAAGCTTTTCACTCAAAACCTATGCAAAAAACATATTTATGACAGTGAGGCAAACTATTTTGTTAGAAGTTTTGGGAGTTAGTCACGTTGTCAAAGTCGGACAGTAGAAGCAGGTGAAACCTTCCTCTCATCTCCCTAGGGCCTCTCCTTGACTCCCTAACTCTCTTGATCCAGTCTGTCCAAAGCCTGCTGGCACCGCATTAACACAGAGATTGCCAGTGATGTTTCCTCTCTCTCTCTCTCTCTCTCTCTCTCTCTCTCTCTCTCTCTCTCTCTCTCTCCCTCTCTTTCTTTCTTTCTTTCTTTCTTTCTCTCTCTCGCCGAGGCACCACACGGTTCTCTTATATTGCCAAAAAAGCAGAAACCAACAGAGATTTAACGTGGCCTTGCTGGGTCAACATAGTATTGCATAACGGTGTCCCCACTTTGCCTGATTACATTACTCCCATCAGTCACTTGACACTAAATGAACTGCAGCAATTCATGTTTTACAGGACAAGATTTCAACCTGGCTCACAGCACAGACACCCATAGTAATACATTCCTCGCTGTGCTCCAGTCCGGACGGATTCAAAGTTAGAATAGCCCCGATAAATGGATCCACTGACTTCCCATCGACCCATAGGGATTATAAATATTTAGTTTGGCTAATTCCTATGCAGTAGTTGGACTTGACAGCTCCAGAGGTAGGTCTTAGTAACGACATACAACACTGAGTATTAGCAAATATTAAGGAGAGGTTCCGTCCCTTGTTGTATAGCTTTGGTGTGGGTACTGATGGCCTGCTGCTGAGTATTGCTGCTCTCTTAGTTCTTCATATGTTCAGCTGTCATGAGCTGTGTTCTTTCTCTGCTAGTCCTGTCATGAGTTTACATTTACATTTACATTTAAGTCATTTAGCAGACGCTCTTATCCAGAGCGACTTACAAATGGAGTTGTGTTCTTTCTCTGCTAGTCCTGTCATGGGCTGTGTTCTTTCTCTGCTAGTCCTGTCATGGGCTGTGTTCTTTCTCTGCTAGTCCTGTCATGAGCTGTGTTCTTTCTCTGCTAGTCCTGTCATGGGCTGTGTTCTTTCTCTGCTAGTCCTGTCATGAGCTGTGTTCTTTCTCTGCTAGTCCTGTCATGGGCTGTGTTCTTTCTCTGCTAGTCCTGTCATGGGCTGTGTTCTTTCTCTGCTAGTCCCGTCATGGGCTGTGTTCTTTCTCTGCTAGTCTTGTCATGGGCTGTGTTCTTTCTCTGCTAGTCCCGTCATGGGCTGTGTTCTTTCTCTGCTAGTCCCGTCATGGGCTGTGTTCTTTCTCTGCTAGTCCTGTCATGGGCTGTGTTCTTTCTCTGCTAGTCCTGTCATGGGCTGTGTTCTTTCTCTGCTAGTCCCGTCATGGGCTGTGTTCTTTCTCTGCTAGTCCCGTCATGGGCTGTGTTCTTTCTCTGCTAGTCCCGTCATGGGCTGTGTTCTTTCCTTATCTGCTAGTCCCGTCATGGGCTGTGTTCTTTCTCTGCTAGTCCTGTCATGGGCTGTGTTCTTTCTCTGCTAGTCCTGTCATGGGCTGTGTTCTTTCTCTGCTAGTCCTGTCATGGGCTGTGTTCTTCCTCTGCCTGTCCTGGTCAGGCTGCACTGAGCCATGGACACAAATGCTATAAACGTGTCCTGGCTAATTATGGCCTTTTGGTGGCACAGCAATCTCCTGACGTGGTTGCCGCTGCTCTCCCCTGAGAGGTTACTTACTCAGGGACTTTTTACTGCACTGCACTGCATATTTACCTGGACATTTAGTCTTTTTTTGCCAATTAGGCAAGAATGTTCTGAAGTGTGTTGCTTGGCCAATACCCTGTATGATCACTCTGACTCAGAACTCCCATAGCCCATTAAGTATTCTTGTAGAGAGTTCTAAATCGAACATGTACATGTCTAAATAGTCGCGTATAATTAATGTTGGGCCAGTAATCATTTCATTAGCATTTCTATGAGTTAATGAGTTTGTTTTAACTTTGATATGGAATTAAGACTTCATGGATGGCTTCCAGAGGTTAGCAAGACATTGAAAACAACCTATGAAATATGTCAATATGACACATGAATAGTTTGCTAAAGAAGTTTACAAATGATATACATTTGCAGATGTACTGTGTCCTTTAAATGAAACCCTCTAGTCTAAACCCTGTCGAAGCAGGGGGAGGGGGGTTCTACTAAGCGAACATATATAATTGTTTTATGGAGGTCATACCAAGGATCATTTAGCTATTTGATTTAGAATTATTACAAAATGATTTGATTAAACATTGAATATGGCATTACTGCCATTAGCCCATAGCAACACATTGAATAACAGATTCACTACATGGAATAACAGATAGTCCCCAAAACAATCTCATATGAAGTTTGTTCTGAAGTGTCTGTCCTATAGCTGAGGGATGAGAAAGATCAGGAAACTATTTAAAACAACATTGACATGAGTCCTGTGAGGATTGTGGGCATCCTAGAGCAAAACAATAGGCATGTACATGTACGTGTTCGTGAGAGACTCACCTTTCCACAGAGGGTCATGTTAGTGTAGCTCAAACTGTTCGGACGCTACAGACAGAAGTTGGCAGAAGAGGCTGTACCAACTTCAGACGAGTCCTGTGACGCTTTTACGGGTCATAGAGCAAAACGGAGAACACCATCGTGTTCATGAGTCAACTTTATTTCACAGAGTCTCATGGTCTGACAAACACTGCTCTAGCTCTACCACCTTTTCACCGCAGATGCGCAACGGCGATATCGGCGGATGTGGTGTATGGTGTGGTGTAAAACAGATATCTCTATCTTAAACACATAGATTTTGATTGGGATTTTTTTTGTTATGTTAACTAGATTTCCGCGGGGCCGTGGAAATTGCAGAAGGGTTAATTACACATGCAAAAATAACTTGGAAGACAGATGAAATCTATTGTTTCAGCATCCATTTTGCTTCTCTGTCTCCTGATGTGATACTGAGGCCATTGAGTCTTTAATGGAGGCGCTAAAAGCCTAAATGTTGCCTCATCGCGCCCCAGACAAGAGATCTGGAAGATTATTGACTTCATTTACAGCAAGCTAATGATGTAGAGCCAGTCTAATTAAATAGGAAATGTCACTCGCTGAGAGCTCCTCACACATAAACACACTTTGATTGGTAATGGAGGCCATGTTTCCAATGGCACCATTCAGAGTGGGCTAATCGGCTAATTGTATAAGCATATAGTGCAAAGATGTGATTACAGACGATGGGACAGTATGTACGCACATAATTTATCCTCCCTCAAGTTTGATCAGCCTAATGGGGAGAAAGTTATTGGCCATTTGCCTTCAACAGTGAATAATCTGCACAGTTAGTCTCCATTTTGGCTTTCTTTTTGATAATGTGTTTATTCATTGAAAGATCAGAAGTGTCTCATGTAATATATTCTCTTTAATACCAGAGCCTGAGTTAGGTAGCGGAGGCTTCTGCTGGAAGGCATGAAGGAGAATTTCCATTATACTTTTTTTATACTTGCAGCCGCTGTAGTGGTGACAGTGAAGCCATTTCTTGATTCTATCTCTTACTCGTCTGGGAGCAGCATAAAGCAGACCGGAGATGTGTGACCTTTCCAGGAATCTGGTTAGAAGCAGTTTCTCATATTAGGTACCCATCTAACATTCGTAATTGGCTTGCCTTAAAGCCTTAAAGCCATGAGTGGGGAACAGCTTGCTAAAATGGGTTATTATTGAATAAATGAATTTGATTTTGGGACATAAAGTGCACATAAGAGACCTAAACAGAAGAGAAACACACGGTGGTTCACATTGCAGCCTCCTATTATATAACACTGTTGAAAAAGTAAAGGCTGTTGCTCACAAAGACGTATTGCCTTAACATTATGTTGTGAATCGAATCATGACACATGAATATTCTATGACAGAAATTGGTTATGGGATCATGATGTATCATGAGGGGAGAAGTATTAGCCAGGAGTCTGTATTTCACTCCTGTTCTTCCATAAGGATGTGTCCGGGGGCCTTCTCAGCTTGATGGCAGATTCCTGCTTCTCCTGGCCATCTGCTGGATCAGATAGTTCTTCCCCACCAGGTCTTTTCACCATGAGGTCATTTTTAAGACATGAACCAGACATATGCTCATTTCATTGACCGGCCAACATAATTGGACTGGTTTTGTATAAATCATCAATTTTCCTCAATGTCTATTTGGTCAGAAGGTTGGTATGGGATGATGAATGTTTCTTTGAATAGGGCTGAAGGGTCTGCATCTGGACATGAGACATCAAAATGATCTACCATCAACATATTCTGCCCATTCAGGAAAACAATCATAATAGCATGTTTATTGAATCGTATTGTGAGGCAGCTATGGCACAGGAACAATTACCTCTATTTTAATCTTTAGTGTGGCAGATTTGTGGGAATAAGGTGTGTGGGAGTGTGTGTAAATATGTGTGTGTGTGTGTGTGCAGCCATCCGTAGGGTGCTAATCAGAAGGCAGCCAAACCCAACTGTGTAAGGTAGCCAATTCCCAAGGTGTGAAACCCACAATACATCCAGAAATACAGTGGGAGTCCTGCTCCCACCCCTCCCAAACCACACTCCCAGCCAAGTCTGCATATGGACAGCGATGAAATGCTTTGCTGAGGCAGTGGAGAGGGCCACTGCCAGCATAGACGGTCAATCTCAGGCTTCAATTTAGATGTGAAGGATTTCCTCCCGGGTGCTGCTGAGAACACTGGGATGGGAGGAAATGATACAAAATGACCTTGGGGGTGTGAGAACGGCTCAATCACACGGCTCCATCCACCTCTCCTCTCCCTGCAGACAGAGAAGAAACAGGCCCTGACACCCCCCCTAGCTGCCGGAACTACACTTCAAAGTCATGTTTGGTCACTCTGTCTTCCGTCACCACACGAAGTCGTGTCACACTTTTTTTTATCTAAACAAAGGGAGAAGGAAATAGAGTGCACACTGCACCTTGAGGTTGATATGTCCTGAGGATGACGCTCCACCCAATTAAGTTTAGGCTGACAGTTTGGTATTAAAAGGCAGGAAGCCGGTACTGGGGTACAGCACCTCCAGTGATGCCACATCAGCAGGGATCCCTCTCTCTTTCTCTCTTCTCAGCTCTCTTTCTCCATAAGACTGTTGATGAAGTGATGAGTCGTGGTGTGCTTGAGACGGGCGCGTTCGGTAGATGTTCTCGCTCGCTTGGTGGAGTCTTGCTGCGTGAAGAGTCAGTGTGACTGGTGGAGAGGCGCGTGGAGGAGAGAGGTGTCGATGAAACAATATGACACATTGTGAGGCAACTTATTTAAACCCTGGCCTGACAACTGGGAGAATGCCAGGACTTTGAAATTAGAAACTATTGATTTTGTTAAAGGGGAAGTTCATCCATATTGGAGAACGTCCCCTTTAATACACCAGGAGCTGATGATGAAGAGACTTTGCACACTTTTGACTGAGTTATTGTTTCCGGTGGTCAAATTAATTATAGTTTACAGCAACATGAGCTTGCATAATTGCTCATTTCCTAGGGTGATTCCACGCCAGCATGGCCTGAAAATATTTTTGGTATCACAGATTGTTGTGGCAATTCTCACATAAAAGTTGAATTGGGAGGAAGGATGTTTAACATGCTTTTTACATTTGTATCACAAACCATTTTCTGAGAAAATTACGATGAAAGTGGCATTTTTAGGTCCTTTTTTGACCTATATGCCTCCTGTAAGACCTTATGATTCGTGAACTGTACATAATACAGACAACATCTTGATGTCATTATACTCTTTATAGTGTGCTCTTATTGTATTTCAGAATATATAAATACTTGTTTTACATACATTTATTCAACATAAAAAATATGAATACTAATATCTCAAAAGTACGCTTTCTGATTAAGCTTTTTTTTTTTATTACATATTGTTTGAAACAATTTACTTTTCTAACACTATTCTGATTCAGGACACGCCGTTGCAGAAACATGCTAATCAACACCACCACTGGTAGCAACTTGTATTAGAGCTAACATTTGCTTTGCCCTAGCTAGTGCATTTAGCTAGTTAGCGATTACCATTAGCAATTAGTATTATTTTTGGAACATTCCAGCTCCATTAAACTAACTAACTTGTGTTATGCAGAGAGAAAGATACACCGACTAATAGTAGAATAGAGAAAACAGGTTGATTCGTATTTAGAAGCAACATGGAGAGCAGAATAGTTTTTGTTTTGAAAGAATACAGTATGTTTAGTGCATGAATTGACAGCATGCTGAGAGACTAAACAGCATGGAGGAACTGTGCGCTGAGTGACAGGGGGTCAGGGCTTGGTGTATGTGGCCTGGGAACTGGAAGCAAGCAGCTGAGGGAGGCAGCCGCTGTTGTTTGAGCAGTGTAGAGAACAGTGTTGTTTGAGCAGTGTAGAGAACAGTGTTGTTTGAGCAGTGTAGAGAACAGTGTTGTTTGAGCAGTGTAGAGAACAGTGTTGTTTGAGCAGTGTAGAGAACAGTGTTGTTTGAGCAGTGTAGAGAACAGTGTTGTTTGAGCAGTGTAGAGAACAGTGTTGTTTGAGCAGTGTAGAGAACAGTGTTGTTTGAGCAGTGTAGAGAACAGTGTTGTTTGAGCAGTGTAGAGAACAGTGTTGTTTGAGCAGTGTAGAGAACAGTGTTGTTTGAGCAGTGTAGAGAACAGTGTTGTTTGAGCAGTGTAGAGAACAGTGTTGTTTGAGCAGTGTAGAGAACAGTGTTGTTTGAGCAGTGTAGAGAACAGTGTTGTTTTAGCAGTGTAGAGAACAGTGTTGCGGCAAAATATTGTTACACATAGATTTTTTTATTGGATTTTCTTCGACACACTGGTGCTCCCAAAATAAAACTCCAGGTCGCACAGAAAAATGTTTTGTCGCACTTTAGAGCCCTGAGTGTGGCATTTGTTGGAATAAGGTGTGTGTGTGTGTGTGTGTGTGTGTGTGTGTGTGTGTGTGTGTGTGTGTGTGTGTGTGTGTGTGTGTGTGTGTGTGTGTGTGTGTGTGTGTGTGTGTGTGTGTGTGTGTGTGTGTGTGTGTGTGTGTGTGTGTGTGTGTGCAGCCATCTGTAGGGTGCTAATCAGAAGGCAGCCAAACCCAACTGTGTAAGGTAGCTAATTCCCAAGGTGTGAAACCCACAATACATCCAGAAATACAGTGGGAGTCCTGCTCCCACCCCTCCCAAACCACACTCCCAGCCAAGTCTGCATATGGACAGCGATGAAATGCTTTGCTGAGGCAGTGGAGAGGGCCACTGCCAGCATAGACGGTCAATCTCAGGCTTCAATTTAGATGTGAAGGATTTCCTCCCGGGTGCTGCTGAGAACACTGGGATGGGAGGAAATGATACAAAATGACCTTGGGGGTGTGAGAACGGCTCAATCACACGGCTCCATCCACCTCTCCTCTCCCTGCAGACAGAGAAGAAACAGGCCCTGACACCCCCCCTAGCTGCCGGAACTACACTTCAAAGTCATGTTTGGTCACTCTGTCTTCCGTCACCACACGAAGTCGTGTCACACTTTTTTTTATCTAAACAAAGGGAGAAGGAAATAGAGTGCACACTGCACCTTGAGGTTGATATGTCCTGAGGATGACGCTCCACCCAATTAAGTTTAGGCTGACAGTTTGGTATTAAAAGGCAGGAAGCCGGTACTGGGGTACAGCACCTCCAGTGATGCCACATCAGCAGGGATCCCTCTCTCTTTCTCTCTTCTCAGCTCTCTTTCTCCATAAGACTGTTGATGAAGTGATGAGTCGTGGTGTGCTTGAGACGGGCGCGTTCGGTAGATGTTCTCGCTCGCTTGGTGGAGTCTTGCTGCGTGAAGAGTCAGTGTGACTGGTGGAGAGGCGCGTGGAGGAGAGAGGTGTCGATGAAACAATATGACACATTGTGAGGCAACTTATTTAAACCCTGGCCTGACAACTGGGAGTGTGACAGGACTCTAAATAGAGAATCTTTAGATTTTGTTAAAGGGGAAGTACACACATTTTTTACATATGGCCTTATTTATATAACACAATTGAAGTTCCCCTTTAATGCTCCAGGAGCTGACGATGAAGGAAACCTCAGCGAGATTTTACTCACTCTTGACTGAGTTATGGTTTCCTGTGGTCAAATTATTTATAATTTACAGCAACATGAGCTTGCATAATTACTAATATCTTAGTGGTAAATCTGAGAGTAAGACTGATAGGTTCACCAGAATGATGTATGTGTAATGATGTGCGCTGAGAGTCGGGAAGCAAGTTCAGGGAGTGAGTACATAGTACAAAACAAGAAACACAAACAACGCACAGACAGGAAACAGAAACAATGACGCCTGGGGAAGGAACCAAAGGGAGTGACATATATAGGGAAGGTAATCAGGGAGGTGATGGAGTCCAGGTGAGTGTCTTAATGCGCAGAGGCGCGAAACGATGGTGACAGGTGTGGCCCATAACGAGCAGCCTGGTGACCTAGAGTTCAGAGAGGGAGCACACGTGACAGTATGAATACAGGAAATGGCAAACTATGTAGAAGCTACACTGTATGATTATGTAACTACTGCATGATTACAATTCCCTGACATTGAAAGTAAAGGACACATTTTCTGTAAAATGACAATGACCTGTTCCACAAGTTCTCTACAGACAAGATAAACTGATACTGCATCAGCAAATAGTATATTTAAAGTTCCTAGGCTGTAATTACTTTTCTGGGAGAAAAGCAGAATAAGGTTTCTCTAGAGGATTAAAACTGTCCGGTGCTGGTCAGAACATCTAACAGGAACTAAGCTTAATTTACACAAGAGTTGGGAGAGTGCAATGTCTGCATTTTATCTTAGAGTCAGGAGACAAACAGCTGCTCCATCTCTGCTATATCAGTCTCTCCCAGGGAGGGAAACATTTACATAGCAACCCACTGCGATGGGAGAGGGCAACGCGTCGGTAATGGTTTCTTGAAAGATGACCCCTATCACCACCCATTGTGTACACCCGACCACAACAAGGTCATTGTCTAAAGTTTGAGGCTCTCAAACTTGGATTCCATTCTTGAAGTCAATGTCATATCTGTCTGAAGGGCAGTTTCTGAAGTATTCTGTAAATTCTGCTAATTTGTTGCCTGGGAGCCAAGTATGAAAGGCCAGGTCATCATTAGTGATGGGATGTAGAGAGTATGAGTCACTGTCATTGGGAGGTTAAGTTCAAATATAATTTTAGATCCATTTTATGAAGGAGGCACTGTGAAGGAAAGCAGCGAATGAAGACAAAATGTCTGCTTGTCAATAGGCCAAGTATGGGTCATCCGTTTTAATTAAAGTTCACTTCCTGCCAGAACCCAGCAAAAAAAACACTACTTTACTACTTTGACCACATAAAACATTTTCAAAGACACTCTTTCCACTTGGAGAAGTTGGCACAAAGTAGTCAAAGAAACTGGAAAAAAATCCCAAGGTGCAGGCAAAGTGTACTGGCACAATTACCCATCCTTGTTTTCTATTTTCTTCCTGTTGTTTCTCTCACTTTGTCATTTTCTCTCTCTACTTGGTGAAATATGGCTTGCGAACAAAGCACAGACGTGGTCTAAACTCAATCTGTCGAAAAACCAACTAAAGCAACCTCAGTGGTATCTGCAGGCTTTCTGGGGAAGCCGCCTGTTTTGTTCTATGATGGATTTGTGTTTTGGGGTAATGGTCTATGTGCCATGGTTTTTACTCAGCCTTAGGATGATGCCACCTTGGCAATGCCATAGCTTGATTGATATCTCCCCTGTGTTGTGCCTGTCACTGTAGTTAATGTGTTTTCGATACCATACATACAGTACCTTGTTGTAGAATTCATTATCGATGCTCTCTCCCACAATGGAGAGAGAGAGATGGGAGAAAAAAGTTATCCAAAGCCCCATTGCTATGCATTTATCACTCCTGTCATCTCACAAAGAGATGTGCGTAATGTAGCAATTGCTAAGATCTTTATCAAATATAGGCATTAATATTGCATGGGCCCAATAATGTACACTGTGCATGTACAATTGACCTTACTCCCAGGCAGATGCACCGCCAGCTGGATGGACCTGTGACATCTTCAGATGAAATAGGCAGAGAGAAAGAGAGGATGGTGACAGCACAGGTGGTGGGCTGCTACAACACAAGCTGAGGGTTACTTCAGGGGAGAGGAGATGTAGCGAAGGAGAAAACCCTTCCTGAGGCATACACACCTAAATGGCGCCAAATGATCACATGTACCAGTTTGTGGTTCAACAAGATTCAAAAAATTAATATTGTAGCTCAGTTGACTAAGGGCCAGGGATATTGTGTCTGTCTCTGTTAGTGATGCTATTCGAACAGATGCTTGCTCCATTTGGCACGTCTCTTAGTGCATCCTTTAGTGTCCATGTGCATGGGTTCTGTCCAGTAACAGAAATACAGTCTTACCAAGAATGGTTGTCAGGTTGCAAAAATAACATGTTTCATAATGTTAGCATACTTTGTTATAGTTTATTTGGCTATTGTGGTATATGCCAAGCAGAGAAGAAATAGGGCTGACGGTGGATAATAAACTCAGCAAAATAATAAACTGCGTTTATTTTCAGCAAACTTAACACGTGTAAATATTTGTATGAATATAACAAGATTCAACAAAAACATAAACTGAACAAGTTCCACAGACATGTGACTAACAGAAATGGAATAATGTGTCCCTGAACAAAGGGGTGGTCAAAATCAAAAGTAACAGTTAGTATCTGGTGTGGCTACCAGCTTCATTAAGTACTGCAGTGCATCTCCTCCTCATGGACTGCACCAGATTTGCCAGTTCTTACTGTGAGATGTTACCCCACTCTTCCACCAAGGCACCTGCAAGTTCCCGGACATTTCTGGAGGGGGGAATGGACCTAGCCCTCACCCTCCAATCCAACAGGTCCCAGACGTGCTCAATGGGATTGAGATCCGGGCTCTTCACTGGCCATGGCAGAACACTGACATTCATGTCTTGCAGGAAATCACGCACAGAACGAGCAGTATGGCTGGTGGCATTGTCATGCTGGAGGAGGGTTATGTCAGGATGAGCCTGCAGGAAGGGATCCACATGAGGGAGGAGGATGTCTTCCCTGTAACGCACTGCGTTGAGATTGCCTGCAATGACAGCAAGCTCAGTCCGATGATGCTGTGACAAACCACCCCAGACCATGACTGACCCTCCACTTCCAAATCGACCCCGCTCCAGAGTACAGGCCTCGGTGTAATGCTCATTCCTTCGACGATAAATGCGAATCCGACCATCACTCCTGGTGAGACACAACCGCGATTTGTCAGTGAAGAGCACTTTTTGTCCTGTCTGGTCCAGCGACGGTGGGTTTGTGCCCATAGGCGACGTTGGTGCCGGTGATGTCTGGTGAGGATCTGCCTTACAACAGGCCTACAAGCCCTCAGTCCAGCCACTCTCAGCCTATTGCGGACAGTCTGAACACTGATGGAGGGATTGTGCGTTCCTGGTGTAACTTGGGCAGATGCTGTTGCCATCCTGTACCTGTCCCGCAGGTGTGATGTTCGGATGTACCGACCCTGTGCAGTTGTTGTTACACGTGGTCTGCCACTGCAAGGATGATCAGCTGTCCGTCCTGTCCCCTGTAGCACTGTCTTAGGCGTCTCACAGTACGGACATAGCAATTTATTGCCCCGGCCACATCTGCAGTCCTCAGGCCTCCTTGCAGCATGCCTAAGGCACGTTCACGCAGATGAGCAGGGACCCTGGGCATCTTTCTTTTGGTGTTTTTCAGAGTCAGTAGAAAGGCCTCTTTAGTGTCCTAAGTTTTCATAACTGTGACCTTAATTGCCTACCGTCTGTAAGCTGTTAGTGTCTTAACGACCGTTCCACAGGTGCATGTTCATTAATTGTTTATGGTTCATTGAACAAGCATGGGAAACAGTGTTTAAACCCTTTACAATGAAGATCTGTGAAGTTATTTGAATTTTTACGAATTATCTTTGAAAGACAGGGTCTTGAAAAAGGGTTGGCAACATGTTTGCGTTGTGTGGAGTAAGCACATATGACAAACATTGCGTAAACACGTTGATGCATTGCTGAAAGAGTCAGGACCAAGATTAGAGGGGGGTAATTTATGTTTTGCCTTGTAGACACGGGTTGTAACTCCCTACATCTGTGGTGATGTGTGTGTGACATGATGAAACCTGTAATTGAAGTCATTATAGAGCCCCTCACTGAGGTACAATAGAGTAGCTTAGTGAATGAGAGAGCTGTTCAGTGACAAAGCCCTTGCCTTCTGAACAAGGTCAACTGCTGCCACACTCGAGGAGCTGAGACGTTATTGTATTCACTAGAATCAGAGGAACTTAACAGGGTGTTTTGTGGAATAATAGGCTACATACCGTTTAGGAAGCAAAAGCCTCTGCATGAGCACCTCTCTGGTTAGGTTGATATAATATATATGGAGAGTGGACTGTACTCTTCACCCAGACAAAGATGTGGAAATGGACCCAGTTTGAAGTCTCAGGAGTGGGTCCATCTGGGCACAGCATGGCCTGGCTGCCATACCTACTCTGTTGTCATGGAGATTGAAGATGATTGGTTTGCATTAGTTCAATTGCTTCCATTTAGGGTGAAACTATCCCCTGGTTCAAATAAAAGATGTCCAGGGAGAGTCTTTAAAACTGTGTCATTAAGTCATACACTTCTCTTTCTCCTAAATGGTTCCTGGCTGGGGTTCTAGAAATAATTGGTCTGCCGTAAAATCGTCCTTACGAGTTGGTGTTAATAAAGCTGGGTCCAAATCCCCTAGAGGCCATCTCTATTGGATTATTCATACCTCTGCTCTCTCATAAACAAGTTAGCTTTAAATAAGTAATGGGGCCCTAATTAGGTTTGGAGAGTCATGATTTTAACTAGAATGTTGAGTTGGAGCCTGAAGACACCCAACAGAGAGAGATGACCCTGACAGACAGAATTATTTTACACATTGTGACAAATACCGAGAATATGAAATGTTAATGTCTGCATCGAGTGCATCTCATCATACTCAATGTGTTAATTAGTTGACTATTTAATAGCTATTATAATTAAACACTATGCTATGAGGTGTGCAGCTTGTGCTTTCGATAGCAAACAACCGTTTCAAGCAAGACAATTATAAGTGTGTAAGTGTTCATAAGGAGTGCAGTTGAGGAAGATAAAGAGATGAAGTATTGAGACGCTTTAGTTTTATTACGTTGATGGGTAAGCAACTGTGCCTCTCCACATTAGAAGAGTTGAAGTAATTGTATTCACTGATAAAGTAATCTTGCTAAATCATTTAAGGGATTTCATTTATTGTGGGGTGTTTGTGTTATAAAAATACAAGGTTGTAATACAATCTCTCACTATCTTCTGAATCAAGCTTGTAAAGTCATTACAGTAGTCTGTGCTTCAGAGGGGGCAAGAGCAGGTAGCCTACAAAACACACAGGTAAAGATTTTCAGCTTGCAGTCAGCCACTGGAATACGTTTTGGATTGACAGAGCGAGGGCTTTGCATAGGCACTTTGTTGCGTTTTGTTGTGGGACTAGAAGAAAATGTCTGGAATGTAAAAAAACATTATTAACTGGTCCCCATGCTTTAAAAACAACGGTTCTGATCCGGAACAGTATGGATCCCTTTTGTTCCAGGTGCCGGTTCTGTTCCCTGAACTGGTTCCAATCCCTGGTTATATCACATGCAGAAACACCATCGCCACAGATAAAATAGTATTGTCTGTTCCAAAACGCCAGTAAAGTAAATCTTTTTGACCCCTTGCTGATGAGTAGAGTAGCACATTCAAAAAAGTTGGTGCAGACTGACAAAAGATAAACTTGAAAAATGAATAAGCCAGCCATCCGTACACTCTACTATGGTATACTCCCACAGTTATTGACTAAATCATGGGTTCAGTGCAGGGTTCAGACACAACCATTATTCATAATTAATCAGTGTAACTTGAAGAAGGAGTTCTTGGTTGATGTTGTTCCCTCGGGGATCTTAAGGGCAAGGTAAATAGGCTGGGGAGCAAGGTTATTATCTGTCCAAACAATCAAAGGAACTAACAAACATGTGATGCTCTCTAGTCTCCTCATGTCTCCTCCTTTCATTGAAAATGACTGGTCTCTGGTAGCTAGGGCGTTGATAGTCTCTCAAAGTCTGAACCAAAGGTTACACCTGCGTACTGCAGCTCTGAGTAGACAATCAAAGCTGACTGTTTCTGCAATACAGACCTAGCATTGGTGTGAATAGAAACTGAATAAGTGAGATGTTGTTGGAGAGGGAGAAAGGTGTTATTAACAGCAGGAGATCGATGATTCAGTGACCTGCAATGGCGGTATTATTTACAGTAGGAAAGTAATACTGACTTAAAGGGATAGTTCAAGATGGTCCCGTGTGGCTCAGTTGGTCGAGCATGGCGCTTGCAATGTCAGCATTGTTGGTTCAATTCCCGCAGAGGACCAGTATGAATATCTATGTCCTCACTACTTTCTGTAAGTAGCTCTGGATAAGAGCATCTGCTAAATGACTAAAATGTATGGCAACTACTTACCCATTGTCAGATTAACTCATGGATACCATTTGTATGTCTGTAGGAAGTTTCTGGAGCCGTTGCTATAAGCATTAGCACAATGATTATAAGTCTACTGGATCAGCTAGCTGATTGTGCTAATGCTAGCTGATCCCCATGACTTCCAGTCATTGTGCTAATGCTAGTTAGCAATCGCTCCAGAAACTACAGTGGGGCCTCATTTAGTAGTTGTGTCATATCATGGTAAAACGTGCGGTATGCCACAGTATGGTATGGCACATTACAGTGTGTGACATCATAGTATTTTACTGTCAGCCGTTGTTGCCGTTAATGCTCGTTCGAACCACCAGAAAGCATCTTTGAGCACATCTTCTCTAGACTGGTAGGCCTACAGTAAGAATACAAAATAAAGCCATATTGTCGACAGTTTTATGGGTTTAACCTTCTGAATAAATTATTATATTGAAGAAATATTTTCAATTTCTTTCTTGCTGTTTTTCATTTGTGTACTGTTACGTAGCCTACAGTTTTATCATCTTAAATGTCCACTATGCAGAAATCGCTCCACCATTTACCGGTTGCTAAAATCTCCTAATTTCAGTTTATGTGACAAAGCAAGCAAGTATAGTGTAGAGAATCATTAAATCATCTATCCCGCTGTAAAATACATTTTCCATAACTAAAAATATTGTATTTTCAGCTGTTTGAAGCTGGTGTACAAAACCCAAAGTGAAAGACGCAAAAACTAAACTTAAGAACTCGAACCATAGAAATATGGCACATAGAACAGCTCTACCGCTTCTTAGACTTCCATTCAATGAGAATAAGATGTATAACTCACATTTCTATGTGAATTTGGACAGGTTGCTCAAAAAGTTGCATATTGCAGCTTTAAATGATTGTTGGGGAGGGGGGTTATCTTTCATCAAACTAAATGTGTCAAAATGTCATTTCGTGACAAAACTGCATATCGGTATTCACTTTCTGAAAACGAGACCTACTAAGCTACTCGTTATGGGAGAGGAGGAGGACACAGTGGAAAAGAGTGATAACCACTAGTCTATTTAAAGTGAGTTTCTGAAACACGGCATTTTTCTTTGCTAATGTGAAGAAGAAACTGAATTAAAGAGAGCACAGGGAGGAAAAATGTCTGCATGGGTATCATTTATGCACATTGGGGATATGGAGAGGGGAAAAAGTCACACGTTTTTAAGAAGTGATCTATTTAATTTATTTGTTTTATTTACTAGTTTGTTTAGGCAATTTTATTTATTTGTTAAGGCTTGGCCTATTTACATTTTAGTCATTTAGCAGACGCTCTTATCCAGAGCGACTTACAGTAGAGTGCATACATTTTATATACTGAGACAAGGATATCCCTACCGGCCAAACCCTCCCTAACCCGGACGACGCTATGCCAATTGTGCGTCGCCCCACGGACCTCCCGGTTGCGGCCGGCTGCGACAGAGCCTGGGCGTGAACCCAGAGACTCTGGTGGCACAGCTAGCACTGCGATGCAGTGCCCTAGACCACTGCGCCACCCGGGAGACAATTTAGTACGCTATTTTAGTAGTCTATTTTTGCAGCATTAAGCTATATTTATCAGCATTAAGCTAAGTGACATTTGTTCAAAATAAGGAAGTTATACTATAATGCATAGTTAATGATACATTCTTTCTTGTCTTTAATAAAGAAACATTTTTTACCAACTTCATCTGTTCATGATGTGTGTGTGTGTGAGTGTTCGATGGACTGATAGCTTAGGCGTATAGAAAATATTGTAGCTTATAGAAAATATTGTAGCGTATAGAAAATATTGTAGCGTAATGTTGAAAGGCATGGAAAGGTATAAGAAATATCAGGACAACTTCTCTCTTCAATGATTCTCCGGACGGTAGACTTACATTCTCTCTCTATTCAGAGTCAGACTGGACAACAGACGTATCCCTGCGTGTGCCCTGGCGTGGGATACTTTTTTATCAAACACGCATCCAAACCAATCTCAGGCTGTGATAGCCTAATTATGTAAAGGATGAACATTTCATTTAGAACAAAAAAATGGTGAGTTAAACCTGAGTTATAGAAATAGCCTACCAAAATAAATTCACGCTTTATCTGTCTATAACACAAACCACCTTCAACTTCCTTCAAACTGCATGCAGAAACATACACATACACATGGTTGTTCTGCCTGCGGTTATGGAACCGCCACCTGTCCCAGACCTGCTATTTTCAACTCTTAATGATCGGCTATGAAAAGCCAAATGAAAATTATTCATGATTATTATTTGACCATGCTTGTCACTTATGAATATTTTGAACATCTTGGCATAGTTCTGTTATAATCTCCACCCGCCACAGCCAGAAGAGGACTGGCCACCCCTCATAGCCTGGTTCCTCTCTAGGTTTCTTCCTAGGTTTTGGCCTTTCTAGGGAGTTTTTCCTAGCCACCGTGCTTCTACACCTGCATTGCTTGCTGTTTGGGGTTTTAGGCTGGGTTTCTGTACAGCACTTCGAGATATTAGCTGATGTACGAAGGGCTATATAAAATAAACTTGATTTGATTTGATTTGGTATCCATGAGTTTATCTGACTTTTGGTAAGTAGTAAAAAAGGTCAAAATATCTATCATTTGAATTGGTCTTCCTGCTGTGGTGTCCTGAAGGTAATGAAGCTGTGTACTGTAGCTACCTGGATCTGTATCACAGTTGTCACGTCACATGCAGTCAGGAGAATGCCGTTTCCATTCCATTGTAACGTGGCAGGCAGTCCTCTGGCTTCGGGATTTATTAATTCTCCTAGTAGGTAGGTGAACCCCAGTGAGACCTCACAACACATGAGCATGTCGCATATTCTCGGTGATGCAAATGGCCCGGGGTTTGAGCAGAGACAAGCAGGACTGAATGCCAAACAGCAGACCCCCACGGACACGTGGTGATGTTAACAGCAAATAGATCCATTTGAGTGAGTGATTGTTGAGGTCCAGTGGCTTGGCATATTTCTTACCATGCATGAGGTGTGTCACTGTGTTGCTCTACTGTACCTGATGCCTCCACTCTGGATGTTAGGGGCATAATAACAGTAAGTCATCTCAGCTTTGGAATCAGAGGAAAGTATGAAGGCTCAAACGTAAGAGATCTAGAGGTGGAAGTCCGTAGTCGGTATATCACCAAGACCCCCAGTCACTGGCACTGTGAGAGGAATTTGTTCACCCTTTCAGGGATATTATGGTCATTTCAATTGATACAATTAATTTCAAATGAACACGGAGACCAAGCGTATAGATCATTTTATTAAAGGGACGGTCTGCTCTTTTTTCCAGGGCTAGTTTGACAACAACAAATTTGACCTGCCCAACCAATTTTTTTAAGACTTGACGTTCTCTTTAATTGTTTCCCCTCTGCCCTAAACCATTTCCCTGTGATGTTCTCACCATGTTTAGAGCACCTAGAAGCCACAACAGAAAATACAGACAAATTGCCGCCGCCAATGGAAGGCCACATAAACAGCTGCTGTAGCGGGGCAGGTGTGAGTGTGACAGGGAGGGAAGTGAAGGAGTTTGGTGGAGAACATCTGTTAAGTGCTCTCTGACTCGACAAGAGGGGGGGATAGGCTACGGACCCAGTGGCTCGGAAAATGTAGATGCAGCAGACCATGTTAACAAAGCTTTTTTTTTTTTTACAGCTTTTATCTTTAAACGTGTAAACATCTTCTGATATGTCTTTTGATATGTACAGTTTGAGTACAACTCTTCAGGTCATTTCTTGAGGAGCTGTTCAGTAACAGAAAAATAGGTTAATGTGAGGGTACGCATCCTTTTTAAGACATCTCAATTGCACAGCCGTATTTAACAGCACACCGCTATATAGGCTAGGAAGAAACAGGTGTTTATGTAGTGCAGTACACATACCTCAAGGCCACACAATGATATACTGACCGCCCTTCCATCACAGATAATAGGCCATAACTATAAAATCCAAAATACTAGATCACAATGATTTACTGGTAGTAAGGATTGAAGCAAAATCAGTGATTTATGTGCCTTTTTATAGGGCATATATAAATGTAGGTTGTGTTTTAAACAATGACACATGGGCTTTATGACCTCATCCAGTAGCCTGCATGCCGCTGGAGCCATGCTGGGACAAAGGACGACACTTTAACCTGCTGCATGCTTTCATCTGCACAATAAACACAGGGAAGGTGGCAGCCATTGATTTACTCCACACAATCCGCTCCGCTCTAGGGGAAACCACTACTGGGAGGCTTGATTTTTTTTCTTCTTGATTGAAGCCAAATTGAATTGAAGTATGTTTGAGCAGAGGGCATTCATGAGTATATAGAACAATTATGGTGTCAATTCAAGGCCCAGGGCAGTCAAAATTATGTTATTGCTGTGTTTTATATCATATTGTAAAACATCTGATGAAACTAACACTGCAAAAGTGTGAAAACGTTTGATCAGTGTTATTTCCTGATAGCAGCTGGTTGAAAATACAATCTATACAGGGCCTTCTAATCAGACGGTTGCATGGGTCGGAGTTTCGGTCTTCCATGGTGACATCACCATGCAGTAAATTGGTTAACAGACCAATAGTTATAAACCTCTCTTTCAATAACAGCTAGTTTTCAGTTTTCCCCTCACCACTGGACCACTCTCAGACAGTCCTACATTTTTTTTTTGAGAAATTGTTTTTGGCTAAAAAGCTATTTTTGTCAATTTGAATGGAAATATATTACAGTAAGGCACTTAATTGATACCCAGAAATGATTTGATATTGATATTAACAGTTGCATTAGGCCTTCAAGACAAATAAATTACACAATGTTATCTTGTAGTATTTCAACTCCAGTAAATGTTTATTGTCAGGTACGTTTTGACAAACAATGTGATAAAATGTAAATACAGTGCCTTCGGAAATTATTCAGGCCCATTGACTTTTTCCACATTTTGTTACGTTACAGCATTATTCTAAAATTGATTCAATTGCTTTTCTTCCTCATCAATCTACACACAATACCACATAACGATGAAGCAAAAACAGGTTTTTAGAAATTTTTGAAAATGTATTACAAATAAAAAACAGAAATATTAAATTTACATACAGTGGCTTGCGAAAGTATTCACCCCCTCTTGGCATTTTTCCTATTTTGTTGCCTTACCACCTAGAATTAAAATGGATTTTCTGGGGGTTTGTATCATTTGATTTACACAACATGCCTACCACTTTGAAGATGCAAAATAATTTTTATTGTGAAACAAACAAGAAACAAGACAAAAAAACTGAAAACTTGAGCGTGCATAACTATTCACCCTCCCAAAGTCAATACTTTGTAGAGCCACCTTTCGCAGAAATTACAGCTGCAAGTCTCTTGGGATATGTCTCTATGACCTAGCCACTGGGATTTTTGCCCATTCTTCAAGGCAAAACTGCTCCAGCTCCTTCAAGTTGGATGGGTTCCGCTGGTGTACAGCAATCTTTAAGTCATACCACAGATTCTCAATTGGATTGAGTTCTGGGCTTTGACTAGGCCATTCCAAGACATTTAATTGTTTCCCTTAAACCACTCAAGTGTTGCTTTAGCAGTATGCTTAGTGTCATTGTCCTGCTGGAAGGTGAACCTCCATCCCAGTCTCAAATCTCTGGGAGACTGAAAGGTTTCCCTCCAAAATTTCCCTGTATTTAGCGCCATCCATCATTCCTTCAATTCTGACCAGTTTCCCAGTCCCTGCCGATGAAAAACATGGATGGTGTTCTCGGGGTGATGAGAGGGGTTGGGATGGTGTCAGACATAGTGTTTTCCTTGGCGGCCAAAAAGCAACATTTTAGTCTCATCTGAGCAGATTACCTTCTTCCATATATTTGGGGAGTCTCCCACATGCCTTTTGGCGAACACCAAACGTGTTTGCTTATTTTTTTCTTTAAGCAATGGCTTTTTTCTGGCCACTCTTGCGTAATGCCCTGGTCTGTGGAGTGTACGGCTTAAAGTGGTCCTATGGACAGATACTCCAATCTCCGCTGTGGAGCTTTGCAGCTCCTTCAGGGCTATCTTTGGTCTCTTTGTTGCCTCTCTGATTAATGCCCTCCTTGCCTGGTCTGTGAGTTTTGGTCGGCGGCCCTCTCTTGGGAAGTTTGTTGTGGTGACATATTCTTTAAATGTTTTAATAATGGATTTAATGGTGCTCTGTGGGACGTTCAAAGTTTCAAATCTTTTTTTATAACCCAACCCTGATCTGTACTTCTCCACAACTTTGTCCCTGACCTGTTTGGAGAGCTCCTTGGTCTTCATTGTGCTGCTTGCTTGGTGGTGCCCCTTGCTTAGTGGTGTTGGGGCCTTTCAGAACAGGTGTATATATACTGAGATCATGTGACACTTAGATTGCACACAGGTGGACTTTATTTGAATAATTATGTGACCTCCCGAAGGAAAATTAGTTGCACCAGATCTTATTTAGGGGCTTCATAGCAAAGGTGGTGAATACATATGCACGCACCCCACCCCTGTTTTTTAAACATTTTGAAACAAGTAATTTTTTTCATTTCACTTCACCAATTAGGACAATTTTGTGTATGTCCATTACATGAAATCCCCCCCCAAAAATCGATTTAAATTACAGGTTGTAATGCAACAAATTAGGAAAAACGCCAAGGGGGATGAATACTTTTGCAAGGCACTGTAAGTATTTAGACCCTGTACTCAGTATTTTGTTGAAGCACCTTTGGCAGTGATTACAACATTGAGTCTTCTTGGGTATGACGCTACAAGCTTGGCACACCTGTATTTGGGGAGTTTCTCCCATTCTTCTCTGCAGATCCTCTCAAGCTCTGTCAGGTTGGATGGGGAGCGTTGCTGCACAGCTATTTTCACGTCTCTCCAGAGATGTTTGATCGGGTTCAAGTCCGGGCTCTTGTCCCGAAGCCCCACCGCATGATGCTGCCACCCCCATGCTTCACCTTAGGGATGGTGCCAGGTTTCCTCCAGACGTAACGCTTGGCATTCAGGCCAAAGAGTTCAATCTTGGTTTCATCAGAACAGAGAATCTTGTTTCTCATGGTCTTAGAGTCTTAAGGTGCCTTTTGGAAAACTCCAAGCGGGCTGTCATGTGCCTTTTACTGAGGAATGGCTTCCATCTGGTCAACCTACCATAAAGGCCAGATTGGTGGAAGGTTGCAGAGATAGTTATCCTTCTGGAAGTTTCTCCCATCTCAACAGAGGAACTCTAGAGCTCTGTCAGAGGGACCATCGGTTCTTGGTCACCTCCCTGACCAAGGCCCTTCTACTGCGATTGCTCAGTTTGGCCGGGCGGCCAGCTCTAGGAAGATCTTGGTGGTTCCAAACTTCTTCCATTTAAGAATGATAGAGGCCATGGTGTTCTTGGGGACCTTCAAAGCTGCAGAATGTTTTTGGTACCCTTCCCCAGATCTGTGCCTCGACACAATCCTGTCTCGAAAGCTCTACAGACAATTCCTTCAACCTCATGGCTTGGGTTTTGCTTTGACCTGCACTGTCAACTGTGGGAACTTATAAAGACAGGTGTGTGCCTTTCCAAATCATGTCCAATCAATGGAATTTACCACAGGCGGACTCCAATCAAGTTGTGGAAACATCTCAAGGATGATCAACGGAAACAGGATGCACCTGAGCTCAATTTCGA
This sequence comes from Salvelinus alpinus, assembly GCF_045679555.1. Classification (NCBI taxonomy): domain Eukaryota; kingdom Metazoa; phylum Chordata; class Actinopteri; order Salmoniformes; family Salmonidae; genus Salvelinus; species Salvelinus alpinus. The sequence continues at coordinate 45,217,943 of NC_092098.1, read as the reverse complement.
GCCTCATAGCAAAGGGTCTGAATACTTATGTAAATAAGGTATTTCTGTTTTTGGTTTGAATACATTTGCAATTTCCCCAAAACTTTTTCGATTTGTCATTATGCGGCTATTGTGTGTAGATTGCTGAGGATTTGTATTTATTTAATCCATTTTATAATAAGGCTGTAATGTAACAAAATGTGGAAATAGTGAAGGGGTCTGAATACTTTCCGAAGGCACTGTAAGGACACTTATACAAATGAAATATAAAACTTTTTGGGCATACAATATGCCAACTATGACAACTAGCTGTTGTAATGGTAATGTCTGCATTATTTCATTTAGAACTGGTTCATGACTTAAGCTATGGTGCCTTCACATCGCTTGGCATTGACAATTTATTGAAGGCTTTCCTGGACTTATAGATCACCTTTTGAATCTATTAATCTGGATCAAAGTCAAAGTGTTTTACATCAGAAGGTGAGTAGATTACAGTTTTACCATACACCCTAATATATGAATCCCTCTGTAAATATGTTACCCCTGTGGTCATTACTATGTTATACTATTGTTTGCTTTCTGTATACATATCATGTCGGAGTTAGATGTTTGTTATCTTTTGCCATGATTTACAGACAACAGGAGAAATGTGTTAATTTATGTAATTGCCCTATGGCTTTGTGGACTGGAAGTACAGAGGTAGGATCTTAATTTGATCACCCTGTTGCAGGATAACTTTCCTGCAATGCAAACATTTTGTATCAACCCCAAACCACATAATAATTCACATTTCCTGTTGCTGCAGGATTGTTTTCTTGCTGTAGCACGCTGGCTCAAATTATGATCCTACATCTGTATGGTGAGCAATCTGTCTGATTTCGATGCTATTCCACTGGTGCCCAATCTCCCAAGACCTCATCAAACATATTCTGACACTGTATAATATTTCTTGAGCATCCCTCAATATCATTGATTTGATCACTCCTGAGTTTATCCCTGGTTGATGATCCTATGTTTTATGGCCCTGCACTAAGTAAAGCCATTACGATCCCACATGCAGTCCACACTCTCTGGATCAATAGTCAGTTTGCATGGATACGCTACATTGGGTTTGTTAAGGGCTAGCTACCTCCTCTCCTTCCCAGGGAGAGAGAACTACTGTCGATGCATTCCCTTGGGTATTACTTGTAAGAGAGAACAAACACCACCTGTATATTGAGGACAGTGTTTGTGAAAAATAGCTGTGTCGTTTTCATGTAACAAACTACTGAATCCCACCAACATCTCCAAGGCCTACAGTGGGTACCATACAGGCAGAACACACATACAGGCACAACATACATTGTAGTTCAGACCACAACTTTCACCCATACACTGTAGGCCTCTGATACTGATTCAGGTGGTATGATTCAAACATGACAAATTGATTCATTCTTTTCACACTAATCTCGGTCAACCCATAACTAAAATGTCACGTAATTGGTCAGCTGCTCGATTGAGTTCTGGAGTCCATATACAGTATGTTAAGGTAAGAGATCAAGAAATGCTATAACGAGGAGCAGAAGCGAAATGAGGATGTCCACTCTCTCTCTTTGCAAGTTACAGGCCGAATGTCCCCTCCTCTTTCGAGATTCGAAAGATGCTAATACCTGCGAAATCGTGATTTGTCCAAATAACCAATAACTTAAAACCCAAACACCAGGACTACTACAGCTGCTGTTATCCTACGCATCCTATTCAGTCCCTACAGATGATCTCTGTGTACACGCAGAACCTTTCCACAAGATATTCATTTCACACTACTGTTTGCTGCTTCAATGGCATTGAAAGTGAGTCTCGCCATGCATTCAGTCTGCAACTCAAAATGATGCCTCAGACACAGGGATCCCGTGGTCAACCCTCTTGGGGACGTATCGACCACATTATTGATTTTTAACACTTTGCTTTATCTTCATCAAATAGCATTGAGACTGGAATTCTCCAAAATAGCTGTCATTGTTTGTTTCTCTCTGCCCACCTCTCTTCTCAATCTGCTGATGGAATCTCAAGGGTGGGTTCCCCACATGAAGAATAGCCTTTCCTTTTCATTCTATTGTTGAAATGGACAGAAAATCTTTGTCCTACGTAACAGGTAAAGGAAAGGCTATTCTTCATGTGGGGAACCCGCCCCTGAGATTCCATCAGCAGACTGAGAAGAGAGGTGGGCAGAGAGAAACAAACAAAGACCACTATTCTGGAGAATTCCAGTCTCAATGTTATTTGATGAAGATAAAGCAACGTGGAAACAGTTAACTGGAAGGGTAGGGAGCTACATACATTTCAAGGGTGGTCAAAATGTGTTTGCCAGCGCTGATGTTAGCTGTGATCTCATCTCACAGAGCTAATTGAAGTATGGGACTCTAAGCCCAGGAGGGTATACTACAAAGCAGTATCAAGGAGTTAGCCAGCTAACTTTGATAAACAACCAGATATAACTATAGATTTTCTGTTTTATTATGACAGCTAAACTTTGATATGTGTTTTTGGTTGTTGAATCAATTAGACCATGTCCATTTCAAGCTTATCTTAAAAACAAACAGTTATTTCAGAATATTTAGGCAAGTTAGCTGGCGAACTCATTGATCCTGTTTTGTAGTACACTCCTCAGGACTGTGAAATGAGCTGGCTCTGAGTGGAGAAACAAGGCTACAATATCGCCTGTATTATGAGCAGCAGAAAAAGTAGGACCCCTGATCCATGAGGAGTAAATGTGCCTATGGCATGCTTCAAGAGCACATTCCATATTACTGTGAGACAGCTTGCCTGCGAGGCCACAAAAATTCCTCCGTCAACCCTGAAAGAAACAACGTGACTGTTATCTTGCAATATATGCTTAAGAAGCATGAAACATCTCAAACTGAGATGGCTAGCATGGGATGCTTTCTCTTTCCTTTATGCAGCCTTGAAAGATGCATTATGACTATGCTTTTGCCATAAATGCCTAAGAAGAGTGACGCATTTTATACTTAAGTGTCAGTGAATGATTCCATCCTCCAGATAGTTATAAATAGTGGTCTGTGTCACATAAACACCCTGAGATCTAATGGAGATGGCTGAAGGTTTCTTTTCTTCAGAAATCCCATATTGCATGTCAGTTAAATCACTTCATAATATCTACCTCTCTGGCAACATCAAGCAAAAGTTGATGGGATGAGGCTGAAGGCCTAGCGCATCCAATGTGTTCTTAGCCTCCATACCCCCGGATTTCCACAGTCCAATTCAGGTTTAGAAGTGTCTGCCCTAAATCTAGGAGATATAAGAAAGCCTATTTTTTTAAATATATTTCTTAATTTTTTACATATACTTAACCTATTTTTTTAAGGTAGGCACAAAACTACCAAAATACTTCCATAGATTTTTTAAAACCGGAGCCGGTTACCTTCAGACGAGTTCCGTGACACTTGTGGGGGTTGTAGAGCAAAACAGATGCTACAGACGTTTTCATGAGAAGACTGCTTTTAAGAATGTCTCATGGTCTGACAAACACCGCTCTATCTCTGACACCTTTCACCGCAGATGCGGAGCGGCGACATCGACGGATGGAGACGCAGCCAATGCAAAAAAACAGATATATCTAGCTTAAACGGGCAAATTTTGATGGGGATTTTTTTACTATGTTACTTAGATTGACAAACCGGTGCGTCAATGGACTCGAAGGCGATTAATGAAGTCGAAGGAGGGGTGTGGTGTGGCTGGGAGGCGTAGAGAGGCACCCTGCCATGACGGTCTGGCGCCAGTCTCCAAACAGACTCCGTAACTCCAGCCGTTTCACGCTGTATGGCTGGTGCCGGTGTCTTGGACATGCTGAGACGGACAGAATGAGTCACTCAGTGGGAAGTCTATAAGGAGAGAGAGACAGCCTTGCTTGGGGTGGCTGGGCCAGGGAAACATAAAGCATACAGTCCCAGGAGAACAAACACTAACATGAAAACACATTGATCTTTCTCAGCCGAGCAGTGGGGATCAGTTGTTTTGGAGCTGGAGTTGTGGCCAGAGGGGTACAGGCTCATGTGCTGCCTCAATGTATTATATATCTATATCCAGCACTACAATACAACATGTAAGGAAGGACTAGCCTACAGTGCATTCGGAAAGTATTCAGATCCCTTGACTTTTTCCACATTCATTTACGTTACAGCCTTATTTTAAAATGGATTAAATAATTTTTTCCCTCATCAATCAAATATTCAAGCAGAGCTCCACATCATTTAGGATTCCCCCTGTGTCCAAATGGTATTTGGGTAGGAATTGATTTCTGTCTGTGCTGTGTGTGAAATGGAATAAAGAAATGAGAATCAAAGCAGCAGATGCCTTCGTAAGCCTCTGCAATCTGACAATCTGGCATTTGCTTGGCTAGCCTAGTGACAGGCTGGCCAGAGAGAACTGTCAATCCAGGATGTCGTTTATCCAGGAAGGATGCATATTATGCATGCATTGAGTACAGGTTACATAGCAGACAATTTCACAGAGGAAACAATCAGTGCAAAGACACATTCCTTACATATACATTCATAGTCAGTCACATATGCAGTATGTTGTTTGTTTAGGCCACATCGGGCTCGATTCAGACCTGAGTTAAGCGCGCATTAATGGAAGGTAACTCCCTTTTTATGCACTTTTTCTCTCTATGCGTATTCTGATCTTGAACTTAAGCATGAAAATATTCACCCGCTATTCGTTCTGGGTGGAGATTGAATAAATTAAGGAGGTGTGTCTACATATATGCTGTATTCTTATTTTTATTTTTACCACCTTTTTCTTGATTACAATCTTGTCTCATTGCTGCAACTCCCCAACCAGCAAGGGAGATGTGAAGGTCGAGTCATGCTTCCCCCGAAACATGACCTGCCAAGCCGTGCTTCTTAACTTCTTGCAACTATAGGGGGTGCTGTTCCGCATTAGCATATTTGGGTCTCCAAATTAAACTGCCTCGTGCTAAATTCTTGATCGTACAATATGCATATTATTGTTATTATTGGATAGAAAACAGTCTATAGTTTCTATAGGAGTTGAAATTTTGTCTCTGAGTGGTACAGAACAATTTTTACAGCACTTTTCATGACAGGGTTCAGATTTCAGAAATTTTTACCTCTGATCTGGGGTCTGTTTATAAGGCCACAGTGAATGCTATGAAGAAACCGACACTGCCTACGTCTTCCTCTGGGTGTCTGTACGTCATCACGTTTTCAATGAAATCGATGGGACGTTCACAGCCATTATAAATGACCAAAATGTACAGAGACCGCCCTTTCTCAACGTGCGCCTCAAGCGTGAAGGCCATCGGACCTGCCTCGTTCCAAATCGTTTTCTAACCAGCTATATTTCTCCGGTCATGTTTTCAGTCGTTATAGTTGTTAAAAACATCATAATGTAGTTAATTTTAACCGTTTTATAGCAATTTATATCCGTTTAGTGCGATTCTGAGGAATTTATTTGTCGTGCACTTTCTAGCTTTGGGAACGTTTCGCGGTCTCGGTCGTTGTTAGTGGACATTTCGAAGGACAGAGGACATCTATCGACCAAAAGACGTTTATAACATAGAAAGGATACATTGCCCAAGAATATGATGGAAGATCAGCTCAAAGTAAGCAATATTTAATATGATAAACCGTGTTTCTGTCGAAATATTTTAAACGCATACATCGCCATTTTGTTTGGTATAGCTTCACTTGGCCAACCCTGTATTGAAAAGTAAGGATAATTTTAAAAATGTAAATCAGCGGTTGCATTAAGAACTAATTTGTCTTTCGATTCCTGTCAACCCTGTATTTTTTAGTCAAGTATATGATTAGCTTTTAATTAAACTAGATCACTCTGATAGATGACGTCAGACATATTGAGGCTTGATTTCCTAGTATTTTTATTGTGTAACCACGGTTTTGTATGGCTAAATATGCACCTTTTCGAACAAACTGTATATGTATGTTGTAAAATGATGTTACAGGAGTGTCATCGGAAGAATTCTGAGAAGGTTAGTGAAAAAATTAATATCTTTTGGCGGTGATTACGTTATAGCGCTCTTTGGCTGGAATCGATGCTCTGGTAACGTTTTCACATGTAGTATGCTAACTTATCGATTTATTGTGTTTTCGCTGTAAAACGCTTAGAAAATCTGAAATATTGTCTGGAATCACAAGATCTGGGTCTTTCCATTGCTATGCTTTGTCTATTCTTATGAAATGTTTTATGATGAGTAAATTGGTCATACACGTTGCTCTATCTAGTAATTCTAGTCGATTTGCGATGGTCGGTGCAATTGTAAACTGTGATTTCTACCTGAAATATGCACTTTTTTCTAACAAAAACTATCCTATACCATGAATATGTTATCAGACTGTCATCTGAAGAGGTTTTTTCTTGGTTAGTGGATATCAATATCTTAGTTGAGCCGAATTGGTGATAGCACCTGAAGGAGTAAGAAACTGATGGAGTTAGAATAGTGGTGTATTTTGCTAACGTGTTTAGCTAATAGATTTACATATTTTGTCTTCCCTGTAAAACATTTTAAAAATCTGAAATGGTGGCTTTATTCACAAGATCTGTATCTTTCATCTGGTGTCTTGGACTTGTGATTTAATGATATTTAGATGCTACTATCTACTTCTGAAGCTATGCTATCTATGCTAATCAGTGTGTGGGGGGTGGGGGGTGATCCCGGATACGGGGTTGAGGTTCGGTAAAGGTTAACACCCGCTCACTTAACCTGGAAGCCAGCTGTATCAATGTGTCGGAGGAAACACAGTTCAACTGACGACAGAAGTCATCCTGCAGGCCCCCGGCCCGCCACAAGGAGTCGCTAGAGCGCGGTGAGCCAAGTAAAGCCCACGCGGCCAAACCCTACCCTAACCCGGTCGACACTGGGCCAATTGTACGCCACCCTATGAGACTCTTGGGCACAGCCTGTAATGACACAGGGATCGAACCCCAGGCCGCAACACTGCGATGCAGTGCCTTAGACCGCTGCGTCACTCAGGAGAGATACGCTGTATTCTGACTTTGACTTAATTCCCCTCATAATTCCACCACCTTTACACTAAAGGAAACCATGAATAAGGTTGAGCGAACCTTCCGGTTCCAAGTGAAAAATAATCTACTTTCTTTTTTTCAGATAGAAACAACAGCATTCTCCATGCACTGTAATTTATACATGGACAAGAGCTAGGCCTATTGATAAGAGCTCAATATAGCAATTGTTTTAGATGAACTTTCCTTATAATCCTTGGACACGTGAAGCCAGCCATATGGAAGCAAACTGAAAATCATATCAACATGACATGTATTGTGGTCCCTTTTCCACAGGGAAATAGCTGTGCCGTTATTCAGAATTTTAATTGTGTGCCCTCATAATCTGCGTGGAGGAAATTTGATGCTGAAACGGAGACAAAGATGCATAGATGGTATTCTTTCATTGATCCAGGAGCGTTCGGACTGTCGGGACCAAGTTTCAGCTGCAGCGCAATGCTGACATCCTTCCTCCCATAGATGATATCTTTTCCTCCCATAGAACGTATCTTTTTGAGAAGATCAGGGAGTTTTGCGACAAAGAGGCTATGGACATCACATGACCTGCACCAAAGTCAAGGACAGGACAGAAACAGGCTCTCCGAATATAGATTCCCTTGTTCATTCGTGGTTCGGACGGACCAGTTATCAGCACTATCTGCAGTGACTCTATTCACATGTCTCTCTCCTAACACACACGCCACACACTGCTGCCACCTTTACTTTTTATCCTGCTGCTCAGCCACTTTACCCCTGATTATATGCATATAATTACCTCGCACTGATATCATTATATTGTTATTGTTCTTGTACATACTGTATATTATTTTATTTTGACACTATCTATTTCTGATATTGGTACTATGCAAGTAACCATTGGGCTGTACCGTTTAGACCTGTAGAGACGCATCCACATAGCAAGACTTAGCAAAATATTGATATATAAAATGAATATTGATATGTGTGGTCGTAACATGATTTTGTGACATGCCACAACAATATCATGTGACCGTATCAACTGTCCACCGCATAAATACAGTGGGGAGAACAAGTATTTGATACACTGCCGATTTTGCAGGTTTTCCTACTTACAAAGCATGTAGAGGTCTGTAATTTTTATCATAGGTACACTTCAACTATGAGAGACGGAATCTAAAACAAAAATCCAGAAAATCACATTGTATGATTTTTAAGTAATTAATTTGCATTTTATTGCAAGACATAAGTATTTGATCACCTTCCAACCAGTAAGAATTCCGGCTCTCACAGACCTGTTAGTTTTTCTTTAAGAAGCCCTCCTGTTCTCCACTCATTACCTGTATTAACTGCACCTGTTTGAACTCGTTACCTGTATAAAAGACACTTGTCCACACACTCAATCAAACAGACTCCAACCTCTCCACAATGGCCAAGACCAGAGAGCTGTGTAAGGACATCAGGGATAAAATTGTAGACCTGCACAAGGCTGGGATGGGCTACAGGACAATAGGCAAGCAGCTTGGTGAGAAGGCAACAACTGTTGGCGCAATTATTAGAAAATGGAAGAAGTTCAAGATGACGGTCAATCATCCTCGGTCTGGGGCTCCATGCAAGATCTCACCTCGTGGGGCATCAATGATCATGAGGAAGGTGAGGGATCAGCCCAGAACTACACGGCAGGACCTGGTCAATGACCTGAAGAGAGCTGGGACCACAGTCTCAAAGAAAACCATTAGTAACACACTATGCCGTCATGGATTAAAATACTGCAGCGCACGCAAGGTCCCGCTGCTCAAGCCAGGGCATGTCCAGGCCCGTCTGAAGTTTGCCAATGACCATCTGGATGATCCAGAGGAAGAATGGGAGAAGGTCATGTGGTCTGATGAGACAAAAATTGAGCTTTTTGGTCTAAACTCCACTCGACGTGTTTGGAGGAAGAAGAAGGATGAGTACAACCCCAAGAACACGATCCCAACTGTGAAGCATGGAGGTGGAAACATCATTCTTTGGGGATGCTTTTCTGCAAAGGGGACAGGACGACTGCACCGTATTGAGGGGAGGATGGATGGGGCCATGTATTGCGAGATCTTGGCCAACAACCTCCTTCCCTCAGTAAGAGCATTGAAGATGGGTCGTGGCTGGGTCTTCCAGCATGACAACGACCCGAAACACACAGCCAGGGAAACTAAGGAGTGGCTCCGTAAGAAGCATCTCAAGGTTCTGGAGTGGCCTAGCCGGTCTCCAGACCTGAACCCAATAGAAAATCTTTGGAGGGCGCTGAAAGTCCGTATTGCCCAGCGACAGCCCCGAAACCTGAAGGATCTGGAGAAGGTCTGTATGGAGGAGTGGGACAAAATCCCTGCTGCAGTGTGTGCAAACCTGGTCAAGAACTCCAGGAAACGTATGATCTCTGTAATTGCAAACAAAGGTTTCTGTACCAAATATTAAGTTCTGCTTTTCTGATGTATCAAATACTTATGTCATGCAATAAAATGCAAATTAATTACTTAAAAATCATACAATGTGATTTTCTGGATTTTTGTTTTAGATTCCGTGTCTCACAGTTGAAGTGTACCTATGATAAATATTACAGACCTCTACATGCTTTGTAAGTAGGAAAACCTGCAAAATCGGCAGTGTATCAAATACTTGTTCTCCCCACTGTATATGGCGCATCCACATAAATATATGGCACATAAATATATGGCACATAAATATATGGCACATGCATCTGTTTATGTACTGTACATGTGCATCTCACTCAGGTTTCAACTCAGGTTGCATGGCCTTAACTTATGTATGGAATACTATGTGATAAGTGCGTGTGTAACAGTATATAAAGTATGCTAATGTACTGGTGTGAAGGCATTTGGGCAGTGGTCAAAAGTTCTTTAGTAAAAATACTTTATAGTACTACTTAAGTTTTTTGGGGGGGTATCTGTACATTACTTTACTATTTATATTTTTGCCAACATTTACTTTTACTTCACTACATTCCGAAAGAAAATATTGTACTTTTTACTTCATACATTTGCCTTGACACCCAAAAGTACTCGTTACATTTTGACAGGAAAATTGTCCAATTCACACACTTATCAAGAGAACATCCGTACTGCATCTGATCTGGAATACTCACTAAACACAAATGCTTCATTTGTAAATGAAGCGTTTAGTGTTGGAGTGTGCCCCTGGCTATCCGTCAATAAAAATTGAAAATAGAGAAAAATTGTGCCGCCTCATTTAATATAAGGAATTTGAAATGATTTATACTTTTACTCAAGTATGACAATTTAGTACTTTTTCCACCACTGGATGTGGCTGGGGGTTATAGCATTTATTTCACATGACCCATAAATTTAGACAAGTGTGTCTGGGTAAGCATCATCTAATATTTATAAAATATTTTCATCTTGACACTTTCTGTTTACCTGGATTTTTTCTTCTGTTTACCTGGAATTACCTGGAATGTTTACCTGAACTTTTAGTCTTAATCTTTACTACACTACTCACTGTTTAGCTCATGACCTCATGTGGATCCTTAAAGAGATGGGTGGGTCTGGCTTAAGAGGGTGTGAACAATGCTGAATGGGTGTAGACAAAGGAGAGTGCTCCAGTAGGTAGGGAAAGGGAAGGGAAAGGGGGTACCTAGTCAGTTGTAGAACTGAATGCCTTCAATTGAAATGTGTCTTCCGCAATTAACCCAAGCCCTCTGAATCAGAGAGGTGTGGGGGTCTGCCTTAATCGACATCCATGTCTTCAGCGCCGGGGAACAGTGGGTTAACTGCCTTGCTCAGGGGCAGAACGACAGATTTTTACCTTGTCAGCTCGTGGATTCGATCCAGCAACCTTTCGGTTACTGACCCAACGCTCTAACCACTAGGTACCAAAACATTCAATTCAATGGCCCTTTTCTCAAAGGTGAGTTTACAAGTGTATCAACTTTCAAAGCAGAATTACTTTCCCAATGTTCCTAAAAAATGCTGTGTATGATATACCATTTTGTAGCTCTGAGTCTCTACTTTTATCCAATGTCCAGATTTTGCTACATAAGACCGAATCCAGGTGGTGAGTCACACATTCTGAATCCGTTCTGTAGATATATTCTATTGAGTCTGTTGACAAATGTACTGAAAACCTTATTGAATGAAAACTTCACAATAAAATCTGTTGGCCAGCAAGTGCAAGGTAGCCACACGTGCAAAGCGTGTTACACGACTGAATAAGGTAAGTCTTAATACCAAATATTGAGAAGTGCGTAGGAAGGGAAAACAATTCCTGAGTCAGAATCAACCCTATACTGAACATGTTTTTGGTATAGTCACTAAGCGTCTGATAAATTACTTTGGAATTATTATAAACATTTGCTGCTAGTGTGCTAATTGATTATGTTGAATGAATATGTCAAGTCATGTACTATTTCCATGACACACAAAATCCCCATAGTAAAGTTTTGGAACATAATGAAGGTGATCGTATGAGTCCAGATTTCGTTCAAAACGTTTGATTTGATTTTGATTTGACGTGATGGCTGGCTATGCTTGATCAATGACAAAGAAATGCCACCACCATTGAAGTGCAATCAATGCCCTCATGGAGTTCAGTGATGGCCTCCATCTCTGGCTTCCCCTGATTCCTGATTCAGAGGGGATGGGTTAAATGCGGAAGACACATTTATGTTGAATGCATTGTTGTACAACTGACTAGGTATCCACCACTCATTTAAGAGATCAGAATAGAGGGTAGTGCGCTGACAGACATTTAAGAGCAGGTTAGTGGGTAGTGGTGTTGGCTGTGACTGGGTGGCTACTAGCTGGGCCAAGAGGAGCTCCGTCGCCATCAGGCTTCAAATGAAGAGTCATTTGCAATAAAGAACAAACCTGTGATGCTGAGGAGGAGTAATGGGCATTTTATTGCCGGATTTATCTCAATGGCACTGTTGTCCATTGGCTGGCTGATCAGCGCCATCCATCAAGAGGCCTGGAGAAGATGATGTAGACCTTCCTCTGATCCCAGGGATTGCCTGGGTGTTTGGGGTCCCCGGGCCCCTATCCTTCCCTGACTGCTCCTCTCTGTTAGGGTTGGGGACCATTACATGACCTCTGACCTCTTAAGCCCTCCTAACAGAGCTGAGAATATTGAAAACAGGTGCTGAGATCTTAGGCCTGGCTCTCCAGCTGGGGGCAGTCTTCAGCTGTGACTGCTGTCGTCTATTAGAGGACGAACGCTGTAGAGAACCCTGTTGTTATTATGGGCCAGTTTAGTTACGCTTTCATGTCTAATTGTGCGAGCCTGAGTGTGCGTGTGTGTGTGTCGGAGTGTGCATGCATGATAAATCCCTGTTCTTTCCTGGTCTGATACACAAGAGACGGGCAGAGACTAACTAGGGGAAAGGGGAGGATTCTGTGTGTAATGAATATGTATTCGTTTAGTGTGTGTGTGTGTGTGTGTGTGTGTGTGTGTGTGTGTGTGTGTGTGTGTGTGTGTGTGTGTGTGTGTGTGTGTGTGTGTGTGTGTGTGTGTGTGTGTGTGTGTGTGTGTGTGTGTGTGTGTGTGTGTGTGTGTGTGTGTGTGTGTGTCTGTAAGCAGTGTCAATAGGCAATAGGGCAGAGACTGTGATAAGCTCAAACACCGAAGTGTGTGTCACGCCCTGGCTATAGAGAGGCTTTTTATTCTCTATTTTGGTTAGGCCAGGGTGTGACTAGGGTGGGCAGTCTATGTTCTTTTTTCTATGTTGTTGTGTTTCTATGTGTTTGGCCTGGTGTGGTTCCCAATCAGAGGCAGCTGTCTATCGTTGTCTCTGATTGGGAGCTATACTTAAGTAGCCTGTTTTCCCATTTTGAGTTGTGGGTGATTATTTTCTGTTTAGTGTTTTTTCGTCACCTTACAGGACTGTTCGTTTGTCATTTTTGTTGTTTGGTTCAGTGTTCAGTTGTTTTATAAAAAATATGAACACTTACCACGCTGCACCTTGGTCCTCCTCTCCTTCTCCCGACGACGAACGTTACTGTGTGTGTAAATTGATGGGTCTTTAAGGAAGAGAATATGAACCTCATTCACAGCGTATACAGTCTGTGCGTATGAACAAGATAACTACGGATGTACAGTGCAGTTGGATCTTGATTTGATTTCTCTGTCGCAGGAGACCTTTCCTGAAATCCAGGAAATGTTAAACGTGTAGTGTATTTGAGGTTTAAAAAGGCTTCGGAAGTTTTTTTTTCCCATAAGAAAAATGTATCAACCCCTACAAAAATGTCCATTAATTATAATCCACATAATAATTTGCATTTCCTGTTGCTGCAAGATTAATTTCCCACTGTTGCAAACTGGCTGAAATTAAGATCCTACATCTGTATAGGGTTTCTTACATGACGTCATCAACAGAGACTGCAGAATCCTACTAGTTCACAGTAAAAACAAAATGTCACCACAAACTGCCTCTGCAGACCATGTTTTTCCTATCATGATAATCACAACATCAAATAAGTTTAGCTTTTTTTTATGCCCACAGTTTTTGTATATAACCTTTACTTACACAACAGTGATTGCAGTGTAATGGCTATTTGAGTACCCGTCATCATACTTAACACTAGAAAAGCTGGGCCTCGAGGGACCCCCCTTTGAGCCAATGAGCAGTCATTTTGACTCAAACATTCTAACAGTCTTATAAAATACATTTCATATGCTGTATGCTATAGGACAAATAATAATTTGGTTGTGTTTATGAAGGTCTTGGGTATCCCATACCTGAAGGAATGGTCTAAGATCTCTCCCAACGTGTTCTCCAATCTCATAAAACATTTTAGAAAAAAGTTCAGTGCCGTTTGCCTCGCAAGGCAGAGGGTGCCAGAGGATTGAAAGCAGGGGTGCCAATAATTTTGACCACTATCTTCTTTAGATTTACTTGTATTACTTGTTCAACAAAATTACTTTTTCTGAGCAATTGTATTAGTATAAAATAATATAATTTCCCCCCCAAAATGAAACATACAATACAGCTCAGTATTTGTGTTATTTATTTTATACAGTATTTTTTGCTCATCTTCATCAAGGGTGCCAATAATTATGGACCTGACTGTACATACTGCATGTTGACGTAGCAACAGCTTTTTTTGCTTCTTTCTTGCATAACACCTGTCATCCATTTTTTCTGTAGTTGCAAGGTATCTGTGTGTGTGCCTGGACTCAGGCATATGTGGGTTCCAGCATACGGGACCAGAACCAGGTGACGTGTGTCAGCCGTGTGTGTACGTGTGACTGACTGGGTGTGTGTGTACGTGTGTGTCAGCCATGTATGTGACTGGGTGTGTGTGTACGTGTGTGTCAGCCATGTATGTGACTGGGTGTGTGTACGTGTGTGACTGGGTGTGTTTGGTGTCACTGACCCATATACATTCTCATCCTGCAGCATGGTTGAATACAGCCTTCCATAGCTTCCACACTATCTCCTTGCTGTGTCAGAGGCTCAGTGAGAGGGATCACGTCTTTAGTTCTGGCGCTCTTCAATCCCAGCCAAGCTGCTCACCTGCACTAGTGTGACATATAGTACACCCTGTGGAAACAGCCAAGTCTCCCGTCTATCATCTCTCTCCTCTCGATGGGCTCTGCATCAGAGGAGGCTGGTGGGAGGAGCTATAGGAGGACAGGCTCATTGTAATGGCTGGAATGGAATGGTATCAAACACATCAAACATAGTGAAACAACATTTTTGACTCCATTTATTCCATTTATTCCATTCCAGCCATTACAATGAGCCTGTCCTACTATAGCTCTCCCCACCAGCCTCCTCTGCCCTACATATAATGTGCTGTGGACCATTGATGTGACACGCGGGTAGGTAGAAGAGGAAGTTGCATTATTAATGCTGTTTGAGGTATGCGAAGCAAAGCAAGGAACCTCTTTGATCTTCCGTAGATGGAGTGTCGCCTACAATCTCACTCAGATAGAGCTTGACATGCCCAGGCAGCCAATAAGAACCTTCCCATGTTTAGTATTATGTCACGCTATGTCAGCAGGGAGAACAAATTAAACATTGTATGTAGATCTAAAATTACTTCTGCTAATTGAGGAGATATTGAAGCAAATATTGGGACTTGGCTGTCATTTAGCTGGATCTTAATAATGTATTCTTATTCTGAATTCCATTTATATGCTGGGCGTAGTAGCATGTGTCTAGCATACTTGCAAAGCACGACAAAGTTAGTTACACAAATCGTGTTAATTTCCAAACAAGTTTGAAGGGACTCAGCCCGATCCCTTCTTTATGGCATACTGTATACCATAACAGCTTAAACTTAATGCTTAAAAATAAGGTATTGGCATTTAAATTAAGATTGCAATGTCCTAGCAAATTGTGTATACTTGCATAAGAATGTATGAAAATGTACGTTTTCTACTTGAAATGGGGAATGCTCGTCTTGTAAGGTTTGACGCTGTTAGACGAGAAGCGGGTACAGGAAGTGAACATTTAATTACCAACAGACATGGAACAGGACAGGACAGCGTCTGGACATGAACACATAACGACATTAATGCAGCCACAGGGAACAAACGGGGGAGCAGACAGTTATAGACGGGGCAATCAACAAAGGGAAGGAGTCCAGGTGAGTCCAATGAGCACTGCTGCGCATAATGATGGTGACAGGTGTGCATAATGAAGGGCAGCCTGGCGCCCTCGAGCCTAATGTTATGCGTGGATTAGGATACATGGATGGGAGGCTATGCCTTACATTCACATGTATCCACGTTTTTGTTGTTGGACAGTAAGACTGTAAAATCACCAGGAAATCAACTCAAAGTGATTTCAATTTAGGAAACCTGCTCCCAAGTATTCCCACGCATAAAAAGAGACATATGTCTCTCTAATGTAACCTAATGTAATCAATGTGTGAAATTATTCTGTTTTTTTTGGGATTCTTGCATTCAATTTGCAGTGTGCAAATTTTTCCTTTGTTCTGGCCGTCTGACCATCCGGTCAAGCCAAAATTGGCTGAATCTAGTTGATGATAGAGTTGTTGTTTTTTGCAACGTAACCCCAGGATAATGAAAAAAGCTCCTCGTAAGAATAACAAAAAGTTATGAAGTTGCTGTAGGGATGTGAAACATTTTCTCTAGTTTTACAGGAAGGAACACTTTCACACACTCTTTCAATCAGGGAACATAACATCTCACACTGCATTATATTTCTCTTATTATACATTTTTTACTTTTACCCCTTTTTCGTGGTATCCAATTGGTAGTTACAGTCTTGTCTCATCGCTGCAACTCCCGTACGGACTCGGAAGAGGCGAAGGTCGAGAGCTATGCATCCTCCGAAAAACATGACCCAGCCAAGCTGCACTGCTTCGTGACACAATGCCCGCTTAACCTGGAAGCCAGCCGCACCAATGTGTCGGAGGAAACACCGTACCCTTGGCGACTGTGCCAGCGTGCATGCGCCCAGCCTGCCACAGGAGTCGCTAGAGCGCAATGGGACAAGGACATCCCTGCCGGCCAAAACCCTCCCCTAACCCGGGCGGCACTGGGCCAATTGTGCGCTGCCCCATGGGTCTCCCGGTTGCGGCCGGCTGCAACAGAGTCTGGACTCGAACCAGGATCTCTAGTGGCACAGCTAGCAACTGCAATGCAGTGCCTTAGACAACAAAGCCACTCGGGACGTCCTGCGTTATACTTCTATGACTGTGTCAGATATGTGTGTAATAATACATGTCCATTAATAACGTCAACTCTTACTGTCATGTAAGGTATCTACATGACCTTAAGACACACAATCTATTGGAGAAATGTTAATTGTATCATGTTTGACAATGTACACGGTTCTTATTACCGCAGGGTAGATGTCCATTGATCTCAAAGGACCATGGAGAGACTGTTCAGTATTTAATCTCTGCTTATATGAGACACGCACAATGAACTAAACAGAGATTAAAGTTTGGGGAAAAACCCCAAAACCCCCAAAAAACAACATGTGTCAGTGAACAAGATCATTCAAGGTTTTATCACTGCTAACACCTGTGGCCATTGTGGCGAATGTGTTTCTTTCCACAGGTAAGAGACAGTGAAGAGATCAAGCTTATCCTCTGTGACAGGTACTTTTAAGGCCATTCCTTCCAAAGCCATTTGTAAAATGTTCCACTGGCCCCCCTCCTCCAATGGCCTGGAGAAATCATTGACCTTCACTATCCAATCTCCCTGGCTGATCAGAGAGCCATTCTTCCATGTAATGTTTACATCTCTGTGGGGTATTTTGGCACAATAGAGAAGATTGCTTTTGGTCAACAAACTGTGTCCACAATGGTTTCTTTCCCATCGTGGCCAAAGGTGCCCTCTCGCTAGATGTAACACAGGGGAGCTCACTTTTGGACTTACTGGAGGGATGAAAAAGACAGGGGTAACTGCTGAGGTCTCGTGTTCCACATGGCGCTTTAATGAATCACACAAGCTACCCAGCAGTTGTGGGAACCGAGAACTAAAGCTGTCTGAAACTCTTAATGACTTCTTCACATAGAGCTCCAGAGCTCTCATGCATTGTTCCTTTAGAAATGGCCGCATAGGACCAGAACTCTGAGGGATGTTTTATCTTTTAGCAATGAGACATTTGATCAGACACCCAGTGACTGTTGAGCTCCTTCTTCATGTAATCATTCATTATGCTACTTTTAAAATAACCAACTCAAAGCATCCTTTGAACTTGTTGGAATAAACCCTGCCCCTGGAATTACGTGTTAGAGAAGAAAGTATACTGCTCTAGTTGAAATGATCCATTACAGTAATGGTTTCTTCGCATATCCCGAAAAACTTTAATCTCCAAGGAACCTAAAAAGGGCATATTCTATTTCATATCCACCCCAAATTTGGTGAGAAACCACTCACTAAGCTATGAAAGCACCACATCAAACATCCTAGCTCAACCATGTCTTTTAGACTAAAATGTAGTCCCGTGTTGGGAGGAGGTGAGCCATGTGCATGGAAAATCTGCCTTGTTTATGACTGCCTGACTCTGCAACATGGACTCGGGGGTATATGTAACATAGTAAACAAAATTCTGGGACACTCAAATGTATGATATGTTACATTTTGTATGGTATTCATTTGTAGATGTACATCATCCATTTCGTATGATATTTTATGAATTACAATTTGTTGTTGCTAATGTTAACTAGGTGGCTAGGTGGCTAACGCTAACGTTAGCTAGGTGGCTAGCCTTAGCTAGGCTATGGGTTAAGGTTAGGTTAGGGTTAAGGTTAGGGTTAGGAGGTAGGTTAAGCTTAGGGTTATGGCTAGGGGAAGGATGAGCTAACATACTAAGTAGATGCAAAGTAACTAAAAAGTAATAAATAGTTGCAAAGTTGCTAATTAGCTAAAATGCTAAAGTTGTCGGTCATAAGACTTAAACATGTAGCCTTCGCGTTGCTAGACGTTCGCGTTATATGCCTACTCATCTATACCGACCAACCACCCTCCTTCCACTTTTATAACCTTCTGTCTTATGTAACCATACCAGACGTAACATACCAAACGTAACATACCATACTAATTAGAATGTCCTGCCATTCATCCCCTCCTTTCACTGTCAATGCTCCAGACAACCACGTTTGACAGCTGTGTTTTCCCAGGCTGAATAATCAATGAACCTGCATGTTTGTGGTGTTTTAATGCCGCTCGTCCAACTAGCCCTTTACTGTTGCTCTACTTCAACCCAATGCCCAACACTGGATCCAGGAGTTACAGCGTAACCCAGTGCAGGCAGGCAGCAGCCTCAGAGCTTCCCACGGAATATGGATAATTGGTGAAATGCATCAGTCTACATGGTGAAGATAAAAAGAAAAAGAGGTGCCCTTTCATGTTTACATGGATTAGCTGTTTTCCTCCCTGAACATTTTCACTCAGATGTCTATGGTTATGATTATGTATGTGCTTGACATACAGTATGACTACTGCAGTTGTTATTTTGACCTCTTTCTGTGGTTTGATAGATGCACAGTACAGGTACAACATGTCATCCCTTGGGTATAAGTATAGTCACACGGACAACTATGAGTCGTGCATAGTTTTTGGCATGACGGAGATTCCCTCTGCGATACTTTATTGCTGGCTGGTGGTATCAAGTTAAAATCACACAAGGACTTAATTTGTTTCTGCTCTGGAACCTATTTCTGTATTCCCAAAACACTCTTTACGGAGAGGACTTGGAACAGAGAGTATGAAATATTGTGTGTCCCGACATTCTACACCACTTTATTAATCATTCAGCTTGTATAACGCCACAACAAAATATAGACAACTCATTTTCTCTTTCATTTCATGTCGTTTCGAACATCATGATGATTCTATTTATTTCCCTAAAGTGTTTTTTAAAGTATGTTCACACATTTCTCCTAAATGACTGTGTACTGTCATGTATTTTCCGTAGTAGTGAGTAGATGATCCAATTCAACATTTCTTCCAAATGTCACAGTATCACTCGTATTCACAGCTCCAGTTATTCGCTGATGGCTTGTGATTTTTGTACCATAAAAGCTTATATTTTCCAAGCAACAGTTCTCATTCAAATGTCATGCCACAAGACTTTCACTGTAGCCCTCAAACTAAGTTTCTCATTTTATAGATCTAAGCTCCTCAACCTTTTCATATGGCAGCACCTGTTAAGCCTACCATTCTGCTTTTGTCCTGAGGTAATATTGAACGGTTCATTCTGTGATGCTTGACTGAACAAAGTAACACCCGGGGAGGCTTGGATAGCTATCTTCCACATCAGTAGAGGCTTACTGAGAGGTCACTTGGTGTGCACGTGATGATTATTCAGATCAATTAAAAGCTGAGGCTAATGAGATCATTGGAAATGATTAAGCAATTATAGGATTTTTGGATTATAATTGACAGAGAAGAAGCTATGTGTTGGGGAGGTGAAAATGTAAACGAGAAAGCTTTCTGGGAGAAACAAAGAGCTGTATTTAATCCCCTAACCTATGAAGAATACCAATAAATTGACCTGACATTACGATACAAGGCATGAGTCAAGTTCCTCCTCATGGGCGAATGGACGTAATAGGAAATGTGATAGTGACAGTAGAGTGATAGATAATACAACATGAGCAACCTTTTTCATGGGCTTAATGTATTAATAAACCCATGGCATGATGTTTGGTCTGTGATCTGAATTATTCTGGGTTGAGACTAAATTGAAATGTGATGTCACAATGCAGCATGTTAGCATCGACTACTTCTTTATTTCGCGGTGTTGCTCCTGCATTTTTCCCCAGGGGTTTCGTGAGCTGCCTGACAATCATCTCTGGAGGTGTCATACAGTACCTATCTCCATGTATTCCTAGACCGTAGTGAGGTTTTACAGGAGCACTTTAAGACTTCACTTTTCAATCGAGGGAGACATCCGCCAGGTCATTATTCTGGGTATATGCAGAGGCCCCATGGAGAGAAGAGATATTAATGACATTCTGCAACTGATGTCATGATTCAATACCTTTCTCCAGTTTGTGAAAGCTCCTTTGGTGTTTTTCCCCGATGCGTGTGTGCTTCCCTATCTCATCTCTCACACAAAGGGCCTGTAGAGGTAAAAGAGAAAAAAACAGGGAAAAAATATCTAAGAAAAATAATCTCACTTCCATCTCCTAACACAGTACTACACATGTTGGCTACTGTAAGGTAAACAGAGTCAAAATCACTCAGACATGGTTTAGATACAGATAATTAGATAATTCGCTTTTGCTAATGAGTGAATTGCAAATACTGGAGCTACTGTGTCAAGCATTAATAAGAAGAAAGTATGCCAGCTCTTGTAATCGTCATTGATGTTACAGTTGCTAATAGTTGTACTTTTGCCAAGCATAATAGTGTTCTCTCACTCTCATTGATATTTCTGCCCACCCTCAGGAAAATAAGCAGTATTTAAGATTAAATTAAGTGATAAGCATGTATCATGAGGATTCTCCATCGACGCAGAGATTATCCCAGATTACCATCAATCAATGACTTGATTTTACATAGAAAACCAAAGTGTGTGGAATTAAACTGTCTATTTGAAAACAGGACTGACGTCACAGGACACATCGCTGGAGGATGTGCCTGGGGAAGCCAATGGAACGTCTTAATTGAGGTTGTATTTGGGACCCTGCAGAGAAAAGGAGAGCTGTCAGGCTCATCATAATGATGGCCCATGGATTAGTGGGGAGTGGACAGCTTTTCTCATTGGGTTACTATAGGAAGCAAGGGTCCCTTTGGACTATTCATTTATGATGCACTATAGGAACATCACTATGGGACACTTCCACAACCAAATGTCCACCAAGGGAAATATGTAGAGTAACTTGGCTCCCGTTACAACTGTATCCCACAGTCAGACATTCACAACTTTGACACAATCCAGAGCTGTAAGAAGAAAATGTTTAAAGTGTCATCAGAAGTGCAGTGCAACTTTTCAATACGAGCAACAATCAAAGACTGTATTATGGAGATATTGTGAGAGAAAATATATTTTTTATTTTCAGTACAAAACCAATGTCATCTTTTTGTTTAGTCTGTGTAACTCAATTGAATAAAGTCACCATAGCTGGTTTTCGTTTTAAAGTGTGTTTATGTCCCACGGGGGTGAATAACTTACTTACATGTTTTTTTCTTCAATTATACATATTTGAAAGCAAATAAAGCAAAGAAACCTTAATGTTTATTACATAACACATGAATGAACTATTTAGATGTGTTTCACAGATTGAGAAATGCAATGGAAATTTACCAAGATGGTAGTCTCTCCCCCCACTTCCTTGCATGTGCTAGCTTGATAGACCATTGCTGCAAGGTCTTCCATCATGGGGCTGTCCCATTTTGTTCATCTACTGCCTGAATGAAAATATGTATCCATGTCCAAAACCATGGCATATTACTTATGGCCCATATTAGTGTGTTTGATTAATAAATAGCATTCCTAAATGTGTTAGGATGAGACACCTGAGAAATGACAGTCAGGATTCGGCTTATAAATCCTGTCGACGGTGGAGTAGTTATGGAAGGGATTTATCAGTGAGGAACACATTTTTGATAGAGTCAGAAAAGCATGAAATTGGAAATAAAACCTTGGAATGTATTGATCTATTACATGTCTTATCTCTCAGTGGTAAATAGGTCTTCCGGAAATTAAAGTAGATTTTTCTATTTTGAAGAACATTTTCGGAATGCCAGGCAACTAGTGTTGGCCAAGGGCAAAGTCACATTATGCAATGAATCGTGTATGTATCTACAGTCGTGGGAGAACATCTAGTCACGTATTGTTATGATAACCCATTACACAACAATTGACCTAATCATACAGTTTATGCCCTCTGGATATGCCTAATAAGCTGTCCCATTTCACATATAAGTCTAAAACTGTGTTATTACATAGACGGTAACAGTGCAACTACAGTGTCGGTACACATTGTTACTGAAAAGGGTGAAACGTTTGTCAAATCAAGATGGAATACATTTTTCTTCCTTTCACTGAAACACTGAGTGCAGACATTCCTCATTTTCCTGAAACATATGATCCTATGGCTAGTTCCCCCTGTGTCGGTCTCTCTGACCAAAGAGGGGCGAGATAGTGACATCCTGCCAAGGGCATCTCTAAGATCTAGAGATGTGTATCCAGCAATCACTGTGTCTGAGTATCTTTTACAGGGGAAATTAAATGGGCACTCAATTACCGACTGGGCCTCTGTATCACTGGCCACCAGCTTCTCAATTACCCATCTTTTGCCCCCACTGTCTTGCATTAGGGTACCAGCTTTAATGTGTGGCCTGTTGAGCCAGAGGAGGCTAACCTTTTCAGTGTCTTACGCTGCCAAACTAGCACTACTTATTAGGAACCATGAATGCCTCGGGGACAGACCAGACCACAATCAAATAAAATCAAATTTAATTGTATTGGTCACATGGTTAGCAGATGTTATTGAAAGTATAGCGAAATGCTTATTCTTCTAGATCTGACAGTGCAGCAGTATCTAACAGTTAATATCTAACAATTGCACAACAAAACCTAATATCTAACAAATTCCACAACAAAACCTAATACACACAATCTAGTAAAGGAATGGGATGAGAATATATACATATCAAATATATGGATGAGCAGTGACGGAGCGGATAAGATGCAATAGATAGGAAGAATAGATAGTGAAGGATACAGTATACAGTATATACAGTTGAAGTCAGAAGTTTACGTACACTTAGGTTGGAGGCATTAAAACTCGTTTTTCAACCACTCCACACATTTCTTGTAAACAAACTATAGTTTTGGCAGGTCGGTTAGGACATCTACTTTGTGCATGACACAAGTAATTTTTCCAACAATTGTTTACAGAGAGACTATTTAACTTATAATTCACTGTATCAGAATTCCAGTGTGTCAGACGTTTACATACATAAAGTTGACTGTGCATTTAAACAGATTGGACAATTGCATAAAATTATGTCATGGCTTTAGAAGCTTCTGATAGGCTAATTGACATAATTTAAGTCAATTGGAGGTGTACCTGTGGATATATTTCAAGGCATACCTTCAAACTCAGTCCCTCTTTGCTTGACATCATGGGAAAATATTTAAAAAACAATTGTAGACCTCCACAAGTCTGGTTCATCCTTGGGAGCAATTTCCAAATGTTTGAAGGTACCACGTTAATCTGTACAAACAATAGTATGCAAGTATAAACACCAATGGACCACGCAGCCGTCATACCGCTCAGGAAGGAGACGCGTTCTGCCTCCTAGAGATGAACGCACTTTGGTGCGAAAAGTGCAAATCAATCCCAGAACAACAGCAAAGGACCTTGTGAAGATGCTGGAGGAAACAAAAGTAGCTATATCCACAGTAAAACGAGTCCTATATCGACATAACCTGAAAGGCCGCTCAGCAAGGAAGAAACCTCTGCTTCAAAACCGCCAATAAAAAGCCAGACTACGGTTTGCAACTGTACATGGGGACAAAGATCGTACTTTTTGGAGAAATGTCCTCTGGTCTGATGAAACAAAAATAGAACCTTTTGGCCATAATGACCATCGTTATGTTTGGAGGGAAAAGGGGGAGGCTTGCAAGCCGAAGAACATCATCCCAACCATGAAGCACGTGGTTGGCAGCATCATGTTGTGGGGGTGCTTTGCTGCAGGAGGGACTGGTGCGCTTCACAAAATAGATGGCATGAGGCAGGAAAATGTGGTGGATATATTGAAGCAACATCTCAAGACATCAGTCAGGAAGTTAAAGCTTGGTCGCAAATGGGTCTTCCAAATGGACAATGACCCCAAGCATACTTCCAAAGTTGTAGCAAATGGCTTAAGGACAACAAAGTTAAGGTATTGGAGTGGCCATCACAAAGCCCTGACCTCAATCCTATAGAAAGTTTGTGGGCAGAACTGAAAAAGTGTGTGCGAGCAAGGAGGCCTACAATCCTGACTCAGTTACACCAGCTCTGTCAGGAGGAATGGGCCAAAATTTACCCAATGTATTGTGGGAAGCTTGTGGAAGGCTACCCGAAACGTTTGACCCAAGTTAAACAATTTAAAGGCAATGCTACCAAATACTAATTTAGTGTATGTAAACTTCTGACTTTAACTGTACATATGAAATGAGTAACGTGAGATATGTAAACATTATTAAAGTGGCATTATTAAAGTGACTAGTGTTCCATTTATTAAAGTGGCCAATGATATCAAGTCTGTAGGTAGGCAGCTGCCTCTCTGTGCGAGTGATGGATGTTTAACAATCTGATGGCCTTGAGATAGAACCTGTTTTTCAATCTCTCTGTCCCAGCTTGATGCACCTGTACAAACCTCACCTTCTGGATGGAAACAGAGTGAACAGGCAGTGTTTCGGGTGGTTATTGTCCTTGATTATCTTTTTTGCCTTCCTGTGACATCGGGTATTGTAGGTGATCTGGAGGGCAGGTAGTTTGCCCCCGGTGATGCTTTGTGCATACCGTACCACCCTCTGGACAACCCTGCGGATGTGGGCGGTGCAGTTGCCGTACCAGGCGGTGATACAGCCTGACAGGATGCTTTCAATTGTGCACCTGTAAAAATGAGCGAGGTTTTGGTGACAAGCCACATTTTTTCAGCCTCCTGAGGTTGAAGAGGTGCTATTGCGCCTTCTTCACCACACTGTCTGTGTGCCTGGACCATTTCAGTTTGTTGGTGATATGTACACCGAGGAACTTTCCACTTTCTTCACTGCTGTCCCGTCGATGTGGATAGGGTGGTGCTCCCTCTGCTGTTTCCTGAAGTCCACGATCATCTCTTTTGTTTTGCCTGCATCGAGTGAGAGGTTATTTTCCTGACACCACACTCCGAGGGCCCTCACCTCCTCCCTGTAGGCTGTCTCGTCGTTGTTGGTAATCAAGCCTACCACTGTTGTGTCGTCTGCAAACTTGATGATTGAGTGGAGGCATGCATGGCCACGCAGTCGTGGGTGAACAGGGAATACAGGAGTGGGCTGAGAACGCACCCTTGTGGGGCCCCATTGTTGAGGATCAGCGGAGTGGAGATGTTGTTTCCTACCTTCACCACCTGAGGGCGGCCCGTCAGGAAGTCCAGGACCCAGCTGCACAGGGCGGGGTCGAGACCCAGGGTCTCGAGCTTAATGACGAGTTTTGAGGGTACTATGGTGTTGAATGCTGAGCTGTAGTCAATGAACAGCATTCTTACATAGGTATTCCTCTTGTCCATATGGGATAGGGCAGTGTGCAGTGTGATGGCGATTGCATCATCCGTGGACCTATTGGGGTGGTAAGCAAATTGGAGTGGGTCTAGGATGACAGGTAGGGTGGAGTTGATATGATCCTTGATTAATCTTTCAAAGCTCTTCATGAGGACAGAAGTCATTTAGTTCAGTTACCTTAGCTTTCTTGTGAACAGGAACAATGGTGACCATCTTGACGCATGTGGGGACAGCAGACTGGGATAGGGATTGATTGAATGTCCATAAACACAGCAGCCAGCTGGTCTGAGCATGCTCTGACAATGCGGCTAGGTATGCCGTCTGGGCCGCAGCCTTGCGAGGGTTAACCTGTTTAAATGTTTTACTCATGTCGGCCACGGAGAAGGAGAGCCCACAGTCTTTGTTAGCGGGCCGCATCGGTGGCCCTGTATTGTCCTCAAAGCATCCAAAGAAGTTGTTTAATTTGTCTGGAAGAAAGATGTCAATGTACGCAATGGGGCTGGTTTTCTTTTTGTAGTACGTAATTGTCTGTAGACCCTGCTACATACGTCTCGTGTTTGAGCCGTTGAATTGCGACTCCACTTTGTCACTATACTGACGCTTTGCTTGTTTGATTGCTTTACGAAGGGAATAACTACACTGTTTGTATTCGGCCATATTCCCAGTCGCCTTGAAATGATTAAATGCAATGGTACGTGCTTTCAGTTTTGTGCGAATGCTGCCATCAATCCACGGTTTCTGGTTAGGGAAGGTTTTAATCGTCACAGTGGGTACAACATCTCCTATACACTTCCTTATAAACTCGCTCACCGGGTCAGCGTATACGTCAATGTTAATCTCTGAGGCTACCCGGACATATCCCAGTCTACGGGATCGAAACAATCTTGACGCGTGGAATTCGATTGGTCAGACCAGCATTGGATAGGCCTAAGCACGGGCGCTTCCCGTTTTAGTTTCTGCCTATAGGAGGGGAGCAACAAGATGGAGTCATGGTCAGATTTGCCAAAAGGAGGGCGGGGGAGGGCCTTGTATGCATCATGGAAGTTAGAGTAGCAATGGTTGAGCGTGCTACTCGCTTGTGTACTGCAATCGATATGCTGATAGAATTTAGGTAGCCTTGTTCTCAAATTAGCTTTGTTAAAATCCCCAGCTACAATAAATGCACCCTCATGATATATGGTTTTCAGTTTGCATAAAGTTCCTTGATGGCCGTCTTGGTATCCGCTTGCGGGGGGATATATACCGCTGTGACGATAACCAAGGAGAGTTCTCTAGGGAAATAATACAGTTAGGATTTGATTGTGAGGCATTCTAGGTAAGGTGAACAAAAGGACTTGTGTTCTTGTATGTTGTTACAATTACACTATGAGTCGTTAATCATGAAACATACACCCCGCCCTTCTTACCAGAGAGATGTTTGTTCCTGTCGGCGCGATTCACTGAAAATCCCGTTGGCTGTACGGACTCTGACAGCATGTACCCAGCTAGCCATGTCTCCGTGAAACAGAGTATGTTACGATCCCAGATATCTCTTTGGAAAGCAACTCTTGCCCTGATTTTGTCAACTTTGTTAACTACGGACTGCGCGCATCCGAAGCCTCACTAGAAGACCGCTCCAGCACCCTCTCCTCCGACGGTGTTGTTTTGGTTCGGCCTCTGGAATCAGTTCAAATGCCCTGGGAGGTACAGACAAAGGATTTGCTTTGGGAAAGTCGTATTCCTGGTCGTAGCGCTGATTGTGCTGGTAAGTTGACATCTCTCTGATATCCAACAGTTCTTCCCGGCTGTATGTTATAACACTTAAGGTTTGCTGGGCTAACAATGTAAGAAATAATACATAAAAAACTAAATACTGCACAGTTTCCTAAGGACTAGAAGCGAAGCTGCCATCTCTATCGGCGCTATCTTGTTGGAGACATTTTCACGCTGTGTTAAGGAGTGATCAATACAGTGTGGCCCCATGCATAGACGCTTGCGGGAAATTCCTGGCCCACAGTGAGGATGTTAGGCCCTGATTCTGATGGTGAGATGAAGACAGTTGAGGCTACGAACCTTCCTGCAGAGGTGACAAGTCCTACTTGCTCTAATTAGATGCACAATGCAAAGTGGAGAACAAACTATCAAGGACAAAGACGAGACAACACTACAGCCGAGTGCAGAGTAAGCGATATTTGGAATGGATCGGTAGCCATTTCTGTACTGAGTATACTGGGCATTGGAAGTTAGCCCTTTGAACAATGTGGAAAAAGCTGATGATTCTTTACAGTTCAATATTGAATACCCCATTGATTGGGATTATGCCATCTAGCATGGGGGTCCAAACATTTGAATTAGGTTACATTTGTCAGTAGTAGGGTTTGACTTTACCTGATGTGCCTCGTAATTGACTCATCTTGACTTTTCAATACTGAGAAATGTTTGGACAACAAAGGCTGAAGGTGTCAGAAAAATTCTAGCCTTTATCCTCGAATAGCCCAAACTAAACTAAGGGTGGCAGAATCCAGGAAAATGTCCTTTCTTTCTCTCTCAAATGTCAGGGGGATT
This sequence comes from Salvelinus alpinus, assembly GCF_045679555.1. Lineage (NCBI taxonomy): Eukaryota > Metazoa > Chordata > Actinopteri > Salmoniformes > Salmonidae > Salvelinus > Salvelinus alpinus. Next base: position 45,189,706 of record NC_092098.1, on the reverse strand, counting down.
GATTTCAGTATTCAAAATGGCTCCTGACCATTGTTTTGTTCAATTGGAAAGGTCACAAGTACACTAATGAGGTGCAGGGTGGGAAAATAACAAGGCTCTCCACCTACAGACACCTCCCCATGTCAACGCAGGTCATCTGCAGCATGATAAAAACCTCAACAGAGGAGTGGAAAATTTCTAACAAAAATATTTCTGCCAGTCAGTCCAACCCAGAGACCTGATTGTATTGGAACGGTATCCTTGCTTATAGCGTGGGTATTCTGTCATACAATGAGGAAATATTGACTGGTTGACTGGTTTCTCGACAAGTTTCTTGAACAAAACAGGAAAAGACTCCGTAGGATGGATGTTATGGTACACCATACTAAGCTTTGACAATGTTACTATGCTCGTCAATGCACTTGGTTCTTAAGGAATATAACAGGTGTAAGTCCAGCATAATTACTTTCCAAATGAGAAATGGGAGGTGCTGTCGACCTTAGCACTACTCTCTAGTGAAACCAAGATGGATAAACAGTAGACCAGTCCACCACTCACATTGAAAGGAATCTTGTATGATATGAATTGAAGGTTTATTGATTAATCATCAGTGAGAATGCTTTATGATGCCTGTGGCTCCTCTGGCTCTTGATGACTGATTTAACAGTTACGTTGAACTATACGGGAGTAGATCAGTCCAGCACCCACATCGAAATGCATCTTGGATGATATTTATGTCATTTAGCAGACAATCTTATCTAGAGTGACTTACAGTAGTGAGTGCATACAGTACATTTTCATATCTGTTTGTACTGGTCCCCCGTGGGAATTGCAAGTGCCATGTTTGTTTGAATTAAGACATTTTGATGGTTAAGGGTAATTTTGTACACTTCAAGTAGCATCACACATGATACCTGTGTTTTCTATTCTTTAGCCTCTATGCAATCCCTTTGACATTTGTAGAAGCACATAATACAAATGATGGTATTCTAAATGAAATGATAAAATATAGACACCTCACATTCCAATTGGCTCATCCTCAGCTCTGGCATCTTCCCAATATTTGGAACCAAGGAATGATCACCCCAATCCACAAAAGTGGAGGCAAATTTGACCACAATAACTACCGGGGATATGCGTCAAAAGTAACCTTGGGAAAATCATCTACATTATCATTAACAGCAGACTAGTACATTTCCTCAGCGAAAACAATGTACTGAGCAAATGTCCAATTGGCTTTTTACCAAATTACTGTATGACAGACCACGTATTCACCCTGCACACCCTAATTGACAAACAAACCAAAAGAAAGGCAAAGTCTGCTCATGCTTTGCTTTGCCCATGATTTGCTGATTTCAAAAAAGCTTTTGAATCAATTTGGCATGAGGGTCTGCTGTACAAATTGATGGAAAGTGGTGTTGGGGGAAAAACATACGACATGATAAAATCCATGTACACAAACAACAAGTGTGTAGTTAAAATTGGCAAAAAAAACGACATTTCTTTCCCACAGGGCCGGGGGGTGAGATGCAGGTTAAGCCCCACCCTCTTCAACATATATATCAATGAATTGGCGAGGGCACTAGAACAACCTGCAGCACCCGGCGTCACCCTAATAGAATCTGAAGTCAAATGTCTACTGTTTTCTGATGATCTGGTGCTTCTGTCCCCAACCAAAGAGGGCCTACAGCAGCACCTAGATCTTCTGCACAGATTCTGTCAGACCTGGGCCTTGATGGTAAATCTCAGTAAGACAAAAATAATGGTGTTCCAAAAAATGTCCAGTTGCCAGAACCACAAATTCAAATTACATCTAGACACCGTTGCCCTAGAGCACACAAAAAACTATACATACCTCGACCTAAACATCAGCGCCACAGGTAACAAATATGTGAACGATCTGAGAGACAAGCCAAGAAGGACCTTCTATGCCATCAAAAGCTACATCAAATTTGACATACCAATTAGGATCTGTCTAAAAATACTTGAATCAGTTATAGAACCCATTGTCCTTTATGACTGTGAGGTCTGGGGTCCGCTCACCAACCGAGAATTCACAAAATGGGACAAACACCAAATTGCGACTCTGCATGCAGCACTCTACAAAAATATCCTCTGTGTGCAACTTAAAACACCAAATAATGCACAAAGACCAGAATTAGGCCAATAACCGCTAATTATCAAAATCCAGAAAATTCTACTACCAACTAAAAGAAAGTGATTCCCAAACCTTCCATAACAAAACCATCACCTATAGAGAAATTAACCTGGAGAAGAGCCCGCTAAGCAAGCTGGTCTTGGGGCTCTGTTCGCAAACACAAAAAGACCCCACAGAGCCCCAGGACAGCAACACAATTAGACCCAACCAAATCATGAAAAACCAAAAAGATAATTACTTGACACATTGGAAAGAACTGAATAAACTAGAATGCTATTTGGCCCTAAACAAAGAGTACACAGTGGCAGAATACCTGACCATTGTGACTAACCCAAAATTAAGGAAATCTTTGACTATGTACAAACTGAGCATAGCCTTGCTATTGAGAAAGGTCACCGTAGGCAGACCTGGCAGGCTATGTGCACACTACCAACAAAATGAGGTGGAAGCTGAGCTGCACTTCCTAACCTCCTGCCAAATGTATGACCATATTAGATACACATATTTCCTTCAGATTACACAGACCAACAAAGAATGTGAAAACAAACCTGATTTTGATAAACTCCCATATCTACTGGGTGAAATACCACAGTGTGGAATCACAGCAGCAATATTTGTGACCTGTTGCCACAAGAAAACGGCAACCAGTGAAGAACAAACACCATTGTAAATACAACCTATATTTATGTTTATTTATTTTCCCTTTTGTACTTTAACTATTTGCACATCATTACAACACTGTATATAGACATAATATGACATTTGAAATGTCTTTTTTCCTTTGGAACTTTTGTGAGTGTAATGTTTACTGTTCATTTTTTCTTGGTTATTTGACTTTTGTTTATCATCTATTTCACTTGCTTTGGCATTGTAAACATATGTATCCCATGCCAATAAAGCCCCTTAAATTGAAATTGAATTGAGCGAGTATTGAGAGAGAGAGAGTGAAAGGTGGCTATTCCTGTGATGAAAGTGTCATTTGTCACATAATTTGGAATATTATTGACAGTTGAGGGATTATGGGTGCTGGGGTATTCTGGTACGTGAAACCATAGCTTGATGTTGACTGTCTGTCATGCTATTTAATTCTCATAACAAATCCTAGTATGACGTTTGAATCAGTCACTGTATGGAATGAACATAGCAAATAAAAGCTACATTACGACACACATTTAATTATGAACTGTTCTTTGAATAAAACAAATGCTGATGGTTAGTGGTGATTCTGACATTTTCTTGACAGTACACTTCAAGTAGCAGTCACATGATAGCTGTGGGGGTGCTTAAGTTGTTGTCAAGCAGCCTCTCTGCAATCCCTTTGACATTTACAGGAGCACATAATACAAAGACAGAAGGTGGCCCTGTTATGTGTAAGTACAGGCACAATACTATACTTATGCCATTGGGAATAATTCATTCTCACGAAGGAGTAAATATTCTATGTTTCAATATGATAGCTATCAAGGAGAGTGAGAGAGTGTGTGTGAGAGAGAGGGCTACTCCTGTGATGGAAGTGTCAATTGTCACATAATTTGGAATATACTTGACACAGTTGAGGGATTATGGGTGCTGGGGTATTCTGGTGGGTGAATCCATAGCTTGATGTTGACTGTTTGTCATGCTATTTTATTCTCATACCAAATCCTACTATGACGTTTGAATCAGTCACTGTATGGAAAGAGCTCAGAATATCCACGGTTAAACCTCCACAAAACTCAGCAAGTGTTCAGATTCTCAACCTAAAATATATTTTCTGAAGTAGGACACATCTGGATATTCCGTTCCGGTGGCATGGGTTCTTTAGCAAATGACTATGAATTAACAGACTTGTTTCCTAAAACTTGTCAATACTAAACATCATATTAACGTGTGGGACATTAATTGTGTGACAGGAAATAACTAGCAGGTCTATTTCGCTCCAGCAGCTAGAATTTGTCCATCCACAATTCAACTGTGGGAACATGGCGGCTTTCAACACCAGACAACAGAAAGAGCTGACTGCTACTATACGAGAGATTGTTCGTGAGGGGTTTGCCCTCAACTTACAATTAAAACCAGTAAATTAATCATTGGCAGAGCTCACTATGGATACCTATTCAACTAAAGTGGAAAGTCTGGAGAAGACAGCCAATGTAACAGAGGTACAGTACGACTCCATGACCTGGAAACAGCGCAAGCTAAGTTGGAAAGATCATCAAAGTCCTAATAGAAAAAACGGAATCCCTTGAAAATTCCCGTAAATTCAATTTGCGGGTCTCAGGACTTGAAACTGGTGTGGAATTGGGCAACCCAACTTCTTTCATAAGTAATATTTTCTGTGAACTGTTCGTGCAGGAGAAGCTGAATTCCATGCTGCTGATTAACATCGCGCACCGCACGGGTCAACTCTACAACTGCTCTTGCTGTATGATTGTACGGATCCACAGCTTTGAAGTCAAGCGGGAATTGTTTGCCTTGCAGCGGAAACCGGGGGTCTGACTATGCAGGGAAGAGGATCAGCATCTACCCAGACCTGACAGCCGAAGTGCTAAAACAAAGGGAGACTCTAAATGAAGTGAGATCCCATCTAAGCCAGCTATACCTGAGATGTGGCTTCATCCACCAGGAAAAACTCATCTTGACCTTCCAGAACACAACACACACATTTTCCACTGCAGAGGAGGCTCAAGACTTCTTTTAGAAGCACATCAAACCCAACACACAAGGGGACAAGCTGACAGATGGTACCCCATGGCTGGCTCATTATTCAGGTATGCTATCCATGCACAATCACGCAGCCTAGCCTATGGCTACGATGCTGCCATCAGCATAAGACTAGGATGAGGACACCTCTCATGTTTGGGTACAAAGAACAATATAACTATTGATGCTGAGCATTGAACTTGTTATAATTATTTTGCCTGTGTTCCAGGACATTTACACAGTGATGACACCATGCCAACTAATGAACAATGCACCATATATGGAGGTGTCATACATACTGGGACTGCTTTCTTGTGTGGCTACAGTGCATTGAATCTATTTGGGCTAAATATGGCAATATAAGTTGGTAGCTATTCCTCTACTATTTTTTATTTAATTTTGTAGTTATATTTTTTGCTACTGGCAATAAGAGATGGCCAGTCACATATCGGCAACTACTAGAGAATTGATTTTTTGCTTTTACATTTGCATTTTAGTCATTGGACCCTCTTATCTAGAACAACTTACAGGAGCAATTTGTTTTTTTCTTCTTCCCGTTGATTCCTGTCCCCCTTTTTGCACATACCCTGTTCTTTTTGTGTGTGCATAGTATATAGAACTTAGAGGGAAAATGAAGGTTTAAGGTAATTCAAAGCATATTGCTAATTATAAATGAAGTTCATGGATTAAGTGCTATTGGTCCTACAGCTGTCCTATTTTTTAGTCAAAAATAGATCTTCATTTATTATTAGCAATATGCTTTGAATTACCTTAAACCTACATAGTTATGTCATATCTTCTTTTTGTTTTCATTATTTACATGTATTTTTATTACCCACTCTTACCCGTCAAGTTAACTGTAAAGGTCTGAATTGGTTACTTATTTCATGTTTTACTTCATTATTATCATTTTATTTTCTTAATACCTTCAGTCCCAAAGAAATGCTGCTTAAGAAATGTAATGTTTAAGGCTTCCAGTCGCCGTTATGCTGCAACCTTGTAATGATAGTGCAGGTCGGGGGGAACCGGGGAGGGGGGGCTGGGGGCTAGGGAAGAACGGGGCAGGGAAGGGGAGAGGGGCAATGGCCTTTAGAGAGGATCTTCTGAGTGGTGAGCCACCAATGGGTGGGTTTCCCTGTGGGTCCTGCTTTTTATTTTACATCCATGGGCTTATCAAAAGTAAAGATAACAATTACATTTTAGAAAAACAATGGCAACTCTAGCTATTTTCTCGTGGAATCTGAAAGGCCTCAATAGTCCAATTAAATGTTCCAGCTGTCTTGATAGTCCAGCAAGAAACCATATTGATATAGCAATTCTCCAAGAAACACACCTGCTCCAAATTGACGCACAAAGAATAGAGAACCATTTGTACAAACTGGCTGCTTTTTCATCAGCTCCAAATAAAATTAAGTGTGTAATCATAATGATACATCAGAAACTCAAAATCAAATCAAATTTTGTTTGTCACATGCGCAGAATACAACAAGTGTAGACTTTACCGTGAAATGCTTACTTACAAGCCCTTAACCAACAGTGCAGTTCAAGAAGAGTTAAGAAAATATTTTACCAAGTAGACTAAAATAAAAAGTTATAATAAAAAGTAACACAATAAGAATAACAATAACAAGGTTATATACAGGGGGCACCGGTACCGAGTCTGTGTGCGGGGGTACAGGTTAGTTGAGGTAATCTGTACATGTAGGTGGGGGTGAAGTGACAATGCATAGGTAATAAATAGCAAAAAGGGAGGGGGGTGTCAATGTAAATTGTCCGGTGGCGATTTTATTATTTGTTCAGCAGTCCTATGGCTTGGGCGTAGAAGCTGTTGAGGAGCCTTTTGGTCCTAGACTTGGTGCTCCGGTTCTGCTTGCCGTGCGGTAGCAGAGAAAACAGTCTGACTTGGGTGACTGGAGTCTCTGACAATTTTTAGGGCTTTCCTCTAACACCGCCTTTTGTATAGGTCCTGGACGGCAGGAAGCTTGGCCCCAGTGATGTACTGGGCCATTCGCACTACCCTCTGTAGCGCATTATGGTCAGTTGCCGAGCAGTTGCCATACCAGGCAGTGATGCAACCGGTCAGGATGCTCTCGATGGTGTAGCTGTAGAACCTTTTGAGGATCTGGGGACCCATGCCAAATCTTTTCAGTCTCCTGAGGGGAAAAAGGTTTTGTCGTGCCCTCTTCACGACTGTCTTGGTATATTTGGACCATGATAGTTCGTTGGTGATGTGAACATCAAGGAACTTGAAACTCTCGACCCGCTCCACTACAGCCCTGTCGATGTTAATGGGGCCTGTTCGGACCACCTTTTCCTGTAGTCCATGATAAGCTCCTTTGTTTTGCTCACATTGAGGGAGAGGTTGTTGTCCTGGCACCACACTGCCAGTTCTCTGACCTCCACCCTATAGGCCATCTCATCGTTGTCGCTGATTAGGCCTACCACTGTTGTTTCGTCAGCAAACTTAATGATGGTGTTGGAGTAGTGTTTGACCACGTAGTCGTGGGTGAACAGGGAATACAGGAGGGGACTAAGTACACACCCCTGAGGGGCCCCGTTGTTAAAGATCAGCATGGCAGATGTGTTGTTGCCTACTCTTACCACCTGGGGGCGGCCCGTCAGGAAGTCCAGGATCCAGTTGCAGAGGGAGGTGTTTAGTCCCAGAGTCCTAAGCTTAGTGATGCGCTTCGTGGGCATTATGGTGTTGAATGCTGAGCTGTAGTCAATGAACAGCATTCTCACATAGGTGTTCCTTTTGTCCAGGTGAGAAAGGGTAGTGTGGAGTGCGATTGAGATTGTGTCATCTGTGGATCTGTTAGGGCGGTATGCGAATTGGAGTGGGTCTAGGGTGTCCGGGAGGATGCTGTTGATGTGAGTCATGACCAGCCCTTCAAAGCACTTCATGGCTATGGACGTGAGTGCCACGGGGCAGTAATCATTTAGGCAGATTACCTTCGCTTCCTTGGGCACAGGGACTATGGTGGTCTGCTTGAAACATGTAGGTATTACAGACTTGGTCAGGGAGAGGTTGAAAATGTCAGTGAAGACACTTGACAGTTGGTCAGCGCATGCTTTGAGTACACGTCCTGGTAATCCGTTTGGCCCAGCGCTTTGTGAATGTTTACCTGTTTAAAGGTTTTGTTCACATCGGCTACCGAGAGCATTATCACACAGTCATCCAGAAAAGCTGGTGTTCTTGTGCATGCTTCAGTGTTGCTTGTCTCGAAGTGATTATAAAAGGCATTTAGCTCATCTGGTAGGCTCGCGTCACTGGGCAGCTCACGTCTGGGTTTCCCTTTGTAGTCCGTAATAGTTTTCAGGCCCTGCCACATACAACGAGCGTCAGAGCCTGTGTAGTAGGATTCAATCTTAATCCTGTATTGACGCTTTGCTTGTTTGATGGTTCGTCTGAGGGCAAGCTGGATTTCTTATAAGCGCCCGGATTAGTCTCCCGCTCCTTGAAAGCGGCAGCTCTAGCCTTTAGCTTGATGCGGATGTTGCCTGTAATCCATGAACTTCTGGTTGGGATATGTACGTACAGTCACCGTGAGGACGTCGTCGTCAATGCACTTACTGATGAAGCCGATGACTGAGGTGGTGTACTCCTCAATGCCATTGGATGAATCCAAGAACATATTACAGTCTGTGCTAGCAAAACAGTCCTGTAGTGTAGCATTGCGTCATCTGACCACTTCCATATTGAGCGAGTCACTGGTACAGAGGACACGGGAGAGCTTTGTATGCATCTTTGTGTGTGGAGTAAAGGTGGTCTAGGATTTTGTTTTCATTGGTTGCACATGCTGGTAAAAATTTGGTAAAACTGATTTAAGTTTGCCTGCATTAAATTCCCCGCCCACTAGGAGTACCACTTCTGGGTGAGCATTTTCTTCTTTGCTTATGGCCTTATAGAGTTGGTTGAGAGCGGTCTTAGTGCCAGCTCCATTCTGTGGTGGTAAATAGGTGGCTATGAATAATATAGATGAGAACTCTCTTGGTAGATAGTGTGGTCTGCAGCTTATCATACTCTACCTCAGGCGAGCAATACCTCGAGACTTCTTTAATATTAGACGTCGCGCACCAGCTGTTATGGACAAATAGACACACACCCCCACCCCTCGTCTTACCAGAGGTAGCGTCTCTGTTCTGCCAGTGCATGTAAAATCCTGCCAGCTCTATATTGTCTGTATCGTCGTTCAGCCACGTCTCGGTGAAACATAAACTGTTACAGTTTTTGATGTCCCGTTGGTAGGATAATCTTAATAATAGGTAATCAATTTCATTTGCAATGATTGCACGTTAGCAAGAAGAACGGATGGCAATGGGAGTTTACTCGCTAGCCTACGGATTCTCAGAAGGATCCCCGATCTGCAGTCCTTTTTCCTGCGTCTTTTCTTCACGCAAAAGGCGTGGATCTGGGCCTGTTCCAGTGAAAGCAGGATCTTTTTCATCGGACTCGTTAAAGGAAAAAGTTTCTTCCAGTCCGCGGTGAGTAATCGCTGTTCTCATGTCCAGAGTTATTTTTGGTCATAAGACGGTAGCAGCAACATTATGTACATAATAAGTAAAAAAACAAGTTACACAAAACGCAAGAAAAATAACAAAATAGCACAACTGGTTGGGAGAATGTAAAACGTCAGCCATGTTCTTCGGCGCCATCTTAGGATCTGCAGAGCGATCCTTGGTAAAGGTGAAGACCAAAAAGGCAGAATCACTTCCCTTAAATGTATCCATAATAAAAATAAAATTGCCTTTATAAATGTGTACGCTCTAAATTGATATGACCCCCCCCCCCCCCCCCTCAAAAAAATATTCTCAGAATAGCATATTGTTAGGATGAACTGAATTCCAACTAGTTAGCGGGACAGACTTGAATGCCATTTTGGACTTGAGGGACAAATCTAATAAGACCAACTACAATCCACAGGCAATTAATGCTTTCTAACAAATACTCTCTGATTACAACCCCTTTGATGCCTGGCAAACTCATAACCTCAAAGCCAAAGAGTACACTTTATATTCCAACAGGCACAAAACATTCTACCCAATCGATTTAGTACTATTATCTAGTCCTCTATTTTCTTTAATCAAGAAAATCAAAATTCAACATATGAGCCTATCTGATCATCATGCTTACTACTGCCAGTTACACATTTTATAACCACTAAAAGAGACACAAGATGGCGCTTTAATGTTTACTTACTACAAAATCCTACTTTCTATGAACAACTTGAAACTGAATTGAATTAACTCATAACGATTAACAAACATTTAGTCGATGATCCTCAGATGTGACGCCATCAAAGGTTTTATTAAAAACAATGCAACTGCATTTGCATCTGGGCTGAATAAATCACAATTAAAGAAGATATTAGAATTGGAAAAAGTTGTTAATGATGTTACAATAGAGTTCTCAATAAACAATTTCTTGGCTAACAATCTTCGCAGTAACGATCAATTAGTGGATACCGCAACCATTGAATCTGAATCAGGTGAGTTACTATCAGAACCCAAATTAATCAACTCAAGAGTCTATTAAGAATTGTACACCTCTGATTGTAAATCCAGACCAAGCCAGATTGAGTCCTTTTTAAAATATATAAGAACTCCTCTTCTCTCAACTGAGGAAGCTGGTTTCCTGGGAGCCCAAATCTCTCTCCATGAATTGAAAAGGGCATTGGATAGCATGAATAAAGGCAAATCACCTGGTTTGGTCGGTATTCCTCCTGAGGTCTATTTAACTTTTTGGAACCAATTAAGTCAACTATTACTCAATGATTAACACAGGCGTTCAGAAAGGTTAATTTGGAATGGATGTAAATACAACACTAATTTAGCTTTAATTAAAAAAAGGTAAGGACACCACCCAGTGTTTTCACTATCGCACCACATCTTAGATTTTTCTTCGATTTCTCAACTGTGCTGTAAACCTTTCTATTCTCACTGTTTCTACAGATGGTAAATTAAAGATTAAAATGTTTACTAAGAGTATTGTTATATTATTAATATATTAACTATGGCTCTTCAAATCACCCAGCAGTGCTATTTGCAGAGTTAGCTCTAGGTAAATGTTGCATTCTTCAGCCATTTTCTGAACCTGTCTTTACTTATGGAATCCTAATAATTTCTCTTTTAAAATATTTAGGAATGGATATTTTACCTTCTTTAGGTAAAACCATTGCAAAAAAATTCAACAGAATGCTCAAATTAATTAAATCAGACCTCAGGAGATTGGACTAACATTGCAGTCGCTCTAACCGGCAGAATTTCAATTGTGAAAATGAATATATTACCTTGGTTGAATTTTGTGATCTTAATGCTTCCTATGTCTCCCCCTTCTGGCTATTGGGATAGAATCCACAGTACATTTTCAATATTTATATGTAAAGGTAAGAGGTCCCGGATTAAACTAACACATTTACAGAGAAGGAAAGACGCAGGAGGGATATCCGTTCCAAACTTTAAATTGTATTTCCAAGCACTAACATTTCACCAAATTATAAATTGGTTTAGACATGACTCTTCCACTCCCTGGCTGAGAATAGAGATAACTATGATGGCTCCCATTGCCCTGGAAGAAGTGGTGTTTATTGATACTGTATATCTCTTAAACAATGTAAACTACACTTTGGCCCTATTATTGCTCATACAATTTATATTTGATGCAAAATGTAAAAACTATGCAACTGGGAAACTACAGTAAATTGCACGCCCATACTCCAATATTTAACAATACTGCCATTCACATCGCCCCAATGGTCCCAATGTGGTGTCCGTATCCTTGGTGATATCAAGGATAGTACTGGATTGAAGACATTCCAAGATCTGAAAGAAGAATTTATATTACCAGGTACTGTAAGTCAGGAGATGGATGGATGGGAGGGGGACTGATAAGCAACCTCAGTTGCTGGGTGGGATGGTAGGGGGTGGGAGGCATGCTTTCTTCAGGTCGGGAGGTGGGGGGGATAGGGCAGATGAAGCTGTGGGAAGAGGGAGGCTCGGCGGGGGTTGGGAAACATTGTTTCCGGCTGGGAGGGTGGATGTGGACAGAGGGGATGGGGGAATGGGTTGGGGAGGGGGAGCCTTTTTAGTTTATTTTCCGTGAATACAGAATATTATAAAACTGTTGAGGCTGTTCTGTCTTTGTATTCTGCCTTTGTATTCTGCCTTTCTATTCTGTCTTTGTATGCATTTCTCTGATCGTTTGATGTTGTTGTAATAGCCCTCAGGAAAGTATGAAATATGAAATGCAAGTATTATAACTGAATGTATTAATATATCTGATTCAATACAATGTTGAATGTTATACCTGCACCTGTAACCCCCTTCTGAAAAAATGTGGACACCAAAAAAATGTAATATGATTTCTCTTCACCTCGTGCGATTGGGCTGATAAAAAGTGTTGAAGCTTCATATCAATTCACAGTGGTGCTTTGAAACCAGACTACTGCAACAACAGTGGAAGACATTCAATTTCATGGTGGGTTCTGAACAGTTCTCCTCGCTGCAGCTAATTCAGACCTTCCCTCATACCGAACCTTGACCCAAGCCAAGTCATTACTTCTTTGATTTCAGCAAGTCAATATCGGTGCCCTTTTATCTTTAGGCTGTCGGCACCACAGGAGGCTGCTGAGGGGAGGACGGCTCATAATAATGTCCGGAACGGAGCAAATGGAATGGCATCAAACACCTGGAAACTTGATACCATTCCACCAATTCCACTCCAATCATTAACACTTGCCTGTTCTCACCAATTAAGGTGCCAATAACCTTCTGTGGTCAATAATGTAATTCACCGGCATATACGTATCATATTTCTAGGATAATAGTATTGGTATCTACACTATATATGCAAAGGTATGTGGAAACCCCTTCAAATTAGTGTTATTTTAGCCACACCTGTTGCTGACAGGTGTATATAATCGAGTACACAGCCATGCAATCTCCATTGACAAACATTGGCAGTAGAATGGCCTCACTGAAGAGCTCAGTGACTTTCAACGTGGCACCGTCATTGGATGCCACCTTAAATTATTTTACATTTAGTTAACTAGGCAAGTCAGTTAAGAACAAATTCTTATTTACAATGACAGCTTACCCTGGCCAAATCCAGAAGTCGCTGGACCAAATGTGCGCTGCCCTATGGGACTCCCAATCACGGCCGGATGTGATACAGCCCGGAATCAAACCAGGGACTGTAGTGACGCCTCTTGCACTGAGATGCAGTGCCTTAGACCGCTGCACCACTCGGGAGCCCAACAAGTCAGTTTGTGCCCTGCTAGAGCTGCCCCGTCAACTGTAAATGCTGCTATTGTGAAGTGGAAACGTCTTGGAGCAACAACAGCTCAGCCACAAAGTGGTAGGCCACACAACCTCACAGAACGGGACTGGCGAGTACTGAAGCGCGCAGCCCATAAAAATCGCCTGTCCTCGGTTGCAACACTCACTATCGAGTTCCAAACTGCATCTGGAAGCAACGTCAGTACCAGAACTGTTAGTCGGGAGCTTCATGAAATGGGTTTCCATGGTCGAGCAGCTGCACACAAGCCTAAGATCGCCATGCGCAATGCCAAGCATCGCCTGGAGTGGTGTAAAACTCGCAGCCAATGTACTCTGGAGCAGTGGAAATGCGTTCTCTGGAGTGATGAATGACACTTCACCATCTGGCAGTCCGAAGGACGAATATGTGTTTGGCAGATGCCAGGAGAACGCTACCTACCCCAATGCCTAGTGCCAACTGTAAAGTTTGGTGGATGAGGAATAATGGTCTGGGGCTGTTTTTCATGGTTCAGGCTAGGCCCCTTAGTTCCAGTGAAGGGACATCTTAACACTACAGCATACAATGACATTGTAGACGATTCTGTGCTTCAAACTTTGTGGCAACAGTTTGGGGAAGGCATGAGGGTGCCCCGTGCACAAAGCAAGGTCCATACAGAAATTGTTTACCGAGATCGGTATGGAAAAACTTGACTGGCCTGCACAGAGCCCTGACTTCAACCCCATCGAACACCTTTGGGATGAATTGGAACGCCGACTGCGAGCCAGGACTAATCGCCCAACATCAGTGCCCGACCTCACTAATGCGCTTGGGTCTGAATGTATGTTCCAACACTTAGTGGAAAGCCTTTTCAGAAGAGTGGAGGCTGTTACAGCAGCAAAGAGGGGACCAAGTCCATATTACTGCCCATGATTTTGGAATAAGATGTTCGATGAGCAGGTGTCCACGTACCTTTGGTCATGTAGTGTATGATGATGTACATTTTGTAAATGCCAAGATTTACAAATCTGGTCTTTATGACCTATTAGCCTCTGCGGGGTTGACACAACCGGATGTTCTGGTTTTCAGTGGAAATGGAAGATAGAGCCTGTGACGTGACGTTAACAAGGCGATGCTCCATCTTAACTTCTCCTCCACATTTACTGGAATGGTTGAACAGTGCAGAAGAGAACCTCTCATGATATTTTTTTATATTTTCGTCAAGATCTAGGGAGGATCTAGTTACAGGTATTTATTTTATGCCTGCTACGTTAGGTTAATCCCCTATAAATCTTCGGAACAATACCAAACTGTATCATCATGGAAGCCAATGAACCCAAGCATAATGCCTTACAACCACACAAAGACAAAACATACCAGGCATGTGAGGCTACCCAGCTACAGTATGAGCATTCCCTCAACTCCACAAAACAACTGTTGTGATCTTCTGAAGAGGAGTGTTTGTGTATCAGAGATCAAATATGGGATTGATAGCTTAGTGACACAAACTCTAAATAGGACTTGAGTGCTGAATCACAAGATTCAAAAGCAGCATTTTAACTAATTGCAGATAAATACATGATCTGGGATACCCTCAATGATAGTCCAAGGAGGTTATCTGGAAGTCCAAATAAGTAATCTGGGATACCCCCACTGACGGTCCAAGGAAGTTATGTGGACATGACACCTGACATATATCCCAGATCACTTATTTAGACTTCTGGGTAACTTCCATGGACCATCAGTGGGGGTATCCTAGATCACTTATTTGGATATTATGGGTTGGAGTGGGCGTGGTGCAGTACCCAGATCACTTTCTTGGACCCCCAGAAAAGATTGAATCATCAGTGGGGGTGTCTCAGATCATTTATGATATTATCAGTAAATCCAAGTCATTGATCTGGGATACCCCCCACTAATCATCCAGTCTTATCTGGGGGTCCAAGGAAGTGATCTCACATTTACTATTTACATTTACATTTACTATAAATAGCCTTTTTGAACCTCAAATACACTACAAGTTTTACATTTCCTGCATTGCAGATTCTCCATGCGTGGGCTGAATGTTCCTCCTTTTATTCCACTAGGGTCTTCTATAGCCAGCCATCCACATTTTGAAACAGTTTGATATTTGGTTCATGCTTGTCAGTGACTCTGATCATGTTTAATCCAGTCTCTCTGTCTCTCTCCCTCTTCTCTATCTTTTCTCACTCTCTGTTTCTCTATCTGTCCTTCTCTAATGCCTGTGCACATGTGAACGCGCAGGCACACGCACACGCGCACACACACACACGCACACACCTCTCCCTTTCCCTTTCACTCATACAGACTCCAGCAGTAATTTCAACAGATAGCCACCGTCCTGTGTCAGTAGTAAACAGTTACAATATAAAGGTTTATGAATGTAGTTATGTTCATTAGCAATTATTAGCGCATAGGCATGTCATGCGTTAATCGTATAATTTGTAGCATAAAAATCATTCAAAATGAAATGAAAATGTATATGATACATTTCAATAGTTATCTGTTAAGATATTCCTCTGTAAGTACCGTATGCCTTAATCCAAATACTGTGACTGCCAATTCTCTTATTCAATCATTCTCACTTAACTTAGAATTTTAACCAGATACAGTATGATCAAGATGCCATTGTGTTCCAGTTCAGAGAATATTGTGCAATTGAATAACTGGATTCCTGTTATTCATCACCAGCAACTAAACTGCTCATTAAGTTAACCTCATTAAATTAACTGAGTACACAACAAATCATTAAGAGCCTGAAATTGATTGAGATAATTAAACAGAAAGTCATCCACATGACATTTAAGCCAAGTCAGTTAGCATTATGTTCAGCTCTGCATTAAAAATGCAGCCAAACTGCACTTTATATAAGACTGTTAGTCACATTACAGTATAATACCCGATACAGTTTGTATTTTTCTGTCTTATGCAGAGGTTATTGGGCAATAAAATAACACTTGATCTCGTGGACCATCTTAAACACTTTATTGACGTAGGTTAAATAAAACAAGTCCACATTCAGTATGTATTATCATTCCAAGAGCTTTAATTAAAGCTGCCTTTATACTTCTATTATCCTGTTTGAGTGAGGAGACATAATAGCTAAAAATAAAAGTTCCATCCCTTCTCTGCATACTCAAAATGCATAATGATTAGTGTCCAGGGGGAAACAAATGGCTATTTCTTGCTTTTGTGACATTACTGTATTGATTCCTGTAATGAATAACATTTCATTAAATCATGGATTGTTCTGTCATTTCAAACGAGAGAGTCTAATTTAAAGTTCTCTGCAAGGCATTAAAGCCCAATCGATATAGGGCGGGTTATTGCTGAGCTGTTGAGGGATGGCTGGGAAAGTGATTAGTTTGATGTGTCTCAGCAAAACAACCAAGCTTGATAAATTGCTACGTCTGTGTCATTATCACTGCTTGCACACATTCTTTAATCTTGATACTTGCCAGTTACACTAAACTTCCTCAGAGTAACCCCTCCACTGCCCCCTCCCTTCCCCATCCATGAGATTGATATTAAAAGAGAATAAGAAATAGTAGAGGTTGTCAAAGGCAGGATGAGTCACAACGTTAACACAACAGACACAGCATAATAACACTCATCAGTCATTCCCTGAATGCATTGGGAGTAGACACAGGTCCTTTGTCTGCTGTCTTCCTTTCCTGATCAAACAACACAGACAAACACCGGTCAGCCTCAGGACCGCCTTTCTGAGGCATGATGGCTCCAGGCATGACCTTGGCTCCAGGCATGACCTTGGCTCCAGGCATGACCTTGGCTCCAGGCATGACCTTGGCTCCAGGCATGACCTTGGCTCCAGGCATGACCTTGGCTCCAGGCATGACCTTGGCATGGTTCACGCTGACGTGATATACTAAAAGTTCCATTCTGGCCGTGGGTGAGTGTTACAGTATCTTGTGCTGTAGCTTGCTGCTGGCCAAAAGCTGCTGTAATCTCTGTTCTTCTTCCACAAAAATGGTAAAAAGTAAGGTAACACTCTACTTGACACCCAGTGTCATAACACGTTTTGATACGGTCATAACCATGTCACAATATGTCATAACGGCTGCCATAACCTGTCATAATATGGTCATAACACTGTCATGACCCATATATGTACACCTGTTGTGACTCATATCTGATGACACTCATACTTATACCCTCTTGAGGTTTGAGGACACTACTACTTTCGGTAACACTTTACTTGACACCCAGTTTCATAACACGTTATGACATGGTCATAACCATGTCATAATATGTCATAACATCTGACATAACTTGTCATAGGCTGTTATAATATGGTCATAACACTATTGTGTTATTTTATGGCTGGATATGACACCTACAAATATTTAGATGGCACCGGAGAAGAAGGCTGACGTTTTACGTGTTCCTAACCAACTTTTTTGTTAGTTTCTTTGCGTTGTTTGTAACTTGTTTTTTTAAACTTATTTTGTACATAATGTTGCTGCTACCGGTTCTTATGACCGAAAATAACTTCTGGACATCAGAACTGTGTTTACTCACCATGAACTGGCAGAATACTTTTTTTCCTTTAACGAGTCCGATTAGCCCGACGTGAATGACATAATGCTTTCCCGGGACAGGCCCAGATCCCCGTCATTTGTATGAAGAGAAGGCGGAGAAAAAGGGTCCGGAGGTCGGGGATGCCTTCTGAGAATTGGTAGGCGATCGAATAAACTCCCACTGTTTTCCTTTCTGCTAGTAAAAGTGCAATCTTTGGAAAATAAATCGATGACCTACACGGAAGATTAAACTACCAACGGGACATTAAGAACTGTAATATCTCATGCTTCACGGAGTCGTGGCTGAATGACGACATTATCAACATACAGCTGGCTGGTTATACACTGTATCGGCAGGATAGAACAGCGACGTCTGGTAAGACAAGGGGCGGCGGACTATGTATTTTTGTGATTAACAGCTGGTGCACGATATCTAAGGATGTCTCGAGGTTTTGCTCGTCTGAGGTAGAGTATCGCATGATAAGCTGTAGACCACACTATCTAGACCACACTATCTGTAGACCACACTATCACTATCTGTCTTCCAAATGGACAATGACCCCAAGCATATTTCTAAAGTTGTGGCAAAATGGCTTAACAAAGGAAAAGTATTGGAGTGGCCATCACAAAGCCCTGACCTCAATCCTATAGAAAATTTGTGGGCAGAACTGAAAAAGTGTGTGCGAGCAAGGAGGCCTACAAACCTGACTCAGTTACACCAGCTCTGTCAGGAGGAATGAGCCAAAATTTATTGTGGGAAGCTTGTGGAAGGCTACCGGAAACATTTGACCCAAGTTAAGCATTTTAAAGGCAATTCTACCAAATACTAATTTAGTGTATGTAAACTTCTGACCCACTGGGAATGTGATGAAAGAAATAAAAGCTGAAATAAATCATTCTCTCCACTATTATTCTGACATTTCACATTCTTAAAATAAAGTGGTGATCCTAACTGACCTAAGACAGGGCATTTTTACTAGCTAGGATTAAATGTCAGGAATTGTGAAAAACTGAGTTTAAATGTATTTGGCTAAGGTATATGTAAACTTCTGACTTCAACTGTATGTTATATAAAAACAGTTTAAATTGACCATATTAAATTGTCATTGTAATCACGCACAAATTGATGTGATACATGCACCTACCCCAATGCTCTGTTGCTGATGACTGGGATGAATGCAGGAGCAGTTTTCAGGAGCAGGTCAAGACACCCTCTTTTTGGCTGATGACAGATATAAGGGCCTATACGTGATAGGCTTATCTGGCTTATATGATTATGATGGTCATAATGCTTCCTGACAGTGTCATAAAGTGTGTTATTTTATGGCTGGTTATGACACCTACACATTTATTCCAATTAAATATACATATATGTGTTATGACAGTGTTATGACCATATTATAACAGGTTATGTCAGATGTTACGACATGGTTATGACCATGTCATAACATGTTATGACTCTCAGTGTCAAGTAAAGTGTTTACGAAAGTAGTAGTGTCCTCAACCCTTGCCACATGTTCGACTGACAAGGACAAAGTGCCCTCAGTCTCTGTCAGTTTTGACCAAGTGCTGCTGGCTAAGTGCTGCTGAAGACAGACAGACAGACAGACAGACAGACAAAGGGGGTATAAATATGAGTGCCATCAGGCTCAGTATCGAGAAGGGTTGATAAATCGAACATGCTCTTGTGATGAATTGGCAGCTTCATGAAGAGCTTAATAATCAGAGCTAATTGCTCTGTTCATAATGGACTGATTGGGATCCATAAGGGCTTGGCAGTATGGAGTGACAACAAAGGTAATCAAGCTCATCTCAAATCCATTTTTTATTCATGGATAAACCTACTTGATCTTTCATCTAAAAAAATTGCTGTCCCACTATTCAATAAAACAGTTTAAATATGTCTGTCTGCTTCTTTCGGGTTCTCAGGTTCTTGTTTTTGTAGCAACCTTTAATTGCTGCAATGGAAGAACCAGATACATCAATGCCTCTATGTAATCCAACTGACGTTCTGTCAAGAATATAACCTAATAGATGCTCCAGATCTCAAGTCTAAACAACAACATCCTCAATGAAGAATTTGATGAAAAGCAAATTGAGAAGTATCTAAAGCTGTCAGAGATGCTTTGGGCCATCAACGTAGCCCTGACATAAATAGCACACATACTCAGTGAGTAAGTATTGCAAGGGGACTGCACATAAAGTATAAGATAGATTGGGCCCACGTTGTGACTTCAGATAAGCTTGTGAAATCATGCCTTGATGTCAATGGGAGATATGTAAGTCTATCCAAACTAATCACATATCTGACATATTTGGCTTCATGTAATGTGTCTGCCAATGCAACAGTGTCCCATTGCAACTAATCAAGAGCAAGAGGGGTTCAACAGGGACAGATCATGTTCTGTTCAGTGTCCATCTGAGTCCTGCCATATTTGGTGAAGAAATACAACTGCTTAAAATGCCAACTGATAATCTGATAAGACACTGGGGTGAAATTCTTTGACAACATGTTTGGAAATGTTCTGAAATACAGTAACAGACTGTTACTAGTAGGTTTTGCTCATAACATCTATTTTGTTTTTCAGAACCACAAAACACACCGAGGTAAAATAATAGACAGACCAAGCTTAATATATTCCATGAGAGTAGCATGCCATGGTGTGGCCATGCTTCAGTTATCATTGTGCAAAAACAACTTGAGTTGCATGTTTACTCCCTTTCATATAAATGCTCTCAGAAAAACAGCGTTGAACTTAAAATCAAAAACCCTGGTCAGCTCAGTGCCGGAAGCGACAGAACGGTAGATGGTGAGCTTCTTCTACCGACAGGATACAGAAGCAGAAAAACACTTTACACTTTAATTTAGTGGTTTCCAAAGTCACCCTGGTATTCACATTCTGAGCAATTTCAGCTAAGGATCACAGGGTGAATGAGACAGGGCTTTTAATAATGGCAAGGCGACCGGAAACATGACCGAATACAAACAGTGTAGCTATTCCCTCCGCAAGGCAATCAAACAAGCTAAGCGTCAGTATAGAGACAAAGTAATTGTCGCAATTCACCGGCTCAGACACAAGGCGTATGTGGCAGGGTCTACAGTCAATCACGGATTACAAAAAGAAAACCAGCCCCGTTGCACACACTGACGTCTTGCTTCCGGACAAATTAAACAACTTCTTTGCTCACTTTGAGGACAATACAGTGCCATTGACATGGCCCGCTGCCAAAACCTGCGGGCTCTCCTTCACCGCAGCCAACGTGAGTAAAAGATTTATACGTGTTAACCATCGCAAGGCTGCCGGCCCAGACGGCATCCCTAGCCGCATCCTCAGAGCATGCGCAGATCAGATGGCTGGTGTGTTTACGGACATATTCAATCAATCCCTATCCCAGTCTGCTGTTCCCATATGCTTCAAGAGGGCCACCATTGTTCCTGTTCCCAAGAAAGCTAAGGTAAATGAGCTAAACGACTATCGCCCCGCAGCACTCACTTCCGTTACCGTGAAGTGCTTTGAGAGACTAGTCAATGATCATATCACCTTCACCCTACCTGACACCCTAAACCCACTCCAATTTGCTTACCGCCCAAATAGGTCCACAGACACAATCGCAATCACACTGCACACTGCCCTAACCCATCTGGACAAGAGGAATACCTATGTAAGAATGCTGTTCATTGATTACAGCTCAGCATTTAACAACATAGTACTCTCCAAACTCGTCATTAAGCTCGAGACCCTGGGTCTCGACCCCGCCCTGTGCAACTGGATCCTGGACTTTCTGACGGGCCGCCCCCAAATGGTGAGGGTAGGAAACAACATCTCCACCCCGCTGATCCTCAACACTAGGGCCCCACAAGGGTGCATTCTCAGCCCTCTCTTGTACTCCCTGTTCACCCATGACTGGGTGGCCATGCACACCTCCAACTCAATTATTAAGTTTACAGATGACACTACAGTGGTAGGCTTGATTACAGACAACGACGAGACGGCCTACAGGGAGGAGGTGAGGGCCCTCGGAGGGTAATGTCAGGAAAATAACCTCTCACTCAACGTCAACAAAACAAAGGAGATGATCGTGGACTTCAGGAAACAGCAGAGGGAGCACCCCCCTATCCACATCGACGGGACAGTAGTGAAGGTGGAAAGCTTTAAGTTCCTCTGCGTACACATCACAGCGCTCACAAACTTTTACAGATGCACAATCGAGAGCATCCTGTCGGGCTGTATCACCGCCTGGTATGGCAACAGCTCCGCCCACAACCGTAGGGTTCTCCAGAGGGTAGTGAGGTCTGCACAACTAATCACCGGGGGCAAACTACCTGCCCTCCAGGACACCTACACCACCCGGTGTCACAGGAAGGAAAAAAATATCCTCAAGGACAACAACCACCTGAGCCACTGCCTGTTCACCCCGCTATCATCCAGAAGGTGAGGTTAGTACAGGTGCATCAAAGCTGGGACCGAGAGACTGAAAAACAGCTTCTATCTCAAGGCCATCAAACTGTTAAACAGCCATCACTAACATTGAGTTAGTGATGCCAACATACTGACTCAAATCTCAAGCCACTTTAGTAATTCAAAATTGGATGTAATAAATGTATCACTAGTCCCTTTAAACAATGCCACTTTTATCATGTTTACATACCCTACATTACTCATCTCATATGTACAGTCGTGGCCAAAAGTTTTGAGAATCACACACATATTGATTTTCACAAAGTCTGCTGCCTCAGTTTGTATGATAACAATTTGCAAATACTACAGAATGTTATGACGAGTGATCAGATGAATTGCAATTGATTGCAAAGTCCCTCTTTGCCATGCAAATTAACTGAATCCCAAAAAACATTTCCACTGCATTTCAGCTCTGCCACAAAAGGACCAGCTGACATCATGTCAGTGGAAGTATACCAAACTTTTTTTGATATACTCAAAGGACCATTATTAGCATGTTTAACCACTCCTATTTAAACGGTAGATTATCGGACACGCAACAAGAAGGTCTGATTTCATTATTACTGAAACTGGATCCAAGTGGTATATATAAAGATCCAGTCCATTAAAAAAATTGGAGGCCTTTTACACTTCAGTGTTGTGATGCAAAAATTCTAGCTAAATGCTTGGCGCATAGAATTAAAAAGGTATTGTCAGATATTATTCATCCTAATCAAACAGGTTTTTACATGGACAATACATTCAAGATAATATAAGACAAGTACAGGACCAGACCAGGTATTCAAAACCAGGCCAGGTATTCATAGCTGATTTTGAAAAGGCTTTTGATAAAGTACGACTGGAGTTTATATATAAATGCCTACAATGTTTCAATTTTGGCGTATCTCTTATAAAATCGGTTAAAGTTATGTACTGTATAGTAGTAAGCCTAGGTGTAAAATAGTAAATAATGGCTACATCTCAGAAAGTTTTAAACTGTCAAAAGGAGAAAAACAAGGTTGTCCACTAACTGCATATCTATTTATTATTAGGGGCGGCAGGTAGCCTAGTGGTTAGAGCATTGAGCCAGTAACCGAAAAGTTGCTAGATGGAATCCCCGAGCTGACAAGGTAAACATCTGTCATTCTGCCACAGAACAACAACAAGATAACCAACGTAAAACATACGGGGTCTGGAAAATGTATATAGGTTCAGACATTTTGTGAAATAGCACAGTTACAAATAGAAATCAAACTGGATGAACATCAGAAATAGAGGAAGGACTAAAAACAAACAAAATATAACTATTGTAAAATAGATTTTGTCTGTAAAATGTGTATAAGATGTATAAACTGAAGGTAGAAGCCTAAGTGTTATTGTTTACCAGAATACTCCAAATGGGGGAAGGGTGGTAGGGTTTGCGGGGAATAATAAAGGTATATTCCAAAATAAGTGTGTATATGTATGTATGTATGTGTATGTACGTATATATACAGTGGGGCAAAAAAGTACTTAGTCAGCCACCAATTGTGCAAGTTCTCCCACTTAAAAAGATGAGAGAGGCCTGTAATTTGCATCATAGGTACACTTCAACTATGACAGACAAAATGAGAAAAAAAAATCCAGAAAATCATATTGTAGGATTTTTAATTAATTTATTTGCAAATTATGGTGGAAAATAAGTATTTGGTCACCTACAAACAAGCAAGATTTTTGGCTCTCACTGACCTGTAACTTCTTCTTTAAGAGGCTCCTCTGTCCTCCACTTGTTACCTGTATTAATGGCACCTGTTTGAACTTGTTATCAGTATAAAAGACACCTGTCCACAACCTCAAACAGTCACACTCCAAACTCCACTATGGCCAAGACCAAAGAGCTGTCAAAGGACACCAGAAACAAAATTGTAGACCTGCACCAGGCTGGGAAGACTGAATCTGCAATAGGTAAGCAGCTTCGTTTGAAGAAATCAACTGTGGGAGCAATTATTAGGAAATGGAAGACATACAAGAGCACTGATAATCTCCCTCGATCTGGGGCTCCACGCAAAATCTCACCCCGTGGGGTCAAAATGATCACAAGAACGGTGAGCAAAAATCCCAGAACCACACGGGGGGACCTAGTGAATTACCTGCAGAGAGTTGGGACCAAAGTAACAAAGCCTACCATCAGTAACACACTACGCCGCCAGGGACTCAAATCCTGCAGTGCCAGACGTGTCCCCCTGCTTAAGCCAGTACATGTCCAGGCCCGTCTGAAGTTTGCTAGAGAGCATTTGGATGATCCAGAAGAAGATTGGGAGAATGTCATATGGTCAGATGAAACCAAAATATAACTTTTTGGTAAAATCTCAACTCGTCGTGTTTGGAGGACAATGAATGCTGAGTTGCATCCAAAGAACACCATACCTACTGTGAAGCATGGGGGTGGAAGTATCATGCTTTGGGGCTGTTTTTCTGCAAAGGGACCAGGACGACTGATCCGTGTACAGGAAAGAATGAATGGGGCCATGTATCGTGAGATTTTGAGTGAAAACCT
This sequence comes from Salvelinus alpinus, assembly GCF_045679555.1. Lineage (NCBI taxonomy): Eukaryota > Metazoa > Chordata > Actinopteri > Salmoniformes > Salmonidae > Salvelinus > Salvelinus alpinus. The sequence continues at coordinate 45,165,099 of NC_092098.1, read as the reverse complement.
CCTTCCATCAGCAAGGGCATTGAAGATGAAACGTGGCTGGGTCTTTCAGCATGACAATGATCCCAAACACACCGCCCGGGCAACGAAGGAGTGGCTTCGTAAGAAGCATTTCAAGGTCCTGGAGTGGCCTAGCCAGTCTCCAGATCTCAACCCCATAGAAAATCTTTGGAGGGAGTTGAAAGTCCGTGTTGCCCAGCAACAGCCCCAACACATCACTGCTCTAGAGGAGATCTGCATGGAGGAGTGGGCCAAAATACCAGCAACAGTGTGTGAAAACCTTGTGAAGACTTACAGAAAACGTTTGAACTCTGTCATTGCCAACAAAGGGTATATAACAAAGTATTAAGAAACTTTTGTTATTGACCAAATACTTATTTTCCACCATAATTTGCAAATAAATTCATAAAAAATCCTACAATGTGATTTTCTGGATTTTATTTTCTCATTTTGTCTGTCATAGTTGAAGTGTACCTATGATGAAAATTACAGGCCTCTCTCATCTTTTTAAAAGGGAGAACTTGCACAATTGGTGGCTGACTAAATACTTTTTTGCCCCACTGTATATGTATATGTATGAATGTTTAAGTGTATATACAGTTGAAGTCGGAAGTTTACGTACACTTAGGTTGGAGTCATTAAAACTCGTTTTTCAACGACTCCACAAATTTCTTGTTAACAAACTGTAGTTTTTTCAAGTTGGTTAGGACATCTACTTTGTGCAGGACACAAGTCATTTTTCCAAAAATTGTTTAGAGACAGATTATTTCACTTGTAATTCACTGTATCACAAATCCAGTGGGTCAGAAATGTACATACACTAAGTTGACTTCTCCTTTAAACAGCTCGGAAAATTCCATAAAAGGATGTCCTGGCTTTAGAAGCTTCTGATAGGCTAATTGACATCAGTTGAGTCAATTGGAGGTGTACCTGTGGGTGTATTTCAAGGCCTAACTTCAAACTCAGTGCCTCTTTGCTTAACATCATGGGAAAATCAAAAGAAATCAGCCAATACCTCAGAAAAAAATTGTAGACCTCCACAAGTCTGGTTCATCCTTGGGAGCAATTTCCAAATGCCTGAAGGTACCACGTTCATCTTTACAAACAATAGTACGCAAGTATAAACACCATGGGACCATGCAGCCGCCATACCGCTCAGGAAGGAGACGCGTTCGGTCTTCTAGAGATGAACGTACTTTGGTGTGAAAAGTGCAAATCAATCCCAGAACAACAGCAAAGGACCTTGTGAAGATGCTGGAAGAAACAGGTACAAAGGTATCTATTTCCACAGTAAAACGAGTCCTATATCGACATAACCTGAAAGGCCGCTCAGCAAGGAAGAAGCCACTGCTCCAAAACCGCCATACAAAAGCCAGACTACGGTTTGCAACTGCACATGGGGACAAAGATCGTACTTTTTGGAGAAATGTCCTCTGATCTGATGAAACAAAAATGGCCATAATGGCTATAATGACCATCGTTAAAGGGGAGGCTTGCAAGCCGAAGAACACCATCCCAACCTTAAAGCACGGGGATGGGAGCATCATGTTGTGGGGATGCTTTGCCGCAGGAGGGACTGGTGCACAAAGCCCTGACCTTAATCCTATAGAAAATGTGTGGGCAGAACTGACAAAGCGTGTGCGAGCAAGGAGGCCTACAAACCTGACTCAGTTACACCAACTCTGTCAGGAGGAATGGGCCAAAAATCACCCAACGTATTATGGAAAGCTTTTGGAAGGCTACCCGAAACATTTGACCCAAGTTAAACAATTTAAAGACAGTGCTACCAAATACTAATTGAGTGTATGTAAACTTCTGACTCACTAGGAATGTTATTAAAGAAACAAAAGCTGAAATAAATCATTCTCTCTACTATTATTCTGACATTTCACATTCTTAAAATAAAATTGTGATCCTAACTGACCTAAAACAGGGAAGTTTTACTCGGATTAAATGTCAGGAATTGTGAAAAACTGAGTTTAAATGTTTAACTTTTTCCTAGCCACCGTGCTTCTACACCTGCATTGCTTGCTGTTTGGGGTTTTAGGCTGGGTTTCTGTACAGCACTTTGATATATCAGCTGATGTAAGAAGGGCTATATAAATAAATTTGATTTGATTTGATTAATATTAGCGAACTAGCTATCGTTAGCATCAGCCACTTAATCAAATCAAATTTAGCTAATGTTAGCAACAACAAACAGGAATTCATAACATTTCATACCCATTTCAAATTCGTAACATATTGTACGAATTACAATTTTCCTACAATTCGTATTTTATTGTACAACCGCTATTACATTGGTAGGCCAATGTAATGTCACCTAACGTAACATATACTAAATGGTGTAGCACGGATTTTAGTAACATCACCATAGAACACCTGCTTTGACATTGAGAGTTGAAGTGTCCTTCCAATGCAAAAGGTTCAGTCTGATGACTTTATTTACAATGCCTGAGCTGTTTGCTCGAGGGGATTTGAAGCTGTATAGTTAGAGAAGTTCTCTGAGAAGTTAACTGTGGGTGTCCATTAAAATGAATAAACAGACTGTCAAGGTGGAACAGTTCGCAGGTGTATAACGCACCTTCATTAGACTTTTATTTTGGTTAAAGTGAGAACACCATCTCTGTAAGAACACTGTGACAAATTGGATTTAACTTATTTACAGTGAGGTAAATGACAAACAGTGAAATCTTAATCCTGTCTTCCATTAGACAAGGAAGAGGCAGTGAAGAAAGCGTGTCAAATGAAATCAATGCATCAATAGCTTGAAGGCTGGAGGATCACAGAAAGAACCGAATGCAGCGGTGTCTGTATTTCATGTTCCGGAGAAGCTTACCATGGTGGACAGGAGGATACATTTATTCATATATGCTTTTTGTATAAGCAAACCCACACTGATGGAGGTACAAGTCTCAGATGGATCTGAAACTAAATGGTTCCTGACAGAAATATCCAGTCATCTAGGTTATCCAGCAAGCATCCTGCTTAAGGCTCTTTCAAATCCACAGAATGGTGCTTATTTTGGGTCTACTTTGGAGAGAAGAAGAGCTCCTTAAATGGATTCCCCATGTCAGCAAAATCCCTTTCCTGTGCAGTTATTTTTCTCACGTCAACCAATTAACAAAATGGGTATGATGTAGGATTTGTTGCCAATCTTGCTCTGTTATGAAGACAGGATATATCTTATGGCATTTTATCAAGATCATGCACCTGGCATGGCTTTAGATTTAATATACTGACTATATTCACCAAATGTAATTTCAAGATGTTGTTTATCACAACATAACAAACCAAATGTTACTTGATGTGAATTTTGTCAAGCAAATAACTTTTAATTTCACACAGGCCAGTATATTAAGTACACCACCCCATTCACGAAAATGGGGTCACATGGCTGTGGCTTGCTATATGAAGCAGGCAGACAGGCATCAAGGCATTCAGTCAATGTGAGATTCAACGTTAGAATGGGCAAAGCAAGTGATCTACGCGACTTTGAGAGTGGTATGATCGTCAGTGCCAGGTGTGCTGGATCCAGTATCTCAGAAACCCCTCCTGGACTTTTCACGCATGACAGTGTCTAGGGTTTACAGAGAATGGTGTGACAAACAAAAAAACATGCAGGCAGCGGCAGTCCTGTGCGCGAAAACAGCTCGTTGATGAGAGAGGTTGAAGGAGAATGGCAAGAATGGCGCAAGATAACAGGCGCGCCACAAGCAGACACATAACGGTGCAGTACAACAATGGTGTGCAACATCGCATCTTGGAGCGCACAACTCATCGATCCTTGTCACTGATAGGCTACTGCAGCAGACGACCACACCGGGTTTCATTACTATGAGCTAAAAACAAGAAGAAGCGGTTCCAGTGGGCACGCCAACACTGGAAAATCGAGATGGAACAGGCTGTTCACAGCATTAATGTACCGTCGTCCAATCTGCAGCAACTGAGTAATGCCATCGCGTCAGCATGGACGTTGGTCCATGTGGAACATTTCCAAAACGTTGTTAAAACACCCCAAATAATTCAGGCTGTTCTGGAGGCAAAGGGGGTCCGACCCGATACTAGATGGGTGTACCTAATAAACTTGCCAGTGAGTGTATGCTGTCCTGGAGTGACCACAGCTGGCATGCAGCACTCTGATTAGATATATATTTCCGTTTCAAATTTAGTGTAACTTCAATACTTGTGTGAGCCCATAGTGTATGCAAGTTTGAGTTGTGTTGTGTGTATCTCAAGTCAGGATTATGCCTCCAGTAGTCTTTTTTTTTGGCAACTCCAAGATGAGAAATAACTATTCAGAAAATAAATGGTCAACCTTTGAAACCCACCATCTCTGGGAAGGAATTCATTATTAGGTGAAAAGTATGGTTTCATGATATTATGGAGTGCCACTTCTGGAGAAGATTCTGTCAGAAACGGTGTCTGAATAGAGTGGCTGTCAAAGTGAGTGTCTGAAGTCTGGACTTTCTAGACATATTAATTCTGTTCGCTGAAAGGAAATTAGGTAATAGACTGGGCCAAGTTAAATATTTAAACAAAGAAGGGATAATTGAGGGTAAAACATGGCAGCCTTAATTAGGTCTATCAAATGAACTGTATTTATTAAATAAGTGGCAATGTAACAGCTCTATTTACATAATGTCTAATATACACTGAGTGTACAAAACATTAAGCACTTCTGCTCTTTCCATCCAATCCAGGTAAAAGCTATGTTCCCTTATTGATGTCACTTCTTAAATCCACTTAAATCAGTGTAGATGAAAGGGAGGAGACAGGTTAACCCCTTAGGTTGATGTCCGTGCCCCCGTGGAAATCTAATTTGCAAAAAAAAATCCCCATAAAAATCTGTCAGTTTAAGCTAGAGATATCTTTTTTTGTCTCAGTTCACCGCGTCCGCCTATGTAACACTTCTGCATATGCGGTGAAAGGTGACAGAGCTATAGTGGTGTTTGTCAGACCATGAGACATCCCGAAAGAAAATCGGTCTTCTGACAAAATCGTCTGTAGTGTTCGAACGGTTTAGCCTACAAACTATTATGACCCCTCTATGGAAAGATGAGACTCTCACAAACACGATGGTGTTCTACGCATTTTTCATCCACCCGGCTTAGACTGGGTATAGACTCTTATGGGTTTAATAATGAAACAATTGAGACACCGATTGTGGTCGGGGGCAAGGTGTTTTGTGTGCCATTCAGAGGATGAATGGGCAAGACAAAATATTTAAGTATCTTTGAACGGGGTATGGTAGTAGGTGCCAGGCGCACCGGTTTCTGTCAAGAACTGCAACGCTGTTGGGTTTTTCACACTTATGAATGGTCCACCAACCAGCCAACTTGACACAACAGTGCTTTCAACACCTTGACCCAACAAATTGAGGCTGGTCTGAGGTAAGGGGGGGGGGGGGGGGGGTGGGCACTCAATATTAGGTAGATATTCCTAATGTTTGGTATACTCAGTGTATATATAGCTAATTAATATAATCATAATCTACCACTGAGTTTCAAGCCAACTTGACACAACTGTGAGAAGCATTGGAGTTAAAATGGGCCAACATCCCTTTGGAACACTTTCAACACTTTGCAGAGTTCATGCCCCCAACGAAATGAGGCTGTTCTGTTCTGCAAATCAATATTAGGAAGGTGTCCTTAATGTTTAGGTACACTCAGTGTAATTTAGCATGAGTGTCCAGTTGTGTAACAGGCCTAGAAAAATAACCAACTCAGCAACAATTATTTTGTCTTCATATTATTTAATTGTACCTTTATTATACTAGGCAAGTCAGTTAGGAACAAACTCTTATTTTCAATGACAGCCTAGGAACATGGGCAGAATGACAGATTTTTACCTTGTCAGCTCAGGGATTTGATCTTGCAACCTTTTGGTTACTTGCCCAACGCTCTAACCACTAGGCAACCTGCTGCCTTGGTGTAGCAGTTATGTAGCAGTTATATTTTGTTGGCAAAGCAGACATGTACCTGGACTGTAGGTCACCTCTGACTAATTAAGATGGAATTGAAGGTGAAAGCTGTGACAGTCATTACTCTTTCTTTCCAAAGGACAAATTAAGTTGTCATTCACTTCCAAGTGATTGGTTCTTTCCACCAGCGTGGCTACACAATACATTTTACCCCCTGGAGTAACTAACTGTCTCCCACACTAGGACTCACAATACCTGCAGTCTTCGTCGCCAATTGCTGGAGCTGCTTCCTTTCAATGTCAGAAATGACATCTTCAAGTCATTTAATTTTTGTTTTTTACATTTGACATTATAATAAAATGGATGGAGGCATTATTTGTCTTCTGGATTATTCTCAATAACTTACTATTCTCCTAGATATTGAAATATTTATCTGGTTATTTAGGTTTACATAGCTGGACATCCCATCTGTAAGCTATTTAACATCCACCAGTAACCCATTTAAATACTGTCCCTCTCTCAATACAGGACTTGATTATTATGTGGCTTTGAGTTCTCACAGTTGACAAGGCCAGTCTGCTTGTAACACAAAACTTAACTTAACTGTCCTTCTGCCAGAAAAGTTTTTTTTTCTCCCGCAGAAAGGCACTGATGTTGCAATGAGTCGGTTTCTTTGAAGCGAAAGAGTATGCAGCAAACACATCCAAGCACCTAATGAACAGCCTCGCAGAGTAGCACAATGCTTTTGTTCTGTTCCTCCAAGTCTGGGGGGATGTGGTGGGAGATGTGAGGGGTTTTGATGTTGAGTCATTTATTCTGGGCTGTCAGACTCCTCTGCTTTTTCTCCTCGTCCCCTTTTGTCTCTCTAACACTCGTCTCCCAGATCCCAAGACGTACGGGCAGCCCACATTTATTTAGCTCCGTTGTGAAGCAATCTGCTCTGCCTTGTGAGTGTGCATTCACTGGTGGTGTACAGGGTGGCTTCACAATATCACTCTTCTCCCTCTTCTTCAAAGGCTGTGTTTTAAAGCCATGGTTAGTGTGCCTCTCTCATGCTGCTCTTGTCACTTTAATAAGTGTTCTTTTTTCAGCAAGACAGGGCTTGGTTTTGGAGAGGAGATGCAGTGCATTCTACAGTGACTGCAGATGCTCACAGATAATGTGGAGTATGTCTCAGACATCTCTGGCCATTCCCATCTTATCTCTTCACTGTAGAACATCCAACATGACTTGACTTGAGTGATGACAAACATTAAGTAACTGCATTGTCAAGATCTTGCCAATGCGTTGCAGCCATCTCCGAGAATATACTTCAGGTGAGTAATACAATGCCACTCACACTGGTATACTTAGTGGAATAATCATACAGGATTTATGTACTGACTGGTGGGGGTTTACAAACCTTGTACTTAAAGCCACAACCCCTAATCTCTGTTTCCTCCCACTGTGTACCATGAACATTGGTGTTTGTAAACAGAGGGGTGTTTGTTTGTTTGTTTACTTGTTTGTTTTGGTTGTTTATTAGTATCCCCATTAGTTATTGCAGAAGCAGCAGCTACTCTTCCCGGGATCCACTATTAACACAAGACATCACAAGTAACAAAACACTGATACACTGATAGATAAGAAACAACGCTATAGAAACAATACAAAAACAGAAATAATGTGTGTGTATGTGCTTGTGTGTGTCCCTCACAGTCCCGCCGTTTCATGAGATGTTGTTTAAAATGTTTTTTAAAAGTCATTTTGCTGTTTGCTTGAGTAATTTAAAATGGAACTCCTTTCGCTCATGGCTCTGTAAAATACTGTGAGTTGCCCGTGAATTCGTTTTGGACTTGGGGACTGTGAAGAGACCCCTAGTGACCCCTGGTGTCTTGTGGGGTATGTATGGGTGTGTGAGCTGAATATTATTTGACAATATGGCATTTTCATCACAGTAATATTTCTCATAAAAACTAGGAGATGCAGTTAATTTCTCGTCAACCCTCAACCATGAAAGACTATCATGCATGTTGTTGATGTTAGTTCTGTATGTGCAGTTAAGGGCAAGGCGTGCTGCTTTGTTTTGAGCCAGCTTCAGCTTTACTACGTCTTTCTTTGCTGCACCTGACCATATTACCGGACAGTAATCAAGAGGGGACAAGACCAGAGCCTAAATAACTAGTACTTAGTCAATGGTCACACCCTTTATGCACAACTTTAGATCTTAGAGAATATTTTGAACCAAATACAATGCTTTTAGTTTTAGATGTATTTAAGACCAGTTTATGAAATAAATAACATTTTATTTGATTATGAATCACCCATTCTGATACTGACTCCTTATGTAGCATTTCAGTGAGCTCACTGGCTTTTGGTGCTGACATTTAGAGTGTGGAATCATACATATACTGTACATGGTCATTCTAGCTCTGTGTAAGACCAGTGGCAAGATGTAATCATTTGTAAAAATAGAAAAGAGTAACGGCCCAAGGTCACTGCACTGAGGGACACTGCACACAGTAAATATCTGCTGCTAGAGAAGCTTCCATTGAAGAACAGTCTCTGGGTTCAATTGGATAAATAATGCTCCAACCATGTGACGGCAGGTGATTCAAAGCCAAAGCAAGTGAGTTTCTTCAATAACAATATATGATCAATAACATCAAAGGCTGCACTGAAATCTAACAATACAGCTCCAACTATCATCTTATTGTCCATGTATTTTAACCAGTCATCTGTCATCAGTGCAGTACAAGTTCAATGCCCTTCTCTACATGCATGCTGAAAGTTAGTAGATAACTTGTTCTCTGAAAAATAGCATTGTATTGGTGTTTGTAAACAAAGGGGTGGTGTGCAACATAAACATTGGTGTTTGTAAACAAAGGGGTGGTGTGCAACATAAACATTGGTGTTTGTAAACAAAGGGGTGGTGTGCAACATAAACATTGGTGTTTGTAAACAGAGGGGTGGTGTGCAACATAAACATTTGTGTTTGTAAACAGAGGGGTGGTGTGCAACATAAACATTGGTGTTTGTAAACAGAGGGGTGGTGTGCAACATAAACATTGGTGTTTGTAAACAAAGGGGTGGTGTGCAGCATAAACATTGGTGTTTGTAAACAGAGGGGTGGTGTGCAACATAAACATTGGTGTTTGTAAACAGAGGGGCGGTGTGCAGCATAAACATTGGTGTTTGCAAACAGAGGGGTGGGTATTTGTAACGGCCATTCAGTTATTTAAATTCTGTGGTAACAAATCAAATCAAAGATGAGGGGGCGGTTTCCAAACACTACAAATAACTCAGTGATAGTTACATTTTCTAAGACCCAGCTCTCTATTTACAAACACAACATCTCAGCTAGCACATTTGGTTCTTTTGAAGTTGTGGGAAACGACGTTTTTGGTATCGTTTTGGTTCTGGGAATGAAGCCATACATTTCCTGACCGGTAAAATTTGACCTGTTCTAGGAATATAGATTTTTAAGTTGCAGGGAGGTTCTGATAACATTTTGCTATGGTTCCCCGAAAGTTTTCCTGGAAGGTTTATTAAATGTTGTGAGAACAGAAATGATAGATTATTTGGAGGTTTTTACTTTTACTATAGCTTAGGCAATATGTTTTGAACTCCAAGCACAGATAGAAATTAATTTGTTTAGGTATTAATGCAAACACATTAAATTTTTATTGTGACAGAGCAGCAATGAGATTTGAACCTACACTCTTATGTATTCTGTACATGGAATTAGTCCACTGCGCCACCAGGATGGAGCTAGAATGGCATATTTTTTCACTCATACAAAGCTGTTAATTTTAGTCTATTCAAAAACTCATTAAGATGAGGTGTGGACAATTAGTAGGTGTGGCCAACACACCAGGGGCCTGTTGCACAAAACTAGGATAAGGGATTAAGCCAGGATATCTTGGTGATCCTGGCTCAATTGATCCGTAATCCGGTTGCACTAAAGATGGATAGGGGGCAGGAGGATATGTTATGGTATAAATTACCATGGAGATTTATTCTGTGGAGCTAGCCTGCTCCAGACCAGGCTAAATTCCAGGATCTATTTAATCTCATCCCTAATGTCAGTCAGCAGTCACCACAAATGGAAACCAATAGTTATTTCACTGCTCACTATACATTGTTATCACATATAACTAGACCCACTGTTATTATTTAAACGTTTGTGATCATTAATTTCAATGATTTTGGATAAAAAATGATTTTTAGATGATGTTGCTATCATTAGATAATTTACAGTTTCCCATAGACTATAAGGCTATATATAAAATGATAGAATATTAGGGCCACAGAGGGGAAAAAAACACAAGTCATAATATTGTAACCAGTTGTTTTAAAGGAGGACAGTTGTTAAAATGACAGATGTGGGGCATTTCGTGAAATTGTACTTCAGTATGGTTTCATAAACAAAGACATGCTGATGTGCCAGAATATTAAGTATCACATTGTCATAAGTATCAAAACTGTAAAAACAATATGTAGCTTTTCTGCAGAAAGAACCAGCCTCATAAATTTATGACTTTATCCTTTTTCTTCAGTGTGGCCCTAGTACTCTGTCATATAAACAAATACACATTCCATATGAATATAAAAACACAATGTGTAACATTATGTTCCTTTATTGAATAAGGACAAAACAAAGCAGGTAAACCATCAGCTCCTTTCGAAACTGAAGTCACAGTGACTCTACAAGATGGAAAGCACAGAATCCAAGCATATTATACAAAATGATACATACACATTCAAAGGTCTGTATATAACACACCCTGCATGTCTGCACACTAAAATAAATGCAGGACAAATCCATACACATCAACTGAACAGACAAATGAATGGATGCAGTAGCCTCCCTGCAGCCTTGTATTACACACAGTATACCGCACAAACATCATAAGAGGCCAAATTTGTCAAAAAACGAACCCCAAAAAAAACAAATTCCTCTGCCACCGCAGGACATATTTAACCAAAATTGAAAGCACACATACTAACTAAAATAATTCAACACATATTGGTCCCTCAGCAGCCGACCACTGTCGTCATCAGGGAAGATTGCCGGATTGTCCCAGTCCATGGCTGGTGGCACTCTGGGGTCCCTCTCCTTCCTCAGGCAGGCCACATTGTGGAGGACAGCACAAGCCACAGTAATATCACATGCCCTAACAGGGCTGACCCTTAATTTGTGAAGGCAGTGAAAGCGTGCCTTCAGGAGGCCAAAGGTCATTTCAACTCTGGCCCTGGTCCTGGCATGGGCATGGTTGTAGGCCTGCTGTGCTTCCTGGGGGTCTGTGAAAGGTGTCAGGAGAAAAGGCTGGCAGCCATACCCCCTGTCTCCCAGCAACACACCAGAGAATTCACCTGTCAACACAAAATCTCATCATTACTACCTCATGAACACAGTGATATTCTTGACACAGCCATGATGGTTATAAATAGGGGTTGTGTGGCTTACCTTGTGATAGGCACTGATAGATTTCAGAGGCCCGAAAGATTCTGGAGTCATGGACTGAGCCAGGCCATTTTGCCACAACATTGCTGATCACACAGTCAGCATTGCAGACCATCTGAAATCATAAGATGAGGAATATTACACCAATCAATGCACATCACTGGCAATGCAGAGTGTTCGTCAATGGACAATATCAAAAAGTTATGTTCACCTGAACATTAATGCTGTGAAAGGATTTCCTATTCACAAAATCGGCCTCATGGGCACCTGAGGGGGCTTTTATCCTTATGTGTGTGCAGTCCACTGCACCAATGACATTGGGGAAACCTGTCACACAAAGTAATGAGTATCCTACTATGTGTTAACAGTTGTCCTGTAATTTGTAGATCCTCTTACCTGCAATCCTATAGAACTCCTCTTTGATGTCACAGAGTCTTCTGTGGCCAGGGAAGGAGATGAAGACATCTGCTAATGCTTTGATAGCCAGACACACACTCCTTATTGTGCGGCAAATTGTGGCCTTGTTCAGCTGTTCTGCATCCCCCACTGAGTACAGGAAGGCTCCACTAGCAAAAAAGCGCAAGGCCACACAAACCATTTGCTCCACACTCAGTGCATGGCTCCGTGCAGTGCGGTGCTTAATCCTGGGACCCAGTAGTCTGCATAGATACCTGATGCCATCTGCAGAAAACCTGTATCTTTCATATAGATGGTCATCAGGGAAGACCAGTGGGTCCAACCGGTCCCTGAAGACCCTTTCTCGCCTGAAGGCTCTCCTCAGCACAAGTGCTTCTTCATCCACCACATCTCGCACGAATGGGCATGCCATTGTCAGAGCAGAAAGGAACACACAATTTTGGGCCTTCATATAGGCTAGTGGCCACACCTGGTGCTGGGGGGGTGGGCAAAAGAGGGCGATGCCTTATAACGATGACTTGGTTGTACTGATTGCTGGGAAAATAAAAAAAACCTTAGAAAGATGCCACCGTCCTGTGTGCTCACAATAAGAGCTCATATGTCATGGCTCACTTGACTTTACGAGAATATACCAAATTTTTATTTTGAGCTGTGTCATCTTCTTGGAGCTGGGGGAGGAAAGAAAAATAATGATTAATACATTTGTGTTACAGTTAGCATACAGTGTACATTGAAGGCATATCTCACCTCCCTCTCAAGTTTTTTTATTTCAAGGTCCAGTTTCCTAATTGTCCTCTTTTTTATTTCGGACTCCAGTGCAAGATTTTCCATCTTTTTCTTCTTGTACTGAATGTCTATGTCTGCCAGTTCTATTTGGCGCCGGAGGTGGTTGCCATACAACTTTCTGATAGCTTGTGAGCTCTGTGAACACAATACAATTAGCGCAGCTGGAATTTGGCAGGATGTGGTGTCCTTTTATTAATACGCACTATGTTGCCAGGCTGGTTTTCCCACTGTATAGCATCTGGGTCCTGTAAAAGAAATTAGATTTTTTGATTTTGATGAGGACTCCTCACCATTGTAGAGTAAATAGTACTTTCACAGTCTTAACATGATACCTCATGCCTTCTGGAATCCAGAGAGATGGTCTCCTCCTCATCATCGTCTCCATCATGTGCTGTTGCTGCTGCACTGGGGCCTTCACCCTATCACATTTAATCGGATTCATATTGAAGCTAGTAGACAAGACATGCCAGGCCTACAGTATGCCTTTGATGGAGTACTCACTGGATCAGCATCGTCTGGTGCTTGTGCTGGTGGCTCTAACAGGAACACAGTGCTGCCAGACACTGCAAGGCAATAGGTAAACCAAAGTCAGACAGTCCAAATTGATTCAATATGAATGTGGTTGTATCCCATGTAGAGATGGAAGGACATACCTTGAATGAAGCGGGTGGCATCTTGGGAGGAACCTATGCTCGTCTCTTTCCCCCCAGGGATCCCCTCTAAGACGGGCCTGCCTTTATTTAGCTCCAAGGCCATGTCCTCTGCTGGGGTAAGGTCAGCCTTTGGTGACCCACCACCCGTGCCTTGTCTGTGGGTATTCTTTTTCACTGCTAAAACAGTACAGACAATGTGTGAGCAGGCACCTTCTGGGTACAATATATGCTTGTGCTTTGTTAAATATTAGTCAGGGACCATACCATTCTGCAGAATGTTCTTGTATTTGATTTTGACCTGCTGCCATGTCCGTTTTGGCCCGTTCATGTTTAATCTACACACACACACACACACACACACACACACACACATTTAATGGAGTCACACTGCAAAAAATTACTTGGTATTTTTGTCTTGTTTTCAGTAAAAATATCAAAAAATTTATCATAGCTTTATACAGTGTGATGGAGTTACTTAACACAATTTCACTCATATCTGCAGTGCATTTCAATTAAAAATGTAACCGTTTCATAATTACAGTACAACTGCATTTTTGGAGATGTGAATTAAATATTTGAATTGTAATTGTGATGTTTCAGCGGAGCGGTGAGTGTGTAATTGTGCACTACTTACGCATTCAGGCGGTCTGCAATACTTTGCCACGCTTTTTCTCTTTGCTTTATCACTGTGGCGGTGTTGCCTTTCTTCTTAATTATATCTTTTACCTCCTCGTATGCCTCCATGAGGATTTGTGCTTCCGACGGGGAAAAGTACGCGGCTCTAGTTGCCATGGTAAATCAGTTAATCTGTGATCTGTGGCGGGGTCTATTTGAGTGAGCCGTGAGCGCGCACCTATCCAGGATTGGTTTCACCTGGCTTAATGAATCCGTGTCTGCTCATCCTGGCTTGGTCTTTGTGCAACCAATTAAGCCTGGACGCACATGTTTTGGTTTTGGCTTCATTGAGCTCAGAGTCATTTATCCCGGATGTCTTAATTCTACTTTTGTGCAACAGGCCCCTGGACACACTTAACAAGATGGAGGATATAGAGAGTTTGTTGACGTTGAGAACGGAATATATATGTTTTTAATAAACATTCTGTGTTTTTGTGTTTTTTTAATGAAAATTTGTTTTAATGTTCTGAGAACATGACTTTAAATAGAACCATGAGGAAACCTGCAGAAAACGTTATGCTGAAGTACTGAAATTCCCACACAAGAACGTTGTTTGTTATTAATGTTCTCTGAACGTTCTGAGAACATGACTTTAAATAGAACCATGAGGAAACTGGTAGGAAACATTAGGATGAAGTACTGAAATTCCCACTAAAGAAACATGATTCTCCGAACATTATGTGCTAGCTGGGTATCCTGCACCATTGCCAAAACATTGTGCAGATCTCAGCTTTAAGGCCAGTGCCCCTGGGCTTGATTAATGTTGACATGTCATAAATCCATCTTTTTGGATGGATTATGTACTAACTCCTGTCTTACTAATATGCTTGTTTTACAGGTACAGTGTATAACAGGGGAATTCAAGTGGTTTGAGTGAATTCTCATTAGATTCCGATCAGCAACACATTTCCATTACTTCAAAGTCCTATTGATTGGGTCTGGGAAGTGACTGTAATCAGCACTTCCTTGTGTGTTAGCAACAAGACTGACTGTGAAATGCTCCATGGCTTGGCCACTGACACGTTCCATCAGGTCACTGAGGCTTAGATAAACAGTATTGATTAATCATTGACATTGACCACAACTTTTAATTACCTGCGCTTCTTGATTGTTTGTTTCTCAACTCAACCACCTATCTCACACCCACGCTTGATAACTCTAGACGCTTGTAGAAGACATTTCTTCAACATGCCAAAAAATGTTGTTTCTTGTAACATGTTTGTAAGTATGGTGGCCTGTTAGTACAAAACACAAAAGCAAAAACTAAAGCACAAACACAAAAATAAAAGCATGAAAACAGATCCAGAAAACACAACAACAAAAAGTAAAAACAAAAGCAAGACCTAAAGCAAAGACACAGAAAGCAAAGCATTAAAATCTCCTTTTGTTTTCATGTTTGCAAGAAATTAGGTGGTGGAAAACCCCACCTCCCACAGTCATAGTGACAGTTGACAGTGAGATAATGTTTGAAGTGTGAGGCCTCTGGGAGGAACCCAACCCCCAAATAGATTATCACTGTATAAAAATTTGCTTTCATAACTCTTCATTCATAACTGTCCTTTCCACTGTTGCTCAGATGCCAGTATATTAATCCTGTTTCAGTGGGTGTGATACCGACTGTGTGTAGGTCTCTCTCTCTGTGTGTGTGTGTGTGTGTGTGTGTGTGTGTGTGTGTGTGTGTGTGTGTGTGTGTGTGTGTGTGTGTGTGTGTGTGTGTGTGTGTGTGTGTGTGTGTGTGTGTGTGTGTGTGTGTGTGTGTGTGTGTGTGTGTGTGTGTGTGTGTGTGTGTGTGTGTGTGTGTGTTTATGTCAACCCATCCATCTCTCCATGATAAATAACACAGAGCTGAGGAGATGCAGTCGTAGACATTTAGATAAGCTTTATTAAGACAGTAAATAATGATGGCAGACCTTCACAGCAAGATCCATGTCACGTTCTATAGGTTGGTATGGATGAAACTGCAGCACATACAGTATACTGTAGACTATGGTAATAGTAATAGTACAAATTTAATTTCAAAATAAGATTCGGAGGACACTTTCTTACATTGGACTTCATGGTGTGTTTTGTTGAAACATGATATTCTACAGTTTTCCCTTTACATATTCTGGTGGGGTTTTCTTACGTATGGGAGCAGTAAGAGTTGTCGACTATACATTACTCCTTTTACAAGACAGAATGTTGCAGGAATGAACTTGAAATCCTCCAGTCTCAACTTTGAGGTATTTTTTATTTATTTAGTATTTTACCCCATTTTTCACCCCAATTTCGATCTTGTCTCATTGCTGCAACTCCCCAATGGGCTCTGGAGGCGAAGGTTGAGTCATGTGTTCTCCGAAACATGACCCGCCAAACCATGCTTTTTAACACCCGCCTGCTTAACCTGGAAGCCAGCCGCAGCAATGTGTCGGAGTAAACACTGTTCAACTGATGACCAGGGTCAGCCTGCAGGTGCCTGGACCGCCACAAGGAGTCGCTAGAGCACGATGAGTCGCCCTTTGGGACTCCCGATCACGGCAGGTTGTGATACAGCCCGTGAACGAACCCGGGTCTGTAGTGAAGCCTCTAGCACTGCGATGCATTGCCTTAGACCGCTGTGCCACTCGGGAGGCCTGATGTATGAAATTTCAATGGGGAGGTGGGCTGGCATTGTTGTTGCTCACCAATGTTTGAAATAGAAAAAGGAGATGTGTTTTGAAGATGCCTTGATGTGCACTTGATGATTTGATTAGATGTGACCATTCCCAGGATATTGTTGAGTCCACCACTTGCTCGTTTCGTTCTGCCACCCCAGGGTAGCATTGTCCTTCCCTTTTAACCCAGCTTTGTGAGAGCCAAATAAAGTCCATCTCTCATCACCTATGTATTGTCCCTGGGGGGAACTGTCATGCATATGTAGAGCTACAATAACAATGACTGGATTGTACAGTGTTGGGTCAGTTAGAGTGTGGATTGTAATACACTTTCTACTGACCGTGGACTGACCGTGGACTGACCGTGGACTGACCGTGGACTACTGAAGATATGCTCTCTGCATGTAGAGAATAATTAAGGGTTATATGACTACCCAGCGTTTGAGTTTTAGTGAGGCCCAGGAAATTATTTGAAAGTTGAAGCTCATTTACTGCATTTCTATACAATTAAAAAAGGTTAAAATGCTATTTGTAGAACAGCAAAAACAAGCAAAATGCCCCCAGTCATTATCACCTTGGCTGCTGTAGGTTCATTTACCTAAGTTGAACTAATAACACATAGCCTATTAGCCATACAATTGTAATGTTATACCCCTGACAGGGGTAGTCAGTTGTAATGATGAATTGCATTAAATCCTCAACTCTTTACATAGATACTGTATCTCTTTTCTCAAATCACATAGCATTCACATTTGTATTCCTAGGCATTACTAATCAAGCCCCGCACAAACAGACATCAATGGAGCACACAGATTATTGTATTATCACATTCACATGAATTGTTAGAATATTACTATGGATGCTGTATAAATATCAGTGATGTAGTGGTAAAAGGTGGGTAATGGGTAAACTGTAAAGTCCAGTAGGCGATCGACCACCGATATAAACGAAAACGTGGGACATTTTTAGAACTGTGTTGTTTGCGTGTTTTATTTCATTTTAATATAGTCCAAGAGGGAAGACAAGCCTACATTAAAATGAGATGTTCATATTGAAACATATCTTCTTTTTAAAAGTTCCTAATTGGTTTGATGAGATTAGTACAGATTTTCTCAGGGGACCTCACATGGGGAACCACTGTACTAACCTCTCTCTCTGCTTGCTTCCTCTCTCTGTCTCCTCTGCTTTCTCCTCCATGCATTGCAGCCGGCCTCAGCCTCACCACTGAGTGCCACATCACTGTCTGTCTCAATAGCCTACTCTCTGTAAAGCAAAGTTATTATGAGAACTTAGAAGCATATAGGCTCCATTTAACGTTAGCCGCTTACTTCCTCCTTCTAGCTGGCTATGTAATACTAGCCAGAGCCCTTCAAAGTTACTGAAATAGAAGTCTCTGCCAACAGCTAGCCACCTGACTGACATATCTACAGTATGAGATTTTGCTAGCACAGACTGGAAAATGTTCCGGAGTTCATTCAATGGCATTGAGGAGTATACCACCTCAGTCACCGACTTCATCAATAAGTGCATTGACGACGTCGTCCCCACAGTGACCGTACGTACATATCCCAACCAGAAGCCATAGATTACAGGCAACATCCGCGCCGAGCTAAAGGCTAGAGCTGCCGCTTTCAAGGAGTGTGACACTAATCCGGAAATCCCATTATGCCCTCAGACGAACCATCAAACATGCAAAGTGTCAATACAGGACTAAGATTGAATCCTACTACACCGGCTCTGACACACGTCAGATGTAGCAGGGCTTGCAAACTATTACAGACTACAAAGGGAAACCCAGCTGCGAGCTGTCCGCAAGCTTACCAGATGAGCTAAATGCTTTTTATGCTCGCTTCGAGGCAAGCAACACTGACACATGAATAAGAGAATCAGCTGTTCCGGACGACTGTGTGATTACGCTCTCCGTAGCCGATGTGAGCAAGACCTTTAAAACAGGTCAATATTCACAAGGCCGTGGGGCCAGACGGATTACCAGGATGTGTACTCAGAGCATACGCGGACCAACTGGCAAGTGTCTTCACTGACATATTCAACTTCTCCCTGACTGAGTCTGTAATACCTACATGTTTCAAGCAGACCACCATAGTCCCTGTGCTCAAGAAAGCGATGGCAACCAGCCTAAATGAAGAACGCCCCATCACACTTACATAGGTAGCCATGAAGTGCTTTGAAAGGCTGGTCATGGCTCACATCAACACCACCATCCCAGAAACTCTAGACCCACTCCAATTCGCATACCGCCCCAACAGATCCACCGATGATGCAATCTCAATCGCACTCCACACTACCCTTTCCCACCTGGACAAAAGGAACACATATGTGAGAATGCTGTTTATTGAATACAGCTCAGCGTTCTCCTGTTCACCCACGACTGCGTGGCCAAGCACGAATACAACACCATCATTAAGTTTGCTGATGACACATCAGTGGTAGGCCTGATCACCGACAATGACGAGACAGCCTATAGGGAGGAGGTCAGAGATCTGGCTGTGTAGTGCCAGGACAACAACCTCTCCCTCAACGTGATCAAGACAAAGGAGATGATTGTGGACTACAGGAAAAAGAGGACCGAGCATGCCCCCATTCTCATCGACGGGGCTGCAGTGGAGCAGGTTGAGAGCTTGGACATGGTCCAAGAACACCAAGCCAGTTGTGAAGAGGGCATGACAAAACCTATTCTCCCTCAGGAGATTGAAAAGATTTGGCATGGGTCCTCAGATCCTCAAAACGGTTCTACAACTGCACCATCGAGAGCATCCTGACTGGTTGCATCACTGCCTGATATGGCAACTGCTCGGCCTCCAACCGCAAGGCACTACAGAGGGTAGTGCGTACGGCCCAGTACATCACTGGGGCAAAGCTTCCTGCCATCCAGGACCTCTATACAAGGCGGTGTAAGAGGAAGGCCCTAAAAATTGTCAAAGACTCCAGCCACCATAGTCATAGAGTGTTCTCTCTGCTACCGCATGACAAGTGATACCGGAGCTCCAAGAGGCTTCTAAACAGTGTCTACCCACAAGCCATAAGGCTGAACATCTAATCAAATGGCTACCCAGACTATTTGCATTGCCCCCCCCTCCTTTTTTACACTGCTGCTATTTCCGTTTATTGTCTATTCATAGTCACTTTAACCCTACCTACATGTACAAATTACCTCGACTAACCTGCACCCCTGCACATTGACTCGGTACCGGTACCCCCTGTATATAGCCTCATTATTGTTATTTTATTGTGTTACTTTTTATTTTATTTACTAAATAATTTCTTAACTCTTTTTTTTTAGCTGCGTTGTTGGTTAAGGGTAAGCATTTCACGGTAAGGTGTGAAATGACAAAACAATTTTATTTACTTTAATTTACCAGTTGAGCACTCATTCTCCCAATGAGTCATTTTTTGTTTGGGGGATGTCTGTAGACACGGCAGGAGTCACGAGATGGTTTTAAAATGGCCTTTTGTCCTGCATCTCACAAACACACTGTCTGCAGCGTGCGTCTCTAGTCGGCTACTTGAGCTGACTCAGAGCTGGGGTAGTTCGTTTCATGTCTCAGGCCCTCGGCCTGTGCCACAAGACGGCGGAGTTAGCTGTTTGAGAGAGTGGCGAATGTGCTGCTAAAAAGGCAAATCAGGGGGATGCAGGCGAACATAACGATCAAACCACTGTTCATGATTCCACTCGTTCACAAAGAGGCAGTCGTGATTAGAACTCAATCAGATCAAGAAAATAAGCGTTCTGAGCTTTGATCAACGCTGGGAGCAATATTTAGCTGTTCAACCGCAATTGATTTTCAAATGACAAAACAATTACAGAGGTCCAGTCCTCGGTCTCCTCATATGTAGTTATGGCCCTGGTTGCAGGGGGTTAATGCAAAATCTGCCAAATGTCTGCAGACCTTTAGGGCATATGATGATATATCCAGTGCTATAAGTCCTGCCTCATAGTCAGGAGTACAGTACTATATGTTTTTAGGTGAAAAGTCGGAAGATAGCAGAGATTAAATATGAATCTCCTCTCAAAGTAAAACTTTAACATCCCTAAATGCATGCTCTGTTTCACATTATAAACAGGGTGGTTCGGGCCCTGAATGCTGATTATCTGAAAGCCGTAATATATGAAAGCCGTATACCACGGGTATGACAAAAAAATACTTTTTATTGTTCTAATTACATTGGTAAACAGTTTATAATAGCATTAAGGCACATCGGGGTTTGTGATATATGGCCAATATACCACGGCTAAGGTATATAGCTATGGTATATTGGCCTTATACCACACCCCCTCATGCCTTATTGCTTAATTGTTGCACTCTAAATGATTGGCAAGATCTGCCAATCTGATTAGAAGAAAAGTGAAGTTTTGCTCAATTTATATTTCAACTTTGTAAACAGGGGCCTCAAACTTGATTAAAAAAAGTTATGTACAGGTAACCCAATTGTCTACTTTGACTCTTACAGCCGGGTCAAATTGTGAAAAGAGTTAGATTCCTGTCTGCTGTCCGAATTGGAAATCTGGTTGCAAGATACTATAGGGCTGCCATGGAGGTTGATTATACTGTAGCATCCACCCATATCCATACTTTCATCATATTTCTCTAAGGAGCCAAGTTGGTTTTAAAGCAGAAAATCTCTATTCCAGTTTGAGCCAGGCTCTTAATCATGACTTAGCCGCATTTGTATACTTCATTAACTTCCTGGTCCTGGAAGTCCTATTTGTCTGGCTGGAGAAAACATATCAACATACTCACAGTCCCGTGGGAAGCTCTTTTCCCTGTAGATAGATTACGGCAGCGTCAATTTCATTTCTTTTCAAGCAGGTGGAAATGGCATTCATAAATATACCATTTAGTTTATGTGAGACTCAGAGGAGAATCACTCCTTCAGCGCCCTGCTGAGTACAAAGGAAGGTAAAACCAGAGTTTTTCAAGGAGTGCTCATTGATGTTATTGTCAGGGGGACCTTGAGCAGGCCTCTAAATGTTGAAATGGGGACCAGATAATGGATGATGAAGTTCCAATAAATATGTTTTTCATTGTGATAACTGTGAGTCAAGGTTTTACATTGTCTCGCACTGGGCATAGACGTCCATTTCACATCGGTTCAACATAATTTAATTGAAATGACGTGGAAATAACATGAATTCAACCAGTGTGTGCCCAGTAGGCTGCCTGTTTGCATCACTTGTGAATCAGACAATATATTCTTATTACAATTTTCCCAGAACAATTTTTTATATTTTCTTATATTCTACTGATAACATATGTTACATGACCACACCGATGTGTGAAGGAGAAACATTGGAGAATTAGACCTGCAAAGCTCTTTAGCCTTTCAGTTGTCAATTTTCACAGCATTGACAAAAAACATTCACACAGGATTTGAGCAGAGGGAAGAGGGTAGGGACTTTAAATCGGTTTACTAGGTTTCACATTCCTTTTCTGTTTCGGTCCATGCTTTACCAAAATAATAGAAATAAAGAAGCCCATCCTTATCTGGGATTTGTACTCTGAATTAATCAGACCAATGGATTATTGGAGGTGCCCAGGTTTCAAAAACAGCTTTGTTTCGACAAGATAATCCATTTTCTTTCTGCCTCATAAAGTACATTGTAAAGAGCAAAGTACAGCAGAATGTCATTTAACACGTTCACATATTAACCTTCATACTATGGACTGGGGTCAATTTGACCCCAGAGGCATATTTTGATTATAGCCCAAAGGTGGTTTATTAAATTCTACCAATTTTTCATGACTTTCCCAATCAACTTTTTCTTAATAAATCTAAATACAAGTCAGTTTGACCCCAGCCAAAAACACCTAATTCCTTCTATAGTAATTTGATAGATAGGACCTTTATTTGAATCTAGATTTCTCTGGAGACATAATAACAAGTTACCCATACCACCAGATGGGGGACCTGTACCAGTGATTTTGACCAGACAGACAGATCACCTGCAGAGATATAGCTCCCCATGTACTCTACTAAGATTGTTTCTACTAAGATTTTATACCATGTATTATATGACTGTGTACAAAATCACCTTATTTTTGTGCATATACAAATTTGCCAATGGTATGCAAAGTCTGCCAGTGGAGTAAATACTTGATAGAACTGCGTTATGCTGTAAATCTCCGCAGAGAGCTGTACTGGTGTGTATTCCCCGAAAAGTAGTTATTCTAGGGAAAGTCTAAAAAGTATTTATTTGAATCCAGGATTCTCTGGAAACATAATATTATCTTATACATATTATCAGGTGGCGGGGACCTGTATCCGTGATTTTGAACAGATCAAAATCAAGATCACCTGCTGAAATGTACTCACCTTATGTACTCGTTATGGTTAGAACTGGTTATATCTAGGTATAACCGAGTACAAAATCTAAATAACCTTACATATACGCTTAGTTGCAGTCAAAACAGCTCATAAAAGTCTGTCAGTGGTATGAATTCTTGGTAGAACTGTAATACAGATACAGTACCAGCTACCCTCTAAATCTACAGATGGTGCTGTATTGGTGTATATTCTTCCAAAAATAGTTATTCTACCAGAAATGTTATATAAATGCAATAATGTCTGTAATATGATAATACTCTACTGTGTATTCAACAGATATGTTATGGTATTTGAGCTGCTCTAACATTTGGTTTGAAGTTACTTTTAGGATTTAGACATGCTTTTTGAAGCATCCTGCCATAGGCCCATTGCTGTTCTTGGGGTATCTGAATGCTACTGTACTATTTATATTTTTGACAACTTTTACTTTTACTTCACTACATTCTTAAATAAAATAATGTACTTTATACTCCATACATTTTCCCTGACACCCAAATGTACTCTTTACATTTTGAATGCTTAGGAGGGCAGGAAAATGGTCCAATTCACACTTATTTGGGCTCCCGTGTGGCACAGCGGTCTAAGGCGGTCTTACATTTCAGTGCAAACGGCATCACTTCAGTCCCTGGTTCAAATCCAGGCTTTGATTGGGAGTCTCATAGGGCAGCGCACAATTGGCCCAGGGTCGTCCGGGATAGGCCGTCATTGTAAATAAGAATTTGTTCTTAACTGACTTGCCTAGTTAAATAAAGGTTAAATAAAATTATTATTATTATGAGAACATCCTTGGTCATATCTACTGCCTCTGATCTGGCGTACTCACTAAACACAAATGCTTTGTTTGTAAATGATGTCTGTGTGTTGGAGTGTGTCCCTGGCCATCTATAAAAAAAAATGAAAATTGTGCCATCTGGTTTGCTTAATATAAGGAATTTGAAATGATTTATACTTTTACTTTTGATATTTAAGTATACCTTTGATACTTAAGTATATTTAAAACTCAAATACTTTAAGACTTTTACTCAAGTAGTATTTTACTGGGTGACGTTCACTTTGACTTTAGTCATTTTCTATTAAGGTATTTTTACTTTTACTCAAGATTGACAGTTGGTTACTTTTTACACCACTCCCATTGTTTCTCTAGCAGCGATACGAATGCTGACTGTGGGTAAGTAAATAAATACAACTACACCATATTTTTGTTAATTGTCAATGGATTACTAATTTTGTCTATAAAATTACAGACATTTCCAATTTGGTGTACTGCCCCTTTAAATGGCAGTAATTTTTTACCACAGAAAAATGGCAAAGTTTGTGCATACTTCAAAATTCAAAAAATGAAATGGTACTACAATAAAATGATGGGAAATCAGCTCTTTGTACTTATGTCTATTGTACTTTGGAAAAAAACTGAACATTATTTAAGGGAAAGTGTATTTTTTTGTATACAGAATATGTTAATTAACTGTAATTGTGCTAAAATAACAGTCTATTTTAGTTATTTTTTTATTTCAGATAACATTATTTACATGTCCAATGATGTTATGATAAAAATAGCGTTGATATTTTGCTAAAACTGTTGCTTTTTCTTTTTCCAATAGTTTCTTCTTGGTAATCCATGTATGCAAAATATGTTGGTATTATGAGGGTGAAATACACTAAATATAAACATTACAAAGTAATTTTTATTCATTAATACCTGATTTTGTAGGTAAAGGTTAAAACAGGGGATTAAATGGAGGTAAGCTACAATTAGAATGTACATGTTCTCCAAGCTCAACAACCATCTACATTCGTTTTCAAATAGCCATGGCTTAGATAACCCAAAAAGTATTTAGGTATATCTGCAATAGTCTTACTATGATTAGTTTATTGTATTGCCATGTTTTTATGTACCGAAAGGCACATTCAGTTTCATTTGTTATGTGTGTATGTGTGTGTTGCTATCCCTGCAGACAAACAGTGGTGACGTAACCGTGTCTGGTGTAGTGAGTACGCCCATTTTGGCACAAACTGGTCAGACTCTGCCAATCGAATACTCCATTGCATTTCAGGATGAGATAAGAGGATCAACTAGACACTTGAGTGGCCTGCTTGTGCGCTGGTGTCTTATTTTACATTTGATCTTTTTGAGAGGACGCTATCTTCCTTTTTTTTTTAGCTTCTTTGCCCTGGGGTCCTCTTCATATTTTATGACTGCAATGTATCTTTTGACATTAACATATTCTGTAAATTAAACATGAGTGACTCCATAATCAAGGGTTTTAATTCATGTAGAAGGACATGCCTCTTTGGGCTTGCGATTAATTAAAGAATAAAGGAAAGACTTGGGCATAGTTTAAGGTGAGATTAAGTTGCAGAAGTGGATCCCTGAGAAGGTTTACCGGCATGCTTTCATTGCCTTCATTTATTTATAGTCATTACATTTACTTGGAAAACAAGTCAACTGCTGACTGACTCATTAGAGAGCAATACAAAAGTTTTAGTACATGTAGTACATAAAATGTCATTTGAATGCTAATGAAACCTACGTACTTACACACTAGTTGAATTTCAACATGATCAGGTCGGCTACAGGACAATTTAATCGTAGCACACTGTGTACAGAAATGCACAAAAAAGTGAACAATGGGATTGGCTTCGCATTAATATCCAATAGAAATGTCCATGAAACATCAATCTTTTAAGAGCATAGGGATGCGATAGGAAGCAGTTTGGGAGATGTGTCAGCCATAATATGTTTAACACCTTTGACAGTGTGTAAACAAGAGTGTTGCGTGCTGAAAAAATGCACAATGTTTTGATTGAAGTCTGGCCTCATCCTCTGTCTGAGGCATTGTTGCCATGGGCAACATACAAGGCATTCAGAATGTAATGAGGTGTTGGGGAGACTCAGAACTCAGCATTAATAATAGATAATAGTAACTACAGTGGGTTACATAACTTGGTACTTTTCCCCTGCTAGCACAGAATGTGGTGGCAGCTAGTTTCCCTGTCTGCTACCACAGTGCACCCCAAAGAGAGATGTAAATAGTGCTTCAAGGCCTCCTGTTGCTTTCCACACAGTCTGAGATGGCTTTTGATTTTGGAGAGAGGCCACACATGCATATGAATAAGTTTGAATTAAAGAGCTCCTAAAAGCCATTATACTTTCCACACCTTTTTCTCCAAAAATAAAAAACAAGCACTCCCTGCTGAATGATTTGTTCATGTCGAACTGAACACAGAAGTTGCTGAATTTAAAGTGCAACTTTGGCCCCAACTTGTCAGCATTCGAGACTTAAACCTGAAGCCAGTTCTACGGTGTATGCAGCAGTCTGACATGGTGTGAATAAGTGATCATACGAATGCCAGGAAGCATTGACATATGGCATAGAATACAACTCAAGGGTGCTCGCATGAGATTGTCATCTATGCTGTTCATAATCAAACATGCCCTATATCTGCGGTAGAATGACACATCACTCTGGATTGTTAATCTAAGTGTTAATCTAATTGACGTTTCAGGGCCTCATCTCTTTAACGTGACAAGTCATGTAAGACCATCAATTTCCTTTTCATCATCATTCTCATCATATGCATTTAAACTTTGCCTTACATTTTTGACAAGCTGTGTCAATTATATATGCAAAGAAAGCAATGAAATACATATACTTCAGTGTCAGTATATCCAAACCAAGTGACTAGGGTTTTAAAGCGACTTTGAAATTCTGTTTGTAATGAAAAGCGCTATATAAAATAAATCTATCATTATTATTAGGGAAAAACTTTTAGTATTTGGTTATGTAGTACTGTATGTGTCTGGTGTGAAAACTCTGATCTATCGCAAGCTCTCTCACGATGATGCAATGCTGTTTAATGTTAATTTTGTTCCTGTGTCCTTTCATCCATATTTAAAATAAAAAGCAACTAATTACTTTTGAATCATTTCTGTCAGTCAGGCACGTTACGCAATTTGAATTCATAAATAATGTGCACCAACATTTTAGGAAGACAGACCCTGA
This sequence comes from Salvelinus alpinus, assembly GCF_045679555.1. Taxonomy (NCBI): domain Eukaryota; kingdom Metazoa; phylum Chordata; class Actinopteri; order Salmoniformes; family Salmonidae; genus Salvelinus; species Salvelinus alpinus. Next base: position 45,138,220 of record NC_092098.1, on the reverse strand, counting down.
GCAACATAGCCTTTCCTCAAAAAGCAATCCCTGAGAGAGGAGTTACACCTCATCTAGCCCTGTGATTATTTTTCAGGGCACCAGTTAAATACAGATAGGAAGAAATGATGTCCCTTCCAGAATTTCTTTAGGCTACGAATTGTTGCATGAATTCCATAATGGAATAACCCTGGGCTTTCCCATTACTTCATGCGAGACTCGAGTGACAATTGTAGAATAGTGACCATTAGTTAAACCATTTGTTCACACATTTTTCCCAGACATGGCATTATGCAAATCTTATGACATTAGATACCCTAACATGTAATCCATAATGCTTTTAAAAATATACAGTACCAGTCAAAAGTGGACAAACCTGCTCATTCCAGGGTTTTTCTTTACTTTTAATATTTTCTACATTGTAGAATAATAGTGAAGAAATCAAAACTATGAAATAACACATATGGAATCATGTAGTAACCAAAAAAAGTGTTAAACAAATCAAAATATATTATAGATTTTAGATTCTTCAAAGTAGCCACCCTTTGCCTTGATGACAGCTTTGTACACTCTTGGCATTTTCTCAACCAGCTTAACCTGGAATGCTTTTCCAACAGTCTATGCTGAGCACTTGTTGGCTGCTTGTCCTTCACTCTGCGGTCCAACTCATCCCAAACATCTCAATTGTGTTGAGGTCGGGTGATTGTGGAGGCCAGGTCATCTGTTGCAGCACTCCATCACTCTCCTTCTTGGTCAAATAGCCCTTACACAGCCTGGAGGTGTGTTGGGTCATTGTTCTGTTGAAAAACAAACGATAGCCGCACTAAGTGCAAACCAGATGGGATGGCGTATCGCTGCAGAATGCTGTGGTAGCAATGCTCGTTAAGTGTGCCTTGAATTCAAAATAAATCACAGACAGTGTCACTGGCAAACCCCCACTGCTTCCTCCATGCTTCACGGTGGGAACCACACATGTGGAAATCATCCATTCACTTACTCTGCATCTCACAAAGACACAGCAGTTAGAACCAAAAATCTCAAATTTGGACTCATCAGACCAAAGGACAGATTTCCACCAGTCTTATGTCCATTGCTCATGTTTCTTGGCCCAAGCAAGTCTCTTCTTATTATTGGTGTACTTTAGTAGAGGTTTCTTTGAAGCAATTCGACCATGAAGGCCTGATTCACGTAGTCTCCTCTGAACAGTTGATGTTGAGATGTGTCTGTTACTTGAACTCTGGGAAGCATATCATTTCTGAGGCTGGTAACTCTAATGAATTTATCATCTGCAGCAGAGGTAACTCCTGTGGCAGTCCTCATGAGAGCCAGTTTCATCATAGCGCTTGATGGTTTTTGCGACTGCACTTGAAGAAACTTAAAAAGTTATTGAAATGTTCCGGATTGACTGACCTTCATGTCTTAAAGTAATGTACTGTCATTTCTCTTTGCTTATTTGAGCTGATCATGCCATAATATGGACTTAGTCTTTTACCAAATTGGGCAATCTTCTGTATACCACCCTTACCTCACAACACAACTGATTGGCTCAAAAATAAATTCCACAAATTAACTTTTTTCAAGGCACACCTGTTAATTGAAATGCATTACAGGTGACTACCTCATGAAGCTGGTTGAGAGAGTGCCAAGTGTCTGCAATGCTGTCATCAAGGCAAAGCGTTAAAGAAACTCAAATATAAAATATATGTTGATTTGTTTGACACTTTTTACATGATTACTACATGATTCAATATGTGTTATTTCATAGTTTTGATGCCTTCATTATTATTCCACAATGTAGAAAATAGTAAAAATAAAGAAAAACCCTGGAATGAGTACGTGTGTCCAAACTTTTGACTGGTACAGTTGAAGTGGAAAGTTTACATACACCTCAGCACAATACATTTAAACTCAGTTTTTCACATATCTTGACATTTAATCCAAGTAAAAATTCCCTGTCCGAGGTCAGTTAGGATCGCCACTTTATTTTAAGAATGTGAAATGACAGAATAATAGTAGAGAGAATGATTTATTTCAGCTTTTATTTCTTTCATCACATTCCCAGTGGGTCAGAAGTTTACATACACTCAATTAGTATTTGGTAGCATTGCCTTTAAATTGTTTAACTTGGGTCAAACATTTCGGGTAGCCTTCCACAAGCTTCCCACAATAAGTTGGGTGAATTTTGGCCCATTCCTCCTGACAGAGCTGGTGTAACTGAATCAGGATTGTAGGCCTCCTTGCTCGCACACGCTTCTTCAGTTCTGCCCACACATTTTCTATTGGATTGAGGTCAGGGCTTTGTGATGGCCACTCCAATATATTGATTTTGTTGTCCTTAAGCCATTTTGCCACAACTTTGGAAGTGTGCTTAGGGTCATTGTCCATTTGGAAGACCCATTTGCGACCAAGCTTTAACTTCCTGACTGATGTCTTGAGATGTTGCTTCAATATATCCACATAATTTTCCTGCCTCATGATGCCATCTATTTTGTGAAGTGCAACAGTCCCTCCTGCAGCAAAGCATCCCTACAACATGATGCTGCCACCCCCGTACTTCATGTTTGGGATGGTGTTCTTCGGCTTGCAAGTCTCCCCCTTTTTCCTCCAAACATAATGGTCGTCATTATGGCCAAACAGTTATATTTTTGTTTCATTAGACCAGAGGACATTTCTCCAAAAAGTACGATATTTGTTCCCATGTGCAGTTGCAAACTGTAGTCTGGCTTTTTTATGGCAGTTTTGGAGCAGTGGCTTCTTCCTGCTGCTTGCTGAGCCACCTTTCAGGTTATGTCGATATAGGACTCGTTTTAATGTGGATATAGATTATTTTGTACCTGTTGCCTCCAGCATCTTCACAAGGTCCTTTGCTGTTGTTCTGGGATTGATTTGCACTTTTCGCTCCAAAGTACATTAATCTCTAGGAGACAGCACGCGACTCCTTCCTGAGCGGTATGACGGCTGCGTGGTCCCACGGTGTTTATACTTGCGTACTATTGTTTGTACAGATGAACGTCGTACGTTCAGGCATTTGGAAATTGCTCCCAAGGATGAACCAGATTTGTGGAGGTCTACAATTTTTTTTCTGAGGTCTTGGCTAATTTCTATTGATTTTCCCATGATGTCAAGCAAAGAGGCACTGAGTTTGAAGGTAGGCCTTGAAATACATCCACAGGTACACCTCCAATTGACTCAAATTATATCAATTAGCCTATCAGAAGCTTCTAAAACCATGACATCATTTTCTGGAATTTTCCAAGCTGTTTAAAGGCACAGTCAACTTAGTGTATGTAAACTTCTGACCCACTGGAATTGTGATACAGTGAATTTATAAGTGAAGCAATCTGTCTGTAAACAATTGTTGGAAAAATTACTTGTGTCATGCACAAAGTAGATGTCCTAGCCAACTTGCCAAAATTATAGTTTGTTACAAGAAATTTGTGGAGTGGTTGAAAAACGAGTTTTAATGACTCCAATCTAAGTGTATGTAAACTTCCAACTTCAACTGTATATATTGAAAGTATGTAAATAGTGACCGATGGGAACATACAGTGCTCTGCACATATTACAATTAACATATATGTACCCATATTCATCAGCCCTAATATCTGTATACAGTTGAAGTCGGAAGTTTACATACACTTAGGTGGAAGTCATTAGCGCCAATACAGGGCTAAGATTGAATCGTACTACCGGCTCCGACGCTCATCTTATGTGGCAGGGCTTGCAAACTATTACAGACTACAAAGGGAAGCACAGCCGTGAGATGCCCAGTGACACGAGTTTACCAGACGAGCTAAATCACTTCTATGCTCGCTTTGAGGCAAGCAACACTGAAGCATGCATGAGAGCATCAGCTGTTCCGGAAGACTGTGTGATCATGCTCTCCATAGCCGCCGTGAGTAAGACCTTTAAACAGGTCAACATTCACAAGGCTGCGGGGCCAGACGGATTACCAGGATGTGTGCTCCAGGCATGTGCTGACCAACTGGCAGGTGTCTTCACTGACATTTTCAACATGTCCCTGACTGAGTCTGTAATACCAACATGTTTCAAGCAGAACACCATGGTCCCTGTGCCCAAGAACACTAAGGCAACCAGCCAAAATGACTACAGCCCCGTAGCACTTACGTCAGTAGCCATGAAGTGCTTTGAAAGGCTGGTAATGGCTCATGTCAACACCATTATCCCAGAAACCCTAGACGCACTCCAATTTGCATACCGCCCAAACAGATCCACAAATGATGCAAAATCTATTGCACTCCACACTGCCCTTTTCCACCTGGACAAAAGCAACACCTACGTGAGAATGCTATTCAATGACTACAGCTCAGCGTTCAACACCATAGTCCCCTCAAAGCTCATCACTAAGCTAAGGATTCTGGGACTAAACACCTCCCTCTGCAACTGGATCCTGGACTTCCTGACGGGCCACCCCCAGGTGGTGAGGGTAGGTATCAACACATCTGGCACGCTGATCCTCAACACCGGAGCACCTCAGGGGTGCGTGCTCAGCCCCCTCCTGTACTCCCTGTTCACCCACGACTGTTTGGCCAGGTACGACTCCAACACCATCATTAAGTTTGCAGACGACACAACAGTGGCAGGCCTGATCACCGACAACGACGAGACAGCCTATAGGGAGGAGGTCCGAGACCTGGCCGTGTGGTGCCAGAATAACAACCTATCCCTCAACATGATCAAGAATAAGGAGATGATTGTGGACTACAGGAAAAGGAGGACCGAGCACGCCCCCATTCTCATCAATGGGGCTGTAGTGGAGCAGGTTGAGAGCTTCAAGTTCCTTGGTGTCCACATCACCAACAAACTAAAATGGTCCAAACACACCAAGACAGTTGTAAAGAGGGCACGACAAAGCCTATTCCCTCTCGGGAAACCAAAAGATTTGGCATGGATCCTCAGATCCTCAAAAGGTTCTACAGCTGCAACATCGAGAGCATCCTGACTGGTTGCATCACTGCCTAGTATGGCAACTGCTCGGCCTCCGACCGTAAGGTACTACAGTGGGTAGTGCGTACGGCCCAGTACATCACTGGGGCTAAGCTGCCTGCCATCCAGGACCTCTACAGCAGGCAGTGTCAGAGGAAGGCCCTAAAAATTGTCAAAGACCCCACCCACTCCAGTCATAGACTGTTCTCTCTACTACCGCATGGCAAGCGGTACCGGAGCTCCATGTCTAGGACCAAAAGGCTTCTCAACAGCTTTTACACCCAAGCCATAAGACTCCTGAACAGGTACTTAAATGGCTGCCCGGACTATTTGCATTGTGTGTCCCCCCCACCCCAACCCCGCTTTTACGCTGCTGCTACTCTCTGTTTATCATATATGCATAGTCACTTTAACTATACATTCATGTACATACCACCTCAAATAGCCCGACTAACTGGTGCCCCCGCACATTGGCTACCTGGACTATCTGCATTGTGTCCTGCCACCCACTACCCGCCAACCCCTCTTTTATGCTACTGCTACTCTCTGTTTATCAAATATGCATAGTCACTTTAACCATACCTACATGTACAGTGGGGAGAACAAGTATTTGATACACTGCCGATTTTGCAGGTTTTCCTACTTACAAAGCATGTAGAGGTCTGTCATTTTTATCATAGGTACACTTCAACTGTGAGAGACGGAATCTAAAACAAAAATCCAGAAAATCACATTGTATGATTTTTAAGTAATTAATTTGCATTTTATTGCATGACATAAGTATTTGATCACCTACCAACCAGTAAGAATTCCGGCTCTCACAGACCTGTTAGTTTTTCTTTAAGAAGCCCTCCTGTTCTCCACTCATTACCTGTATTAACTGCACCTGTTTGAACTCGTTACCTGTATAAAAGACACCTGTCCACACACTCAATCAAACAGACTCCAACCTCTCCACAATGGCCAAGACCAGAGAGCTGTGTAAGGACATCAGGGATAAATTGTAGACCTGTACAAGGCTGGGATGGGCTACAGGACAATAGGCAAGCAGCTTGGTGAGAAGGCAACAACTGTTGGCACAATTATTAGAAAATGGAAGAAGTTCAAGATGACGGTCAATCACCCTCGGTCTGGGGCTCCATGCAAGATCTCACCTCGTGGGGCATCAATGATCATGAGGAATGTGAGGGATCAGCCCAGAACTACACGGCAGGACCTGGTCAATGACCTGAAGAGAGCTGGGACCACAGTCTCAAAGAAAACCATTAGTAACACACTACGCCGTCATGGATTAAAATCCTGCAGCGCACGCAAGGTCCCCCTGCTCAAGCCAGCGCATGTCCAGGCCCGTCTGAAGTTTGCCAATGACCATCTGGATGATCCAGAGGAGGAATGGGAGAAGGTCATGTGGTCTGATGAGACAAAAATAGAGCTTTTTGGTCTAAACTCCACTCGCCGTGTTTGGAGGAAGAAGAAGGATGAGTACAACCCCAAGAACACCATCCCAACCGTGAAGCATGGAGGTGGAAACATCATTCTTTGGGGATGCTTTTCTGCAAAGGGGACAGGACAACTGCACCGTATTGAGGAGAGGATGGATGGGGCCATGTATCGCGAGATCTTGACCAACAACCTCCTTCCCTCAGTAAGAGCATTGAAGATGGGTCGTGGCTGGGTCTTCCAGCATGACAACGAACCCGAAACACACAGCCAGGGCAACTAAGGAGTGGCTCCGTAAGAAGCATCTCAAGGTCCTGGAGTGGCCTAGCCAGTCTCCAGACCTGAACCCAATAGAAAATCTTTGGAGGGAGCCGAAAGTCCGTATTGCCCAGCGACAGCCCCGAAACCTGAAGGATCTGGAGAAGGTCTGTATGGAGGAGTGGGCCAAAATCCCTGCTGCAGTGTGTGCAAACCTGGTCAAGAACTACAGGAAACGTATGATCTCTGTAATTGCAAACTAAGGTTTCTGTACCAAATATTAAGTTCTGCTTTTCTGATGTATCAAATACTTATGTCATGCAATAAAATGCCAATTAATTACTTTAAAATCATACAATGTGATTTTCTGGATTTTTGTTTTAGATTCCTTCTCTCACAGTTGAAGTGTACCTATGATAAAAAATTACAGACCTCTACATGCTTTGTAAGTAGGAAAACCTGCAAAATCGTCAGTGTATCAAATACTTGTTCTCCCCACTGTACATACCACCTCAATTAGCCCGACTAACCGGTGTCTGGATATAGCCTCGCTACTGTATATTGCCTCGCTACTGTTATAGCCTCGCTACTGTTATAGCCTCGCTACTGTTATAGCCTCGCTACGTTATAGCTTCGCTACTGTTATAGCCTCGCTACTGTTATAGCCTCGCTACTGTATATTGCCTCACTACTGTTATTACTCACTGTCTTTTTACTGTTGTTTTTTATTTCCTTATCTATTGCTCACCTAATACCCATTTTTTACTTAAAGATTGCACTGTTGGTTAGGGCCTGTAAGTAAGCATTTCACTGTAGGGTCTACACCTGTTGTATTCGGCGCACATGACAAATAAACTTGGATTTGATTTGATTTGAGTAGTAATCTATATCCAGCTATTCACTGCACATCCCAACTCTGTTATTTGCATATCTTGGTCCCGTGACTTCTGACCTGTATATATTAAAAAATAAAAAATAATCATAGTATATAACACATGTGCCTCAGCCTCATTCACTTTTTTCCTACCACAAACATGTTGCCAGAAAGGATTTCAATGGGCAATAGACGTCCATCCAGACCCATTACCTGTATGAACCGTGTGTATCCCTACACCCCATTAATCATATAAACCAGGTAAATCCATGGGCATACTCATAGAAAACAGGTATTCCCCAGGGCCCACGTCTCAACATTCATACAAACCAGGTCTACACTTGTACTTCAGCCCCAATATTCTTCCAGAACAAGTGTAAACCTGCACGTCTAACCCAATATAGATTTTTTTCAAAACAAGTCTACTGCTACATGTCAGCCCCAATTGTCATAAAAATAGGTGTACTTCCGCATTTCAGCCCCAATATTCATACTAACCAGGTCTATCCCTGCACTTCAGCTCCAGTACTCCTACAAACCAGGTTTACCCCTGCACTTCAGCTCCAGTACTCCTACAAACCAGGTCTACCCCTGCACTTCAGCTCCAGTACTCCTACAAACCAGGTCTACCCCTGCACTTCAGCTCCAGTACTCCTACAAACCAGGTCTAGACCTGCACTTCAGCTCCAGTACTCCTACAAACCAGGTCTACCCCTGCACTTCAGCTCCAGTACTCCTACAAACCAGGTCTAGACCTGCACTTCAGCTCCAGTACTCCTACAAACCAGGTCTAGACCTGCACTTCAGCTCCAGTACTCCTACAAACCAGGGCTAGACCTGCACTTCAGCTCCAGTACTCCTACAAACCAGGTCTACCCCTGCACTTCAGCTCCAGTACTCCTACAAACCAGGTCTAGACCTGCACTTCAGCTCCAGTACTCCTACAAACCAGGTCTACCCCTGCACTTCAGCTCCAGTACTCCTACAAACCAGGTCTACCCCTGCACTTCAGCTCCAGTACTCCTACAAACCAGGTCTACCCCTGCACTTCAGCTCCAGTACTCCTACAAACCAGGTCTACCCCTGCACTTCAGCTCCAGTACTCCTACAAACCAGGTCTACCCCTGCACTTCAGCTCCAGTACTCCTACAAACCAGGTCTACCCCTGCACTTCAGCTCCAGTACTCCTACAAACCAGGTCTACCCCTGCACTTCAGCTCCAGTACTCCTACAAACCAGGTCTACCCCTGCACTTCAGCTCCAGTACTCCTACAAACCAGGTCTAGACCTGCACTTCAGCTCCAGTACTCATACAAACCAGGTCTAGACCTGCACTTCAGCTCCAGTACTCCTACAAACCAGGTCTACCCCTGCACTTCAGCTCCAGTACTCCTACAAACCAGGTCTACCCCTGCACTTCAGCTCCAGTACTCCTACAAACCAGGTCTAGACCTGCACTTCAGCTCCAGTACTCCTACAAACCAGGTCTACCCCTGCACTTCAGCTCCAGTACTCCTACAAACCAGGTCTACCCCTGCACTTCAGCTCCAGTACTCCTACAAACCAGGTCTAGACCTGCACTTCAGCTCCAGTACTCCTACAAACCAGGTCTACCCCTGCACTTCAGCTCCAGTACTCCTACAAACCAGGTCTACCCCTGCACTTCAGCTCCAGTACTCCTACAAACCAGGTCTACCCCTGCACTTCAGCTCCAGTACTCCTACAAACCAGGTCTACCCCTGCACTTCAGCTCCAGTACTCCTACAAACCAGGTCTACCCCTGCACTTCAGCTCCAGTACTCCTACAAACCAGGTCTACCCCTGCACTTCAGCTCCAGTACTCCTACAAACCAGGTCTAGACCTGCACTTCAGCTCCAGTACTCCTACAAACCAGGTCTACCCCTGCACTTCAGCTCCAGTACTCCTACAAACCAGGTCTAGACCTGCACTTCAGCTCCAGTACTCCTACAAACCAGGTCTAGACCTGCACTTCAGCTCCAGTACTCCTACAAACCAGGGCTAGACCTGCACTTCAGCTCCAGTACTCCTACAAACCAGGTCTACCCCTGCACTTCAGCTCCAGTACTCCTACAAACCAGGTCTAGACCTGCACTTCAGCTCCAGTACTCCTACAAACCAGGTCTAGACCTGCACTTCAGCTCCAGTACTCCTACAAACCAGGGCTACACCTGCATATCTCATATCTCAGCCCAAATACCCGTAGGTTTACACCTGTGGCTATGTCCCAATACATGAAAAAACCAGGTCTACCCTTTTGACTCTTCAGCAAATCTCACATAACCCAGATCTACCATTGTGCAAAAGACATTAAACAAATCTACTGACATTAAATATTTGTTAAGTTATTACACAAATTCAGTTTATTGGTCTATACATGGCCAATTCACCCTAAAACAAAATGTAAGACACATCAACATTGCATAATATATTACTTTTTTGTTAAAAAAAAAAAAATTTGCTCTGACTATTGTGACTGATGAGATTAAATGGGTTAAAAATAACATACCGTGAGATGTGACTCTGTAGATGGTTGCATACATAAACTGTGTCACGTAGTGTTAGAGCTGCGTTGTACAGTGGCCAGTGCAAAATGGTATGTGTAGCAATCAATCCCTCTGACAGTATAGAGACACAGTACTTTGACTCACTCTGGACGGGTTTTGAACTTTCTTTCTATCTTCTTGGAGTAGAACATTTCCCTCTAGGTCTGTTCATACACCCTCCCTCCTCAACATCGCAGCGTGGAAATTGGTTACACTAGTGATTACATACAGTACATAGCCAACTGGGTGCATATCCTGCGGGGTATGAAACTCTCCATATTAAAAAGCATAACACCAGGAACTGGAGTAGTTAAAGTACATTACATACTGCATATAGCATGATGTTCTGCAGACAACAGGCAATATAAGCCTAACATTCAACTGTCCTTTTTCATTATATATAAAATGGACATCTTATTTTTCACAAATCTGAAACACTGTTACCACAGACAATGGAGATCTCCGACGTAAAAGGGTACCCGGTAAGGTCATTTATCAGATAATATTGCTCAGTGGGGTCCCTTGGCTCGTCCCTAGCAGGACCTATTGGGTTTCTGCCAAAAATGGAAAGTGGGGAGGCCTTCTAACTGATCTCTGGTCAGAACTATCCATCTTAGTGAGATCCCAATACTCTAATTGGCTTGTGAGCTATAATTAAAGCCCCATGCCTCACAGTACAGGATGTATTTATCAGAGGTGCTGCAACCACAGTGTTGGGAAATAAAGATGGATAGAACAATCTCTTTATAATCGAACATAAGAGTGGGTGAGAAATTTATTTAATTTCCCTCTACCTGGAACTCTAACGGTATTGTTCATTCCCTAGAAAACACTGTGCCTTATCTTAATTTCCTAGAAATATTCTGTAGCTTGGTACAGATGTAGAATCTTAATTTGATCACCCTGTTGCAAGGGTGTACACTACAATTTTCAAAGCAAATTACAGAATTAGCAAAAAAAACTATGTTCAAATAGACGTGATCATATTTGTCTAGAACAGCTCCTGAGTTAACCCATCTCACCTGTTTGCCTTTGATGATAACCTCAGTGTTTCTGATGAATGCCACGTGACACTGTCAGTTCAGAAGGATCAGAGAGCCAGTGCTCCCAACCTATAACATCCTCTCACCATGAATGTGCACGGTTACAGAACAGACTTTTAAGTACCTCAGTGGTCGATGTCGACTCAGTTTCAGTCACCGCTTAATTGGCCCAGTCTGCCGATGTGATGGTGGGGCCCTGAGATCCTTCTGTCAGTGGACATTGGACAGGTCCCTGTAGAGTAGACCCATTATATGTACAGGTTTTCATTTTATCCAATTATTTCCATTAACCAGCTCTTAATGACATTGTCAAAATGTTACAGTTCATTTAACAACTGGAGTGAAATTGATCTAACCCATTTCTACAAGCAATACCTGGTGGTGTCCCTACTATGGGACACCACCATAGTAGGGACAGTGGCTTGCAAAAGTATTCACCCCCCTTGGCATTTTTCCTATTTTGTTGCCTTACAACCTGGAATTAAAATACATTTTGTGGTGGTTTGTATCATTTGATTTACACAACATGCCTACCACTTTGAAGACGCACAATATGTTTTACTGTGGAACAAGAAATAAGACAAAAAAAACAGAAAACTTGAGCGTGCATAATTATATACCCCCCCCAAAGTCAAAACTTTGTAGAGCCACCTTTTGCAGCAATTACAGCTGCAAGTGTCTTATAAGCTTGGCACATCCAGCCACTGGGATTTTTGCTCATTCTTCAAGGCAAACCTGCTCCAGCTCCTTCAACTTGGATGGGTTCCGCTGGTGTACAGCAATCTTTAAGTCATACCACAGATTCTCAATTGGATTGAGGTCTGGGCTTTGACTAGACCATTCCAAGACATTTAAATGTTTCCCCTTAAACCACTCAAGTGTTGCTTTAGCAGTATGCTTAGGGTCATTGTCCTGCTGGAAGGTGAACCTCCTTCCCATTTTCAAATCTCTGGAGGACTGAAACAGGTTTCCCTCAATAATTTCCCTGTATTTAGCGCCATCCATCATTCCTTCAATTCTGACCAGTTTCCCAGTCCCTGCCGATGAAAAACATCCCAACAGCATGATGCTGCCACCACCATGCTTCACTGTGGGGATGGTGCTCTCGGGGTGATGAGAGGTGTCGGGTTTGCGCCAGACATAACGTTTTCCTTGATGGGCAAAAAGCTCAATTTTAGTCTCATCTGACCAGAGTACCTTCTTCCATATGTTTGGGGAGTCTCCCACATGCCTTTTGGCAAACACCAAACGTGTTTGCTTATTTTTTTCTTTAAGCAATGGCTTTTTTCTTTTTTCTTTTCTGGCCACACTTCTGTGAAGCCCAGCTTCAGTACGGCTTAAAGTGGTACTATGGACAGATACTCCAATCTCCGCTTTGCAGCTCCTTCAGGGTTATCTTTAGTCTCTTTGTTGCCACTCAGATTAATTCCCTCCTTGCCTGGTCCGTGAGTTTTGGTGGGCGGCCCTCTCTTGGCAGGTTTGTTGTGGTACCATATTCTTTCCATTCTTTCCATGCAATTACACACTTTTCCGTTTTTTATTTGTTGTATTTTTTTAAACAAGTAACTTTTTTCATTTCACTTCACCAATTTGGACTATTTTGTGTGTCTATTACATGAAATCCAATTTAAAAAAACATTTAAATTACAGGTTGTAATGCAACAAAATAGGAAAAACGCCAATGGGGATGAATACTTTTGCAAGGCACTGTAAAATACATATTACAATATTTTCCACTGTCTGGACGATAACGATATAATCTATAATATACTGTACATTTATTAAATTTTTTGTACATTTTATGAACTCTTCAAAGTTAATAAATGACAAAATATTGCTTTTAACATAGAGTACTTCTGTGGTAACCTGTGCAAACATGAAACATAAACAAAGGTATGAGTTAAATAAACATGCAGTAAAATTAAAAACGTTTTTCTTTCTTTTTCCTGACAAATATGGTGCCAAGACTTGTGTAATTGCCTTTTCCTGCTCCAGGACTCTTTCCATCATCTTCGGTCGAGATCCCCACCTTGTCGGGGATTCCATGATGAGCTTGTGGAGGGGCAGGCTCAGTTTATCCTGTGCACTTGTCAAGGCCTTCTGCTTCTTCCAACTATAGAAAAATGTGCTGATCACTTTCTTGCACACTCCTGTGGCCCGGGAAACCCAAAGTTCTCTCTGAAAAATAAAAAGGGGAAAAATAATTACGTATGAGTTGCAATTATTCAATAGAAATAACATTCCATCTTCTGTAATTACAAAAATGTACAGCTTGGACACTGAATGTGATTACAAATGTAATCCATCTATAGATTTACATACAACTGTTGTGATTAAGAGATCTATGTTGCTTTAGAAAACGGGATCATTTATTGGGTAGTCCATTTATTATTGAAAGACAGAGGATAGATTCATATATTGAAAACAGGCTAGTATCAATTCTAAATAAAGCAATGTAATCTATGTAATGTTTGGATATTGCACACATTTACAAATATTATAGATTTGAATAGCTGTATATAACGTATAAAAAGGATCAGGCAGTGTAATCAGCTATAACTTTAAACAGAGGAGATAAGGAATACAATAGTTATTCTGCATTTAAGTTATGTTGTTTTTAAGTTACATTATTTTTCTATCTAGCTCTATGTGTTTTGGACGTTGAAACTTGCCAATAACAATGTGTAGCCTGTGTCTGAAACACCCTAGTCTTGTCCATTGTTCAGCTCCAATGCTTTGACCATGTCCGATCGATCCACTGTTGGTAGTCTTACATACTTGACACGACTCTTTCAAGCCCCAGGATGAAAGTGCCTCCCTCAGCCTAGCTGCAATTATTACTCTGGTGTGTTCGTCTGGGAAATAAGAGGTCTGAAGGCATTTGCTTTGCAGCTTCCAGTTGTCGTCAATGTAATGAATCGTGAGGCTAATGTATGGCTCTGTGGTCCGACTTGAACATAAGTCGGCAGTGGTAGAGAAGAATGCAGCGTTACGGATGTCGTTGGCAACTCTGTCCCGACATTCTGTGTAGAATTCTGGCAGACATGTTTTGCTGAAGTATTTACGGCTCGGGATCTCATATCTTGGGTCTAGAGTTTCAATCAACTTTCTGAAACCATCTTTCTCCACAGTTTGAATTGGTTCCATGTCTTTCACTATGTGATACGAATTTGCACTTGTTATCTCGTTACACATCTGGCTCTTCTTGTCATAGGGAGTACCACTAACGAATGATGCTTTGAGTGATAGCTGAGTGTGGGTCTGTCTTGAAGATGTCTAGGGACTTGCTCCGCTACTCCGGTGGTTTGTTGCACGCATTCTGGTAGATTCTTCATATTCGCGCACATGCAGGGTTTTCAGGTGGTAAAAATATTACTGGTGTTTCCACCTTTGGCCAGCACAATGCGTCGACACAACTTACACAGTACTGTTTATTGGTCGAGGTTGGATATCTTAAAGCCAAATCAGTTCCAAACGACAGAGGAGGCCCCTTTTATTCAAACCAATTCTTTGTTGTCCTGCAAATCAACTTCAATAGCGTTATTTTCCTTGTCTTCAGTCATCCTCAATGCTTGATTTTCAGACACTTTTGCTAACGAAAGGAGTTTACTTCACTAAATGTTCACTTTGCAGTTGCGCATGCTTGTTTGTTGACATTGGTTGGCAGGCAGATCGCGTGTAACGTTCATGCTTCTAGCTTTAGCTTTGCTAGAAAAGTCACAATTATTCAATAGAAATAACATTGCATCTGCTGTAATTAGAACAATTTACAGCTTGGACACTGAATGTGATTACAAATGTAATCCATCTATAGATTTACATACAACTGTTGTGATTAAGAGATCTATGTTGCTTTAGAAAACGGGATCATTTATTGGGTAGTCCATTTATTATTGAAAGACAGAGGATAGATTCATATATTGAAAACAGGCTAATGTATCAATTCTAAATAAAAGCAATGTAATCTATGTAATGTTTGGATATTGCACACATTTACAAATATTATAGATTTGAATAGCTGTATATAACGTATAAAAAGGATCAGGCAGTGTAATCAGCTATAACTTTAAACAGAGGAGATAAGGAATACAATAGTTATTCTGCATTTAAGTTATGTTGTTTTTAAGTTACATTATTAAAAATGCCTTATTTCATACATTTATTAATTTATCATGAAAAATCCATATCATGGCACAACGTCATACCGGTATTCACATTCATACGGGTATACCGCCCACCCCTAGTCCCTACTAGTATCCTACACTCAATAGTGAACAGATGTCAACCGGCAGTACAATTAAACCAAAACAGTTGTTTCTAGGGTTGGGATGACTTTAGGTCTCAGTGAAGGTGACATCACTGCATGTAGCTACGAACAAACTTACATCACCTACAGTATGCACAGTATGTCCCGAGATGTTGAGAAGGACTGCAATCACATGATTAATAAGATTTCAGTGGGAAAACCCCCCACAATAATTTGTATTAATGACAGAGATTTTAGATTGACCTTCCTTGTAGAAATATTTTCTTTAAGGCCTGTGTCTACTTCCAAAAGTGTGCCACAGCTATCTCTAATTTCTCTGTTCTCTTTTAGAAGTTTGCTTTTCAGATGACCTCTGACTTGCTCCAAAACTAAAGCAACCAAGAGCATTTCTCCTTTGAGAGGTAACATGGCTAACTTCAAAGTGCTTCCACTGACGTTCCATCACAGTCTCATTATCTCCAATGGACTGGGAACTGAGCAAGACCTTGGTTCTGAGATCGCACCCTCTCAGTACCCTTTCTCTATGTAGTGTCCAAGTCTATTAGACCACAGTGACATATGAAAATGAGGTCATGTATTATGGGCATTTCATATCTGTGGGATTCCTTTGGTTAGAGAATGAGGGCAGAGATGGGAGATGTCCAAGTCCCAGTGAGGATCATTAAAAAGAGAAACCAAGACCATGGGCCTTTCAGCTCTTTGCGCCATGAGACATGTTATGAAAAAATAGCTCTGAAACGGCTTTATACTTTCAAAAGATAATACATCTTAAACATAGTACCCTGTTCATTTCTTCATTGTGTCCTAAAAAGCTTTGGAAAGTAACATACTTTAAGGCCATTTTGTTAATGTAATGATAACTAGCTCAAGAAAATATAGCATCATCTAGAGAGATGACACCTTTGACTTGGGCAGTTCTCTCAGGTGCTTAATTGGATCACCCTGTTGCAGGAGAGATTAACTGCAATGCAGGAAATTTAACATTTGTAGTGTATTTGAGGTTGAAAAAGGCTTCTGAAGTTTGTAATTTCCGCTTTGAAATTTCAGACTTGATTTTCCTTTATGAAAAATGTATCAACCCCTACAAAAATGTCCATTAGTTATAATCCACATAATATTTCACATTTCCTATTGTTTCAGGATTTCCATTTGAATGAGAATCAGGCCTTATAGAAAAGGTTCCAAGGATGAAAAGGTCACAGTATTTGTACTGTAGTACACAACTGGAGTGCTACCATTGCAAGGCTGCTTTGTTGAGTTGGAGAGGAAGAAGACCCTATTTTCCGCTTTGAAACCTCCGTCTGTACTAGTATAGTATAATTCGAATTACCTTTACATTTCCTGAAACTTTGGGCATGCCTGCCAGTTTGTCTGTGGAAAAGGGAACCTTAACCTAATTCAGTCAACCATGGAAAGGGAAGAACAGATTTCAAAAAGATTGTCACAAAAAGATGAATCATAGTTGCTAGACAAGATATCATGATCAGAGTCTTTCCGTTTTAAAAAGAAAGCTACCGTGATGCAATTACTATATTTTCAAATCTGCCTGCTCCTGGGAACAGATGTAGTTCAAAGGACTGTATGATCATCGCCTTGTAGCACAACCATGAAGAACACAACACTTTGCAACAGATGCCTATCATTTGTCCTTTGAAAATGATATAGTATTGTATGACATTGAATAGTTCTGACCAGTAACTGTCAGCGAATAGAGTCATTTTTTTCTAATTTCCTGGTCTTCCATGGCATACTGTATTCCAGAGAAGTGGATTTGTCCTAAGGGGCTACAACCAATCGTGGAAGTTTAACAGCCACAACACTGATCTCTCAAAATGAACCTGATTCCCTTCTGGATCCCTGGTGAAATGACTAATTAATCAGTAATGTACTGACTGCACACGTAAACCAAGCAGCCCCTGCATCCACCCAGAACACATGTTAAGTGGTCCAGAGAGACTCACAGCTTGGACTTACTGTAGGTACTGTACAGTATAGGGAGTGAGTAAGGAACATCCCTCAGATATACAGGAAAAAGCTCTGATAAGTTGTAACAAGCCAACCACTCCCAGTATGACTGATCCCAGAGGACACAGCGGAGTCACTTCTCAGAGAATGATAGAAACCTTCCCTCTAACCCCGCATCAGCACTGCACAGCGCAGGGCTTGGCTGGTGATGGAGTGTTTGAGCAAGATACTGTTAACGTCCCTGGTTGTTTACGCTGCCTGGCCAACTGTATCCAGCAGAGGCTCCTTCTCTCCACATACCCCTTCTCAGGCATTGCTGTAATTCCTTGTCGGCATTAAGCCATTGGAGAGGAACAGCACCCCCAAAGACATGACAGCTCCCTTGGGCACACTCATTGTGAGCAAGCAGAGAACTCTGTGTGAATACAGATTACCTGGAATTGCATGTCTTTCTCAGTGACAGAGCCTCCCCCCACAACCCCCCTAGTCTCCCACCCCAGCTCCCCAGCACCTCCTCATCTTATACCACCCCACCCCACCCATGGCCTCCCGTGGGACACTATCCAACAATATCTCCTCAGCTCCTTATGACGGCAGGCACAAAGGCAGAGCCAGTCCTCTCCAAAGACCGCTGTGTCAACCCGGACGCTTTGTCTGAAATAATTAGGAGGTTTCATCAGCATCCAGGAACCCAGCGCCATCTGTTACCTGCTTAGCCAGGGTTGCCAATAATTGGCGGCTGTATTGTGAGAGTGCTTCACCTCCCCTGACACCCTCCTAGGATGTGGATGTCATAGAAGTCGTGTTTCCCAGGCCTTCTCACTTACGACCTCCTTTCTCCTTTCCTTCTCACTCTCTTGCTCTCAATGCTGTCTCAGTCACAACAAAGAGCTCTGATCCAGGAGCCATGGAGCGCAGCGGTACACAGTTCCCTTTGACTCACAGTACGATTCCACCAACAAAGAAGTCTGTCTGAGAAGTTTCAACATCCTTTGCCTACTTGTGAAAAAATAACTTGTTTTTTTTACTCCTAATGTGGAACTATCTGTGAGACACAGACTCATTTTCAGGTTTGATATTGGAGACTTTTTATACATTTAAGTGGCTTATTTATATATTTACATGATGCGTTGTTCGTGGAGGCTGCTTTGGTTTAATGAATTCAGTCACCCTGACGGAAATAGAGGTGGAATACAAATTTGGATCACATTTGTAAGAGTGCATCTTGATTATGTCTGTAACATGGAATTAGGTACGTGTTGAATAATGTATAATTCATATAAAGTTCTCATTTCAAGGAGCTTAGGAGTTTCCGCCCACTGATTTTAGAAACAAATCATGAAATGAGATAGCTGGGGTATGTAGATCCTCTCCACACTGTGAGATTAGAGGTGGTAGATGGTGTGTGTAGATATAGCTAGCTGATAATGACAATCTGTTATAACATGGAGGGGAAATTGATACCTAGCTAAATCTATGTATGACATCTCTTCTCTCCATGATCATTGTGTTAATTAAAGTGTCAGCACTTCTGTCTCCTATCACATTAACATCTGTCTCTGTGATTTACATCCATCTCTCTTCTCTAAACTCTGATTCACCAGTTAATGTGCAACCTAGCTGAGAAGACTTTTTATGCATCGCATACATTATCTTGCATAAAGACAAGCACTTTGTCATTGCTGTTATATGCGCCAAGTGTCATGCCGCTTGTCACCACAGGAGGCTCCCTCACACAGTACAGCCTCTGATATACTCTGCCTCTCCGTTTCATAATGCACAAGAAGTCTGCTTCCACGTAGCTTGGCCTGGAAGAAAAAAATGAAATGCCACTGTCATCACAGGAATGTTAGATACTCTAGCTCATAGCAGATGTTCATGTCCTGGTGGTCCAGGGACAATTCCTTGGGATAATAGCTTAAAATAATATGTCTCATGTGCTTCATAATTCCACATAATATAGGCTCTCTGTGGCAGTGTTATGACTTCAAATCACTCTGAAAATGGCAATGCTGCTTCAAATATCCCCTTTACATTCCAATGCAACATTGGGACACTTCATTGGAGCTTAAAGACCTGGTCCAGGAGAAGGACACTTCATTGGAGCTTAAAGATCTGGTCCAGGAGAGGGACACTTCATTGGAGCTTAAAGATCTGGTCCAGGAGAGGGACACTTCATTGGAGCTTAAAGATCTGGTCCAGGAGAGGGACACTTCATTGGAGCTTAAAGACCTGGTCCAGGAGAGGGACACTTCATTGGAGCTTAAAGACCTGGTCCAGGAGAGGGACACTTCATTGGAGCTTAAAGACCTGGTCCAGGAGAGGGACACTTCATTGGAGCTTAAAGACCTGGTCCAGGAGAGTGGCACTTTATTGGGGCTTCATGAGTAACAAGAGATCTAGAGCACTAATTAAACAGTCATCCTTCATGGTAGACAATCTCTGAGTATGGTTGTCATGGGAGAAAGAAGTAGCAGCAGCTGCATACCACCATCATGGACTGATAAAAATAAACATTTACATACCATGGTTGCCATGGTGCCGTGAGGAAGCAGTGTTGTTTTAAGTATTTTTATAGCAGTTTTGTAAATCAACTTTTTGTTTTTCATGACTTCTTGAGTGTTTCTGAGGTACAATATCTGATGGTTTTGACCCATGGAATTGCTGGACTAATGGCAAGTCAGTTTGCTTGTCTTGGCTAGGTAGTAGGCTAGCTAGCTGGCTATGCAAACTTTTGAATGATCAGTACAGCACTGGCTTTTATCCAGCTTTTTTCCACCTGCCGGGTCATTCCTACTCTGTCCCCAGGAAAAATCACTTCTGATTTAATGTAAAATGTGGATTCCAAAAGGCTTTACAGTACCTTCAGAAACTATTCACACCCCTTGACTGCCTGACTGAACAACACCATACCCTACAAAAAAAGATTGCCGCTTTTTAAAACTGCAATAAAGGTGCAGTAGCTTCAGTCGACTGGTATTTTGGACGTAGTAAAAAAACTTTAATTGTTGATGTAGTATTTGCAGCATACTGCAATTATACTGCATTCTGACTGCAATCTTTTTTTGTAAGAGATCTGAAGCTGTGGGAAGACCACTGCCCAAGACCTGTCAGATCCCTAGGTTTGATTTGTTTGTTTTAACAACGTCTTTGAGATTCTCTTTGTAAAGAAATGCGCTATATAAAAGACATCTATTATTATTATCATCACGTTTTTCCAGGGAACAGCTGAAGCTATTCCACAGAATTTAGAATCCACGTCAAGTGGCATGTGTCTATGAACTTTGAGTATTCATGTTTGAACATTCAATGTTATTGCCGTTCAAATATAAGGATCAATTAACACAAAAAATTGCCCTGCTATGATTCAACCTATGTGTGTGTGTGTGTGTGTGTGTGCGCGCGCGTGTGTGTGTGTGTGTGTGTGTGTGTGTGTGTGTGTGTGTGTGTGTGTGTGTGTGTGTGTGTGTGTGTGTGTGTGTGTGTGTGTGTGTGTGTGTGTGTGTGTGTGTGTGTGTGTGTGTGTGTGTGTGTGTGTGTGTGTGTGTGTGGAAGTGTTTAACTATTCTTGTGGGGACCAGAAGTCCCTACAAGAATAGTAAACAAACAAAAAGTTGACCAGCTGGGGACATTTTGTTAGTCCCCACAAGGTCAAATGCTATTTCTAGGGGGTTTAGGGTTAAGGTTAGAATTAGTGTTAGGGTTAGAATTAAGTTAAATATTAAGGTTAGGAGCTAGGGTTAGTTTTAGGGTTAGGAGCTAGGGTTAGGTTTAGGGTTAGGATAAAGTTATCGGTTTTTGGGTTAGGGTTAGGGTTAGGGTTAGTGTTAGGGTTAGGGTTAGGGTTAAGGTTAGGTTAGGGTTAGGGTAAGAGTACGGGTTAGGGTTAGTGTTAGGTTTAGGGTTAGGGGTTAGGGAAAATAGGATTTTGAATGGGACTGAATTGTATGTCCGCACAAGGTTAGCTGTACAAGACTGTGTGTGTGTGTGTGTGTGTGTGTAGATGTGAGCATATGGCATGTTTGTGTGCATATGTTCATTTACATGTAGGTATAGGCATACTAATATCTAGAATAAGTGTACATCCTTAACTCCCTGTATTTATCACAGACACTCCTTAACTCCCTGTGTTTATCACAGACACTCCTTAACTTCCTCTGTTTATCACAGACACTCCTTAACTCCCTGTGTTTATCACAGACACTCCTTAACTCCCTGTGTTTATCATAGATACTCCTTAACTTCCTGTGTTTATCACAGACACTCCTTAACTTCCTGTGTTTATCACAGACACTCCGTAACTTCCTGTGTTTATCACAGACACTCCTTAACTTCCTGTGTTTATCACAGACACTCCTTAACTCCCTGTGTTTAACACAGACACTCCTTAACTTCCTGTGTTTATCACAGACACTCCTTAACTCCCTGTGTTTAACACAGACACTCCTTAACTCCCTATGTTTAACACAGACACTCCTTAACTTCCTGTGTTTATCACAGACACTCCTTAACTCCCTGTGTTTAACACAGACACTCCTTAACTCCCTGTGTTTATCACAGATACTCCTTAACTTCCTGTGTTTATCACAGACACTCCTTAACTTCCTGTGTTTATCACAGACACTCCTTAACTCCCTGTGTTTATCACAGACACTCCTTAACTCCCTGTGTTTAACACAGACACTCCTTAACTTCCTCTGTTTATCACAGACACTCCTTAACTCCCTGTGTTTATCACAGACACTCCTTAACTCCCTGTGTTTATCATAGATACTCCTTAACTTCCTGTGTTTAACACAGACACTCCTTAACTTCCTGTGTTTATCACAGACACTCCGTAACTTCCTGTGTTTATCACAGACACTCCTTAACTTCCTGTGTTTATCACAGACACTCCTTAACTCCCTGTGTTTAACACAGACACTCCTTAACTTCCTGTGTTTATCACAGACACTCCTTAACTCCCTGTGTTTAACACAGACACTCCTTAACTCCCTATGTTTAACACAGACACTCCTTAACTTCCTGTGTTTATCACAGACACTCCTTAACTCCCTGTGTTTAACACAGACACTCCTTAACTCCCTGTGTTTATCACAGATACTCCTTAACTTCCTGTGTTTATCACAGACACTCCTTAACTTCCTGTGTTTATCACAGTGTCACGGCTGTCGCTCTCCTCATCCTCGGACGAGGTGAGGAGAGAAGGATCTTCAGACCAAAATGCAGCAGTTGGAAAATATGCCATCTTCTTTTATTTTAACACGAAGATGAACACGACACAAAAACACTTTAACAAAATAACAAAACGACCGTGAAGCTACAAACGTTGTGCACAAACATACAGGCTACTAACGTTCTTACATAGACAATTACCCACAATCAATGAGAGCCTATGGCTACCCTAAATAAGGCTCCCAATCAGAGACAACCGAAATCAGCTGTCTCTAATTGGGAACTCATTCAGGTAACCATAGACTCTCCTAGATAACTAACCAACATAGACAACGCTAGACATATACACTCAACACAAAACCATCTACTACACCCCATAACCCCTTTACCAAATAAACACCCAAAACCAACAAAACATAAACATTCCCCATGTCACACCCTGACCTAACTAAAATAATCAAGAAAACAAAGAATAATAAGGCCAGGGCGTGACATAACCCCCCCCTTGAGGCGCGAACTCCGGGCGCACCATACACAGTCTAGGGGAGGGTCTGGGTGGGCTTCCATCCACGGTGGCGGCTCCGGCTCTGGTCGCGGTCCCCACGTCACCACAGTACCTAAACACCTCCTAGGCTTCCTCCAAACGACTCCCCTCCACCTTAACCCCATTGCATTCAGGGGCAGTTCCGGACTAAGGGGCAGTACCAGGGTAAGAGGCAGTACCAGGGTCAGGGGCAGTACTAGGGTCAGGGACAGTACCAGGGTCAGGGGCAGCACCAGGGTAAGGGGCAGCACCAGGGTAAGGGGCAGCACCAGGATAAGGGGCAGCTCCGGACTGAAGAATGGCAGCTCCGGACTGAGGGACTGCAGCTCCGGACTGAAGGACTGCAGCTCCGGACTGAGGGATGGCCCATGGCTGGCTGACGGATCTGGCTGCTCATGGCTAGCTGACGGATCTGGCTGCTCATGGCTAGCTGACGGATCTGGCTGCTCATGGCTAGCTGACGGATCTGGCTGCTCATGGCTAGCTGACGGATCTGGCTGCTCATGGCTAGCTGACGGATCTGGCTGCTCATGGCTAGCTGACGGATCTGGCTGCTCATGGCTGGCTGACTGATCTGGCTGCTCCTGTCTGGTTGGCGGCTCTGGCAGATCCTGTCTGGTTGGCGGCTCTGGCAGATCCTGTCTGGTTGGCGGCTCTGGCAGATCCTGTCTGACGGACGGCTCTAGCGGCTCCTGTCTGGCTGGCGGCTCTAGCGGCTCCTGTCTGGCGGACGGCTCAGTGGGCTCATGGCAGACGGGCGGCTTTGCAGGCTCATGGCAGACGGGCGGCTTTGCAGGCTCATTGCAGACGGATGGCTCAGATGGCGCTGGGGAGACGGATGGCTCAGATGGCGCTGGGGAGACGGATGGCTCAGATGGCGCTGGGGAGACGAGCAGTTCAGTCATCGCTGTGCAGACGGCAGACTCCTGCCGGCTGAGGCGCACTGTAGGCCTGGTGCGTGGTGCCGGGACTGGTGGCACCGGGCTGGGGACACGCATCTCAGGGCTAGTGCGGGGAGCAGGAACAGGGCATACTGGACCCTGGGGACGCACATTAGGCCTAGTGCGTGGGGCCGGAACTGGTGGTACCGGACTGGGGACACGCATCTCAGGGCTAATGCGGGGAGCAGCAACAGGATGCACAGGACTCTGGAGACGCACAAAAGGCTTAGTGCGTGGTGCCGGAATTGGTGATACCGGGCTGGAGACACGCACCATAGGACGAGTGCGTGGAGGAGGAACAGGGCTCTGGAGACACACTGGAAGCCTGTTACGTGGTGTAGGCACTGGTGGCACTGAACTGGGGCGGGGAGGTGGCGCCGGAAATACCGGACCGTGCAGGCGTATTGGCTCCCTTGAGCATTGAGCCTGACCAACCTTACCTGGTTGAATGCTCCCCGTTGCCCGACCAGTGCGGGGAGGTGGAATAACCCGCACCGGGCTATGTAGGCGAACCGGGGACACCATGCGTAAGGCTGGTGCCATGTAAACCGGCCCGAGGAGACGCACTGGTGGCCAGATATGTAGGGCCGGCTTCATGACATCCGGCTCAATACTCAATCTAGCCCTGCCAGTGCGGGGAGGTGGAATAACCCGCACCGGGCTATGCACACGTACAGGAGACACCGTGCGCTCTACTGCGTAACACGGTGTCTGCCCGTACTCTCGCTCTCCACGGTAATTACAGGGAGTAGGCGCAGGTTTCCTACCTGACCTCGCCACTCTCCCTTTAAGCCCCCCCCAAAGAATTTTTTTGGGTTTTCCCACAGGCTTCCTACCGCTTCGTCGTGCTGCCTCCATTCGCCGGTATCCCTCCTCGCACTGCGCCAGAGAATCCCAGGCGGGCTCCGGCACTCTCCCTGGGTTGATCGCCCACCTGTCGATCTCCTCCCACGTAGTGTAGCCCAGATCCTTTGTAGGTTCCCTTTCCTGTCTCCGAGCTAGCTCCTCATATCGCCGCCTCTCTGCTTTCGCTGCCTCCAGCTCAGCTTTGGGGCGGTTATATTCTCCTGGTACCTCCCGGTCTAAAATTTCCTCCCATGTCCATGAATCCTTGTATTTCTCCTGTTGCCGCTGGTCATGCCGCTTGGTCCTATGGTGTGTAATTCTGTCACGGCTGTCGCTCTCCTCATCCTCGGACGAGGTGAGGAGAGAAGGATCTTCAGACCAAAATGCAGCAGTTGGAAAATATGCCATCTTCTTTTATTTTAACACGAAGATGAACACGACACAAAAACACTTTAACAAAATAACAAAACGACCGTGAAGCTACAAACGTTGTGCACAAACATACAGGCTACTAACGTTCTTACATAGACAATTACCCACAATCAATGAGAGCCTATGGCTACCCTAAATAAGGCTCCCAATCAGAGACAACCGAAATCAGCTGTCTCTAATTGGGAACTCATTCAGGTAACCATAGACTCTCCTAGATAACTAACCAACATAGACAACGCTAGACATATACACTCAACACAAAACCATCTACTACACCCCATAACCCCTTTACCAAATAAACACCCAAAACCAACAAAACATAAACATTCCCCATGTCACACCCTGACCTAACTAAAATAATCAAGAAAACAAAGAATAATAAGGCCAGGGCGTGACACACAGACACTCCTTAACTCCCTGTGTTTATCACAGACACTCCTTAACTTCCTCTGTTTATCACAGACACTCCTTAACTCCCTGTGTTTATCACAGACACTCCTTAACTCCCTGTGTTTATCATAGATACTCCTTAACTTCCTGTGTTTATCACAGACACTCCTTAACTTCCTGTGTTTATCACAGACACTCCGTAACTTCCTGTGTTTATCACAGACACTCCTTAACTTCCTGTGTTTATCACAGACACTCCTTAACTCCCTGTGTTTAACACAGACACTCCTTAACTTCCTGTGTTTATCACAGACACTCCTTAACTCCCTGTGTTTAACACAGACACTCCTTAACTCCCTATGTTTAACACAGACACTCCTTAACTTCCTGTGTTTATCACATACACTCCTTAACTCCCTGTGTTTAACACAGACACTCCTTAACTCCCTGTGTTTATCACAGACACTCCTTAACTCCCTGTGTTTAACACAGACACTCCTTAACTCCCTGTGTTTAACACAGACACTCCTTAACTCCCTGTGTTTAACACAGACACTCCTTAACTCCCTGTGTTTATCACAGACACTCCTTAACTTCCTGTGTTTATCACATACACTCCTTAACTCCCTGTGTTTAACACAGACACTCCTTAACTCCCTGTGTTTATCACAGACACTCCTTAACTCCCTGTGTTTATCACAGACACTCCTTAACTCCCTGTGTTTAACACAGACACTCCTTAACTCCCTGTGTTTAACACAGACACTCCTTAACTCCCTGTGTTTATCACAGACACTCCTTAACTCCCTGTGTTTAACACAGACACTCCTTAACTCCCTGTGTTTATCACAGACACTCCTTAACTCCCTGTGTTTAACACAGACACTCCTTAACTCCCTATGTTTATCAACAAGCAGCGATTTCTGACTGTGGGCCAAGCTGGCGGTCTGGGCTCGGGGCCGTTACCCTGCACTCACTGACGGGCTCTGATAGCTATTAAGCCCCCTCACAGACTAGTGCTTAGTCCTCTGTGAGCACAGAGAGGCTGGTGATGGACAGCTTCCCATTAGCCAGTCCGATGGAGAGGAAGCCTTCCTCCACTGCTGCATGTTAATCGGCTGGGATGTGTCTGGATGGGAGTCAGAGTGCACTCTCTTTGTGAGGGATGAGATCCCTATGATTATACAGCCATTTACAATGGATATTGAGCATATTTGCAGTCATGTTAAAGTACTGTGCTGTGTCATTCAGCATGGTTTGAATCAGTGTAGGCTAAGTGGGCTGAACCACAACCTACAGTTGAAATAGGTGTCAAAAGTGAAAGTGTTCAAAACATAGTCAGCACATTCACAAAATCCCTGACTTGATCAGTTTTTGGCCTTAATTCTCAAATATAATTTTACTCCTTTGTACGGGTAAGCAATTAAAATATAAATATTAGTTGGTTTTGATGGTTTTCAAAATGGTTTCTGAATAGATTTTCATACAGTTCTCATACAGTTCTCATTAAAGTATTAGCTAAAACATTGTCTTGTGCTTCTTTTCATGACATTCACAGGGGGCGCCATGGGATTTATTTAAGATACTCCTTCAGACAGTTTCCGAAGATGGGCAGGGACTCCTATGTCCTGACATTAGTCAGAAGCTTGTTCCACCATTGAGGTGCCTGGACTGAGAAGCGCGTTGACTGGGCTGACTGGGAGCTGACAACTGTACGGGTGGGAGTGCCAAGAGGTGGCAGAATGGAGCGCTCGGGTTGGGGTGTAGGGTTTGAGCAGAGCCTGAAGGTAGGGAGGGGCACTTCCCCTTGCTGCTCCGTAGGCAAGCACCAGGGTCTTGAAACGGATGCAAGCTTAGACTAGAAGCCAGTGGAGTGTGTGGAGGAGTGTGGTGACATAGGGGAACATGAGAAGGTTGAATACCAGGCAGGCTGTGGCGTTCTGGATAAGTTGCACGGGTTTGATGACACAAGCGGGGAGCCCACAATGCCACTGAACAGGCCTTCTTCTGTGAGGAGTCCCACACTGCATCATACTGGTTATAATCCCCAGGTCATTCATTTTGACTGCTCATAAAAAATATATATCACTCTGCCATTTTTAAAGTCATGACCGCCTCAAGTCTTGACTTTTCCTAAATAAGTCTATATAAACAATTTGTCGGTGTCAGAATCTTAATATCACAAACATAACTGGAGTTATAACCAGTTTTAGGAGGGCATGTCATGTTTTTAATGGTTTCCCCTATTGCCTCTCCTTCTTCCGACAGTTGAAAGTGCAGTGCCCAGCTGATAATCACCTTGATAATTGCCTCGAAACTGAACCTAAACTATATCAAAATTAATTTCACACATATAACAACAGATTAAATAAATGAAGTAAAGTATGATGTGGAGAAAGTGGGAGAATGGAGTTGATGAGCGAGGGGAAGCGATGCATAACTAGGAATGAAAAACAGGGCGGGCCATTCTATCGTATTGATCCATTCTAATTATAGGCCTAATCTCAAAATGGTTTGTACCCTATATCAGTTCACCCAATCAAAGCAGTCTTATTAGTCTACTCTGGCCTACTTGGAGTATGCTACAAAGTGAGAGCGTGCGTAATTGAACATGCTAAATGGATTTCAATATCTGGGAAAAGGTCCACATCGTGCAGCAGGTGAGCAAATGTTGGAGTATATGGTGATGAGGCTGGTGGAACCTTACATTGGCAATGGGAGCAATGTCACCATGGACAATTTCTTCACTTCACGGTCATTGGCCGGCGCCATGAACAGTGAGTCGGGAGTATGGGATCAATATAATGCCAAATGTATTCGCAAATGTAAATCATCAATCCACAAATATAAATCACTTTCCACAAATGTAAATCACCAATCCACAAATATAAATCACTTTCCACAAATGTAAATCACCAATCCACAAATGTAAATCACTTTCCACAAATGTAAATCACCAATCCACAAATGTAAATCATTTTCCACAAATGTAAATCACTTTCCACAAACGTAAATCACCAATCCACAAATGTAAATCACTTTTCACAAATGTAAATCACCAATCCACAAATGTAAATCACCAATCCACAAATGTAAATCACCAATCCACAAATGTAAATCACAATCCACAAATGTAAATCACTTTTCACAAATGTAAATCGCTGTCCAATGCAATGTCCAATGTCAAATCCTGCGAAAAGTCAGGTGACCTAAGCGCTTCCAAATATGGAGTTGCAGGTTTGCCATATCTGTCATGTTTGCGCAAATCTTTATGGCAGTCATTTTACTTAAGGCCTTCGAATTACAAATACAAATTAAAAGGTGTTTGTTTGTGGATAGGAATTTACATTTGGGGATAGCGATTTACATTTGTGCAAAGTGATTTACATTTGCAAATAAATTTGGCATGATATTGATCTCATACGGGAGCTCCCTCCCTCTGCGCAAAATAAGGCACCAATGCAGTGGATGTATTCCACAATGGTGCTGAAGAATGACAAGACAACAGACACAATAAAGAGCAAACCGGAGACTAGTATGCACTACAACCAAACAAAGGTATGTCAGAGTGTGTCAAGCAAGTGAAAGTTTCAAAGATTTGTGCCAACTGTTAGGACAAGGGATAACAGCTAAATTACATCCAACTGATGCTATTGTGTGAAGATGCACAAAAGCACGAGCTGACAATAATTGACCATTTTGACTGCTGTCATATTGACACTTATATTCATTGTAATGCCATTTATGAATTTGTGCCCACTCACTATTTATCTATTTATCAACCAAATGATTATTTTTGCTATAGCATATATGAAATGTATGAATTACACTGTTAGAATGTTGCAGTCAGAATGACTTGACTGGGTCACTCGAGGCCCAATGGTTCTAGTGTTAATCCTGTTCACCTGTCACTCTTTTAACCTGACCAGTGCACCTTCATATTTCAACTCCTCCAATGGTCCTTTGAGCCGGATAGGATGATAACAAGCATGAGAAAATCCCCTTTAACTGATTGCAATGCTCAGATTTGAGGTGAGACAGCCATCCATTCTGATGTATGTGAAATGGGGGTGTTAAAGCAAGTAATGATTCCCTTCACTAATGGCAGCAACTTTTTAAACGTAAATCAAGGCAATATTGTATAAAGAAATTAGTTACATAAAAATCAGTGTGAATGATTGAAGCCACGAGTAAGAGTCAGTCATGTATTTATCTGTTCTACCCCTGCCTGTGTCTGTGCCAAACCAAGTGGCTCCTAATTGAGGCCTAGCGACGAAAGCCAATTATGTTATCACAAAGGGGGGCTAGTCAAGATAATTCTACATATCCATGCACTCACTTTTACTTAAATTGACTTTAATTGCAATTATCTAGACTATCCATTAATTGCATTTTACTTTCCTAGGATCATGGTGGATTTTTGTGTCTGCACACATCCAAATCCACACGCACACTTGGACTGCCGGGGACTGCTATGTATGTCTGTTCTACTGAAGTAATCCATTGACAGAACGTAAACCTAGTTTACAGAGGGTGAAAAGGTGTAGTTTTAAATGGCATATGAGCCATGTGTTTACCATGAATTCACCCCTGGTTCTCCCCTTTGGTGTGACCATGTTGCCTGATTTTTCAGCCCCCACTACGAACAGATTGCCCTATAGCAGTGGTTCCCAACTCAGGTCCTCCAGTACCCCTAACAGTACACATTTTTGTTCAAGCCCCAGTCAAACACACCTAATTTAACTTAGAATCAGGTGTGTAGAATCAGGTGTGCTTGTCTGGGGCCACAATATAAATGTGTACTGTTGGGGAAACTGGAGGACCAGAGTTGCGAACCACTGCTCTATAGGCCAATGCACTATTTGATACTACCTCCTTTGTTGCCACCGAATACGTCCCCTGATGTGTTCTCTCCTTGTATGTAGTTAATTATTCAATGTTTGTACAGTATTTTTTTTTAATCAATGGACATTTGTGTTATATGAAAAAGCATTCAATCCTCACCCCATTTCGATTACAAATTTTTTGAGGAAAATACTTTTTTATAATAAAATATTTGTAAACTAACAAAATCTAATTCCTAATGTGATGAGTAGCCTAAGCATAGAATAAGATTGGGTAACAGGAGTCACTGCAGCCAAATAGAATGTAAATACATGTGCCATAATTATATAATTACTCCTGTCTATACATAAATAAATGAAATCATTTTAAATACTTCACAAGAGGCATCCCAAGTGGCGCAGCGGTCTAAGGCACTGATCAGTGCTAGAAACGTCATTACAGATCTGTGTCGCACCGGCCGCAACTGGGAGAACGATGAGGTGGCGCACAATTGGCCCAGCGTCATCCGGGTTAGGGGAGAGTTTGGCCAGCTGGGATGTCCTTGTCCCATCACTCTCTAGCGACTCCTTGTGGCAACCACGCGCATGGATGCTGGCTTCGGTCACCAGCTGTACGGTGTTTCCTCCGACACATTGGTGCGGCTGGCTTCTGGGTTAAGCGAGCAGTGTGTCAAGAAGCAGTGCGGCTTGGTGGGGTCGCATTTCAGAGGACACATGGCCCCCGACCTTCGCCTCTCCCGAGTCCACAGGGGAGTTGCAGCAATGGGACAAGACTGTAACTACCAATTGGGGAGGAAAAAATGGGTAAAAAGTACACAAAAAAACTTCACCAGAGAGCATGTACTTTGTACTTTGAAGCACCTTTGGCAGCAAATACAGCCAAGTCTTCTTGGACATGACGCTACATGCTTGGCACACCTGTATTTGGGGAGTTTCTCCCATTCTTCTCTGAAGTTCCTCTCAAGCTCTGTCAGGTTGGACGTGCAACATTGCTGCACACCTATTTTCAAGTCTCTCCAGATGTTTGATTGGGTACAAGTCCGGGCTCTGGCTGGGCCACTCAAGGACATTCAGAGACTTGTCCCGAAGCCATTCCTGTGTTGTCTTGGCTGTGTGCTTAGGGTTGTTGTCATGTTGGAAGGTGAACCTCAGCCCCAGTCTGAGGTCCCGAGCCCTCTGGAGCAGGTTTTCATCAAGGATCTCTCTGTACCTTGCTTCGTTCATCTTTGCCTTGATCCTGACTAGTCTCCTGGTCCTTGCCGCTGAAAAACATCCCCACAGCATGATGCTGCCACCACCATGCTTCACTGCAGGGATGGTGCCAGGTTTCTGCCAGATGTGACACTTGGCATTCAGGCCAAAGAGTTCAATCTTGGTGTCCTGTTGGTTGTGTACCCCTAAGAGAGTCTTGTTTCTCATGGTCTGAGAGTCTTTAGGGGCCTTTTGGCAAACTCCAAGTGGGCTGTCATATTCCTTTTACTAAGGAGTTGCTTCCGTCTGGCCACTCTACCATTTTAATCCATTTTAGAAGAAGGCTGTATCATAACAAAATTTGGAAAAAGTCAAGGGGTACTTTCTGAATGCACTGTATGCAGTCATTGGGCCAGACCCAGTTGATTGATTTGATACGATGTTGCAATTCAATAAGGATATCAGATTGAAAGGGAGGCAGACAGGCAGGGTAGCGGGATGAATGCGATTAAAAGAATCTCCATTTTCATCAGGATATTTTCTGTTTTTATTTGTCGGCTTTATGTATTTTTACTTAGTTGACAATGGAAGTTATAGGCCTACTGCGACATTAGCCTATAGGCTATCTCTTAGTTTCATTTCTTTAGCCGCCAATGACTCACAGTGAATCAATGTGTCCATATGGCAGAGGCTGGTGCTCTCGCATTAGTGGAATCAAAATTTTGATATTTTTATTATCTTAATTCAGATTTGTATTATTAACCACATGACAATCATTTGGAGAAACTAAAACGTTATTATTGAAATGAAACTGTTCCATGAAAATGTGCATATGAAAATCATCATTGGCACGCAGATCGGTAGAAATGGCAGGATAAATTGTAAGCTTCCCCAAACTTTAAACTCCACCGTCTAGGAATAGACTGTTGTAAACAGAGTGCACATTTCTTCGTACTGTATAATACAAATGGGGGTGTTTGAGAGAGAGACTGTACTTATCTCACACTAAACTGACTATCGTACAGCAGGACCTGTGTCCAACTCCAAATCCCCACATCGGAATAGATAAGAGCACATCATGAGGTCACCGCCTACAAAACAGAGCTGAGAGCTCTCCATGCAGAATGGGGCTCATATATAAATATCCTATGTTTGTTTCTGTCCCCTACCCCAATCCCATGATCATTTATATAAAAAATGCAACGGAAAATTGCTCTTCCAGCACCCATATTTCCCGCGGCTATGAAAAGAATACAAACCCTTTCCCACTAACACTACATGAAGGAACACTCTATATATTGGCAAAGCTCCATGGGTCTAAGGTAAAAAAATTGATTTTTTTTCCTGTTCTAAAGATGCCTACACCTTACGGTACTGAACAGCGTGACCTTGAAAGAAAACTGAAGTAAATGTTTTGGGTAATGCTCTCCTGATTTTAAATATTTCCAGTGAATGGTTACCTATGCCCACCGACCCAAAGTCAGAGCCCTATGAACCATGGGATGATCTAACTGAACACGTTCACAGCTGCTGAGGAAGTGTGGAAGCAGCTCCCGGCCTGGCAGGCAGCAGAATTGCCGGTACATGATTTTGTCCCTGTTGGAGGCCTTTTTAAATCCCTGACAATTGCCATTAGGAGGAGTAGAGGCCTTAACTGTCGAGACACGCAGCAGGTAGGGACAGGTGTCTTTATCTTATACGAAAGCCTTCTTACAATGGGAGTCATCCCACTGCAAAAAATCACCGGACAAAATTGGGTGATTTGAAGCAGTGCACTCATGATGGGGAAGGATTGCATTGTATTGTGGACTGTGTGTTTGAGGAAGCGGGAACATTCAGGCATTGGTATTAATGTAAGGACCAATTGTTACTGTGAATGAGATACATTTTTCTTACTGCTCTATGCAGGTTTCTCTTCATGCTCCTCCATCTGTTCATGAAGTGATAATCGTAAGAATGGTTGTGCTATGTGGGACAAAAGCGTGTTGTTTTTTACTAGTGAGGCAGAAGAGAAATAAGATCTCTCTCTCATCCTCCGTATGGCCCGATCTGCTCATCTTCATATCTGTGTTCCTATATCCAGAAATAGTCTGCAGTGGATGGTGTAGACATAATTAAACACCTTACTCTTCAGTATACATCATAAAACTGCCGATGAAAACATGTAGGAAAGGTATAATCTTGACAGGGATCAAAACAGACCAAGCAGCCTGAATGTAAAAGACAGAGGGTGTATTACGACGCCATCATAAAGGACATTTCAATAGAATGTGTCATGTGGTATTATATTTAGTTGAGTTTTATTGTCCTCTACATATGCCTGAATTGTTGTGTCGTTGTATAAGTTATTGGGCTCTGCAAACAGCTGCTCTGAACCTCAACTTGAAAACTCGACCACATTATCAGTGTCTGTTGTACTTTGCCAATGCGAAGAGTCAATTTCTTGTGATATTGAGATGCCATAGCTGACTGCACCGTTGGACCCTTCATTGATGTACTGTTTGCTAACACGTCTGCCCCTAGCAAAGGATGTGTAAATAAGGCCCTCCATCTTCCCCAAGTAAAACTTTTAGCTCGGTCAGCAGCCGCAGTGGCCCGCAGCTCACATCGTTAACGGCCCCAACTTTGATCTCCAGGATGGAATTGATCTTTCCCCCGCCTCTCACCCAACGGAGATAACCATCTGCAGGGTGGAGCAGGCAGAGTAGGCCGCCCTTCCCTCCTTCTGAAGCTAGCTACAGTCTCGCTGTTATCTGGCAGCAGTCCAAGCCAGGTGCGCCATCAGTCCCAGGGCCATTCTCCTCAGATCTCCCTCAGATGTCTCCCCTCCCCTCTCCCCTCACTAACACCCTCCCAAGGTCCTACAGCAAGATTAAAGAGTTGCTCTGAGAAGTTAAAAGCCCCTAATGGAACATCGACATACAAGTACAGAACGAAAGAAAGTTAGAAGTTCACCCGTTGACTTTGGAATTGGAAATATTTCTGCAAGCAACAATAATAATGCTGATGTCAACAATAAATCCCATTGTTTTTGAGAAGTGGAGCCTTGTTACAGGATCTAACACATAGTCCAGTGACTAAACTGAACCACATTTTACTCTCAATGTGGTAACCATCCCAATAACAGACATGCGTGACTTTTTTTGCAGAGCTAATTCAAATTATTCTCCCAACTCCCTTGTGATGGATGACTCACTGAAGTTTTTGCAAGTAAGTTATTATTCAACATGACATCACCACTGAAAGAATCCATGAACAAGCCAATAAGATGTTTTGTTTTGTTCTTTCCCATATTAAGATCACCACACGTCCTGACAGATCATCCAAAAAGCTTTTGACCTTGGCTAATTATCATTCTTTTGAAAACCCATCTTGCCCCTGGGCTCGACACCAGCATAATTTAGAATAACACCGCTACCCCAGCAGCACATAGTGCAGGTGTCACGTTCCTGACCTATTTCTGTTAGTTGTATGTGTTAGTTGGTCAGGACGTGAGTTTGGGTGGGCATTCTATGTTGTCTGTTTCTATGTTGGTTTAAGGGTTGCCTGGTATGGCTCTCAATTAGAGGCAGGTGTTTGGCGTTCCTCTAATTGAGAGTCATATTTAGGTAGATTGTTTCACAGTGTTCGTTGTGGGTGGTTGTCTCCTGTGTCAGTGTTTGTCGCACCATACGGGACTGTTCGGTTTGTGTTGTACATCGTCATTTTATGTGTAGGCTATTTTCCCTGTTCGTGCGTTCTCGTGTTTAATGTAAGTTTGTCGTTCAGGTCTGTCTACTCCGTTTGTTGTTTTGTTAGTTTATAGTGAAGTTCGTGTTTTCGTCTTGTCTTTAATAAATATTATGTGTTCACAACCCGCTGCGCCTTGGTTCCCTCAATACTCCTCCTTTTCGGTTGAAGAGGAGGAGGACCACCGTTACAGAACCACCCACCAATCCAGAATCAAGCAGCGGTGTAAACGGAGTAAGGGACAGCGCAAGAAGGAGGAATGGACTTGGGACGATGTATTGGACGGTAAAGGTTGCTACACATGGGAGGAGATCCTGGCTGGAAGGGATCGCCTCCCATGGGAACAGCTGGAGGCACTGAGGAGAGCAGAGGCAACCGGAGAAGGGAACCGGAGTTATGAGGGGACGCATCTAGCACTGAAGCCCGAAAAGCCCGTGAGTACCACCCAAAAATTTCTTGGGGGGGGGCTAAGAGGTAGTGGGTCAAGGGCAGGTAGGAGACCTGCGCCCACTTACCAGGCTAACCGTGGAGAGCGGGAGTACGGGCAGACACCGTGTTACGCAGTAGAGCGCACGGTGTCTCCTGTACGTGTGCATAGCCCGGTGCGGGTTATTCCACCTCCCTGCACTGGTAGGGCTAGATTGGGCATTGAGCCAGGTGTCATGAGGCCGGCTCAACGCGTCTGGTCTCCAGTGCGTCTCCTCGGGCCGGCATACATGACACCTGCCTTACGCATGGTTTCCCCGGTTCGCCTACATAGCCCGGTGCGGGTTATTCCACCTCCCCGCACTGGTCGGGCGACCGGGAGCATTCAACCAGGTAAGGTTGGGCAGGCTCAATGCTCAAGAGAGCCAGTACGCCTGCACGGTCCGGTATTTCCGGCGCTACCTTTTCGCCCCAGCCCAGTACCACCAGTGCCTACACTACGCACCAGGTTTCCAGTGCGTCTCCAGAGCCCTGTTCCTCCTCCACGCACTTTTCCTATGGTGCGTGTATCCAGTTCGGTGCCTCCAGTTCCGACAACACGCACTAAGCCTCCTGTGCGTCTCCAGAGCCCTGTACGCACTGTTCCTTCTCCCCGTACTCGTCCTGAGGTGCGTGCACTCAGCCCGGTGCCACCAGTGCCGGTACCACGCACCAGGCCTATAGTGCGCTTTGAGAGGTCAGTGTGCCCTGTCCCTGCTCCCCGCACTAGCCTGAAGGTGCGTGTCTCCAGTCCGGTGCCTCCAGTTCCGGCACCACGTACCAGGCCTACAGTGCGTCTCAGCCGGCCAGAGTCTGCCGTCTCCCCAACGGCGCCTGAACTGTCCGTCTGCCAAGCGCCGCATGAACTGCCCGTCGGTATTGAGCCTTCAAAGCCGCCCGTCTGCCATGAGCCTGCAAAGCCGCCCGTCTGCCATGAGCCTACAGAGCCTTCCGCCAGACAGGAGCCGCTAGAGCCTTCCGCCAGACAGGAGCCGCTAGAGCCTTCCGCCAGACAGGAGCAGCCAAAGCCTTCCGCCAGACTGGATCAGCCAGAGCCATCCGTCTCCGCAGCGCCGTCTGAGCCATCCGTCTCCGCAGCGCCGTCTGAGCCATCCGTCTCCCCAGCGCCATTTGAGCCATCCGTCTCCGCAGCGCCATCTGAGCCATCCGTCTCCCCAGCGCCGTCTGAGCCATCCGTCTCCCCAGCGCCGTCTGAGCCATCCGTCTCCCCAGCGCCGTCTGAGCCATCCGTCTTCCCAGCGCCGTCTGAGCCATCCGTCTGTCCCGAGCCATTAGAGCCGCCCGTCTGTCCCGAGCCGTCAGAGCC
The DNA here is from genome assembly GCF_045679555.1 of Salvelinus alpinus. NCBI lineage: Eukaryota > Metazoa > Chordata > Actinopteri > Salmoniformes > Salmonidae > Salvelinus > Salvelinus alpinus. Next base: position 45,100,998 of record NC_092098.1, on the reverse strand, counting down.
GATAGTCAGTCAGGAGCCGCTAGAGCCAGTCGTCAGTCAGGATCTGCCAGAGCCGCCAACCAGACAGGATCTGCCAGAGCCGCCAACCAGACAGGATCTGCCAGAGCCGCCAACCAGACAGGATCTGCCAGAGCCGCCAACCAGACAGGATCTGCCAGAGCCGCCAACCAGACAGGATCTGCCAGAGCCGCCAACCAGACAGGATCTGCCAGAGCCGCCAACCAGACAGGATCTGCCAGAGCCGCCAACCAGACAGGATCTGCCAGAGCCGTCAGTGAGCCATGAGCGTCCAGAGCCGTCAGCCAGCCATGAGCGTCCAGAGCCGTCAGCGAGCCATGAGCGTCCAGAGCCGTCAGTGAGCCATGAGCGTCCAGAGCCGTCAGTGAGCCATGAGCGTCCAGAGCCGTCAGTGAGCCATGAGCGTCCAGAGCCGTCAGCCAGCCATGAGCGTCCAGAGCCGTCAGCCAGCCATGAGCGTCCAGAGCCGTCAGCCAGCCATGAGCGTCCAGAGCCGTCAGCCAGCCATGAGCGTCCAGAGCCGTCAGCCAGCCATGAGCGTCCAGAGTCGTCAGCCAGTCATGAGCTGTCCCTTAGCCCAGAGCGGCTATTTACCCAGAACTGCCCCTCAGTCCAGAGCTGTCTCTCTGTCCGGAGCTGCCTTTCAGTCCGGAGTTGCCCCTCTATCCTAAGCTACCTCTTTATCCTGAGCTACCTCTCTATCCTGAGCTATCCCTCTGTCCTGAGCTATTTCTCTGTCCTGAGCTACCTTGTCCCGGAGCTGTCCTTTATCTTGGTGTTGCCCCTTAAATTAGGTGGGGGAAATAAGAGGGTGGTCATGATAAGGGGTAAACGTAAGCTGGGATTGACTATGGTGGGGTGGGGACCTCGTCCAGAGCCTGAGCCACCACCGTGGTCAGATGCCCACCCGGACCCTCCCCTAGACTTTCTGCTGGTGCGCCCGGAGTTCGCACCTTAAGGGGGGGGTTATGTCACGTTCCTGACCTATTTCTGTTAGTTTGTTGTATGTGTTAGTTGGTCAGGACGTGAGTTTGGGTGGGCATTCTATGTTGTCTGTTTCTATGTTGGTTTAAGGGTTGCCTGGTATGGCTCTCAATTAGAGGCAGGTGTTTGGCGTTCCTCTAATTGAGAGTCATATTTAGGTAGGTTGTTTCACAGTGTTCGTTGTGGGTGGTTGTCTCCTGTGTCAGTGTTTGTCGCACCATACGGGACTGTTCGGTTTGTGTTGTACATCGTCATTTTATGTGTAGGCTATTTTCCCTGTTCGTGCGTTCTCGTGTTTAATGTAAGTTCGTCGTTCAGGTCTGTCTACTCCGTTTGTTGTTTTGTTAGTTTATAGTGAAGTTCGTGTTTTCGTCTTGTCTTTAATAAATATTATGTGTTCACAACCCGCTGCGCCTTGGTTCCCTCAATACTCCTCCTTTTCGGTTGAAGAGGAGGAGGACCACCGTTACAGCAGGAACACGAGCAGGTCTGGATCCCTAGGAAGGGTATTGGTATTTAGATAGGCAACCACAGACAGGATTAGTCCGGCAGTGTCACAGGGTCGCCAGGGCTTAAGTTGAATACACCTTACCCTTACAACACATCTCCAACAACAGCTGGTGTGAAACCATGACACCACAACATTTGATGGGTTGTTGGATTTTCAACAACAAAAACATCTCTGTCAGGAAGGAATCTTTTTTGAAGGGTGTTCCTTGGCATTCCACCGAGAGTTAAATGAAATGCCACTGAGGAAGATACAGTATGTGACAGGAGAATAAATGAGCGATCCTTGGAGTTCACGAGATTTAAGACCAACTTGAGATATTTGATCAGTTCCAGCAGTTTAGGCAGAAAACCTTTTGTAAACATCTCTGTCATAACAACCACGTTGTCATGGTCAATAGCATCATTTATTTTTATTTTTAAGTTATACGTTATTAACATGAATAAAAGGTATATTTGAAATATAGGATTGACGTCATTTATTAATTTGTATTGCAGACGTGGCAGATGCCTTAGACACCACATTGAAAACAGCCTAGGTTAAATAGCTATCTGAATGGTTGAACAGCAGAGACGGGGCATTCTCTAATCAATTAGACAGAGTCCTCTTATTATTCACCGTACGGAGAGACCTTCACAGTCACTTACACACAAACCTAACGGGAAAATACTTGTAGTATTCGTCTCCATCCCTTTGTGTAAGTGAATGTGAAGCAGAGTAAAGTTTGCGTAGAGCGAGGGGATAAAAGGCTCCCATAGTCGCTTAATCACGTCTGGCTTTCCCTGACATCAATCACACTCACTCTACCTACCATTTGAGAAGGCTGGGATTTGTCTTGCGAAACAAACCATAGCTCTAACACCAAGGCAGTGATTGGAGCAATAGAGGAGAGTAAGTGAGGCTTAACACCCTCAGCTCCATCGGCAAAAATCACAGTTCAGAAGAGATCCTCCACGACAGTTTTTTCTCTCACATCATGACGAGAATGTGAGGCATTTAGTTTCAGGCATTTTTTTTTAACACCTACAACGTTAGGTCACTTAAACAACGACAAGGGGAGATTGAAATGAATGACGTGTAACTTTGCGAGAATTGCTTTTAAAAAGAGGTGTTGTGCTAATTGTGTTGGTCTGTCGCGTTTGGGTGCTCTGTAAAAAACAATTCTGCTTAAGGTTGACATTTTGTTTTTATTTGTAGTGTTTGTCAACCCAAATGACATTTCCAAATGAAGCAACCAACACCTACTGGTAAAGCACAAGCCGTCAAACTTCTTGGCAGTCAACTAAGCTAAATAAGTACATCTATTCTCTTTTTGAACCACTGTACTTTTTCCCGTACAAGTCTGAGAGAGAACCTTGTTGAAACGACCTTGCAGACTGAATAAAACATAATCCCAGAAAATCCATTCCTTTTAGACTCACAGAGAAAGGTTAGGTGGACCAGACGATAGGGGAAGACAATGCAGGTTGGATTAAAATGTGCTCCTGACTCCCGCTCTGTCAGTCAGTCAGTCCCCAAGGGGCCAGGGCACAGTGTCTGCCTTGCCGAGGCTCATTGGAGAAACCGAGAAGTGTACTGTGAAGCTCCAATAATCTTTACATCATAGTGGTGTCATTGCAGAGCTTCTCTCACAGCTCCCAAATAAGATCACATACACTGACTGGCCTTAATGCTCCTTCACCTCAGACATGCTCGCAGACAAGATGAAATCTCAAACATAATAACAAGGTTACAAAGATGAAAATAAACTTGACATTTCTCTGTGTGGCGAAAGATTTCTAAACGAAAGTTGTCTTGTTCAAGAGAGAGTAGCGACAGAATTATTACTGAGTTTGTAAAAATAATTCCTTACTTTCATCCTTACTTCCTTTCAGTTGGTGCATTTGCTTTATTTGTTTATTTGCCTCTAGCATGTCACTGCTTTGATAAATGTCTTCTTTTCTAGGCCTACTTTCTGTGGTTCATAGCTACGCTCACGGATCCAAAACAACATCATACAAACCATCTCCAATGGCTGGAACACAGCTAACAAATTATGCAAAATGGGTTTTCTCATGGCCACATGTAGCTCACCAAGCAACAGACAGACCTGTTGTTGTGCGTTCTGACAGAACTCTACAGTACAGCCTCCTGGGATTCTACATACAGGCATTTCATGATGATGTCATAGAATGTAGAGCAGCTGCGGTGCCTATTGGTCCAAAGGAGACAGACATGTTATGTGAAAGCAACATCTGTGCTGAAAGGTCAGAGTTGGTCAACGGTTACTGCTTAATCTTGCCCCTGTGACGTCAATGCACTCCATTTCACTCTGAAAACAAACAAAAAGTGCAATAAACTCATCATCATGCCTGCGGCTGTTTTTAAGTCATATTGCAGCAGCTGAAATGTTTTTTATCTCTCTACTCTGCATAGATCAACTCATCAATGTGACCATGTGACCATGTATCCATATATCTACAGTAATTAACCAGTTATACATCTTGAGTTTATTTCATGGTCCTTATGAGGAACTTATGAGTTGCAATACAGGACATCATCTTTATCTAATGGAATCTCATCAGTCAATGATTAATACCTAAATAATGTCCAAAACGTCACCAGCCGACTGGTGTACAGGAACTGTTGACATGTAGAGTGACGTGAGAATAACAGCATTAGTCCCCGCTCTGATATGACACACTGACACTCACTCAAGCTATTCCAAGGAACGTGTGATTTTTCTGATAATTACTTTATTGAGGGAATATGTCCTTGCTACGATTGTGATGTGTTGTTGTCTCACCTACTGTAGCTATCTTAAGATGAATGCACTAATTGTAAGTCGTTCTGGATAAGAGCATCTGCTAAATTACTAAAATGTAGATTTTTAAAAAGTTAAATGTTGTGCACAAGTGATTGCCATTGCCATTTATGGCCTCATGTAAGTAGTTATGACAGCGTATGATAACCATCAACTGTGTTTATGACAATAGCTTCAAGTCAAATGGGACCTGAGAGAGGACAGGATCTATCTCCTCATTCTCATTCATCACCAAAAATATAGCAACACTCTACACACAGATGCATGGATGCATGTACGCACACACACACATGCACACACCCACACGTTATGTTCTTCTATCCTCGTGAGGACCAAAAATGTATTTCCATTCAAAATCCTATTTTCCCTAACTCCTAAACTTAACACTTACCTTAACCCTAACATTTACCTTAACCCTAATCATTACCATAACTTTAACCTTAACCCATAATCCTAAACCTAACCACTAACCCCTTATCCTAATTTTAACTCTATTTTTAACCCTGACCTTAAACGTAACCTCTAAGCTTTAAATAGCCTTTGTCCCCATGAGGGAGAATTTTCCTTGTTTTACTATCCTTGTGGGTACTTTTGGGGATTTTAGGTCCCCATAAGGATAGAAGAACCAACACACACGCACACAGCCCAGACAAAGAGTGATGCACGGCACACTCAGGAGCACACTGAGTTTATTTGCATCTTTCAGGAAATAGCCGTCCTGTAATCTGCCCTTGATTGGAGAGAAAGGCTTATTATATACAGTGCATTCGGAAAGCATTCAGACCCCTTGACTTTTTACACATTTTGTTACGTTACAGTCTTATTCAAAAATTTCTAAAATTGTTTATTTTCCTCATCAAACTACACACAATACCCCATAATGACAAAGAAAAACAGATTATTAGAACATTTTACTAATTTATTAAAAATGTAAAACTGAAATATCATATTTACATAAGTATTCAGAACCTTTAATCAGTACTTTGTTGAAGCACCGTTGGCAGCGATTACAGCCTCAAGTCTTCTTGGGTATGACGCTACAAGCTTGGAACACCTGTATTTGGGGAGTTTCTCCCATTCTTCTCTGCAGATCCTCTCAAGCTCTGTCAGGTTGGATGGGAAGCATTGCAGCACAGCTATTTTCAGATTGCTCCAGAGATGTTCAAGTCCGGGCTCTGGCTGGGCCACTCAAGGACACTCAGAGACATGTCCCGAAGCCACTCCTGCGTTGTCTTGGATTTGTGGTTTGGGTTGTTGTCCTGTTGGAAGGTGAACCTTTGCCCCAGTCTGAGGTCCTGTGCACTCTGGAGCAGGTTTTCATCAAATATTTCTCTGTACTTGGCTCCGTTCATCTTTACCTCGATCCTGACTAGTCTCCCAGTCCCTGCCGCTGAAAAACATTCCCACAGCATGATGCTGCAGCCACCATGCTTCACTGTAGGGATGGTGCCAGGTTTCCTCCGTACGTGACACTTGGCATTCAGGCCAAAGGGTTCAATCTTGGTGTCATCAGACCAGAGAATCTTGTTTCTCATGGTCTGAGAGTCTTTAGGTGCCTTTTGGCGAACTCCATGCGGGCTGTCATGTGCCTTTTACTGAGGAGTGGTTTCCGTCTGGCTGATTGGTGGAGTGCTGCAGAGATGGTTGTCCTTCTGGAAAGTTCTCCCATCTCCACAGAGGAACTCTAGAGCTATGTCAGAGTGACCATTGGGTTATTGGTCTCCTCCCTGAAGACCTTCAATGCTGCAGAAATGTTTAAGGTACCCTTCCCCAGATCTGTCCCTCGACACAATCCTGTCTCGGAGCTCTACGACAATTCCTTCAACCTCATGGCTTGGTTTTTGCTGTGACATGCACTGTCAACTGTGGGGCCTTATGTAGACAGGTGTGTGTCTTTCCAAATAATGTCCAATCAATTGAATTGACCACATTTGGACTCCAATCGAGTTGTAGAAATATCTCAAGGATGATCAATGGAAACAGGATGCACTTGAGCTCAATTTCGAGTCTCATAACAAAGGGGCTGAATACTTATGTAAATAAGGTATATCTGTTTTTTTATTTGTAATATATTTGCAAACAATTCAAAAAACTGTTTTTGCTTTGTCACTATGGGGTGTTGTGTGTAGATTGATGAGGATTCTTTTTCATTTAATACATTTTAGAATAAGGCTGTAACGTAACAAAATGTGGAAAAAGCCAAGATGTCTGAATACTTTCCAAAGTCATTGTAACAGTCAGAGTCAGGGAGGGAAGGATGGAGGACAGGCAGGTCATTCCCCCCCTGCCTGTTGTACGAGACACTGCCTGACGGCCCAGTCACTTCCATTCCCCTTGACAGACTGATCCTGCATGGTGAACCAAATGAAGTGCATTCATCTTAAGATAGCTCGGTGAGACAACAACATATCACAATTGTAGCAAGTACATATTCCCTCAATAAAGTAGTTATCAGCAAAGTCACATGTTCATAGGAATAGCTTGAATGAGTGTCAGTGTGTCATATCAGAGTGGGGGCTTATGCTGTTTATTCTCAGTTCCTGTACACCAGTCGACTGGTGACGTTTTGGTCATTATTTAGGCATTAATCATTGAGTGATGAGATTCCATTAGATTAAGGTGTTGATCCTGTATTGCAACTCATAATAAAGTAATGTTGTTTAACTACTTAGTTACTGTAGATGTACAGCTACATGGGCACATGGTCACATGGAATGATATATAGAGTTGTCTCTATAACAGCTGCAGTCACTTCCATTCCTCTGGGACAGACGGACACAACCCATTCACACTGACAATAACATCTGCATCCCTATGTTTCTGCTCTTAGATCACATTCTAGTTTTTATTTAACCCTTATTTTATCAGGTTAGTTGACTGAGAACACATTGTCATTTACATCAACAACCTGGGGGATAGTTACAGGGAAGAGGAGAGGGATGAATGAGCCAATTGGAAGCTGGGGGATAATTAGGTGGCCATGATGCTATGAGGGCCTGACTGTTAAGCCAGGACACCAGGCTTAATACCTATACTCTTACGATAAGTGCCATAGGATCTTTTGTGACCACAGAGAGCCAAGACACCCGTTTAACGTCCCATCGGAAAGACGGCACACTACATAGGGCAATGACCCCAGTCACTGCCCTGGGGCATTGGGATATTTTTTTTGACCTGAGAAAAGAGTGCCTCCGACTGGCCCTTCAACACCACTTCCAGCAGCATCTGGTCTCCCAACCAGGGACCAACCCAGAGGCAATCTTCAGAGGCAATCCAGCAGCGGGATACAGTGTGGTATGCTACTGGCCTGTCAAAGATCTTAGAAAATCTTGGCTACTTCTGGAATATGGCTTGGGTTCATAACAACATGTAGACCCTGGTTATTTAGACAAGGTTAAAAGAAGACATTCACAAGCATCACAAACACTACAAAATATACACGTTTGACCCACTCATTTATGCATGCGTCACACACACACGAACACACACACACACACACACACACACACACACACACACACACACACACACACACACACACACACACACACACACACACACACACACACACACACACACACACACACACACACACACACACACACACACACACACACACACACACACACACACACACACATACCTGGGAGAGTGTCTGAACCCTGTAGAAGTGACTCAGCTGTCATAGCTGGTTGACTCAGGGGGCCTCGGGGCGGCGGACGGGCATTGGAGGAGACATGCAACACCCAACCACGGACCCTAACCTCAGGAAAGATCCAGTTCATGCTGGAGTGAAAGAGCCCAGGGCCCACGGCTTCACATGGTACGAGGTAGCAGCAAGGACAATAGCTACACCGACCAATACTGTGGACGTGCATTTTCAAAGTAGTGGATCATACTCAAGTGGACAGTGGGTGGGGATATATTATGTCTTTCGGTGCTTTCCTCTGTCTCTGCAGTTTAAGGGCTTGTAATAAGAAATGCCATGCCAAGACCCAGTGTTGTTCAGAGGCAGCATGATCCTGTATTGAACTGGGTGTGAGCATGTTGTCTGTAGACCAGAAAGCACCACCATCATCAGGCCTGGACCTGTCAGTGCTGTCTGTCACTCCTGCTGCTGACAGATAGTGAGGGGCAGCTGGCAGGAATGACGTTGGAGGAGGTGGGGGGAGGGGGTTATGATCAGAGAGGGAACCCCTTTAGGCTTTAGAGTCATGTTTCTCCTCGACTTAAGGTGACAGTAGTCGAAAACCACCCTGTCAACAGGGTGTTTTTTTTGTAATGTGAACCTGGAGGCTGAACATCATGATATCGACCCTTTTCCTTTGACTAGAATAAAACACAGACACACTCCTCCCAAGCTAGAAACGTACTAACAACTATGCTTAATTTATGCTTAGAACTATTTCAATATTGATATTGTAGGATAACTTGAAGGGGATATGCATTGTGAACACATTGGGGGAAATGAATTCACCTCAAATACCTCTTTAAACTTGGCCAAGGTTGTTAAGGACATATTTTTGTTTCATTTAGTACACTGTTAACTGACTTCATGTATAGTTCACGTTATTGGCTTAGCTAATCAAGGACTATTTCTCTGCTATGTGTTAGGTTGTGAGTTATAGCCTTTAATGCGTGTCTATCAGTCCAAAACTAACGCAAGACACTTGCTGTCACACTTTCAGATATGTGATCAAAGAACGGGATCACACAGCTTTCATCTCTTTTTCACATTGAATAAAATAAACATCTGCACTCCCATTTCATGCAGGTTTTGACACTTGAAGTGGTAAATTGTTTGAAGTTTTAGGATGATGAAGTTGTTTACAACTTTCATGAATTTCACCTATCAGTTGTGGTTTTAGCGAAGTAACAAGGCTTTTCAAACTACTAGCTCAGTGGTTCTCAATCCTGGTCCTGGGGACCCAAAGGGGGACACATTTCAGTTTTTGCCCTAGCATTACACACATTCAAATCATCAAAGATTGATGATGAGTTGATCATTTGAATCAGCTGTGTAGTGCTAGTGCAAAAACTACAACGTGTCCCCCTTTGGGTCCCCAGCACCAGGTTTGAGAATCACTGTACTAGCTGATTATACTCCTCAATTAGACATGTATTGGTAAGGTCTGAGCAGATACAGTATATCTTCACCAAGCTTGGAAATGGAAGATACAGCACATTATGCTTGTACATCAGAATAGTGATATGACAGTGGATTTGTCCTGGAGCGCATAGTCTCTAGAATAATCTTTACCCTTTACTCTGGCTGTTGAATGCCAAAGAAAATACATGCTAACAACATGCTGAGGTCACATAGCCTCAGTTGGGCCTATATGAAGTCTTATAACCTTTTGTTGGTATGCTAGTCAATTGCATCAACTACTGTACATCCTTGTAACCTCAGGAGAAGCGTTACGAAATGTGATGTGTGTAGAAATACATAGCCAGTGTGATATGGCTGCTTAGAGGATCCAGACAGCATAGATTAGAACATACAGTAGGTAAACAAGGCCAGCCTGTCTGACATCATCGTGGTGCCAGTAACTAGGTTTACTCTCGACCCCTGGGTGCGCGGGCAATAAGCGCAGGCCTTTGCCGTCTCACCGCGCTGCAGATTTGATTTCCCCCTTGCCGTGGAGCCCGGGCGTGGGCGGGCGCTACAGAGGTGTTGAGCGCTCTGTCACTCCTGGCCTCACGCCCCATCAATCCTGCCAAAGCTCATTGCCATAGTTCATCTGGAACCCAAACTGTGAAACGGTTGGTAATGCTGCCTTATCAGACTTTGATTATCTTTAATAGTCGCCCTACGCTGAGCATGAAATGATTTGGGGCACAGAGCAGGTTTGGAGAGTCTTATTTCATTAGTCATAAACAACAATAAGACAGACGACACTAAAGTGCTTTTGCTCACAGGAAGGAAGATAGAAACAGTGCAGGGATATTCCCACCTGGCTCGTATTCACTAGAACTGTAACCGGCACAGGGACTATATGAACTTGTAGATTATGGATTAAAACATTCTTAATACCTGGGGCCAGCCCAGCAGGGGAGCATAGTAATAAGCAGCATATCATATGCATGAGGTTAACTTCAGGTCTGAAGAAAATTAAACACTGTGGTATTTTATTTACTTCCAGGGAGTTAGCTTCAGAAAGTTTGAAGGTAAAACCAAAGCTCATAACTTTTTAAATTACAAAAGAACTGTAAACTTGTGCTAGAATAGAGATGTCACATGTATTTGCCATACGTTGTGACAGTTATTTTCGACGTGTGAACTGACTCTGATGATGCCTGTTCAACACCTTCCCTTCAACAACCCCCTCCATGTCACATAATATTGACAAACATTTTCTTTTAGCACAGGTAGATGCTTCTCGTTTTTAGAATAAGATGTCTATGCACTGTAGTCGTGTAAACAACAATATTGCATAAACCTAGCGCGCTGTGACGGAATCTGGCCTGTAGTTTGAATCTGTACATGATGAGACGTGGACGTCAGGCATTTGGACGGGTAGTGTACTTGTCAATCAGCTGTCGCCATGGCGCCAAGATATAAATATACACAAGACCAAGCCACTATGAAATCACATTCAAAGTTTATCACGGCTAATTATATAATAATTAAAATGTGCATGTTTGGCATCCAAACAGCAAGCCCAAAAGCTGTAGATTGTGCCTCTCCCCAGTGTCTGTCCATAATAAGCAGCAGCTGATGCCCTCTCCGTGGCCCACCTTTCCATCCTGCTCTTTTTGAGGACATATTTTTCATGAAATATTCAACTGGGAAAATTCTGAAATTCCCCAAAAACAAGATGGAATAACATACGTTTGAGATGGTTGCATATAAACAGATGTACTGTAGATGCTGTTGTCAGCATTTTTCTTTTTTTTTTCACATGGATCATCCAAGTCATTCAGCAAGTCATTCAGCATGGAAGAGCAGTATCAACTGTAGACATTGCTAATGTTGTAAATGACTATTGTAGCTGGAAACGGCTGATTTTTATATGCAATATCTACATAGGCGTACAGAGGCCCATTATCAGGCCAGCATCCCGGAGTCGCCTCTTCACTGTTGATGTTGAGACTGGTGTTTTGTGGGTACTATTTAATGAAGCTGCCAGTTGAGGACTTGTGAGGTGTCTGTTTCTCAAACTAGACACTCTAATGTACTTGTCCTCTTGCTCAGTTGTGCACCGGGGCCTCCCATCCCTCTTTCTATTCTGGTTAGTGCCAGTTTGTGCTGTTCTGTGAAGGGAGTAGTACACAGCGTTGTATGAGATCTTCAGTTTCTTGGCAATTTCTCACATGGAATAGCCTTCATTTCTCAGAACAAGAATAGACTGACGAGTTTCAGAAGAAAGTTCTTTGTTTCTGGCCATTTTGAGCCTGTAATCAAACTCGCAAATGCTGATGCTCCAGATACTCAACCAGTCTAAAGAAGGCCAGATTTATTGCTTCTTTAATCAGGACAACAGTTTTCAGCTGTGCTAACATAATTGCAAAAGTTTTTTTGTGGGTTTGTATAATTTGATTTACACAACATGCCTACCACTTTGAAGATGCAAAATATTTTTTCCTGTTAAACAAACAAGACAAAAGAACAGAAAACTTGAGCGTCCATAACTATTCACCCCCCCAAAGTCAATACTTTGTAGAGCCACCTTTTGCAGCAATTACAGCTGCAAGTCTCTTGGGGTATGTCTCTATAAGCTTGGCACATCTAGCCACTCTGATTTTTTCCCATTCTTCAAGGCAAAACTGTTCCAGCTCCTTCAAGTTGGATGGGTTCCGCTGGTGTACAACAATCTTGAAGTCATACCACAGATTCTCAATTGGATTTAGCTGTATGCTTAGGGTCATTGTCTTGCTGGAAGGTCTCAAATCCCAGTCTCAAATCTCTGGAAGACTGAAACAGGTTTCCCTCATCCATCATTCCTTCAATTCTGACCAGTTTCCCTGCTGATGAAAAACATCCCCACAGGATGGTGGTCGCGGGGTGATGAGAGGTGTTGGGTTTGCGCCAGACATAGCATTTTCCTTGATGGCCAAAAAGCTACATTTTAGTCTCATCAGACCAGAGTACCTTCTTCCATATGTTTGGGGAGTCTCCCACATGCCTTTTGGCAAACACCAAACGTGTTTTCTTTTTTTCTTCTTTAAGCAATGGCTTTTTTCTGGCCACTCTTGCGTAATGCCCTGGTCTGTGGAGTGTACGCCTTAAAGTGGTCCTATGGACAAATACTCCAATCTCCGCTGTGGAGCTTTGCAGCTCCTTCAGGGTTATCTTTGGTCTCTTTGTTGCCTCTCTGATTATTGCCCTCCTTGCCTGGTCCGTGAGTTTTGGTGGGCTGCCCTCTCTTGGCAGATTTGTTGTGGTGCCATATTCTTTCCATTTTTTAATAATGGTGCTCTGTGGGATGTTCAAAGTTTCAGATATTTTTTTATAACCCATCCCTGATCTGTACTTGTCCACAACTTTGTCCCTGACCTGTTTGGAGAGCTCCTTGGTCTTCATGGTGCCGCTTGCTTGGTGGTGCCCCTTGCTTAGTGGTGTTGCTGACTCTGGGGCTTTTCAGAACAGGTGTATATATACTGAGATCATGTGACACTTAGATTGCACACAGGTGGACTTTATTTAACCAATTATGTGACTTCTGAAGGTAATTGGTTGCACCAGATCTTATTTAGGTGCTTCATAGCAAAGGGGGTGAATACATATGCACGCACCACTTTTCCGTTTAGTATTTTTTATTTATTTTTTAAACAAGTAATTTTTTCCATTTCACTTCACCAATTTGGACTATTTTGTGTATGTCCATTACAAGAAATTCAAATAAAAATCCATTTAAATTACAGGTTGTACTGCAACAAAATAGGAGAAATGCCAAGGGGTAAGAATACTTTTGCAAGGCACTAGACATGTATCACATTTACATAAGTATTCAGACCCTTTACTTTGGCAGCGATTACAGCCTTGAATTTTCTTGGGTATGATGCCACAAGCTTGGCTCACCTAAATTTGGGGAGTTTAACCCATTCTTCAGATCCTCTCAATCTCTGTCAGGCTGGGCCCAGGCTGGGCCACTCAAGGACATTCAGGGACTTGTCCCGAAGCCACTCCTGTGTTGTCTTGGTTGTGTGCTTAGGGTTGTTGTGCTGTTGGAAGGTGAACATTCACTCCAGTCTGAGGTCCTGAGCGCTCTGGAGCAGGTTTTAATCAAGGATCTCTCTGTACTTTGCTCCGTTCATCTTTCCCTCGATCCTGACTAGTCTCCCAGTCCCTGCCGCTGAAAAACATCCTCACAGCATGATGCTGCCACCACCATGCTTCACCGTATGGATGGTGTCAGGTTTCCTTCACACGTGATGCTTGGCATTCAGGCCAAAGAGTTCAATCTTGGTTTCATCAGACCAGAGAATCTTGTTTCTCATCGGTCTGAGAGTCTTTAGGTGCCTTTTGGCAAACTCCAAGTAGGCTGTCATGTGCCTTTTACTGAGGAGTGGCTTCCATCTGGCCACGCTACCATAAAGGCCTGATTGGTGCAGTGCTGCAGAGATGGTTTTCCTTCTGAAAGGTTCTCCCATCCCCACAGAGGAACTCTGGAGCTCTTTCAAAGTGACCATCGGGTTCTTGGTCAGCTCCCCGATTACTCAGTTTGGCCAGTGGCCAGCTCTAGGAAGAGTCTTGGTGGTTCCAAACTTCTTCATTTAAGAATGATGGCCACTGTGTTCTTGGATCTTCAATGCTGCATAATTTTTTTAGTACCCCCAGATCTGTACCCCCAGATCTGTCTCGGCACTTTACAGACAATTCCTTTGACCTCATGGCTTGTTTTTTTCTCTGACATGCGCTGTCAACTGTGGGACCGTATATAGACAGGTGTGTGCCTTTTCAAATCATGTCCAATCAATTGAATTTATCACAGGTGAACTCCAATTCAATCAAATGTCAATCAAATGTATTTATAAAGCCCTTCTTACATCAGCTGATGTCACAAAGTGCTGTACAGAAACCCAGCCTAAAACCCCAAACAGCAAGTAATGTAGGTGTAGAAGCACGGTGGCTAGGAAAAACTCCCTAGAAGGACCAGAACCTAGGAAGAATTCTAGAGAGGAACCATGCTATGAGGGGTGGCCAGTCCTCTTCTGGCTGTGCCAGGTGGAGATTATAACAGAACATGGCCAAGATGTTCAAATCAAGTTGTAGAAAGATCTCAAGGATGATTAACGGAAACAGGATGCACCTGAGCTCAATTCCGAGTCTCATAGCAAAGGGTCTGAATACTTATGTAAATAAGGTATTTCTGTTTTTTATTTTTGATAAATTTTTAAACATTTCTAAAAACCTGTTTTCACTTTGTCATTATGGGGTATTGTGTGTAGATCGCTTAGAATCTTTTTTTTATAAATTTTTGAAAAATCTATAACTTAACAAAATGTGGAAAAAGTCAAGGGGTCTGAATCCTTTCCCGAATGCTCTCTGTTTGTGTGGGTTTTGTGTGAGTGCAGCGTGTGTATATAGTGTGTTTATAGTCTAGTGAGTAGTCAGTGCAGCCAGCAAACACTTTTGGAAAACATTTGTTAATTGCAATAAATGTGGAATAGTTTAAGATCTCATGGATCTCGAAGTTAGTTTAGGTTCAGTTAAGGTTAATTTAACTGTTGTGGCCCATTGAGTGCTTTAGGAGAGTGGGAAACTTCTGTTCACAGGTGAAAGCATCATGCCTGGCTCTCACGGTGGATGAGCAGAAGATTACCATCTGTATTTTGGTCAGGGGGGTCCATAAATACATCAACATGAAAAGCACTACCAATGCTCACTGCTGTGACACTGAATAACATATGATATCTCTGGTGCTCCAGAGTCCTCCCCTACTGTGTACCATGTCTTCTGGGGGAAATGAGCAATCTATTATCCATGTGTTTATCATACTGTACGATCTCTGCCTATGGCATGGTGGTATATTGATTGTGAGAGTGGTTGGTGCATCCCATCTCCTACTATTAATCTGATGTTGTTTTAGAGTGGCTGGTGCATCCCATCTCCTACCATTAATCTGATGTTGTTTTAGAGTGGCTGGTGCATCCCATCTCCTACCATTAATCTGATGTTGTTTTAGAGTGGCTGGTGCATCCCATCTCCTACTATTAATCTGATGTTGTTTTAGAGTGGCTGGTGCATCCCATCTCCTACTATTAATCTGATGTTGTTTTAGAGTGGCTGGTGCATCCCATCTCCTACCATTAATCTGATGTTGTTTTAGAGTGGCTGGTGCATCCCATCTCCTACTATTAATCTGATGTTGTTTTAGAGTGGCTGGTGCATCCCATCTCCTACTATTAATCTGATGTTGTTTTAGAGTGGCTGGTGCATCCCATCTCCTACTATTAATCTGATGTTGTTTTAGAGTGGCTGGTGCATCCCATCTCCTACCTGATGTTGTTTTCTTCAACCCAAGTTGCCACATGTTCAATTTGTGTATATATACACTGCCGTTCAAAAGTTTGGAGTCACTTAGACATGTCCTTGTTTTTGAAAGAAAAGCATTTTTTGTCCATTAAAATAACATCAAATTGATCAGATATACAATGTAGACATTGTTCATGTTGTAAATTATTATTGTAGCTGGAAACGGCAGATTTTTTATTGAATATCTACATAGGCGTACAGAGGCCCATTATCAGCAACCATCACCCCTGTGTTCCAATGGCACGTTGTGTTAGCTAATCCAAGTTTATCATTTTAAAAGGCTAATTGATCATTAGAAAACCCTTTTGCAATTATGCTAGCACAGTTGAAAACTGTTGTCCTGATTAAAGAAGCAATAAAACTGGCCTTCTTTAGACTAGTTGAGTATCTGGAGCATCAGCATTTGTGGGTTCGATTACAGGCTCAAAATGTCCAGAAACAAAGAAATTTCTTCTGAAACTCGTCAGTCTATTCTTGTTCAGAGAAATGAAGGCAAGTCCATGCGAGAAATTGCCAAGAAACTGAAGATCTCGTACAACGATGTGTACTACTCCCTTCACAGAACAGTGCAAACTGGCTCGAACCAGAATAGAAAGAGGAGCGGGAGGCCCCGGTGCACAACTGAGCAAGAGGACAAGTACATTAGAGTGTCTAGTTTGAGAAACAGACACCTCACAAGTCCGCAACTGGCAGCTTCATTAAATAGTACCCGCAAAACACCAGTCTCAACGTCAACAGTGAAGAGGCGACTCCGAGATGCTGGCCTTCAGTTCTTTAATTTGCCATGCCCAGATACAGCACACCTTCCACCTCCGCTCAGAGTCAGGATAGTCAAATCAATAGTAATTACTACTGAATGATCAAGTTGAACTCATTATGCACAATGACCCAAGCTGCTAGACTTTAAATAAAGCCTTCTCCACTGGCTTTCAGTCTCCACATATGACTAGAGTCTCAAGCTCAAATCTCTCCTCAGTTTTTCTTCTTTTCACACCCTCTATTTGCTTCAGTCTGCCTTTTGAAGTCTGTGATATTTAACTTCATGATCAGGGTGGTTGTATTGGGGGAAAGATAATGCAGAAGTAGGTCTACATTTTGGAAACCTAACAGAAATGATGTAGCCTATGTGTTACCTGCAAAGCATAAATTCGGGTGGCAGATAGCTTAGCAGTTAAGAGTGTTGGGCCAGTAACCGAAAGGTTGCTGGATCAAATTGCCGAGCCGACTAGGTGAAAATCTGCCGATGTGCCCTTGAGCAAGGCACTTAAGCCTTATTGCTCCTGTAAGTTACCATTTAAACAGCCCGTGTCCACCCTTTCGACAAGGGCAGATGCTCTGTGGAAGGGCTCTTTCTGTTAATTCTAAGCATATGCCGTTGTGTCTGCCTCCGATGTAAAATGCATTTTGACCTCCACACCAAATTAATTCTTTACTTATTTTAGGATTAAGGAAGTGTGTAGTTCGCGTTCTTTAGGCATTTTGTGCTCAGTTTTATACCCCTCGTTCCCGGCTCAAATGTACTGTAAGCTGCTTGCGTTCAGTTACAGTGAGAGTGGCTCTTGGTGCTTAACCTCTTCCTTTAGCCAAGCCAATCTGTGTAAATAGGGATTAATTACCCAAGCTTATTGTCAAGATAGCCCTCCATAACCACAGAGTAGATAAGCATGCGTTACACGCATAATAGTCTGGGGAGAAATGAGGACATGGTGGGTTCACTTACATAGGTACTGTGCTTTCAGAAAGTATTCACTTTCCACATCTTGTTGTATTACAGCCTGAATTTAAAATGGATTAAAATTAGATTTTGTGTCACTGGTCTACACACAAGACATTTAGACAAAAATGAAATTCTGAAATGTCTTGAGTCAATAAGTATTCAATGTGCTTAACCAGTCACATAATAAGTTGCTAGAACTCAGTTTGTGAGTTCTAGCAACTTATTATGTGACTGGTTAAGCACATAGTAGTGTTTAACATGATTTTTGAATGACTACCTTGTAGCAGGGATCGGACCAAAGTGCAGCGTAGTTATGGTTCATCATGCCTTTAATTAAGACAATAAACGTGAACACTACAAAATACAAAATACAAAAACAATAAATGTGAAAAACCGAAACAGTCCTATCTGGTGCATAGACACAAAGACAGAAGACAACCACCCACAAACCCCAACACAAAACAGGCTACCTAAATATGGTTCCCAATCAGAGACAATGACTAACACCTGCCTCTGATTGAGAACCATATCAGGCCAAACATAGAAATGTGAAAACTAGACACACAACATAGAATGCCCACTCAGCTCAGGTCCTGACCAACACTAAAACAAAGAAAACACAAAAGAACTATGGTCAGAACGTGACATACCTCATCTCCGTACCCCACACGTACAATTATCTGTAAGGCTCCTCAGTTGAGCAGTGAATTTCAAGGAAGTTTTCCAATGCCTCGCAAAGAAGGGCACCTAATGGTAGATGGGTAAAAAATTTAATAACAAACATCGAATAACCATTTGAGCATGGTGAAGTTATTAATTACACTTTGGATGGTGTATCAATACACCCAGTCACTACAAAGATGTTTTATATTTATTTTATTTAACCTTTATTTAACCAGGTAGGCCAGTTGAGAACAAGTTCTCATTTACAACTGCGACCTGGCCAAGATAAAGCAAAGCAGTGCGACACAAACAACAACACAGAGTTACACATGGAATAAACAAACGTACAGTCAATAATACAATAGAAAAAGTCTATATACAGTGTGTGCAAATGAGGTAGGATAAGGGAGGTAAGGCAATACATAGGCTATAGTGGCGAAATAATTACAATATAGCAATTAAACACTGGAGTGATAGATGTGCAGAAGATGTGTGTGCAAGTAGAGATACTGGGGTGCAAATAAGCAAAATAAATAAATAAATAAATAAATAAAGTCCTTAGATACAGGAGTCCTTCATGACTCAGTTGCCGGAGAGGAAGGAAACCGCTCAGGGATTTCACCATGAGGCCAATGGTGACTTTAAAACAGTTACAGAGTTTAATGGCTGTGATAGGATAAAACTGAGGATGGATCAACAACATTGTAGTTACTCTACAATACTAACCTAAATGATGGAGTGAAAAGAAGAAAGCCTGTTAAGAAAATAATATATTCCAAAACATGCATTCTGTTTGAAATAAGCCACTAAAGTAAAACTGCAAAAAATGTGGCACAGAAAGGAACTTTATGTCCTGAATACAAAGCCTTATGTTTGGAGGAAATCTAACACAAGGCATCACAGGGTGCCACTCTTCATATTTTTAAGCATGGTAGTGACTGCATCATGGTATGGGTATGCTTGTCATCGGCAAGGACCAGGGAGTTTTTTAGGATAAAAAGAAATTAAATGGAGCTAAGCACAGGCAAAATCCTAGAGGAAAACCTAGTTCAGTCTGCTTTCCAACAGACACTCGGAGACAAATTCTCCTTTCAGCAGGATAGTAACCTAAAGAACAAGGCCAAATATACACTGACTTTGAATGTTCCTGAGTGGCCTAGTTACGGTTTTGACTTAAATTGACATGAAAATCTATGGTAAGACTTGAAAATGGCTGTCTAGCAATGATCAAGTAACTGCCTTAATGTTGCTGGGCCCCAGGAAGAGTAGCTGCTGCCTTGGCTAATGAGGATCCTTAATAAACCCCAGGAAGAGTAGCTACTGCCTAATGGGGATCCTTAATAAACCCCAGGAAGAGTAGCTACTGCCTAATGGGGATTCTTAATAAACCTCAGGAAGAGTAGCTACTGCCTAATGGGGATTCTTAATAAACCCCAGGAAGAGTAGCTGCTGCCTTGGCTAATGGAGATTCTTAATAAACCCCAGGAAGAGTAGCTACTGCCCAATGGGGATCCTTAATAAACCCCAGGAAGAGTAGCTACTGCCTAATGGGGATCCTTAATAAACCCCAGGAAGAGTAGCTGCTGCCTTGGCTAATGGAGATTCTTAATAAACCCCAGGAAGAGTAGCTACTGCCCAATGGGGATCCTTAATAAACCCCAGGAAGAGTAGCTACTGCCTAATGGGGATCCTTAATAAACCCCAGGAAGAGTAGCTGCTGCCTTGGCTAATGGAGATTCTTAATAAACCCCACGAAGAGTAGCTGCTGCCTAAATGCGAAAGGAAAAAAGGCTGCCTAAGTATGATTCCCAATCAGAGACAACGATAGACAGCTGTCCCTGATTGAGAACCATACCGGGACAAACATAGAAACAAACAACATAGAATGCCCACCCCAAATCACACCCTGACCTAACCAAATAGAGAAATAAAACGTCTCTCTAAGGTCAGGGCGCGACATTCGGTTTAAGTTTAGACATGGGTTAAACCTCGTATTTCATGGCTGACATTTTGAAATGTGAATCGCTGTTTGAGTGGTTCAAAAGTTATTTAATGTCACTACTAATTAAGTTTGGTGCCTTTTGATGCTTTTCAAACAGCATAAACATGTCAGTGAGACACTAAAGATATTTTATTAAATCAGTAAAAAGTGAAGGGATAGTTCATCCACTTCACATTATTAATGGGTCCTTAATGGACCAAAAGAGTTAGTAAAGATTTGTATTTGTTTACGTAGCCGCAGATTTTATAAAATGTATTAGACCATTTTTTAAACACAACAGCGCTCCAGCCGGAGACGCCGCCACATACAATAAAAAACTCAAGAATAACACAGTAAAGCTCAGAAGCTTATTTCCATAGTGGTACTTTAGCATTGCTGATTGCAAAACTCTTGGACTAAAAAACATGCTAAATTGATCGCCCAACCACGCTTAATCCATTAATCCAAATGTTGAGGTTATTGAATCTCCAGGTCCATAGAATATGTTTTAGGTAGCCTGTATGACTTTACGATGAGACATTTTGTTATTTGGATGAACTCTCCCTTTAAATTTCACCATGTCTTGGAATTTGGCTTACACAAATCCCTATTTTTTATGTCCCTGAAATGACTTTGCCCTCCAACCACATAGCCTATGTGGGTTAGTCAAATCTTTGCCTTGCCTGATGGCAGGCTATAATCCCGACAAAAAGCAAGTCCTATAGAATGACCTGTTCATGCCAACATTCCAGGGATATGCACATCCGATATCCAGTTCATCCGATATCCAATCCAGTTGTCAGTTAGTTAAGACAATTCAAAATGCTGTGGAGATGGGGCTTACAAACAGACAAGTTCTCAGGCATTAATTTCATGAAGGGCGGGTCTCCTTGTAGTTCCAGTTTTTCCTCAGAAGAGCTTGCACCTCTGTGGATGAAAGGCTACTTTTGATCATGGGTTGTGTAATAACCAGGGTGATTCGCTGCCATCTCTGCCCCAGCAGCTGCCACTCAACCCAGGGGATGAGGAGATGCCAAGTACGAATCTGCCTGCGCCAGCCAGCCCAGCACGCTGCTGCCCTGAAACACATCAAACACTGGGCTACTGCCGATGTTCCCATCACATCACTGCACAGTCGACCACACCTCAACTCGCCAATCAAAAACTGCTTCACATGCCTCCAAATATGCTGTCATCTGTTGTTTCATCTGTTTTTTGTCAAGGCACCAAGTGCTTTATCGTAGCTCAATACAGATTTTAATCTGTTCTCGCGGGTGATTATCATGATGGACTTCAGGTATTATATGGTCTATAACCCTCAAACTCAACTCTGGACCTCTAAACCAGTTCCACTGTATTTTTTTCATTGTTCCCATCTAATCAGAGACTGATTTAGACCTGGGACACCAGGTGTGTGCAATTAATTATCATGTAGAACAGAAAACCAGCAGGCTCCCGACCTCATAGGTTGAATACCCCTGGTCTATACAGCGTGAGAAACCAGCATCAAATGTTCCAGTGTCATGTTTTCATGCATGGTCGCATTTGTTTGTGTTATACCATGCCATTGCTAGAATAACAGCAATGTATATTAAATAGATGTATTGTAATGCTATGTACATAACGTGTTGATTTGACAAACAAGACACATTGATAAATGCAATCATTTTATTATAAAATTCCACAGCTGTGTGCAATTCCCTTATGAAAAGGATATTTTCAGTACATTTAGTGTATTATGCAGACCCCAAGAATAATTCATCAATGTCCTCAAGAAATATACAGAGATGGCAAACAACTAACATATCAACAGAATTTATAATATATTTATTTTGTTATTTTTGGAACCCAGGTACCCAATACAGCAATGATGGTGTGGTATATATAATTGTTTTTCCCAGTCTGACAAAATATATAACAATATAAATAATTTACATGTGATCTTCACATGGGTCTTATTTATAGTTTGCCCAAAATAAAATAACTCTGTCTTCCGTGATGGTTGAATGCTCAGTCTTCATCTAACATAAATGTGATGGTCGAATAGATGGAGGCAAGGCATGAGGCCAAATTAAGCTGAGTAATACCACATTACTTAAATGTCAAATATATTAATCTTTGTGATTGACCTATATATCTTATGCAAATACTGTATATTTTATGATATCTTTGCAAGTACCAGCAGACTTCCAAAACCTTCAACAGTTTATACAACTGTATGTACCATACTGTAAACTAGCACAAGAAAATAAAGAAATCACAAAAATACAATATAATGTTTTTTTGTGGTTATAGTAAAGTAACATTTAAATAGTTGATAGAAATAATCAGATTTTGTATGCAATCCCCGTTCAATAACATGACCTCTCAAGCTCGAATGACTGGTTGGTCGTTGGGTATTTATAAACCAAATACAATTCTTCCACTCTGGCTTGATACCTCAGTAACTACTTCCTCAGTTTAAAACATCTCTACTTTATGACTGCACTCAGTCCTTCATACAAACAAACAGAACGCGATGCCTTATGCTAACTCATTCTCTTTTCATAGGTGAAACTTGAATTTATGAAGGTGTGCTGAAAGAAGGAGACATTTAGATAAAGCTAACTCATGGTTTAGTACTTGTGCCTTGATATTTGTTCATATGCAATAGACCATGAGAAACTGTTAAAGATATGCAAATAAAAGTCAAATTTTTGTCATATTTTCATGCTGTATGTGTTAATAGTAAATTATATAAAAATGGTGTTAACTATATTTTCTCTATGAACACAAAACGTGATTCTCTCATTCACACATTATTTCCAAAAATACCAGTGCAGCAAAACAGTTCATTTCAATTTAGAGATCATTGGATACTATGGGTTTCTGAAAGGATATATCACATTTGTGTCAAAGTTTGGCACTTGGTTGTTCTTCCATAACCTTCCATTCCTTTACACTTTAAAATAAGTAAACACTACACATTAAAGGCCCAGTGCAGTCTAAAACGGGGTTTTTCAAATACATTTCCAGACTATGAGGTTGGAATAATACTGTGAAATTGAGAAAGTTATGATAATGCCCTTTTAGTGTCAGAGCTGTTTGAAAAGACCACCTGAAATTTCAGTTTTGGCCTGCCTGGTGACATCAGGTAGCCTAGCAGTTAAGAGCGTTGTGCCAGCAACCAAAAGCTTGCTGATTCGAATCCCTGAGCTGACTAAGTGAAAAATCTGTCGATGTGCCCTTGAGCAAGGCAACTAACCCTAAACGCTCCTGTAAGTTGCTCTGGATAAGAGCGTCTCCTAAATTACTCAAATGTAAATAAGAGAGTTCCAAACCTCTCCGCCATTCAAAGATAGTTTTCAGACCACTCCCAGAATGTCCAAGCAAAATTCTTGCTTGAGAAATTGCTCTTCGCTAAGAAGCTATTTTTGTTAATTTTTGAAAAAACAATCACAGTAAGGTACTTAATTGTTACCCAGAAAAAGGCTGCATTGGACCTTTAAGTAAACTATCAAGTGGCCCAAAAAATAAATTCCTTTCTTTTCAAGAAGTGCAAAAAACAACATACATGCTTAAGACACACCCGGGTACTGAGTGATAGCTTCGCAACAGGTACAATATATGGGACCACTAGTGAATGAAAGCACTTCAGTTTCCACTTCATTCAACTAACTATGGGTAGTACAGTTAATACAGAAACTCTGAAGATCACTCTGGAGTAGCACATCTGTTCAGTACCTCAGGAAGTAGCTAACATCACAGTAAAATGTCTGAAAATATATTTTCAATTGAGGCTGGTTAATAAGTAACTTTGCCACCTACTTTTTTAGCCATAACATTCAATGAACAGACTATACCTGGTCTTTAAAGCCTATGTAGACCACAACATGGAAAATAATACAACTACAACACGATAAATTAATTTCTACATAGAACGAAAGTGTGTCTCGTTGTTGACAAATGACATTCTCCATCTCTGTTTTGTTAAGGGCCATCTAAATAGGGAAATACAATTTCCTTGAAAAATACCCCACAATATCCCACAGGTTCAAGCATATTGTAATGATATAAATGAAAGGGGTTAAATGAAGGAAAGACAACAAACCAATAAGTGCCCCATTCAAAAATGTAAGGGTTTGTTAAGTATTGGTTTCCTTTTGTGATCTACTATGTACATAATATCATGTGACTTACAATATGCATAATGACTTATTTATTTTGATTCAAGCACTGCTCTTTAACATCCTCTGGCTACCTAAGGTACTCGTTTGGAAACGGTTGGCTATGATTTGGGTATATAAATATCCCTCAAGTTGCATTGTAAGACCTCTGTACCGTATGATGTGAAGCACATTAGTACTCAAAGCAGTTTGAGTACTTATGTTGACATTCACAATGTGCTACACTATACAGTACATGAGTAATGTTGTACTGACACATTAATGATTTAATGATGCATTATAAACACTGGAAAAAACAACAACAAAACAAACCAAAATGAATTCCTGAACTTCTCCCAGATCTTTCAATACGTTTTCAGCGTCAGATCATTGTAATTTCCACAGTGTGTCTCTTCAAAGAGAGTAAGGCTTATGCATCTGGTCTGGTCACAAGCAGATGCTTTCTTCTCCATGGAGCTGTCAAGTTCAGCAATATTCCTCCAGTTAAACTGTTCGTTTTTGCCTTAAGTCCCCCTAAACCACCCATTGAGACAGATGGATCTGTTTTAATGCAGTGACTAAGCAATGCTGTTCAGTCTTATGGCAAATGGGAGTGTGTTTTCTGTCACTGAGAGTTTGGGCATTTTGATGGGTGTAGGCATTCAGAACTACCGCCGCTTCCAGTGTAGACACTCAACGTGCCAGCCCAATTAAGTAAAACACTGCTTGCTGTGTTTGTGTAATACTCACGTCCACCAAGTGGTTGTCGGGGAGAAAAAGGAGCAGAATATTTTTGGGATGTTTTTGATGCCTATTTCTTATCTACACACCTCCAATAGGAGCCAGCACAGCCACACCTGTGTCAATTGAAGAAGATTGCCAGAAATAGCAAAGTGTTTGAAAAGGAAGATTAGGTCCTCAGAACACTACAAGTTGATAAAAGTTGATATAAGGTTTTGCCTGTAAGGTCTGTACTGATCCTGTCTTAATACATATTGGTGGAGATGAACATGAACTTAGAAGTCAACATCTGAAAGTATTTGTCTCATTTTCGACTTTTCCTCAAAAATAAATTATAATCAGCCGTGTTCTTTTTTTGCATCCATAGCCAACAATAGAATACCTTAAAACGTGTTGAATTTTGGCCTGAAAGGTGCATGCAATAAATGTAAACCACTACATAATAACATATATACACAGTGTCTGTACAGTCGACCATAAACAGTCTTTTTTAGCGCTCTGACCACACATGAAAAAAAATAATGTTCAACAATGCAAAAGTGATGTTTAACACTGCTAAAGTAATGTTTAACACTGCTAAAGTAATGTTTAACAGTTAGCTAAAAGAAACATATCAAAGTAAAATGTAAAATCATACTTACTGTTCAACCTATATAACTATTAAAGTGCTTTTTGTATTTTGGACGGATGAATATAGCAATAAATAATAACATGGGAAAATAAGCTGACGTCATATCTGACATTTGTCTTCTGTAGCGCATGCGTAACTTGTTAATACAAAAAAACAGGAAACTGCCCTTTTCACTGTGATCTAATATGCTGACTAAGGGCAGATACAAATAAAACATTGAAGCGGCCCTGATATTGAATAACTTCTACATAAACCAATACCTGACCAAGGGGAATCTGGGAAACGTAGTCATGCAGAATCTGTCATGTTTTGTCTTTGATCATGTCTTGTCCCTGTGCTTCCCTCTGCTGGTCTTATTAGGTTCTTTCTCTTTCTCTCTCTCTATCGTTCCGTTCATGCTCCCAGCTGTTTCTCATTCTCCCTACGACCTCATTTACTCTTTCACACCTGTCCCCTATTTTGCCCTCTGATTAGAGTCCCTATTTCTCCCTCTGTTTTCCGCTCCTGTCCTTGTCGGATTCTTGTTTGATGTTTGCAGTTCCTGTGTCTTGTTCCGCCCTGTCGTGTTCTTTTGCCTTCTTCAGATGCTGCGTGTGAGCAGGTGTCTATGTCAGCTACGGCCTGTGCCTTCCTGAAGCGACCTGCAGTCTGTGGTCGCGTCTCCAGTCGTTCCTCTCTATTGACGAGAGGATTTCAGTTTCCTGTTTTGGATTTCCATTGATTTATTTCCAGGAGTTTCATTATTTGTTTTATACTGGAATAAAGACTCTGTTACTATTACGTCGCTTTTGGGTCCTCATTCATCTGCATAACAGAAGAATCCGACCAAGAATGGACCCAGCGACTACGGATTCTCTCAACACTGCCGTCGAGTTCCAGGGAGCTATGCTCGGCAGACACGAGCAGGAATTGTTTGCTGCTCGTCATGCCGTTGAGACCCTGGCCGCTCAGGTCTCCGATCTCTCTGGACAGTTTCAGAGTCTTCGTCTCGTGCCACCAGCTACTTCCTGGTCTTCCGAGTCTCCGGAACCTAGGGTTAATAACCCACCATGTTACTCTGGGCAGCCCACTGAGTGTCGCTCCTTTCTCACCCAGTGTGATATTGTGTTCTCTCTCCAGCCCAACACGTACTCAAGAGAGAGAGCTCGGATCGCTTACGTCATATCACTCCTTACTGGTCGGGCTCGGGAGTGGGGCACAGCTATCTGGGAGGCAAGGGCTGAGTGTTCTAACGATTATCAGAACTTTAAAGAGGAGATGATACGGGTTTTTGATCGTTCAGTTTTTGGGAAGGAGGCTTCCAGGGCCCTGGCTTCCCTATGTCAAGGTGATCGATCCATAACGGATTACTCTATAGAGTTTCGCACTCTTGCTGCCTCCAGTGACTGGAACGAGCCGGCGTTGCTCGCTCGTTTTCTGGAGGGACTTCACGCTGAGGTTAAGGATGAGATTCTCTCCCGGGAGGTTCCTTCCAGCGTGGACTCTTTGATTGCACTCGCCATCCGCATAGAACGACGGATAGATCTTCGTCATCGAGCTCGTGGAAGAGAGCTCGCGTTAACGGTGCTTCCCCTCTCCGCATCTCAACCATCTCCTCCCACCGGCTCAGAGACTGAGCCCATGCAGCTGGGAGGTATTCGCATCTCGACTAAGGAGAGGGAACGGAGAATCACCAACCGCCTTTGCCTCTATTGCGGTTCTGCTGGACATTTTGTCATGTCATGTCCAGTAAAAGCCAGAGCTCATCAGTAAGCGGAGGGCTACTGGTGAGCGCTACTACTCAGGTCTCTCCATCAAGATCCTGTACTACCTTGTCGGTCCATCTACGCTGGACCGGTTCGGCTGCTTCCTGCAGTGCCTTGATAGACTCAGGGGCTGAGGGTTGTTTTATGGACGAAGC
This sequence comes from Salvelinus alpinus, assembly GCF_045679555.1. Classification (NCBI taxonomy): domain Eukaryota; kingdom Metazoa; phylum Chordata; class Actinopteri; order Salmoniformes; family Salmonidae; genus Salvelinus; species Salvelinus alpinus. Next base: position 45,073,428 of record NC_092098.1, on the reverse strand, counting down.
ATGGGCTCGGAAACATGACATTCCTCTCAGACAGTTAGGGAGGCCCACGCCCATGTTCGCCTTAGATGGTAGTCTTCTCCCCAGTATCAGATGTGAGACACTACCTTTAACCCTCACAGTATCTGGTAACCACAGTGAGACCATTTCCTTTTTGATTTTTCGTTCACCTTTTACACCTGTTGTTTTGGGTCATCCCTGGCTAGTATGTCATAATCCTTCTATTAATTGGTCTAGTAATTCTATTCTATCCTGGAACGTTTCTTGTCATGTGAAGTGTTTAATGTCTGCTATCCCTCCTGTGTCTTCTGTCCCCTCTACTCAGGAGGAACCTGGTGATTTGACAGGAGTGCCGGAGGAATATCATGATCTGCGCACGGTCTTCAGTCGGTCCAGAGCCAGCTCCCTTCCTCCTCACCGGTCGTATGATTGTTGTATTGATCTCCTTCCGGGGACCACTCCCCCTCGGGGTAGACTATACTCTCTGTCGGCTCCCGAACGTAAGGCTCTCGAGGATTATCTGTCTGTTTCTCTCGACGCCGGTACCGTGGTGCCTTCTTCCTCTCCCGCCGGAGCGGGATTTTTCTTTGTTAAGAAGAAGGACGGTACTCTGCGCCCCTGCGTGGATTATCGAGGGCTGAATGACATAACGGTTAAGAATCGTTATCCGCTTCCCCTTATGTCGTCAGCCTTCGAGATTTTGCAGGGAGCCAGGTGCTTTACTAAGTTGGACCTTCGTAACGCTTACCATCTCGTACGCATCAGAGAGGGGGACGAGTGGAAAACGGCGTTTAACACTCCGTTAGGGCATTTTGAATACCGGGTTCTGCCGTTCGGTCTCGCTAATGCTCCAGCTGTCTTTCAGGCATTAGTTAATGATGTACTGAGAGACATGCTGAACATTTTTGTTTTCGTTTACCTTGACGATATCCTGATTTTTTCACCGTCACTCGAGATTCATGTTCAGCACGTTCGACGTGTACTCCAGCGCCTTTTAGAGAATTGTCTCTACGTGAAGGCTGAGAAGTGCGCCTTTCATGTCTCCTCTGTCACTTTTCTCGGTTCTGTTATTTCCGCTGAAGGCATTCAGATGGATCCCGCTAAGGTCCAGGCTGTCAGCGATTGGCCCGTCCCTAAGTCACGTGTCGAGTTGCAGCGTTTTCTCGGTTTCGCTAATTTCTATCGGCGTTTCATTCGTAATTTCGGTCAAGTGGCTGCCCCTCTCACCGCTCTGACTTCTGTCAAGACTTGCTTTAAGTGGTCCGGTTCCGCCCAGGGAGCTTTTGATCTCCTCAAGAAGCGTTTTACATCCGCTCCTATCCTTGTTACTCCTGACGTCACTAAACAATTCATTGTCGAGGTTGACGCTTCAGAGGTGGGCGTGGGAGCCATTCTGTCTCAGCGCTTCCAGTCTGACGATAAGGTCCATCCTTGCGCTTACTTTTCTCATCGCCTGTCGCCATCGGAACGCAACTATGATGTGGGTAACCGCGAACTGCTCGCCATCCGCTTAGCCATAGGCGAATGGCGACAGTGGTTGGAGGGGGCGACCGTCCCTTTTGTCGTTTGGACTGACCATAAGAACCTTGAGTACATCCGTTCGGCCAAACGACTTAATGCACGTCAAGCTCGTTGGGCGTTGTTTTTCGCTCGTTTCGAGTTCGTGATTTCCTATCGTCCGGGAAATAAGAACACCAAGCCTGATGCCTTATCCCGTCTCTTTAGTTCTTCTGTGGCTTCTACCGACCCCGAGGGGATTCTCCCTGAAGGGCGTGTTGTCGGGTTGACTGTCTGGGGAATTGAGAGACAGGTAAAGCAAGCACTCACTCACACTGCGTCGCCGCGCGCTTGTCCTAGTAACCTTCTGTTCGTTCCTGTCTCTACTCGTCTGGCTGTTCTTCAGTGGGCTCACTCTGCCAAGTTAGCTGGCCACCCCGGCGTTCGGGGTACGCTTGCTTCTATTCGCCAGCGGTTTTGGTGGCCTACTCAGGAGCGGGACACGCGTCGTTTCGTGGCTGCTTGTTCGGACTGCGCGCAGACTAAGTCAGGTAACTCTCCTCCTGCCGGTCGTCTCAGACCGCTTCCCATTCCTTCTCGACCATGGTCTCACATCGCCTTAGACTTTATTACCGGTCTGCCTTCGTCTGCGGGGAAGACTGTGATTCTTACGGTTATCGATAGGTTCTCTAAGGCGGCACATTTCATTCCCCTCGCTAAGCTTCCTTCCGCTAAGGAGACGGCACAAATCATCATTGAGAATGTGTTCAGAATTCATGGCCTCCCGTTAGACGCCGTTTCAGACAGAGGTCCGCAATTCACGTCACAGTTTTGGAGGGAGTTCTGTCGTTTGATTGGTGCTTCCGTCAGTCTCTCTTCCGGGTTTCATCCCCAGTCTAACGGTCAAGCAGAAAGGGCCAATCAGTCGATTGGTCGCATTTTACGCAGCCTTTCGTTTCGAAACCCTGCGTCTTGGGCAGAACAGCTCCCCTGGGCTGAGTACGCTCACAACTCGCTTCCTTCGTCTGCTACCGGGCTGTCCCCGTTTCAGAGTAGTCTTGGCTACCAGCCTCCTCTGTTTTCGTCCCAGCTCGCCGAGTCCAGCGTTCCCTCCGCTCAGGCTTTTGTCCAACGTTGTGAGCGCACCTGGAGGAGGGTCAGGTCTGCACTTTGCCGTTACAGGGCGCAGACTGTGAGAGCCGCCAATAAGCGTAGGATTAAGAGTCCTAGGTATTGTCGCGGTCAGAGAGTGTGGCTTTCCACTCGTAACCTTCCCCTTACGACAGCTTCTCGCAAGTTGACTCCGCGGTTCATTGGTCCGTTCCGTGTCTCTCAGGTCGTCAATCCTGTCGCTGTGCGACTGCTTCTTCCGCAACATCTTCGTCGCGTCCACCCTGTCTTCCATGTCTCCTGTGTCAAGCCTTTTCTTCGCGCCCCCGTTCGTCTTCCCTCCCCCCCCCCCGTCCTTGTCGAGGGCGCTCCTATTTACAAGGTACGGAAGATCATGGACATGCGTTCTCGGGGACGTGGTCACCAGTACTTAGTGGATTGGGAGGGTTACGGTCCTGAGGAGAGGAGTTGGGTTCCATCTCGGGACGTGCTGGACCGTTCGTTGATCGATGATTTCCTTCGTTGCCGCCAGGGTTCCTCCTCGAGTGCGCCAGGAGGCGCTCGGTGAGTGGGGGGGTACTGTCATGTTTTGTCTTTGATCATGTCTTGTCCCTGTGCTTCCCTCTGCTGGTCTTATTAGGTTCTTTCTCTTTCTCTCTCTCTATCGTTCCGTTCATGCTCCCAGCTGTTTCTCATTCTCCCTACGACCTCATTTACTCTTTCACACCTGTCCCCTATTTTGCCCTCTGATTAGAGTCCCTATTTCTCCCTCTGTTTTCCGCTCCTGTCCTTGTCGGATTCTTGTTTGATGTTTGCAGTTCCTGTGTCTTGTTCCGCCCTGTCGTGTTCTTTTGCCTTCTTCAGATGCTGCGTGTGAGCAGGTGTCTATGTCAGCTACGGCCTGTGCCTTCCTGAAGCGACCTGCAGTCTGTGGTCGCGTCTCCAGTCGTTCCTCTCTATTGACGAGAGGATTTCAGTTTCCTGTTTTGGATTTCCATTGATTTATTTCCAGGAGTTTCATTATTTGTTTTATACTGGAATAAAGACTCTGTTACTATTACGTCGCTTTTGGGTCCTCATTCATCTGCATAACAGAATCACTATGGTGAGCTTAGGTTCTTGCTTACACAAAGCACAGTCGTAGTTCCACTATCAGACTCCAGATCCCTGCATGCCTATTGGGTTTGCTACAACTTTTGCTTTAAAAAATATGAATGATCAAACAACGAAATAAAAGAGCAACAAAAATAAAAGGAAAACATTTCAGTGGGTCCCTTCTTAAAAATGGTCTTGTTGGAGCAGAACGTATATTCTAAGTCTGGCTACACGCTGGATCTAGAGATAGAGATAGGAGATCCAGTAAACCAGGTTAAAGAGACCGAAAGCGGTGGGGAAACCGATGCGAGCGTACGAGTCTATCTTGGCGACACGGATGTGCAACCGCCCATGCCGCCAGGCCCCGGAGCGGCAGTCCTCGAAACAGCAGAAGAAGCTGGTGCAGTCCTTGCCGTCCAGGCACTCGTAGCCATACTCCTCATCCCGCTCCTGCATGTGGGTGGCGTTGTTCATCTGGATGGCGGTGGCTGAGCGAGGGCGTATGTCCACCGTAGGGGTCTGCTTTTAACAGAGAGAGAACAGTTAGCAACTAGAGTCTAAGAGGTGAAACATGGGGGACCTAATTTAGTCTCTATCTTAGTACACAAAATATAATTTGCAACTTCACTTGGAAATTGAATATTTTTAAGCATTCAATAAAACACAAATAAGCCATCAGTGGTACCTGTATTTAATTAGAGTGGCTTAAAGCTGACAATGGACTATTCCCTTTGGAACACACAATGCAAATTACACCTATGGGTAAAGCCAAAAGTACAAAGTATCTGGCTTCTGTAGGATACATTGTGTAGTTGGGCTTTATTTAGTTGAAAGATGATGCTAGTGCTGGGCAACCTATTTTAAGCTCTGTTTTGCACGTCATGGGAAAATACGAGGAGTATCATGGTTATTTATCATTAGTCCCAAACCTAAACACAGTCCCTTTTTGCATAATGATTCACTCAAATTACATAATTCTTGTTCTGTATGTGGATGCCATTGTGTGGATTTCAGAGGGGGAACATTTGAATTTATTCTAAATGGATTATGATGTAAGCTGTACGATAAGAAAGACTGTTGAGCAGGGACTCACTGTTCCTCCATTTCCTATCCCTAAATGGGTTAAATCAACCTCCTTTAAAGCCTGCTCACCACTTGAGGGCACAGCCTTTCATTTCTGACAATTCCTAAAATAGTTCTTTGCTCCATCAGTCAAAGGAGGCACAATTAGCATTTTCATGGGCTTTTATCTCAAAATGGCAAGCCACCTTTGCACATATGTCTTCTCTCGTGATTAACTATAAGACTGAATTTTTGCTGACCCAGCATAATATTTTGTGTATGATTCATTTAGAAATATAATGACGCAGTTACATACAGTATTCAAATAAACTGAATGGAATCGCTACTAACTGAACAGAGGCCAAAGCCTTTAGCCTCTAACACCTACCCTCTAACCCCTAACCTATAGTCCCTAACCTCTAACCCTAGCCTCTAGGTCCTATCCCGTAGCCTCTAACTTCTAACCCCAAACCTCTAACCCCTCTAACCCCTAGCCTCTAATCCCTAGTCCCTAGCCTCTAACCCCTAGTCCCTAGCCTCTAACCCCTAGCCTCTAACCCCAAGCCCCTAACCTCTAGGCCCTATCCCATAGCCTCTAACCCCTAGTCCCTAACCTCTAATCTCTAGCCCCTAGCCTCTAACCCCTAGTCCCTAACCTCTAATCTCTAGCCCCTAACCTCTAACCCCTAGCCTCTAACCCCAAGCCTCTAACCCCTAGTCCCTAACCTCTAATCTCTAGCCCCTAACCTCTAACCTCTAACCCCTAGCCTCTAACCCCTATCCCCTAATCTCTAACCCCTAACCCATAGGCACTAACACCTAACCTCTAGGCCCTATCCCATAGCCTCTAACCCCTAGTCCCTAACCTCTAATCTCTAGCCCCTAACCTCTAACCCCTAGCCTCTAACCACTATCCCCTAATCTCTAACCCCTAACCCATAGGCACTAACACCTAACCTCTAGGTCCTATCCCATAGCCTTTAGCATCTTGGACGTTTTTTGCCTTTTTTATTGTAGCTAATGGATGTCATGCCAGTGCTATGTATAGGTAATCATACTGCTTTCCTAATGTCCTCATAAAATGAATCATATGTGTGTCAAGTACCATCAAATTCCATAAGCATTGGAGTTAAATTGTTTAACGGCATGTGTCATCATAAAATATCAAAACACTGATTTGGCTGTAGCTCCTTCTCTGCAGCTCAAATTTGCCCAGCACTAGAATACAAGGATGCTTGTAGTTCCTTTGAAAACGATGCATAACCACATGTAAAGATTGGTTGGTTCCACATTATACTCTGATTGATTGACAACCAGGGGATTTGCAGCTAGGTCGAAAATATACAGGTTAATACAACCTAATAATTCCATGTGGAGCGTTTGAAAATAAACACATTAATTGGACCAGCTCTGTGGCTGATTCTACAGGAATAGCATTGAAAATGTCACCAATGGTCGAGAAATGAAGTAATAAAGTGGCTGCAGATAATTTTTTATAATTTTTTAAAGAATATAATGACAGTAAAACAGGTATGCTGTGTTTGGTGAGTAGTTAGCTAAAATGAGAAACTTTTTGTACTGCTAACATTTGCTTCCAGTCACTTTTGCTCGTTAATTCTGTAGAATCAGCAATGGCGCTGGTCCAATGAATTTGTTAATTTTCCAACGCTTCCGCATGGAAATTTTACATTGTTTTAACCTTTTATCATCAACCTAGATTTGCACCAGGAAGCAGCATCAGGTCATGTGACTTGGTTCTCAAAGGGGGGGTTGCACGGGGGAAGGAAGCGTGTCGTGGAAGCTAGCTCAAGCAGAAGAGCAAACCCAGATCCTGCAGTGTGGCCGGGGTTTGCAAACAAAAGTGGCATAACCAGCTTTAACCGGATGAAGTAGACAACCTCTCAAAATGAATAATTGACGGAAACACTTAGGGCTCTATTCAATCCGCACCGTGGAAGTTCAGCTTTACAGGTTGAATATAGGCCTTCGTCTCCTACTCTGGATCCCTACCACTATAATCAAAGCTTAGTGTCAGCTATAGTTAATTTTTGTCCATTATTTAAAATAGCTATAAAAATGGCCTCACTTTAAATGGCTGGTTCAAATGTTTACCATACTTACAGTATCCTCTGACTAATAGTATTTAAATTCAGTCAAATTACCCCATTAAGATATGTTACACTTCCATATAATAGATTCAGGGTGATTCCATTTTTTAAAGCACACCATCATCTTTACTTGAGTGTTAAATATACAGGTAACTGCCAAAATAAAGGAAACACCAACATAAAGTGTCTTAAGAGGGAATTGGGCCACCACAAGCCAGAACAACTTCAATGTATCTTACCATACATTCTACAAGCGTCTGGAACTCTATTGGAGGGATTCACATCATTCTTCCACAAGAAATTCCATTATTTGGTGTTTTGTTGATGGTGGTGGAAAACGCTGTCAGAGGCGCTGCTCCTGAATCTCCCATAAGTTCAAAATGGGTTGAGATCTGGTGACTGAGATGGCCATGGCATGTGCTTTACATCGTTTTCATGCTCATCAAACCATTCATTGACCTCTCGTGCCCTATGGATGGGCATTGTCATCCTATGGGGGCATGGCCATGGTAGCAGCATTGCCCAGTATTTTATACATGACCCTAAGCATGATGGGATGCTAATTGCTTAATTAACTCAGAAACCACACTTGTGTGGAAGCACTTGCTTTCAATATACTTTGTAAGCCTCACTTGAGTGTTTCCATTATTTTGGCAGTTACCTGTAGCTCTTCAGTAGCACCCTGTGCAACTGTGAGTGTTTTAGAGATTACTGGGGCTAAATCTACTCTGCTGCGTGTGGAGCCATTAAAATGATCACTACTAATTAGGCTTAACACAGTGTAGGGGTTGTCTATTTCAGTCTGTTAAGGCTCTGCTGATTCTATAGGAAGCGTCAGGTTAAAAGCCCCACAAACACACGGGTAGCTTAGCTTGACAGGGGAAATAGAGCTGGGACTGCTTTACTGTTAAAATTGCACCGTGTAAAAAATTAAATAAAAAGTCAGAACGAAACCATTTTGTACCATCTTTTTACTAGCTGTGGACGTGTGTGGGCTGGTTATATGAGAGAGCAGAATGTTGTCATTACACAAGTACGTCTGGCTACCTCTGCACAGTGAGCGCTTTGTTTGGTGGTATTGCGGAAGACATTCTGAGGTGAAGGTAAAGAAAGGGTCTCTAAAACAGACATGTAGCAGTGAGGTACACTAGCTGGGTACAGAGACAGGCAAAATGCAGCAGACACATGCAGTCAATAGATGAAACTCAGACACAGGCAATATACCTTTGAGGAAAAGAGCCGGAGGAGCTTTTGTCCCAACAGGAAACAAAGAATATGTGGAATTAAAAGAGAACAACACAAAAAATAACAAATGTAAAAAGACCAACAGAGAGAACGTCTAAAGAAAATAACACCGTAGAAGTAGGAAGGGAACAACATACTGTCGAGACACACATACAGGAGGAAAATGCAGAACTGGATACATCAAATTGTGGACCAGGTTGATCCCCAGTCAATTCTACAAACTAGACATCAACGATTTAGGGACGATATTGATCCTAGTTGGGCTCAAAGCTGACCCGTTACACCAAGACAAGACAATGGCATTTTTTAAGCCCAGTAAAAGGCATTTTTATCTGAAAAACACATTGAACATGGATTTGTAGTACTTTATACTCTCAAACTACTGTATCTTCAAAAATGCTTTTTTACTGATTTTATTTCCTGTTAGTCCTGTTATTCCTAGTGGAATAACACATCAGTTAAAGTATGCATACATTTAACAGATTGATTATAAATACACTGTTGTTGTCTGTACCATTACTGTACCATCATAACATTGAAATAGGATATCATTATTTACTTATTTATATGTTAATTTTCAGAAAATGGTTAGATTCTTACACCTAAAACCCATGAGAAATGAAGATGGTTAGACCCTTACACCCAAAACCTATGACACATGAACATGGTTAGACCCTTACACCCAAAACCTATGAGACATGAAAATGGTTAGACCATTACACCCAAAACCTATGAGACATGAAAATGGTTAGAGGATTACACCCAAAACCTATGAGACATGAACATGGTTAGACCCTTACACCCAAAACCTATGAGACATGAAAATGGTTAGACCATTACACCCAAAACCTATGAGACATGAACATGGTTAGACCATTACACCCAAAACCTATGAGACATGAACATGGTTAGACCCTTACACCCAAAACCTATGAGACATGAAAATGGTTAGACCCTTACACCCAAAACCTATGAGACATGAAAATGGTTACACCCAAAACCTATGAGAAATGAACATGGTTAGACCCTTACACCCAAAACCTATGAGACATGAAAATGGTTAGACCATTACACCCAAAACCTATGAGACATGAAAATGGTTAGACCCTTACACCCAAAACCTATGAGACATGAACATGGTTAGACACTTACACCCAAAACCTATGAGAAATGAAAATGGTTAGACCATTACACCCAAAACCTATGCAACATTTAAATGGTTAGACCCTTACACCCAAAACCTATGAGACATGAAAACGGTTAGACCCTTACACCCAAAACCTATGAGACATGAACATGGTTAGACCCTTACACCCAAAACCTATGAGACATGAACATGGTTAGACCCTTACACCCAAAACCTATGAGACATGAAAATGGTTAGACCCTTACACCCAAAACCTATGAGACATGAACATGGTTAGACCCAAAACCTATGAGAAATGAACATGGTTAGACCCTTACACCCAAAACCTATGAGACATGAAAATGGTTACACCCAAAACCTATGAGACATGAAAATGGTTAGACCCTTACACCCAAAACCTATGAGACATGAAAATGGTTAGACCATTACACCCAAAACCTATGAGACATGAAAATGGTTAGACCCTTACACCCAAAACCTATGAGACATGAAAATGGTTACACCCAAAACCTATGAGAAATGAACATGGTTAGACCCTTACACCCAAAACCTATGAGACATGAAAATGGTTAGACCATTACACCCAAAACCTATGAGACATGAAAATGGTTAGACCCTTACACCCAAAACCTATGAGACATGAACATGGTTAGACACTTACACCCAAAACCTATGAGAAATGAAAATGGTTAGACCATTACACCCAAAACCTATGCAACATTTAAATGGTTAGACCCTTACACCCAAAACCTATGAGACATGAAAACGGTTAGACCCTTACACCCAAAACCTATGAGACATGAACATGGTTAGACCCTTACACCCAAAACCTATGAGACATGAACATGGTTAGACCCTTACACCCAAAACCTATGAGACATGAAAATGGTTAGACCCTTACACCCAAAACCTATGAGACATGAACATGGTTAGACCCAAAACCTATGAGAAATGAACATGGTTAGACCCTTACACCCAAAACCTATGAGACATGAAAATGGTTACACCCAAAACCTATGAGACATGAACATGGTTAGACCCAAAACCTATGAGAAATGAACATGGTTAGACCCTTACACCCAAAACCTATGAGACATGAAAATGGTTACACCCAAAACCTATGAGACATGAAAATGGTTAGACCCTTACACACAAAACCTATGCGAAATGAAAATGGTTAGACTCTTACACTCAAAACCTATGAGACATGAAAATGGTTAGACCCTTACACACAAAACCTATGCGAAATGAAAATGGTTAGACTCTTACACTCAAAACCTATGAGACATGAAAATGGTTAGACCCTTACACACAAAACCTATGCGAAATGAAAATGGTTAGACTCTTACACTCAAAACCTATGAGACATGAAAATGGTTAGACCCTTACACCCAAATCTATGAGACATGAAAATATGTTATTTCCTCGATTTCCTTTATTATTCATGAAGATCAAAAGGATGAAAGGCTTCTGCATCACAACTTGGCAGACCATGTGAAGAACCTCATTTAGAACCTCCCCTTAGAGATAGCAAACTGGCATTACACCTTCAGATCGTCTAAACTCATTCACCCAGCACACATTTATATCCAAAAGCAAATCTTACTTACAGAGAAGCTGAATCTGGAGCACTCCACACCCTGTTAAGTTCCCTAGCTAGCTAACTCTGGTGCTTTTACTTTAGCCGTCATGATGTTGTGGGGATTTGAAGCGCCGACACCTTCTGGTCATGTGACGAGGTTTTAAAATAGTACTGCACAGCTGTGGTATGGATTAAGGACAGGTTCTATGTCTCTCGTAGACTGCATGGCACGAGGTGGCCTCACAATGACTACTCCCATCAGAGAACCTAGTAGTAGTAGGCTTTGCATTACAGTAACACAGTAATACAGTGATTGGTGAGGCTTTCAGAGACTGGAAATAACTCCGTGTTTGGAGAGTGTTGTAATCCCCACCCTTTGACCTGGCCTATTCCTAATATAAACACATTCTCACAGGTAAGGTCAATATTCTTTGCAAACACATTAAGCTCAAAATGTGTCTGACATTTGTCTCAGCTATTCTGACCATTTTATCTTCACTACTTGAGTAGAGTCATTGTGTGCCCACTTTGTTTTGGATAAACGACTCACCGGGTTTTTCTTCTTCTTGTCCTTTTTTGTGCTTGGCTTCCTGTTGCTTACAAAGTAGTGCAGTGTTCCGTATTCTATCAGCGCGGCAAAGACGAAGATGAAGCATACGGACACAAAGAGGTCCATGGCCGTCACGTAGGACACCTTAGGCAGCGACTTCCTGGCTATGGTACTTAGCGTAGTCATGGTCAGCACAGTGGTGATGCCTGTCAATAGACCAGATGGCCAAGAGGGTCAGACGAGGGTATAGAAAGGGTATAGAAAGGGTATAGCAACAAAAGATAACAGTATGCCATTCTTAGAGGGGTTTGATTTTAGGACTTGGGGAGTTGATGCAGTGGAGGCAATAAAACATGTAGGATATGTCGGAGACTAACAAAATAGAGTTGTGAGAGTGGTTCAGAGTATATATATATATATATATATATAATTTTTGTATTGACCTCCCTAGTCTCAGAGATGTGAGAAAAAACTGACCAAAAATTCAAAGAAACTTTCTGTACAAAAATATATTCTCAGAGATGATTAGAATGGAGCAATCTCAGACTGGTTGAACAAAATACAATATGTATGATACACAGTTGGGATGTTTGAACTATTTTAGCATGCTGCACATATCTATTTTGAAGAGAGCTTGCTATTTGATCCTTATGGGTTTTAAATGAATTACATACTTTATGCAGGCAAAAACATGTGTGAGCTGGGTTATTCCAAAGTGCTTTCTCTGGTCATGTAACAGATCTAACAGATACAGTATATTATCCATAATACTTCTCCAACAAATGAAAGGAATCCGAGGAAACGGTATCATTAAGTATAGTGATTAGAAATCAAGGCAGAGTATTCGAGTACTGGATTACACAAAACTAAAGGATTATGAAATGCAGAGTGTTTAATTGCAAACACTTGACACATTATGACGTACAGTTTCCTCATAATGGACGGCGTAGCAAGCAACTGTTGTGGTCCCTTGATCCACAATATACACTATATATACAAAATTATGTGGACACCCTTTCAAATTAGTGGATTAAGCTGTTTCAGCCACACCCGTTGTTGACAAGTACATCAAATTGAACACACAGCCATGCAATTTCCATAGACAAACATTGGCAGTATAATGGCGTTACTAAAGTGGTCAGTGACTTTTAACGTGGCACCGTCATAGGATGCCACCTTTCCAACAAGTCAGTTCGTAAAAGTTCTGCTCTGCTAGAGCTGCCCCGGTCAACTGTAAGTGCTGTTATTGTGAAGTGGAAATGTCTAGCAGCAACAACGGCACAGCCGCAAAGTGTTAGGCCACACAAGTTCACCGAACAGGACCGCAGAGTGATGAAGTGCGTAAAAATCGTCTGTCCTCAGTTGCAACACTCACTACCGAGTTCCAAACTGCTTCTGGAAGCAATGTCAGCACAAGAACTGTTCGTCGGGAGCTTCATGAAATGGGTTTCCTTGGCCAAGCAGCCGCACACAAGCCTAACATCACAATGCGCAATGCCAAGCCTGGAAATGCGTTCTCTGGAGTGATGAATCACGCAGTCCGACGGGACAAATCTGGATTTGGCGGATGCCGGGAGAACGTTACCTGCCTCAATGCATAGTGACAACTGTAAAGTTTGGTGGAGGAGGAATAATGGTCTGGGGCTGTTTTTCATGGTTCTACATGGTACCTCAGTAGTGTTCTTGTGGCTGAATGAAAGCAAGTCCCCGCAGCAATGTTCCAACATCTAGTGGAAAGCCTTCCTAAAAGAGTGGAGGCTGTTAAAGCAGCAAAGGGGGGACCAACTCCATATTAATGCCCGAGGTTTTAGAATGAAATGTTCGATAAGCAGGTGTCCACATACTTTTGGTCATGTAGTGTATCTCTTCTTTCAAGTTCAGCCATACCATGCCTTACCACCAGCCATCTGGTGCAAAGGGATCAGTGTTCATTTTGGCTGCTATTTTATATTTAGTTTTAGTCTTAAAATATATTTGAGCCTTAGTCACACTTTAGTCATTTTATCCATCATTAGTTTTAGTTATTATTAATTGACTAAAACTCCGGACAATTTTAGTCAGTGCATTTTTCCCCCATTAAATAATTAATATTTACTTCTAACTTCCATCATGTGCACATTCAGATAGCCGTGTCCAACTAGGCCTACTATCCCTTTATACAACTGGCACATTGCTATTGTGGAAGATTGTAACCAATACTAGCCATGATTTACTATATAGGCTACAAAGCCTTCCATGATTTACTATATAGGCTACAAAGCCTTGGATACAGGTTAAACAATTTATGTATAGGCCTACAGCTCTTTCGTCCTAATCATAACCAATGAGAGAATCGCATTCCGTATTCTGCAAAGGCATGCATGCATGGACAATACAGATGAAAAGCAGCTTCATGTCAAATTGAATGTCCATGAGTCTTTTCGTCAACTAAAAATGAAAACTCATTTGTTAAAGTTATAAATTCAGCAAAAATGAAACGTCCCTTTTTCAGGACCCTGTCTTTCAAAGATAATTCGTAAAAATCCAAATAACTTCACAGATCTTCATTGTAAATGTTCAATGAACCATAAACAGTTAATGAACATGCACCTGTGGAACGGTCTATAAGACACTAACAGCTTATAGACGGTAGGCAATTAAGGTCACAGTTATGAAAACTTAGGACACTAAAGAGGTGTCACGTTCCTGACCTGTTTTCTGTTAGTTTTGTATGTGTTAGTTGGTCAGGACGTGAGTTTGGGTGGGCAGTCTATGTTTTCTGTTTCTATGTTGGTGAATGGGTACCTGATATGGTTCTCAATTAGAGGCAGGTGGTTTTCATCTCCTCTGATTGAGAATCATATTAAGGTAGGTAGTTTCACAGTGTTTGTTTGTGGGTGGTTGTCTCCTGTGTCTGTGTCTATGTTTGCACCATACGGGACTGTTTCGTTCGTTCGTTCGTTCGTTCGTTCGTCGTTTTGTTTGTAGTAAGTACTTGTTCGTTCGTTCTTCGTGTTTCATGTAAGTTCGTGGTCCAAGTCTGTCTACATTCGGTTTGTTATTTTGTTTAGTTGTCAAGTATAGTTCGTTTTGTCTTGTTCAATAAATTCATTATGTCTTATTCCAACGCTGCATTTTGGTTCAATCCATGCTCCTCCTCTTCGGATGAAGAGGAGGAGGAACGCCGTTACAGAACCACCCACCAATCCAGAACCAAGCAGCGGAAATTCGAGCAGCGGCCAAGAGATCAGGACTCATGGACTTGGGAGGAAGTATTAGAGGGAAAAGGACACTGGGCGCACATTGGGGAATATCGCCGCGCTCGTGAGGAGATGGAGGCAGCGAGAGCCCAACAGCGGTGGTATGAGGAGGCAGCAAGGAGACGTGGCTGGAAGCCCGAGATTTCTTGGGGGGGAGGCTAAGAGGTAGTGGGCCAAGGGCAGGTAGGAGACCTGCGCCCACTTCCCAGGCTTACCGTGGAGAGCGGGAGTACGGGCAGACACCGTGTTACGCAGTAGAGCGCACGGTGTCTCCTGTACGTGTGCATAGCCCGGTGCGGGTTATTCCACCTCCCCGCACTGGTAGGGCTAGATTGGGCATTGAGCCAGGTGTCATGAGGCCGGCTCAACGCGTCTGGTCTCCAGTGCGTCTCCTCGGGCCGGCTTACATGGCACCAGCCTTACGCATGGTGTCCCCGGTTCGCCTACATAGCCCGGTGCGGGTTATTCCACCTCCCCGCACTGGTCGGGCGACGGGGAGTATTCAACCAGGTAAGGTTGGGCAGGCTCGGTGAGAGAGGGAGCCAGTACGCCTGCACGGTCCGGTATTTCCGGCGCTACCTCCCCGCCCCAGCCCAGTACCACCAGTGCCTCCAGTTCCGGCACCACGCACTAAGCCACCTGTGCGTCTCCAGAGTCCTGTACACACTGTTCCTTCTCCCCGCACTCGCCCTGAGGTGCGTGCCTTTAGCCCGGTACCACCAGTGCCGGTACCACGCACCAGGCCTATAGTGCGCTTTGAGAGGTCAGTGTGCCCTGTCCCTGCTCCCCGCACTAGCCTGGAAGTGCGTGTCTCCAGTCCGGTGCCTCCAGTTCCGGCACCACGCACCAGGCCTACAGTGCGCCTTATCCGGCCAGAGCCATCCGTCTCCCCAGCGCCATCTGAGCCATCCGTCTCCATAGCGCCATCTGAGCCATCCGTCTCCATAGCGCCATCTGAGCCATCCGTCTCCATAGCGCCATCTGAGCCATCCGTCTCCCCAGCGCCATCTGAGCCATCCGTCTCCCCAGCGCCATCTGAGCCATCCGTCTGCCCAGTGCCGTCTGAGCCATCCGTCTGCCCAGTGCCGTCTGAGCCATCCGTCTGTCCCGAGCCATTAGAGCCGCCCGTCTGTCCCGAGCCGTCAGAGCCGTTCGTCAGTCAGGAGCCGCTAGAGCCGTTCGTCAGTCAGGATCTGCCAGAGCTGCCAACCAGACAGGATCTGCCAGAGCCGCCAACCAGACAGGATCTGCCAGAGCCGCCAACCAGACAGGATCTGCCAGAGCCGCCAACCAGACAGGATCTGCCAGAGCCGCCAACCAGACAGGATCTGCCAGAGCCGCCAACCAGACAGGATCTGCCAGAGCCGCCAACCAGACAGGATCTGCCAGAGCCGCCAACCAGACAGGATCTGCCAGAGCCGCCAGCCAGACAGGATCTGCCAGAGCCGCCAGTGAGCCATGAGCGTCCAGAGCCGTTAGTGAGCCATGAGCAGCCAGAGCCGTCAGCGAGCCATGAGCAGCCAGAGCCGTCAGCGAGCCATGAGCGTCTAGAGCCGTCAGCCTGCCATGAGCGTCCAGAGCCGTCAGCCTGCCATGAGCGTCCAGAGCCGTCAGCCTGCCATGAGCGTCCAGAGCCGTCAGCCTGCCATGAGCGTCCAGAGCCGTCAGCCTGCCATGAGCGTCCAGAGCCGTCAGCCTGCCATGAGCGTCCGGAGCCGTTATTCATCCAGAACTGCCTCTCAGTCCAGAGCTGTCTCTCTGTCCGGAGCTGCCCTTCAGTCCGGAGTTGCCCCTCTATCCTGAGCTACCTCTCTATCCTGAGCTACCTCTCTATCCTGAGCTATCCCTCTGTCCTGAGCTACCTCTCTGTCCTGAGCTACCTTGTCCCGGAGCTGTCCTTTATCTTGGTGTTGCCCCTTAAATTAGGTGGGGGAAATAAGAGGGTGGTCATTCTAAGGGGGAGACGTGAGCTGGGATTGACTATGGTGGGGTGGGGACCTCGCCCAGAGCCTGAGCCACCACCGTGGTCAGATGCCCACCCAGACCCTCCCCTAGACTTTTGGTGGTGCGTTCGGAGTACGCACCTTGAGGGGGGGGTTATGTCACGTTCCTGACCTGTTTTCTGTTAGTTTTGTATGTGTTAGTTGGTCAGGACGTGAGTTTGGGTGGGCAGTCTATGTTTTCTGTTTCTATGTTGGTGAATGGGTACCTAATATGGTTCTCAATTAGAGGCAGGTGGTTTTCATCTCCTCTGATTGAGAATCATATTAAGTTAGGTAGTTTCACAGTGTTTGTTTGTGGGTGGTTGTCTCCTGTGTCTGTGTCTATGTTTGCACCATACGGGACTGTTTCGTTCGTTCGTTCGTTCGTCGTTTTGTTTGTAGTAAGTACTTGTTCGTTCGTTCTTCGTGTTTCATGTAAGTTCGTGGTCCAAGTCTGTCTACATTCGGTTTGTTATTTTGTTTAGTTGTCAAGTATAGTTCGTTTTGTCTTGTTCAATAAATTCATTATGTCTTATTCCAACGCTGCATTTTGGTTCAATCCATGCTCCTCCTCTTCGGATGAAGAGGAGGAGGAACGCCGTTACAAGAGGCCTTTCTACTGACTCTGAAAACCACCAAAAGAAAGATGTCCAGGGTCCCTGCTCATTTGCGTGAACGTGCCTTAGGCATGCTGCAAGGAGGCATGAGGACTGCAGATGTGGCCAGGGCAATAAATGTCAATGTCCGTACTGTGAGACACCTATGACAGCGCTACAGGGAGACAGGACGGACAGCTGATCGTCCTCGCAGTGGCAGACCACGTGTAACAACACCTGCATAGGATTGGTACATCCGAACATCACACCTGCGGAACAGGTACAGTATGGCAACAACAACTGCCCAAGTTACACCAGGAACGATCCCTCCATCAGTGCTCAGACTGTCCGCAATAGGCTGAGAGAAGCTGGACTGAGGGCTTGTAGGCCTGTTGTAAGGCAGGTCCTCACCAGACATCACCGGCAACATCGTCGCCTATGGGCACAAACCCACCATCGCTGGACCAGACGGGGCAAAAAGTGCTCTTCAATGACGAGTCGCGGTTTTGTCCCACCAGGAGTGATGGTCGGATTCGCGTTTATCGTCGAAGGAATGAGCGTTACACCGAGGTCTGTACTCAGGGGCGGGATTGATTTGGAGGGTCCGTCATGGTCTGGGGCGGTGTGTCAAAGCATCATCGGACTGAGCTTGTTGTCATTGCAGGCAATCTCAACGCTGTGCTCACGTGGTACCCTTCCTGCAGGCTCATTCTGACATAACCCTCCAGCATGACAATGCCACCAGCCATACTGCTCATTCTGTTTGTGTTTTCCTGCAAGACATGAATGTCAGTGTTCTGCCATGGCCAGCGAAGAGCCCGGATCTCAATTCCATTGAGCACGTCTGGGACCTGTTGGATCGGAGGGTGAGAACTAGGGCCATTCCCCCCAGAAATGACCGGGAACTTGCAGCAAGAACTGGCAAATCTGGTGCAGTCCATGAGGAGGAGATGCACTGCAGAACTTAATGCAGCTGGTGGCCACACAAGATACTGAATGTTACTTTTTATTTTGACCCCCCCTTTGTTCAGGGTAACTTTATTCCATTTCTGTTAGTCAAATGTCTGTGGAACTTGGTCAGTTTATGTCTCAGTTGTTGAACCTTGTTATGTTCATACAAATATTTACACATGTTAAGTATGCTGAAAATAAACGCAGTTGACAGTGAGAGGATGTTTCTTTTTTTGCTGTGTTTAGTTTTTTCCACAGCAACTCGTTTCATTATCATCATTCGTTGTCGTCAGGAAAAATAGGTTGTTGAGTAATATTTTTCATCATAGTTATTGTTGACGAAATTAACACTGCATGGGATCTTTGTCACTGAGACATGATGATGTGGAGGGAGATACCACACCAGTGGAAACCCTTTAACGTAGCACACAGATACTACAGATGCGTGTTTAGTGAGTACAGCTACCAACATCCCTGCCTCAAACACACACCGCAGCTCCTCAACAAACCACTCTAATAGATCACGAGGGCTTTGCGGCTAATATTGTTTATTTGTGTCTATTTTTCATGCAAAACGAGAGACATCATCATGTCTCAAGATTAATGTTGCAATATCTATGGAGGTGCATGGAGTGATTGTCATATTTGGTTGGATGACACTGAAGGATTCAGAATAATGTGAAGCTAGCTAACCAACATTAACCTCCCTGTTATCTTTGGGAAGGAAATTAAGCCATTTGACTCCATTTTCATGTTGCTAGGCAATTCATTTTGTCCTAATATTTAATATGTAATGAAGATTATAAGATAACAATAATAAGATATGGACACCTGCAATAGATAAAAGAACAAGTTAACCTCTCACAGTAATAGGGTATAACATTGCTTCTAAAGGTGAAACGCCTCTTCTCTGATTGGAAGTGGACGTCCGTGTTCTGGATTGATTTACACTCAGCAATGCTTCTAATGGTCCTGGTGAGGGCTTGTGTTCAGGTTTGAGAAGCTTGGAGAAGCAAGGAGCTGACTAAAGAATATGTAACTATAAATTTGTAAGTCGCTCTGGATAAGAGCGTCTGCTAAATGACTTAAATGTAAATGTAAGAGGACATACTCTGAAGTCGTCCGCCCTTCGGAGACAAGAACGGGTTCAAAAGTTCACACATTCTGCAAAAAAAGTCCCCCTTTTTGCCTTAAGCAAAGTTGGCCACCTGTATTTTCACACTGAGGCTGCATCTCCCCTGCTGTGTTGCATAATGAATGTCTAATTAAGATATGTATAAAAACAGATGTGCCCGTCTGGGCTCATATCATCCAGAAGGACTAGTTACTGAAGCCTCTCTGGGTCGCTGAGGGGTGGTCCTGACCACAACAAGTCCTGTGTTATGAGAAGCACTGCTAGTGAACTTCACTGATAGTGCTGCAACGTGTGTTTGTGTCGAGGCTAGGTGGGTGTGAACCCGAAGAGGTTATTAAATACCCTATCTTTTATTCTGTTGATTTTTCTTGAATTAATCTGAAATCTATGAATTATGAAGTCGATTTTCCTTGCTTGTTGTTACCTAAGGATGTTCTAGCAGGCACAGCATCCTTGTTGATCCAGAAGGAGACCCAGGAGAGAACAACGATGAGAGTGCAGGGGATGTAGGTCTGAATGGTGAAGTAACCCATCCTTCTGCTCAAGTCGAAGAAGACTGTCAGCACAACGTAATCTCCTACGAGAGAGGGAAGATGAGAAAAACACTGAATCACCATGTTATGGAAATGACTGAATATAATATGCAGGAAGGCAATGCAGTCAACACAATTTAATCCCCATAGAGAAAGACAATAAGCATACATGTCAGAAAATGAAAAGTGACTATGCATAGATGATGACAACAGAGAATACAGACAATGAATAAACAGTTGACAGAGTTAGGTAAAGATATACTGGAAATCTGATTTGGAAATCTGATTTGCATATAACATCACAGGGTTAAATAGAGATTCTACAAACTACTAGGTGTAGAATCCCCTCTCGACCCCTGACCTATCCAGATGTTAGACTGTTATACAGGGTGGTCATCCCTGCTTCCGACAACTTCTGCTATGAAGTTACTAAGTTGGAAACAGTGCCAGCAGCTCACCCTACCTGTGTAGGTTTATAGAGAGCTCAACGCTGACCTGTACACTAATTGATTAACACCACAATGTAAGCTGTGTCAGAAACTCTCCTGCCCCCGACTATAGTTATCGTGCTTGTAAGCCTGGGGGGCATCAAGAGTACTCTCCTAGCCTTTTTCTGCTCTGCGAGTGGGGCCGCACTGCTTTTCAGCGGGGACGAGAACAGCTGGCTTTGTTATTAAAGCACCAAGCAATTTGGCAACCCGATAATTTACTTCCCTTACAAAAAAGAAACGTTGTCTGCCATTTCTGCAAATCACCAACATCTGTGTGTGCACACAGCAGGGTTACGCGATCAATCTCAGGTTACACCTCTCCTCACCTCCACACTGATGAGAGAGAGAGAGAGAGACACAGAGAGAGAGAGACAGAGAGAGAGAGAGACACACAGAGAGAGACACACAGAGAGAGAGATACACAGAGAGAGAGACACAGAGAGAGAGAGACACAGAGAGAGACAGAGAGAGAGAGAGACACACAGAGAGAGAGAAACACAGAGAGAGAGACACACAGAGAGAGAGAAACACAGAGAGAGAGACACACAGAGAGAGAGAAAGAGAGAGAGACACACAGAGAGAGAGAAACACAGAGAGAGAGACACACAGAGAGAGAGACACACAGAGAGAGAGACAGAGAGAGAGAGAGACACACAGAGAGAGAGACACACAGAGAGAGAGAGAGAAACACAGAGAGAGAGACACAGAGAGAGAGAGACAGAGAGAGAGAGAGACACACAGAGAGAGAGAAACACAGAGAGAGAGACACACAGAGAGTGAGACACACAGAGAGTGAGATACACAGAGAGTGAGACACACAGAGAGTGAGACACACAGAGAGAGAGAGAGAAACACAGAGAGAGAGACACAGAGAGAGAGAGACAGAGAGAGAGAGAGACACACAGAGAGAAAACCATTGCCGCTGACATCTCCGTGTGAGTTTTCTGCTGATGAGGCAGTTGGTAGGAGGAGAGAGATATGTGAAGAATATTCTCACAGGTCTGTGGTCCACTATTTGTTTTTATTAACATTACATTAATATAGCTATTGAGGTTGGTCAGCAGTGGCACAGCCACATTGCATTACCCTCCACAATAATAATGATGGGCTTATTAGGCAAATATTATCTTAATGTAAGACACCCAGCTGTACAACAGCACAGATCTGGCAGAGTGCTTCCTACTGTCATGTCTTGGACTTGGGGTGAGGATATCGACAACCTCCTCCATTATGGATCAAGACTAATGTATCAGTATCAATGCAATAATGCCTTACTGTTATCCTGAAACACTCGACTCGCTTGTTCAAATGTTTAACCCCATTATCTCTCACCAAGGCAAACTGTATTATTCCTTTGTTCGACAACACAAGAGATGGAGCAAACACATGAATATCAGGTCAATTGGATGGAGATACGATAGCTACATACAGTGCTTTCGGAAAGTATTCAGACCGCTTGACTTCTTCCACATTTTGTTAGGTAACAGCCTTAATTAAAAATGTATTAAATTGTTTTTTCCCCCTGATCAATCTACACACAATACCCCATAATGCACCTTGGAAGCAATTACAGCCTTGAGTCTTCTTGGGTATGACGCTACAATCTCGGCACACCTGTAATTGGGGAGTTTCTCCATTCTTTGCAGATCCTCTCAAGCTCTGTCAGGTTGGATGGGGATCGGGTTCAAGTTCGGGCTCTGGCTGGGCCACTCAAGGACATTCAGACACTTGTCCCCAAGCCACTCCTGCGTCGTCTTGGCTGTGTGCTTAGGGTCATTGTCCTGTTGGAAGGTGAACCTTCACCCCAGTCTGAAGTCTTGAGCGCTCTGGAGCAGGTTTTCATCAAGGATCTCTCCATACTTTACTCTGTTCATCTTTGCCTCAATCCTGACTAGTCTCCCAGTCCCTGCCGCTGAAAAACATCTTCACAGCATGATGCTGCCACCACAATGCTTCACTGTAGGGATGGTGCCAGGTTTCCTCCAGACGTGACACTTGGCATTCAGGCCAAATAGTTCAATCTTGCTTTCATCAAACCAGAAAATCTTGTTTCTCATGGTCTGAAAGTCTTTAGGTGCTTTTTGGCAAACTCCAAGCAGGCTGTCACGTGCCTTTTACTGAGGAGTGGCTTCCGTCTGGCCACTCTACCATAATGGCCTGATTGGTGGAGTACTGCCGAGATGGTTGTCCTTCTGGAAGGTTCTCCCATCTCCACAGAGGAACTCTAGAGCTCTGTCAGAGTGACCATCGGGCTCTTGGTCACCTCCCTGATCAAGGCCCTTAGCGCCCGATTGCTCAGTTTGGCCGGGCGGCCAGCTCTAGGAAGAGTCTTGGTGGTTCCAAACTTCTTCCATTTAAGAATGATGGAGGCCACTGTGTTCTTGGAGTCCTTCAATGCTGCAGAAAATGTCTGGGTACCCTTCCCTAGATCTGTGCCTCGACACAATCCTGTCCCGGAGCTCTACAGAGAGTTCCTTCAACCTCATGGCTTGGTTTTTGCTCTGACATGCACTGTCAACTGTGGAACCTTATATAGACAGCTGTGTGCCTTTCCAAATCATGTTCAATCAATTGAATATACCACAGGTGGACTCCAATCAAGTTGTAGAAACATCTCAAGGATGATCAATGGAAACAGGATGCACCTGAGATCAATTTCGAGTCTCATAGCAAAGGGTCTGAATACTTTATTTTTAATACATTCGCTTTGTCATTATAGGGTATTGTCTGTAGATTGCTGAGATGTATAATAAAAATAATTAAAACAATTGGAATAAGGCTTAAGCATAACAAAATGTGGGAAAAGTCAAGGGGTCTGAATACTTTCCTAAGGGCCCTGAATAACTGGTTATCCCCACATGAGTGCAGTATGATAAACAAAGAGCATAGGCTGTAGCTTTGATAGACACAACTCAATCAATTTCCGCTGGGGCTACGCACAGCACGACATGGCAGCAGTGACACATCACACATTATCATGGTCCACGAGTCACCATTCCTGGCTCTGCTGTTATCATAATATCATGGCCCACTAGTCCCCTTCCTGGCTCTACTATTATCACATTATCATGGCCCACCAGTCCCATTCCTGGCTCTACTATTATCACATTATCATGGCCCACCAGTCCCCTTCCTGGCTCTACTGTTATCACATTATCATGGCCCACCAGTCCCCTTCCTGGCTCTACTATTATTACATTATCATGGCCCACCAGTCCCCTTCCTGGCTCTACTATTATCACATTATCATGGCCCACCAGTCCCCTTCCTGGCTCTACTATTATCACATTATCATGGCCCACCAGTCCCCTTCCTGGCTCTACTATTATCACATTATCATGGCCCACCAGTCCCCTTCCTGGCTCTACTATTATCACATTATCATGGCCCACCAGTCCCCTTCCTGGCTCTACTATTATCACATTATCATGGCCCACCAGTCCCATTCCTGGCTCTACTATTATCACATTATCATGGCCCACCAGTCACCATTCCTGGCTCTACTATTATCACATTATCATGGCCCACCAGTCCCCTTCCTGGCTCTACTATTATCACATTATCATGGCCCACCAGTCCCATTCCTGGCTCTACTATTATCACATTATCATGGCCCACCAGTCACCATTCCAGGCTCTACTATTATCACATTATCATGGCCCACCAGTCCCCTTCCTGGCTCTACTATTATCACATTATCATGGCCAACCAGTCACCATTCCTGGTTCTGCTATTATCACATTATCATGGCCAACCAGTCACCATTCCAGGCTCTACTATTATCACATTATCATGGCCAACCAGTCACCATTCCAGGCTCTACTATTATCACATTATCATGGCCAACCAGTCACCATCACAGGCTCTGCTATTATCACATTATCATGGCCAACCAGTCACCATTCCTGGTTCTGCTATTATCACATTATCATGGCCAACCAGTCACCATTCCTGGCTCTACTATTATCACATTATCATGGCCAACCAGTCACCATTCCAGGCTCTACTATTATCACATTATCATGGCCAACCAGTCACCATTCCTGGCTCTACTATTATCACATTATCATGGCCAACCAGTCACCATTCCTGGTTCTGCTATTATCACATTATCATGGCCAACCAGTCACCATTCCTGGCTCTGCTATTATCACATTATCATGGCCAACCAGTCACCATTCCTGGTTCTGCTATTATCACATTATCATGGCCAACCAGTCACCATTCCTGGTTCTGCTATTATCACATTATCATGGCCAACCAGTCACCATTCCAGGCTCTGCTATTATCACATTATCATGGCCCACCAGTCACCATTCCTGGTTCTGATCTTTTCTCTTCTGTGTATTCAGAAATATACAAACAAAAAATATCCCTCCCAAATGATTTAGTGAAATGTAATATCGGGTCCTTGGCATGTACTGCATACGTCTCCCTGTCTCTCTCTCCTTCCCCAGAATCTACAGAGCTTCAGTGGGTGAAGTAGTCGGCTTGTCCCAACGGATTTCTCTGTGCGCTTCAGGACATCAAAGGGCCCTGCTTGCTTCTCCCTAATGAGAGGCCAGCGCATGTGTGCGCACACACACACACCTCAAAGCTCCTCTCTCTTCCAGGAGATCTCATCTGTCAACCCACAAGATAATGGAACACATGACGTAGGTGTAGAAAGTCCTGCTTTAATCATCACACTGTGTGAATGCATGAAACAACGCTTCCTTCTCACAACCAGGCAACTCCTTAGTGGGGCCTATACCTAATATATCTATACATTTACTTTACTTCTCTTTGACATGAGGAAATACAAAGCTCTTATCCAGGAACATTAAAGATGGTTGGAAATGGGCTCAATGGGTTTGGTTGGGTCATACCAATGAATATGGACCCTTTTCTCTATTCAGGTTGAGACAGATCTTGGATTCAATTAGTCTATCTGGGTTGAAATATTTCTCCCTCTATCTAAACAGACATAATGTTTGACTAAAACAGAATCATTTCAACTGGTGCGCTATTGGTGTGAGATGTTCTGCTGTGTTCTGATGTTTTCTGAAAAGCTGAACATTTTTGAATTCTGTGACAAATCCACCACTTAGACTAAACAACGACTCAAAATCGAACTCATTGTTTATATTGAGGTATTGTTTTGTGTATTTTTATTAATATAGCTGCATATTTTCCTGAAGCAGAGAATTTAGTAAGAAACCTCACAAATGTAATATTCTCCTGTAAAGAGTTATGGAACGCAATAATAACTTGGCAGGGAAGATCATTCATCAGAGCACACTGTTAAAACCTCTGGGACCGCTGGATAGAATTATGCACATAACACATGCCTCACTCTGCCCATGCTCCTACCATTCCAGATCCCACTGCAACAAGACTACAGTGGTAAATAAGCAGTTCCATTTTCCATTTTTAGATGATTTTTGTTTTCTTTGGATGGACGGAGGAAATGCTGAAACATCACTCCCAGTAATGTTGGTGGCTGCATATTGCCAGAGGCGACTGCTTTCATGAGAAGAGATATGGTAATCCCAGGTTGGGTTTCAGATCAGGAGAAGAGCTGCTGCCACAGGAGAATCTCTCTCTCATCCCCTGGGATTGAGACAGACATCTGTAAACTGGCATGATGGAGACAAACAGGCTGGGACCTGCGGCACATGCTGGCCGTCCTATGGTCATAGGCATCTGCTGACAGGATGGCAGAGAAGACGTTATGCACAACCACAGAGCAGTCTATAAGAAGGGATGGTAAGCACTATCACTGTGGGGCCAGCTATAAGAGGGGGTGGTGAGCACTATCACTGTGGGACCAGCTATAAGAGGGGGTGGTGAGCACTATCACTGTGGGGCCAGCTATAAGAGGGGGTGGTGAGCACTATCACTGTGGGACCAGCTATAAGAGGGGGTGGTGAGCACTATCACTGTTGGGCTAGCTATAAGAGGGGGTGGTGAGCACTATCACTGTTGGGCCAGCTATAAGAGGGGGTGGTGAGCTTTATCACTGTGGGACCAGCTATAAGAGGGGGTGGTGAGCACTATCACTGTGGGGCCAGCTATAAGAGGGGGTGGTGAGCACTATCACTGTTGGGCCAGCTATAAGAGGGGGTGGTGAGCACTATCACTGTGGGGCCAGCTATAAGAGGGGGTAGTGAGCACTATCACTGTGGGGCCAGCTATAAGAGGGGGTGGTGAGCACTATCACTGTGGGGCCAGCTATAAGAGGGGGTGGTGAGCACTATCACTGTTGGGCCAGCTATAAGAGGGGGTGGTGAGCACTATCACTGTTGGGACCATCTATAAGAGGGGGTAGTGAGCACTATCACTGTGGGGCCAGCTATAAGAGGGGGTGGTGAGCACTATCACTGTTGGGCCAGCTATAAGAGGGGGTGGTGAGCACTATCACTGTTGGGCCAGCCATAATAGGGGGTGGTGAGCACTATCACTGTTGGGCCAGCTATAAGAAGGGGTGGTGAGCACTATCACTGTTGGGCCAGCTATAAGAGGGGGTGGTGAGCACTATCACTGTTGGGCCAGCTATAAGAGGGGGTGGTGAGCACTATCACTGTGGGGCCAGCTATAATAGGGGGTGGTGAGCATTATCACTATGGGACCAGCTATAAGAGGGGGTGGTGAGCACTATCACTTTGGGACCAGCTATAAGATGGGGTGGTGAGCACTATCACTGTGGGACCAGCTATAAGATCGGGTGGTGAGCACTATCACTGTTGGGCCAGCTATAAGAGGGGGTGGTGAGCACTATCACTGTGGGACCAGCTATAAGAGGGGGTGGTGAGCACTATCACTGTGGGGCCAGCTAAAAGAGGGGGTGGTGAGCACTATCACTGTGGGACCAGCTATAAGAGGGGGTGGTGAGCACTATCACTGTGAGACCAGCTATAAGAGGGGGTGGTGAGCACTATCACTGTGGGACCAGCTATAAGAGGGGGTGGTGAGCACTATCACTGTTGGGCCAGCTATAAGAGGGGGTGGTGAGCACTATCACTGTGGGACCAGCTATAAGAGGGGGTGGTGAGCACTATCACTGTGGGACCAGCTATAAGAGGGGGTGGTGAGCACTATCACTGTGGGACCAGCTATAAGAGGGGGTGGTGAGCACTATCACTGTGGGGCCAGCTATAAGAGGGGGTGGTGAGCACTATCACTGTGAGACCATCTATAAGAGGGGGTGGAGAGCACTATCACTGTGGGACCAGCTATAAGAGGGGGTGGTGAGCACTATCACTGTGGGACCAGCTATAAGAGGGGGTGGTGAGCACTATCACTGTGGGACCAGCTATAAGAGGGGGTGGTGAGCACTATCACTGTCAGACCAGCTATAAGAGGGGGTGGTGAGAACTATCACTGTGAGACCAGCTATAAGAGGGGGTGGTGAGCACTATCACTGTGGGACCAGCTATAAGAGGGGGTGGTGAGCACTATCACTGTGGGACCAGCTATAAGAGGGGGTGGTGAGCACTATCACTGTCAGACCAGCTATAAGAGGGGGTGGTGAGAACTATCACTGTGAGACCAGCTATAAGAGGGGGTGGTGAGCACTATCACTGTGAGACCAGCTATAAGAGGGGGTGGTGAGCACTATCACTGTGGGACCAGCTATAAGAGGGGGTGGTGAGCACTATCACTGTGGGACCAGCTATAAGAGGGGGTGGTGAGCACTATCACTGTGGGACCAGCTATAAGAGGGGGTGGTGAGCACTATCACTGTGGGACCAGCTATAAGAGGGGGTGGTGAGCACTATCACTGTGGGACCATCTATAAGAGGGGGTGGTGAGCACTATCACTGTGGGACCAGCTATAAGAGGGGGTGGTGAGCACTATCACTGTGGGACCAGCTATAAGAGGGGGTGGTGAGAACTATCACTGTGGGACCAGCTATAAGAGGGGGTGGTGAGCACTATCACTGTTGGGCCAGCTATAAGGGGGGGTGGTGAGCACTATCACTGTGGGACCAGCTATAAGAGGGGGTGGGTTTCCCAACCTGGTCTCAGGTCTGAACATACTGTAACAGGGATCATCAACAACATTCAGACGCGGGCCGATTTGTTCTTGAGCGGTTGGTCGGGGGCCAGAACATAATTACAAATCATTTGTACAAAGCAAATTGACCGCAAGAAGCCTAAACAGATGTAATGTTTGACTAAAACGGAATCATTTCAAACCTTGCTTACATTTATATACTACCACATGTCTCTCTAATATCCGTGGGAATACTTGGGAACAGATTTCTTCAATTAAAATCACTTGGAGCCAAAATTCACCCAACTTATTGTGGGAAGCTTGTGGAAGGCTACCTGAAACTTTTGACCCAAGTTAAACAATTTAAAGGCAACGCTACCAAATACTAATTGAGTGTATGTAAACTTCTGATCCAATGGGAATGTGATGAAAGGAATAAAAGCTGAAATAAATCATTCTCTCTACTATTATTCTGACATTTCACATTCTTAAAATAAAGTGATCATCCTAACTGACCTAAGACAGGGCATTTTTTCTAGGACTACATGTCAGGAATTGTGAAAACTGAGTTTAAACGTATTTGGCTAAGGTGAATGTAAACCTCTGACTTCAACTGTATATAAACTCAGCAAAAAAATAAACATCCCTTTTTCAGGACCCT
Source organism: Salvelinus alpinus (assembly GCF_045679555.1). Classification (NCBI taxonomy): domain Eukaryota; kingdom Metazoa; phylum Chordata; class Actinopteri; order Salmoniformes; family Salmonidae; genus Salvelinus; species Salvelinus alpinus. The sequence goes on along the minus strand of NC_092098.1, from coordinate 45,044,469 downwards.
GTCTTTCAAAGATAATTCATAAATATCCAAATAACGTCACAGATCTTCATTGTAAAGGGTTTAAACACTGTTTCCCATGCTTGTTCAATGAACCATAAACAATTAATGAACATGCACCTGTGGAACGGTTGTTAAGACACTAACAGCTTACAGACGGTAGGCAATTAAGGTCACAGTTATTAAAACTTAGGACACTAAAGAGGCCTTTCTACTGGCATCTTTCTCGTGGTGTCAGTAGAAAGGCCTCTTGTGGAAGACAGCCAGTGGGTGATATTTCGACAGTGCAAAATATTAAAACGCAAATTGGCACAGTAGATTATTTTAGAATACGGCAGGTTGGGATTACATCATGTTTACACACAGTTTACTGTAGACCTGAATAAAGGATCTCCCCATTCTCATGTATTTAATTTTTTTGTTGTTGTTATATTGTAGTTTTGATGTTCACATCAACACAGCAAATGTAATTTGAATTCAGTGACATTCAGTCTCCCTCTACAGTTACGTTCCAGGTTACTAAAAAAATGTGGCCACACTCTTAGAATAAGAAGGTGCTATCTAGAACCTAAAAGGGTTCTTTGGCTGTCCCATAGGAAAACCCTTTGAAGAAGCCTTTTTGGTTCTGGGTAGAACCCTTTTGGGATCCATGTTGAACCCAAAAGGGTTCTACCTTGACCAGAAAAACGTTTTAACTGGAACCAAAAAGGGTTATCTTATTTGAACAGCTGAAGAACCCTTTAGGAGGGTACAGTATTTCTTATTCATATCCTGAGAGATGAAATTCACACCTCTTACGTAATCACCCAGATCAGAATTGTTTTACTCCTAGTCCAGTCCCCATATCTAATATATTTATTTCCTTATCTTCCTCTGCTCGCTACCCATTTGAACTGGTTTAGGGAGAGACTAATTCTCCTCACAGAACAACAAGAGTGCTGATGAGCAAACTCTAATCCCGGATGTGCTGGGAAAAATATGATAATCTAAAATTCAAAAAGACAAGATCTAATTAGTGAAGGCAAGCCAATGCTGTGGTTGGCGGCAGCAAGGAGATGCACCATTACTGTAGCCCAGAGGTATGCAGCACGCAGTGCATTAGGGTAGGCTTTCAATTAAAACACAAGGCAGGGGTCAGTTCAATCATACTCATACTGTACTGGACATGCATAGGCAGGCAGGCAGACAGACAGACAGGCAGACGGACGGACGGACGGACGGACGGACGGACGGACGGACGGACGGACGGACGGACGGACGGACGGACGGACGGACGGACGGACGGACGGACGGACGGACGGACAGACAGACAGACAGACAGACAGACAGACAGACAGACAGACAGACAGACAGACAGACAGACAGACAGACAGACAGACAGACAGACAGACAGACAGACAGACAGACAGACAGAGAGCGATGTGTGCTAGAGAGAATGGTCGGGTTGTCATAGCAATCTTTTCTCTAGGCAGGGATCCATTTTACTTGCAAAGTAATAAGCTCAAGAGTGATTTTGTGAGGGGTTACTACAAACTGAGAATATTTCACATTTAATGTGGACACGAGAAAGGTGCAAAATTGCTTACACGAAAGCAAAGATGTAGCAGCGGCCTTATATCACAGAGATTCATGGATAGTGCCCGATTTACCATGTGTGAAAGCAAGGTGATCGTCTTATCGCCTGCAGTGATCTGACATCTAATGTAAAGTCACAGAAATATGATAACTAGCTCAGGTTTCCATGAAGAGATTACACACTATAACACCTTCTGTTGTAGTAAACAATAAACTATTATCAGAAACTACTGTAACCAGCGAGCAACAAGTCTCCTCTCTCCTCCTCGTTTCCTTGGTTATTAGCTTGGAGACGGTCCAGTACAGTCAGTCCAATTGTGGCTGAGAGCAGTAATGGCTGGAGAAGTGAGCCACGATACCCATTTACTATTCACTGTGCTCTCAGGGAAGACTTTACATGGCTGGATAATTTGATCATGATCTCCACGACTCTCCTCTCCTCCCACCTACTGCTCCTCAGAGTGGCGTTGAGTCTGCACTGCTTCCTGCAGCTCAAAACTCAATGCCCGATACTGGGCTAGCTGCTGTGCTGTCTCTGTTGGGAGTGGACGGAAGGCTATTAACTGATATTAAAGTGTGTGCTGGCTGAGCTGGTCTAGCCCCCTGACGGCCCCCAGTGCAGCCCTCCCAGCCCTCTCAGCTCAGATAATGATATGCCAGGATGTGTCAGCGTGACGGCCTTCCCTTGCCGGGTGCACCAGCAGACACTGGGGAGCCGGCCAACCGGCAGCTCCCTGACAGCCCAGCCTGTTTATACACTATACCTCACTTCGCTGCCTCCATCCTGTGCCAAGAAATAACAACTGTCAAGCAGCCTTACAATGTCCCACACTCACAAATGGGTTGATTTCATTTCTGCTCAATGTATTCCTGTGTCCTAGTTTATTTATCTGACGCGCACCGAGGCAGGATGCTATGGTTACACTCCATCAAATGAGGGAGAGAATAAGTGGAAAGTCTTAGCAAATTCAAATCCCTGTTTAGAATTCCAACCGTTACTGTGATTGTACAGTAGGGCTTCATGTTCTCTGGCTCCGGTTTAGGAGCTGTTGTGAGACTTTGGGATGCTGGGATGTTGTGGTCTATTTTCATCTCTCTTTTTCTGTTTATCCTGCCATCTATTTGCCTGTTTCTCTCTATCCCACATCTCCCTGTTTCACTCCCTGTTTCTCTCTCTCCCACATCTCCCTGTTTCACTCCCTGTTTCTCTCTCCCCGCCTCTCCCCCGGTTTCTCTCTATCCCACATCTCCCTGTTTCACTCCGTTTCTCTCTACCCCCCCTCCCTCTGTTTCTATCTATCCCCCTCTCCCCCGGTTTCTCTCTATCCCACATCTCCCTGTTTCACTACATGTTTCTCTCTATCCCCCTCTCCCCCGGTTTCTCTCTATCCCACATCTCCCTGTTTCACTACATGTTTCTCTCTACCCCCCTCTCCCTCTGTTTCTCTCTATCCACCTCTCCCCCGGTTTCTTTCTATCTCCCTATCTGGTGCCCACAAGAGCTCTTAATATGCAGGTGGTAGTCAATGGGGAGGAAAAGAAACAGTTATTTTCCCAAAGCAATATATTTTCTTTGGCTCATCAGCAGCATCTGTGTCCAGGTGATAATTACGGACTTACTAGTCTGTCTCAGGCTGGATGGTGATGGAGAAAAAACAGGTTGTTGGAATTTTAACTCAGCACAAGGTGTTGGTATTTTAACTCAGCACCGTGGATTGGTATTTTAACTCAGCACAGGGGATTGGTATTTTAACTCAGCACAGGGGATTGGTATTTTAACTCAGCACAGGGTGTTGGTATTTTAACTCAGCACAGGGGATTGGTATTTTAACTCAGCACAGGGGATTGGTATTTCAACTCAGCACAGGGGATTGGTATTTCAACTCAGCACGGTGGATTGGTATTTTAACTCAGCACAGGGGATTTGTATTTTAACTCAGCACAGGGGATTGGTATTTTAACTCAACACAGGGGATTGGTATTTTAACTCAACACAGGGGATTGGTATTTCAACTCAGCACAGAGGATTGGTATTTTAACTCAGCACAGGGGATTTGTATTTTAACTCAGCACAGGGGATTGGTATTTTAACTCAGCACAGGGTGTTGGTATTTTAACTCAGCACAGGGGATTGGTATTTTAACTCAACACAGTGGATTGGTATTTTAACTCAACACAGTGGATTGGTATTTTAACTCAACACATGGGATTGGTATTTTAACTCAACACAGGGTGTTGGTATTTTAACTCAGCACAGGGGATTGTGCCTGACTCACAGCCTCCATTCCCACCTCTCTGCTCTGCTCATCACTGGCATGACCCAGGAGGAAGTCATGGGTTCAGAGACCAGTTCCTACTATGGGAACACAGCCGCACCACCGTGGTAAATTGATTATATACCGTGTGTAGCCTTTCTAACCCTTTTCACACAAACTGAGAGGTACGTAGAGATCAGATAAAAAGCACTTGATAAATGTGATAAACGCATTATTACTGAATCACAGTTTTTATCTGGACAGGCGAACACCAAATAGTGTAGAATCTACAAGTCTACTCACTTGTGTTACACATTGAATATCTGTAAGCAGCAATAAAAGACCGTATGAACATTGTTCAGTTTTTCTATTCTACTTCGTTCAATCCACTTTCTATTACAGCATATTGGATGACTGTCATTCATATTCCATTCACCCAGCTCAATCTGCCCTGTGAATGTATCTTCTTGGTGATCTTCTAAAACAGTCCATCTCTCCTGAATCTGCTACTTCTATCGAACCTGTTGCAAGACTTTTACCAAGGTGTCCCTGGGATGATTCCCAAACCTCCCGCCACACAGTCACTACTTTGCCACCAAGGTGTCCCTGGGATGATTCCCAAACCTCCTGCCATACAGTCACTACTTTGCCACCAAGGTGTCCCTGGGATGATTCCCAAACCTCCCGCCACACAGTCACTACTTTGCCACCAAGGTGTGCCTGGGATGATTCCCAAACCTCCCACCACACAGTCACTACTTTGCCACCAAGGTGTCCCTGGGATGATTCCCAAACCTCCCGCCACACAGTCACTACTTTGCCACCAAGGTGTCCCTGGGATGATTCCCAAACCTCCCGCCACACAGTCACTACTTTGCCACCAAGGTGTCCCAGGGATGATTCCCAAACCTCCTGCCATACAGTCACTACTTTGCCACCAAGGTGTCCCTGGGATGATTCCCAAACCTCCCGCCACACAGTCACTACTTTGCCACCAATGTGTCCCTGGGATGATTCCCAAACCTCTCGCCACACAGTCACTACTTTGCCACCAAGGTGTCCCTGGGATGATTCCCAAACCTCCCGCCACACAGTCACTACTTTGCCACCAAGGTGTCCCTGGGATGATTCCCAAACCTCTCGCCACACAGTCACTACTTTGCCACCAATGTGTCCCTGGGATGATTCCCAAACCTCTCGCCACACAGTCACTACTTTGCCACCAAGGTGTCCCTGGGATGATTCCCAAACCTCCCGCCACACAGTCACTACTTTGCCACCAAGGTGCCCCTGGGATGATTCCCAAACCTCCCGCCACACAGTCACTACTTTGCCACCAAGGTGCCCCTGGGATGATTCCCAAACCTCCCGCCACACAGTCACTACTTTGCCACCAATGTGTCCCTGGGATGATTCCCAAACCTCTCGCCACAGTCACTACTTTGCCACCAGGGTGTCCCTGGGATGATTCCCAAACCTCCTGCCACACAGTCACTACTTTGCCATCAAGGTGTCCCTGGGATGATTCCCAAACCTCTCGCCACACAGTCACTACTTTGCCACCAGGGTGTCCCTGGGATGATTCCCAAACCTCCTGCCACACAGTCACTACTTTGCCACCAAGGTGTCCCTGGGATGATTCCCAAACCTCCCGCCACACAGCCACTACTTTGCCACAGTGTTTGTCTCTTCAACCTAAGTGGATTGCCTCAGAAAATATCCTGTGTTGGTATTAGAGTACAGTACAACTAACGCACGCTGATGGAACCAAAGCCTTCCGTCCATCCATCTATTAGGAGCTTGTATAGAGGATGTCCAGCAATAATATAACAACAAAAAAACATCCAAGAATTCTGAGATTAAGAAGATAAACCCCATAATACACCGCTATAAGACCCCCCATTCATTAGAGTTGAATGAATGTAGACCATATAAAAGGGAATTTGCTGGAGATAAATTGGTCAGTGCTCAGTGTAATGTCACTACTGTACCCCTAGGACGGGTCAACCAGCTGTGGTTGGTTTTCATTGTTTATTTGCTGGCCCCCATGTGCAGGACTGAAGGGCTACAGAGAGCACAATGACACACCGCTGTGTGAGGATGGTGGGCTGGCGGGTCAGTGGGCTGGTGGCGCGTGTCCTGAGTGCTGTGCTAGTCCCTCACCCCGGCCACTTCCTGTCATCCACAATGCCTCCAGACTTCCCCTGTCAATGGCTCATCTGTGGGTAGGCCGCTGATGTATCCGAGGCTTTCTCCACTGCAGCTAAATCACACAGACAAGAGAGCTGCACGCCACAGCAGCTAGAAGGTCCTTCTAAGAATAGCACTCGCCCCAAAAACACAAAACACAAATAAATTAAAAATTAACCATCAGTTACTCTGCTTAAAATCAATACTATGACTCATCTTAAAGAGAGAGTGGAAATGTGGAAAATGGAAATTGAAACATGGAGAATGAAACATGGAGAATGCAATTGACTCTTTTTACGCTTGAGACGATAGCCCTAAACCGTGCTCTGTTTAAACAATGCTTTTACAATTAATTTATTCTGTTCATGCGCTCAGAAGGAAACTAATGAATGTGGGGAGGTCTTTTGCAATAATGCTGATGATTAACTCAAATGCCCACAAACTAAGGTCTGTGTTTGGCGGGAACAAATCACATGGAATAAAAAACATAGTCCGACTCACAACTAACTATCAGACCCGTGTGAAGGAAATGTTACTTTGTGAAGAAAAAGTATTTGGCGTCATAAACAATCCTTGGTCCCTGCTTGTGCCTGGTAAAAGTGTCTATAACCAGTCTATAAGGGAACTAACGGGACTGCCCCCGAGAGAACTCCTGACAGACGTTCACTATGGGGTATCAAGTATGTTAGAACCTCCCCAGTTAACTGATAATAAACTATTATTAATTTAAGATTGACTTTGAGTGTCCCTGTGTAGAATATCCACAACACCCTCAAGTAATTTGCTTTCGCCATCTTAGTATCCGTCTCTCTCTTTCTCTCTCCCACTCTCCTTCTCCCTCCCTCATGTTCTCACTCATGTTTTCACTCTCTCACACCCACCTCTCTGGTGTGTTTCTCACTCTCAGACTGCTTGCCCTTAAGAAACTGAGAAGGTAGTATCTTGGTTTAAGCTAGTATCTTGGTTTGTCAGCAGCAGCGGGCAGCAGCAGGGAGCTGGATCAGGACACTGAGGAGGACATAGGGCTCAGCAGGTAGACGTGTGGCCCTTGAGGGGCATTGATGTGGTGCGACACAATGAAGGACTAAGCTTGTTGACGTTGCCAGAGGAGGAACACCAAATCAAAGCAGACACAGCCTCCTTATAAGGCAAACAACCACAGCGGAGGAGCAGGTGGTGTTGTCTTTAAATTCTCTCTTTTTGTGCTTTTGGCCAAACTTGAAATATAACTCAAGCTATGTGCTCTGAGGGCAAGTAGTCAACATTTTCCATATCAGCACGGATGAAACGGTAGTTAAAATACAGAGGGCAATGGCATGATCCCTCCTCCGCCCCCTCGGAATACATTTTCACCAGATGGTGTGTTTCAGAATCTTAAACCGAGGCAAGCCCCACAATGCACCATTACAATAGCGGCTCCACTTTCCCTTGTCATGTAACAGAACAGCTGTTTGTTTATCTAACCTTTGAGTCAAAAGAACAGAAAGAACGTGATTTAGTCCTGCATCTATTGCAAGTTAAAGGAATCTAACTGTAGTCTACTATCTCCAATCAATGTAATTCCTTCTCAGTTGTATACACAGTGAGTGTTATTCCAAGACCTTGTGTTGTATCTTCCCTGTTTCACTGACTGACTTCAGAGCTGGTGTTATCCCTGGGATCAGAAGCTACTGTGTGACTATGAAAGACAACAGCTGTCGGAGCAGCCGCTCACGGCAGACAGATAGAGTGCTGCTTTGTAAACTGCCTCCTAAAATAAACAGACCATTTCATTCTGTCTCTGATTGGGTTCCAGGAGGAGAAGTTCAAGTTTGATGAAATAGCTATGAAGATGAAGTGTGCCAGGTTTCATCAGTTCAGAAAGACACAGATTGTGTGACTCCATTCAGTTTATCTTCTCCATACACAGCTTTACACTTTCAACAGGTCAGCTTACATTTCACTATCTACAATTGCAATAATTTACATGATAAATTGACTACTTAAAATAGTAACTCAAACATAACCCCTTGGTCAGGGCTATATGCTGAAAGGAGTTGGTTATGTTGTCATCCGAGAATGTATGTACATCTTCCACATTACTAGTTCAGATCATTACATGGAGTTTTTTAAAGAATATGCTATCTGTAACCATCATGTCTGCCATCTGTAACCTAGCCATCATACCTGTAATGCTATCTGTAACCATCATGCCTGTAATGCTATCTGTAACCATCATGCCTGCCATCTGTAACCTAACCATCATACCTGTAATGCTATCTGTAACCATCATGTCTGCCATCTGTAACCTAGCCATCATACATGTAATGCTATCTGTAACCATCATGCCTTCCATCTATAACCTAGCCATCATACGTGTAATGCTATCTGTAACCATCATGTCTGCCATCTGTAACCTAGCAATCATACCTGTAATGCTATCTGTAACCATCATGTCTGCCATTTGTAACCTAGCCATCATACGTATAATGCTATCTGTAACCATCATGCCTACCATCTGTAACCTAGCAATCATACCTGTAATGCTATCTGTAACCATCATGTCTGCCATTTGTAACCTAGCCATCATACGTATAATGCTATCTGTAACCATCATGCCTACCATCTGTAACCTAGCCATCATACCTGTAATGCTATCTGTAACCATCATGCCTGTAATGCTATCTGTAACCATCATGTCTGCCATCTGTAACCTAACCATCATACCTGTAATGCTATCTGTAACCATCATGTCTGCCATCTGTAACCTAGCCATCATACGTGTAATGCTATCTGTAACCATCATGCCTGCCATCTGTAACCTAGCCATCATACATGTAATGCTATCTGTAACCATCATGCCTACCATCTGTAACCTAGCCATCATACGTGTAATGCTATCTGTAACCATCATGTCTGCCATTTGTAACCTAGCCATCATACGTATAATGCTATCTGTAACCATCATGCCTGCCATCTGTAACCTAGCCATCATATGTGTAATGCTATCTGTAACCATCATGTCTGCCATCTGTAACCTAGCCATCATACCTGTAATGCTATCTGTAATCATCATGCCTGCCATCTGTAACCTAGCCATCATACGTGTAATGCTATCTGTAACCATCATGCCTTCCATCTATAACCTAGACATCATACGTGTAATGCTATCTGTAACCATCATGCATTCCATCTATAACCTAGCCATCATACGTGCAATGCTATCTGTAACCATCATGTCTCCCATCTGTAACCTAGCCATCATATGTGTAATGCTATCTGTAACCATCATGCCTGCCATCTGTAACCTAGCCATCATACATGTAATGCTATCTGTAACCATCATGCCTACCATCTGTAACCTAGCCATCATACGTGTAATGCTATCTGTAACCATCATGTCTGCCATTTGTAACCTAGCCATCATACGTATAATGCTATCTGTAACCATCATGCCTGCCATCTGTAACCTAGCCATCATATGTGTAATGCTATCTGTAACCATCATGTCTGCCATCTGTAACCTAGCCATCATACCTGTAATGCTATCTGTAATCATCATGCCTGCCATCTGTAACCTAGCCATCATACGTGTAATGCTATCTGTAACCATCATGCCTACCATCTGTAACCTAGCCATCATACATGTAATGCTATCTGTAACCATCATGCCTACCATCTGTAACCTAGCCATCATACGTGTAATGCTATCTGTAACCATCATGTCTGCCATTTGTAACCTAGCCATCATACGTATAATGCTATCTGTAACCATCATGCCTGCCATCTGTAAAATTGCCATCATATGTGTAATGCTATCTGTAACCATCATGTCTGCCATCTGTAACCTAGCCATCATACCTGTAATGCTATCTGTAATCATCATGCCTGCCATCTGTAACCTAGCCATCATACGTGTAATGCTATCTGTAACCATCATGCCTTCCATCTATAACCTAGACATCATACGTGTAATGCTATCTGTAACCATCATGCATTCCATCTATAACCTAGCCATCATACGTGCAATGCTATCTGTAACCATCATGTCTCCCATCTGTAACCTAGCCATCATACGTGTAATGCTATCTGTAACCATCATGCCTGCCATCTGTAACCTAGCCATCATACATGTAATGCTATCTGTAACCATCATGCCTACCATCTGTAACCTAGCCATCATACGTGTAATGCTATCTGTAACCATCATGTCTGCCATTAGTAACCTAGCCATCATACGTATAATGCTATCTGTAACCATCATGCCTGCCATCTGTAACCTAGCCATCATACCTGTAATGCTATCTGTAATCATCATGCCTGCCATCTGTAACCTAGCCATCATACGTGTAATGCTATCTGTAACCATCATGCCTACCATCTGTAACCTAGCCATCATACATGTAATGCTATCTGTAACCATCATGTCTGCCATCTGTAACCTAGCCATCATACGTATAATGCTATCTGTAACCATCATGTCTGCCATCTGTAACCTAGCCATCATACCTGTAATGCTATCTGTAATCATCATGCCTGCCATCTGTAACCTAGCCATCATACGTGTAATGCTATCTGTAACCATCATGCCTACCATCTGTAACCTAGCCATCATACATGTAATGCTATCTGTAACCATCATGTCTGCCATCTGTAACCTAGCCATCATACATGTAATGCTATCTGTAACCATCATGCCTGCCATCTGTAACCTAGCCATCATACCTGTAATGATATCTGTAACCATCATGTCTGCCATCTGTAACCTAGCCATCATACGTGTAATGCTATCTGTAACCATCATGTCTGCCATCTGTAACCTAGCCATCATACGTGTAATGCTATCTGTAACCATCATGTCTGCCATCTGTAACCTAGCCATCATACGTGTAATACTATCTGTAACCATCATGTCTGCCATCTGTAACCTAGCCATCATACGTGTAATGCTATCTGTAACCATCATGCCTACCATCTGTAACCTAGCCATCATACCTGTAATGCTATCTGTAACCATCATGCATGCCATCTGTAACCTAGCCATCATACCTGTAATGCTATCTGTAACCATCATGTCTGCCATCTCTAACCTAGCCATCATACGTGTAATGCTATCTGTAACCATCATGTCTGTCATCTGTAACCTAGCCATCATACTTGTAATGCTATCTGTAAACATCATGCCTACCATCTGTAACCTAGCCATCATACCTGTAATGCTATCTGGAACCATCATGCCTGTAATGCTATCTGTAACCATCATGCCTGCCATCTGTAACCTAGCCATCATACCTGTAATGCTATCTGGAACCATCATGCCTGCCATCTGTAACCTAGCCATCATACGTGTAATGCTATCTGTAACCATCATGTCTGCCATCTCTAACCTAGCCATCATACGTGTAATGCTATCTGTAACCATCATGTCTGTCATCTGTAACCTAGCCATCATACTTGTAATGCTATCTGTAACCATCATGCCTACCATCTGTAACCTAGCCATCATACCTGTAATGCTATCTGTAACCATCATGCCTTGCATCTGTAACCTAGCCATCATACCTGTAATGCTATCTGGAACCATCATGCCTGTAATGCTATCTGTAACCATCATGTCTGCCACCTGTAACCTAGCCATCATACCTGTAATGCTATCTGTAACCATCATGTCTGCCACCTGTAACCTAGCCATCATACCTGTAATGCTATCTGTAACCATCATGTCTGCCACCTGTAACCTAGCCATCATACCTAGTCATCAAAGCAATGATCAAAAGGATTTGTAATAATAGATGCATGGTACATTATGTTTCTTTCAGGACAACAACATCGCCTTCACAATATAATTGCTCTACTAAAGCATATCTGATAGAATCATTTCTGTTTCTTTAGGCCAGGGGGATTGTCTTAAACTGATGGAATGTAGCCAACAAAGATCCATTCTGCGCGATCAATATCCATTTAAGCGAATAACCTAAATAAAAGTAGTATCTTTTTAAGATCTTTCTTAATTTGCACGCTCTCCCTCCAGAAGCCAAAAAGACTCTTGCCACATTTATGACAATGGGAACTGATAATGTTTCCTCTGGTTAGCACTTCTTCTGTAACTGCCAGTTAGGGGAAATAACTGCTTAAATGGCAGTATATCTTCTTGACTGATTAAACACTGTGATTTATATGTTGGCCTTTAGTTTTACATACATTATTTTCCCCTAGAGGAGACTTCAGCCACTTCCCTTGCAAACCCAGATGTGTTAATGACCTTATATTGTGTGCAGGCCAAAGATAAAGCTCCCTGTCAGGCTGTAGGCCAGAGAATATCACAGTGACTTCCCAACAAATTCATGCATTTCCATACAAGGCTCCTGACACACCACCACACATTATAAACATTCAACTCCGAACAGCCTCTGGTACTAGCTCCACTGCAGAGCCATTTTCCTCAGGAGACAAATTCATTTCCTGCTTTGGAATCCAACCAAAAATGTGTGCATGCATAATGCATATGTTTTCCTCTGTTATGTATTAGGCACATAGTCTTTTAATTCACCAGGGTGTGTGCAAGTGCCAGAAAGCAGAAGGGGGGTTATGGAAAAGGGGGAGGGGCCTCCTTGAGTAAACCACATTCAGAATAGGGAAGCTCAGAGAGAGAGAGACAAAGACAGAGAAACAGAGAAAAAGAGAGAGAAAGAAAAAGAAAGACTTACCTGACACAGTCCTGACGATCTCGCTGGTGTTCCTCAGGCCAACGAAGGAGAACTGGTAGAGCCTCCAGGAGCGGATATCTCCCACCTCCACGGAGCTCCTCTTCCACTTGTATACTATCTCCTCTCTGGGGTAGCCATCTGCACAGAGGGAGGGTGGAGAGACAGTTAGCTCGGGAAATGACTACCTGTGGTGGTCTATGACTGAATCCATCTAATATTAAAACGTGTTAAACAGGTGATGTGTAACGCTATGTACATCTGTTCCACTCCAATGGTAATTAGGTTTAGGGTGACTTTAATGTGGACATAACCAATATTCAGGAACATTGTAAGGAGCAATCCTAAATAGTGACTGGACACTAATAAAGTCTGATAACGACTGACCTTCAGTCAAGTCTCTGTTGATTTTTGTGCAGAGAAGAACACTACCATATACAGGCCTACATCACACTAAATGGGGTGGTTTAATGCACATTAGCTTTCCCAAGTGCAAGCTGTAATGGGCTTCTTAGTTGAATAGCCCACAGATATCCTGCAACAGATATCCTGTAACAGATATCCTGCAACAGATATCCTGCAACAGATATCCTGCAACAGATATCCTGCCACATATCCTGTAACAGATATCCTGCAACAGATATCCTGCCACATATATCCTGCCACAGATATCCTGCAACAGATATCCTGTAACAGATATCCTGCCACAGATATCCTGTAACAGACCCTGTCTGTCTGGTTACTGTACTGGTCTCTCTCACCAACCCTGTCTGGTTACTGTACTGGTCTCTCTCACCAACCCTGTCTGGTTACTGTACTGGTCTCTCTCACCAACCCTGTCTGGTAACTGTACTGGTCTCTCTCACCAACCCTGTCTGGTTACTGTAGGTTTGGAAGTGAATGTTATACTCCCTCTTTCATTGTACTGCTTCTCCCCCCTTACTGCTTTCTCTACTTTTTCCCTCTTTCACAATAGAAAAGCTCTAAAAACACAGCAGCATGTTGTGCACTGTGCTGATGTCTTCATGGTATAGTGCTTGTTCTTGGCTGCCACTGCTGTTGGAAGTAGGCATGTGGAGGCCATGGAGAGAGAGAGAAAGTGGCATGTGGAGGCCATGGAGAGAGAGAGAAAGTGGCATGTGGAGGCCATGGAGAGAGAGAGAAAGTGGCATGTGGAGGCCATGGAGAGAGAGAAAGTGGCATGTGGAGGCCATGGAGAGAGAGAGAAAGTGGCATGTGGAGGCCATGGAGAGAGAGAAAGTGGCATGTGGAGGCCATGGAGAGAGAGAGAAAGTGGCATGTGGAGGCCATGGAGAGAGAGAGAAAGTGGCATGTGGAGGCCATGGAGAGAGAGAGAAAGTGGCATGTGGAGGCCATGGAGAGAGAGAGAGAGTGGCATGTGGAGGCCATGGAGAGAGAGAGAAAGTGGCATGTGGAGGCCATGGAGAGAGAGAGAGAGTGGCATGTGGAGGCCATGGAGAGAGAGAGAAAGTGGCATGTGGAGGCCATGGAGAGAGAGAGAGAGTGGCATGTGGAGGCCATGGAGAGAGAGAGAGTGTGTGAGCGAGAGAGACAAGAGTGAGAGTGATGGTGGGGTAGTAGAGAGCACATGGCAAGACTTACAGCTGGAAAACTCCAGCGGACAGGAGTGCTCATCCATTGGGAAGTTGTTCAGTTTAAGCTGGCACTCGGCATCAATAGTCAACCTACAAACAGAAAAACACAGTTTGCATCTGCTGTGCTGGTCGGGGTTGTCAACAAAGCATATAACGTATTCTGTTCTGTAACTATCCTGTCTGATTTCTATTGGTCAGTGGACTTAGAGCGTTGGGTCAGTAACCGAAAGGTTGCTAGATTGAATCCATGAGCTGACAAGGTAAAAATCTGTCGTCCTGCCCCTGAACAAGGCAATTAACCCACTGTTCCTAGGCCATCATTGTAAATAAGAATTTGTTCTTAACTGACTTGCCTAGTTAAATAAAGGTTAAATAAAAAAAATAAAAATAAAATTTAAATTATAAATTAGTCATTGGTGAGATTGGAGTTCCCTAATTAATTAATGAACTGTGGTTGCATTCTGGGAGAACATCAATCACTGCTGGGTTGAGGAGTCCAGTCCACCAAAGTTCATCTTCTCATTAGACAGTGTGAGGGAGAGTTAGCTAGCTAGCCAGGCTGAAGCTACTCTTCTTTCTTAACCAGAGGCACCAAATTAGGATGATTAATGTGGTCTGAAGCGCAATCAGTCAAGCTCAATCAACTACCGCCTGTCAAATACAGTCAACTGGAGACCGTCTGTTTCCTCATGTGTCAGTGTCTCCCAGTGGTGCTTCTTCATTGGACAACATCTCACCGCAGTGTGTAGAGTATCCGTCCGTCGTTCCAGATCCGGAGCATACGATTGGGTGTGGTGATCCAGTGGGCGTCGGCCTTCTTAGAGTTGCGGAAGAAGGTGTCGGGGATCCAGATCTTGCCCACCATGTTGCTGTTGAGACGCAAGACCTTCATGGTACTGTTGAACTTCAACCTCCGGTCATACCACGTCTGGGCAAAAAATATGTCGATGGTGTACTCCTGCGGAGGGGAAAAAAACAGGCTTGATTCTATTAAACCCGCGGTGCGGTATTATACAAGGTCAAATCAAATCAAATTTTATTTGTCACATGCGCCGAACAAAACAGGTGTAGACCTTACTGTGAAATTCTTACTTACAAGCCCTTAACCAACAATGCAGTTAAGAAAAATAAGTGTTAAGAAATAAAAAAAAGTTGAAAAGAAATAAACAAATAATTAAATACCAAAAATAAAATAACAGTAACGAGGCTATATTCGGGGGGTACCGGTACCGAGTCAATGTGCGGGGATCAGAGAATGTTTTTTACTACTGTAGGAACCTAATATTACTAGCTAGACCCCACTCACAGGTATATGCATCCTGTTTTCAGAATAAGAAGTGTATACACAGGCAGTAGTAAATAAACACTGCCTAATTGCCTATCACTATGGCAGTTGAGTTGATTCCATCCATAGTCATCTTTGGAAGTTTCATTCCAAAATGCTATATACAGTCAGGTCTAGGGTTACACATCATAGGGAATATTCAGAGGTGGAAACTTTCCGTGGGAATTAACGGGAATATATGGGAATTAACGGTGACATATGGGAATTAACGGAAATATATGCAAATTAATATTATTACCATTTAAATGTAGATGTTTTTTGCATTGGATATATTTACCATATCATATGGAAAAAGAAACATTAACCTTTAACTTTATCATAAGTAGACATAATTGCAAATTATTAAATCCTTCCAATATAATTTCCAACAATTTAGTTACGAATTGAAATTTAATTAAATGAGTTGACTCTTAGCATGGAATGATTTCAATGAACAAAAAAAATGAGTATATTTAATGATCCCCAATGATCCATCGCATCTCGCAAAAACGTTTTCTACATACATCTGTAAAATTATAGTCTAGAAACTAAAGCTATGGTTGTCTTCCTCTCAGGCTTCCATGTCTTCTCCCTGGATCTCCTCAATGTCCACCTCTTGAACATTAGATTGAGGCCTCATCTTCAATGTCACTTTCCAACCTTGTTGAGGATGGCTGGTTGTCAGGCTCAAGAAGCCTCAAATTTGCCCTGATGGCCACCAATATTTCAACCCTTGTATCGGTCAGCCTGTTGCGTGCTTTGGTGTGTGTGTTCCCAAACAATGACCAGTTGTGCTCTAAGGCGGCAGATGTTGGTTGGATTTGGAGGATGATGGAGGCAACAGGGGAAAGCCTCAGATCCACAAAGTCCCTTCCACCAGGTGGCTGATGAGATATGTTGGCACGACTGCCATATTGCATCTCCATCCCAAAGCCCTTGCTTGGAAATGTACTTCGCCAGACTGCCAAGAACCTTGCCCTCATCCAGGCCAAGGTGCGAAACACGGTAGTGATGACACCATAGGCCTTGTTGATGCACTTCACCAGACAGGATGCTCTTGCCAGCATACTTTGGGTCCAACATGTACGCTGCCGCGTGTATGGGCTTCAGGCAGAAGTCTTCACGCTTTGTGATGTATTTCAGAACTGCAGTTTCCTCTGCTTGGAGCAACAGTGAAGTGGACAGGGCAGTACGGGTTTCTTCTCTTACATCTGCAAGCAGAGTCTGAACATCAGACAGGATGGCATTGTCTCCCTCAATCCGTGCAATGGCTACTACTATAGGTTTCAGGCTGCTTACCACTCTCTTCCAAAATACATCATCCAGGAGGATCATCTTGATGGGGCTGTCCATATAGGCAGACTGTGATATGGCCATTTCTTGGAGAGACTCTTTCCCCTCTAGGAGACTGTCAAATATGATGACAACACCACCCCAACGGGTGTTGCTGGGCAGCTTCAATGTGGTGCTCTTATTCTTCTCACTTTGCTTGGTGAGGTAGATTGCTGCTATAACTTGATTACCCTTCACATACCTAATCATTTCCTTGGCTCTCTTGTAGAGTATATCCATTGTTTTCAGTGCCATGATGTCCTTGAGGAGCAGATTCAATGCATGGGCAGCACAGCCAATGGGTGTGTTGTGAGGGTAGGACTCCTCCACTTTAGACCAAGCAGCCTTCATGTTCGCAGCAATGTCTGTCACAAGTGCAAATACCTTCTGTCCAAGGTCATTGATGACTGCCTTCAGCTCATCTGCAATATAGAGACCGGTGTGTCTGTTGTCCCTTGTGTCTGTGCTCTTATAGAATACTGGTTGAGGGGTGGAGATGTAGATGATGTAGTTAACTATTCCTTGCCCACGAACATTCGACCACCCATCAGAGATGATTGCAATACAGTCTGCTTTCTCTATGATTTTCTTGACCTTCACTTGAACTCTGTTGAACTCTGCATCCAGCAAATGAGTAGATAAAGCCTGTCTGGTTGGAGGGGTGTATGCTGGGCAAAGAACATTCAGAAAATCTCTTCCAATACACATTGCCTGTGAGCATCAGAGGTGAACCAGTTGCATACACAGCTTGAGCAAGACATTAATCAGAATTTCTCTGACTACGTTCCTCCATTGAGTAAAGAAAACTTCTGATTCCAGGAGGACCATGAGCTGTTGCTATCATTTTCACCTCGAATTGAAGTAGAGGGACTTTTGTTAGAGGTTGCTTGTTGTGAGCGCTGAGGGAACTTTATGCACTTTGCTGGATGATTCTGCATCTTTGTTGCATTCTTCACATATGATTTGGCACAGTATTTGCAAATGTACACAGCTTTTCCTTCTACATTAGCTGCAGTGAAATGTCTCCACACATCAGATAGTGCCTGTGGCATTTTCCTGGAAAGATTAGAAAACAATTTGTAGAAAAACCCCAAATATAATTCCATGTACAGATAAATAGTTAAGCAGTTAGATTAAACAACTCCTTTGTAAAATACATTTCTTAAAATGAAACATGTATGGAAACAGGTGAATTAACACTCCTCAGTTAGCAGGCTCAAGCAACCTAAAACCCACATGGTAGCAAAAACTGACTAGCAGAAATTGCTAACAAGTTAGAAATGATTTAAACACACTTTGCTGTAGGCTACTATTTACTAGTTAACAAAACAATCATGTATGTCATATAAAATATATTCACCCCAACAAGTATTGTAATCAAAACTTACCAGAAAGCATGTAGTCCTTGACTCAGACAGTGTAGTAGTGTGGGCTCAATAGTATCTCAGTGTGCAAGATCTTGAGAATCAGCTGTACATGGAAGAGGGCACTGCACATGTGATGGAAGAATGCACTGTGCATGCAGAGGGTTGCAATTCCATTGAATTGGGGATATTTTAACCAAAACATGCCACAAGACCTAGAATTGCCTGATGTGTATCCCACAAAAAAAGGTTCACCGTTATAAGCTAACTTTTTACATGAATTTAAGCAAAATTCCCCAAAGTCCAGGGCTTAACTTCCCATGGAAAATTTCCAGAAACTTACCGGAAAGTTTCCAACCCTTTGCAACCCTAATCAGGTCCATAAATATTTGGACATTGACCAAGTTATTATTATTTTAGCTGTCTACCACAGCATATTGGAGTTGAAATTAAATAATGAATATGAGCTGAAAGTTCAGACGTTCAGCTTTAATTTAAGGGTATTTACATCCAAATCAGGTGAACGGTGTAGGAATTGCAGCATGTATTATATGTGGTACCCCCTTAAAGGGAGGTACATTAAAGGGACCAAAAGTAGTTGGACAATTGGCTGCTCAGCTGTTCCATTGTCAGGTGTGTGTTATTCACTCATTAGTTAATTTACAAGTAAGCAGATAAAAGGTCTAGAGTTGATTTCAAGTGTTGCATTTGCATTTGGAATCTGTTACTGTTAACCCTCAATATGAAGTCCAAAGAGCTGTCACTGCCAGTGAAGCAAGCCATCATTAGGCTGAAAAATCCAAACAAACCCATCAGAGAGATAGTAAAAACATTAGGTGTGGCCAAATCAACTATTTGGTACATTAAAAAGAAAGAACACACTGGTGAGCTCAGGAACACCAAAAGGCCCGGAAGACCACGGAAAACAACTGTGGTGGACGACAGATTATTTTGCTGGTGAAGAAAAACCCCTTTGCAACAGTTGGCCAGATCAAGAACACCCTCCAGGAGGTAGGCGTATCTGTGTCGAAGTCAACAATCAAGAGAAGACTTCACCAGAGTAAATACAGAGGGTTTACCACAAGATGTAAACTATTAATACGCTTCAAAAACAGATGAGACAAGGATCAACTTGTACCAGAGTGATGGCAAGAGAAGAGTATGGAGAAGGGAAGGAATTGCTCATGATCTGAAGCATACCACCTCATCTGTGAAGCATGGTGGAGGTAGTGTTATGGCGTGGGCATGTACAGTATGGCTGCCAATGGAACTGTTTCCCTTGTATTTATTGTAATGTGACTGCTGACAAAAGCAGCAGAATGAATTCTGATGTGTTTAGGGCTATATTACTTGCTCAGATTCAGCCAAATGCTTCAAAACTCATTGGACGGCCCTTCACAGTGCAGATGGACAATGACCCGAAGCATACTGCGAAAGCAACCCAAGACTTTAAGGCAAAGAAGTGGAATGTTCTGCAATGACCAAGTCAATCACATGATCTGAATCCAAATGAGCATGCATTTCACTTGCTGAAGGCAAAACTGAAGATAAAACGCCCCAAGTACAAGCAGGAACTGAAGACAGCTGCAGTAAAGGCCTGGCAGAGCATCACCAGGGAGGAAACCCAGCATCTGGTGATGTCTATGGGTTCCAGACTTCAGGCAGTCATTGACTGTAAATGATTTGCAACCAAGTATTACAACTCACAATTTCATTTATGATTATGTTAGTTTGTCCAATTACTTTTGAGCCCCTAAAGTTGGGGGGCTATGTATAAAAAAGGTTGTAATTCCTACACGGTTCATACAATAATTTTGACAAAACTCTTAAATTAAAGATGAAAGTATACACTTAAAGCACATGTTGATTGTTTCCTTTCAAATCCATTGTGGTGGCGTACAGAGACAAAGTTATGCAAATTGTGTCACTGTCCAAATACTAATGGACCTGACTGTATCTGTTTTCAGAAATGTTGGTTATTCAATAAATTATGAAAGAGATTGGTGTGTTATTTCCACTATCTAATCATGGCATGAGGTTGTTCAATGACAGCAATGTATTTGTTTAAAATCACTTGATGGTTTAATTTCAGAGAAATTAATAATGGGTTAACAATACTCACTCTCAGAAAAATAAGTAGTACTGCTAGGTTTTACACAATCAAATGTAACACATAACTACATTTTAATAAAGAACTGTACAAATGCTACATATGAGATCTGTACGTAAAACATTTACATTTGACATTTTAGTCATTTAGCAGATGTTCTTATTCAGAGCGCCTTACAGTAAGTGAATTCATCTTAAGATAGCTAGGTGAGAGAACTACATATCACAGTCAAATATACAGGATACGAACAATGCATTCCAGCTAAACAATGGATATATAGCATTTTGCAACAATATATAAATATTATACACATCTAAAATCGCTGAATTAAAAATCATATAAAAATCATAAAAATCTTTACTGTTGACGTTGAGACTGGTGTTTTGCGGGTACTATTTAATGAAGCTGCCAGTTGAGGACTTGTGAGGCGTTGGTTTCTCAAACTAGACACTCTAATGTACTTGTCCTCTTGCTCAGTTGTGCACCGGAACCTCCCACTCCTCTTTCTATTCTGGTTAGAGCCAGTTTGCGCTGTTCTGTGAAGGGAGTAGTACACAGCGTTGTACGAGATCTTCAGTGGCAATTTCTCTCATGGAATAGCCTTCATTTCTCAGAACAAGAATAGACTGACGAGTTTCAGAAGAAAGGTCTTTGTTTCTGGGCATTTTGAGCCTGTAATCGAACCCGCAAATGCTGATGCTCCAGATACTCAACTAGTCTAAAGAAGGCCAGTTTTATTGCTTCTTTAATAAGCACAGACGTTTTCAGGTGTGCTAACATAATTGCAAAAGGGTTTTCTAATGATCAATTAGCCTTTTAAAATGATAAACTTGGATTAGCAAACACAATGTGCCATTGGAACACATGAGTTATGGTTGCTGATAATGGGCCTGTGTATGCCTATATAGATATTCCATTCAAAATCAGCCGTTTCCAGCTACAATAGTCATTTACAAAATTAACAATGTCTACACTGTATTTCTGATCAATTTGATGTTATTTTAATGGACAAAAATGTGATTTTCTTTCAAAAACAAGGAAATGTCTAAGTGACCACAAACTTTAGAACGGTAGTGTAAATACACGTTAAATTCTGTGTTGAAATTAAACAATGAATAAAAACTACTGTAGAACACCCTGAGACCCTAAACAGGAACGAGTGTCCTCCAGAACGTTGAATACAAATCACTCTCCATGTTCCACCGAACCCGTTTAAACTGAGGGCAGTTTTACAACTACATGGTAAAACTGCTGTCTGGGATACATTGGCAGAGCATTTTCTCAAAGCAAAATGGCTTCCTTTCAGGCCATGAATCCTTTGTTCCTATTAAAGAATGCAGCTGCACTGGGCCACCTTGAGCCCCTCAACCTGAAAATGAAATGTTTAACGGGGCAATTAATGGCTTCCCTTGTTTAGCAGAGGCATTATCTAACCTCATAACCTCCCTGGGAAGCACTTTGCTCTCACTCTGACAAAACCCTTCCTGCAGTGCTCTCTGTCTCCCATTCAACAGGCCTAGGAAATATATATGAAGGCTATTCAATAGAGCACTGGAGAAAGGAGAGAGGAGTGTATGTGTGTGTGGTCATGTGTGTGTTTGAGTGAGAGAGAGAGAAAGGAAGGAAGAAAAAGAGGGAAAGTGAAAGAGAGAATAGGAGAGAGAGCGAGAGAGAGAAAGAGAGAGAGAGAGAGAGAGAGAGAGAGAGAGAGAGAGAGAGAGAGAGAGAGAGAGAGAGAGAGAGAGAGAGAGAGAGAGATTGTTTTTTGTGGATTTGTGTGCGAGAGGACATAGGCTAAGCATTGTAGAAAAGATAATGACTAACAGTAAAGCCCAAATCCATAACAAAGAGTCATGAATGAAATAAAAAGCAACCCTGTTACCCGGCAGACATTTATGCCAGTTCAATTGGCTGTTAGTGTCATTTTTAAACGGACAGCCCAAATTCAATGACATGGCTCTCTTGGCCTTTTAATTTGGGCCTTCCAAGCGGGAGCTGAAATGTACTGCCTATCCCACCTTTGTTTCTCAACACAGTAGAGGGGTCCATCCCATTCCAGCCCAGTCTGATCTAAGTCTCTGAGATAATGGGCTTTCGCAATAAAAAACAACAACACGTAAAACATTTACATTTAAGTCATTTAGCAGACGCGCGTATCCAGAGTGACATACAGGAGCAACTAAGGTTGAGTGCCTTGCTCAAGGGCACAATGACAGATTTGTAACCTAGTCGGCTCAGGATTCGAATCAGCGACCTTTAATAAAGACATATTATGCATAGACTATATACAGGTCATTCGGAAAGTATTCAGACCCCTTTACTTTTCCAAAAATGTTTACCTTACAGTCTATTTCTAAAATGGATTAAAGAATAGTTTTTCCTCATCAATCTCCACACAATAACCCGTAATGACAAGGTGAAAACTGTTTTTTTTTTAAACTGTTGCAAATTTATAAAAAATAAATAAATAAATGGAATACCTTATTTACATAAGTATTCAGAAGCTTTGCTACAAGACTCAACATTTAGCTCAGGTGCATCCTGTTTCCATTGATCATCCTTGAGATGTTTCTACAACTTGATTGGAGTCCACCTGTGATAAATTCAATTGATTGGACATGATTTAGAAAGGCACACACCTGTCAATATACGGTCCCACAGTTGACAGTGCATGTCAGAGAAAAAAACCAAGCCATGAGGTCGAAGGAACTGTCCTTAGAGTTCCGAGACAGGATTTTGTAGAGGCAGAGATCTGGGGAAGGGTACCAAAACATTTTCGCAGCATTGAAGTTCCCCAAAAACACAGTGGCCTCCATCATTCTTAAATGGAAGAAGTTTGGAACCCCCAAAACTATTCCTAGAGCTGGCCGCCCGGCTAAACTGAGCTATCGGGGGAGAAGGGCCTTGTTCAGCGAGGTGACCAAGAAACCGATGGTCACACTGACAGAGCTCCAGAGTTCCTCTGTGGAGATGGGAGAACCTTCCAGAAGGACAACCATCTCAGCAGCACTCCACCAATCAGGCCTTTATGGTAGAGTGGTCAGACGGATGCCACTCCTCAGTAAAAGGCACTTGACAGCCTTCTTGGAGTTTGCCAAAAGGCACCTAAAGACTCTCAGACCATGAGAAACAAGATTCTCTGGTCTGATGAAACCAAGATTGAACTCTTTGGCCTGAATGCCAAGCATCACGTCTGGAGGAAACCTGGCAACATCCCTACTGTGAAGCATGGTGGCAGCATAATTTTTTTAATTTAACCCTTATTTAAGTAGGCAAGTCAGTTTAGAACAAATTCTTATTTACAATGACGGCCTACCAAAAGATAAATACAATATAAATATAGGACAAAACACACATCACAACAAGAGAGACAACACAACACTACATAAAGAGAGACCTAAGACAACAACATAGCAAGGCAGAAACGCATGACAACACAATAATAAGAAGAGACTTGCTTGGGCCAAGAAACACGAGCAACGGACATTAGACCAGTGGAAATCTGTCCTTTGGTCTGATGAGTCCACATTTTTTGGTCTTCCAATTGCAGTGTCTTTGTGAGACGCAGAGTAGGTGAACGGATTATCTCCGCAGGTGTGGTTCCCACCGTGAAGCACGGAGGAGGTGGTGTGATGGTGTGGGGGTGCTTTGCTGGTGACACTGTCTGATTTATTTAGAATTCAAGGCACACTTAACCGGCATGGCTACCATAGTATTTTGCATCGATACGCCATCCCATCTGGTTTGCGCTGAGTGGGACTATCATTTGTTTTTCAACAGGACAATGACCCAACACACTTCCAGGCTGTGTAAGAGCTATTTGACCAAGAAGGAGAGTGATGGAGTGCTGCATCAGATGACCTGGCCTCCACAATCACCCAACCTGAACCCTACTGAGAATGTTTGGGATGAGTTGGACCACAGAGTGAAGGAAAAGCAGCCAACAAGTGCTCAGCATATGTGGGAACTCCTTCAAGACTGTTGAAAACACATTCCATGTGAAGCTGGTTGAGAGAATGCCAATTGTTCAAAGCTGTCATCAAGACAAAGGGTGGCTACTTTGAAGAATCTAAAATCTATTTTGATTTGTTTAACACTTTTTGGGTTACTACATGATTCCATATGTGTTATTTCATAGTTTTGATGTCTTCACTATTATTCTACAATGTAGAAAATAGTACAAATAAAAACACTTGAATGAGTAGGTGTCCAAACTTTTGACTGGTATTGTATATATTTTTTTATACATTTGCAGAAATAATTACTAACCTGTTTTTGGGGTATTGTGTGTAGATTGATGAGGGAAAAAAATATTTAATCCATTTTAGAATAAGGCTGTAACGTATTTTTTTTTGGGGGGGGAACAAGTCAAGGGGTCTGAATAGTTTTCGAATGCACTGTAGCTCCATTACCTGTTCGGGTGACATGTTTTGTTCTTGAGAAGATGTGTGTTTACTACTAACTAGCTAGCGGGTCAACTACTGTAGGCTGTCTGTCTCGTAGGAATGAGAGAATGCACATTGCACTGTTTCAGGTGCTTATGGCTGGCTGTTAATCAAATGGCCAGGGGCTTGCCCAAGTCATGGGACCACAAGCCGACAGCACGGCACCAGATTCCATATAACCCGTATGTTGGAAAAAGGCTGCCTAAAACTTCATAACTCTTCATAAAACTTCATAAAACCTATGTCAAACTAGGGATTCCGTGGTTAAATAAGGTAAAACAATCATTCAATTAATATTTTATTTGTGAACATGAACTATACTGTACATTGACACATCAAGACCAAAACTGGAGTTTTAAAACATGCAGTTTTGGCCAAATTTGCAAACATCCCGTAGACTTCTACTGATCTAGTATCTCTTTTACCTCCATAGCCTTAGTCTACTGAAACCAGTTTGGAGGATACTATACTGTAAGCCTCCTGCTACCAGTCAGATTCCCATTATAAATGTAGCTAGATTGCTTCCTGTTCAGAATAGGAATTGTGCATGCACAGGTAAGCATTTGTAAATGTTGTTATAGCAACAGCTTCCGGGTTAAACTCCAACGCCATGACTACTGACCAGAAAGCAGGATCTTGCTAGTCTCTTCAGGACATTTCAACTTACGACCCAAGCAGGCCTTGCACCAAATGGATGCTGCTTAAAGCTATGCTTTGATACACACTCCAGCATCATCAGCCGACCCATAATCCTCTTCTCTTTAGAAAAGCTAGCATCTTCACCACAATCCTCAACAACAGCCATGATGTGATTTCATGTGAACGTACCCAGCACTGATTACATCTGAATGTACGGCAATCAATATGGTCTTGACCTGCACGTACACACAAAGGTATACTCACACACAAACAGACACACAACGCACACATGCAAACACATACATAAACACTAAGAAATGTGAGCTGGTTGCTATGGAGGATCAAGGTGATTAAGAACAGGAAGATCAAACGAGTGACTGTCTTTAAACCCCACGATGACAGTAACAGAGCCATGCTTGTGTGGCTCAGTTGGTAGAGCATGGCGCTTGCAACGCCAGGGTTGTGGGTTCATTCCCCACGGGGGGACCAGGATGAATATGTATGAACTTTCCAATTTGTAAGTCGCTCTGGATAAGAGCGTCTGCTAAATGACTTAAATGTAAATGTAAGACTTTCTCTGTGGCTTGGCGCGTGCCCATGGTGGAGATGAGATTGTTGTGCTGAATAACAATGGAATTGGAACCTCAGCATGGATTTTAACTGGAGTACAATGGGACACAGTGGTTGCAGTCTCTCTAAGCAATGCAGTCCACTTATCTCACCCTACACACCCTGCCCTATATTTACAGCCCAGCTTACAGTAACTCCTGTACTCTCTACAAATAGCAACAACCATCTTGGAGTAGCTTATTCCATAAAGTTTGTATAGGCCTACTCCATAGAATTCTGGATGTCTTTCCGACAACCATAGCCAAGGCAATGAAACAAAAGCTATGATATTAACTTGTGCAAGGTATCTTAAGTTTGATTTATGCAACAATCCATGGCATGACATGAAAGCAACACAATCAGAACACAATTATGCCATTCATTACATAATGCAATTCATCAACATTACAGCTTTCAATGTATCTATCTATTTTGAAAACAAACTTGGCATGTACATGAACAGACCATGACGTAAATAAAATATGTCTGAAAAAATGCAATGATTGGCGGCTACTGATAGACATCAAATCAATTAAATCCAACTGTATGTGTCACATGCTTGGTAAACAACAGGTGGAGACTAACAGTGGAATGCTTACTTACGGGGCCCTTCCCAACAATGCAAAACATTTCAAATCAAAAAATAATTTGAGAAATAATAGAACAATAATAACAGAAGGAATAAACACACAATGAGTAACGATAACTTGTCTATATAAAGTACTGCACAAACAGCCTTAACTCATCCACCCTATAGGTCTTCACAGCAAAAACCATGTAGTCTCCCAGTGAGTAACGATACCTTGGCTATATACACGGGGTACCGAGTCGATGTGCAGGGTTACGAGATAATTGGGGTAGGTATGTAAATATAGGTAGGGATAAAGTGACTAGGCAATAGGATAAATAATAAGCAGTAGCAGCAGATTGTAATTTGAGAGGGGACTCTCTCTATATACTCACCATATTGATAGCATTCACTGGGCCAATACTGTTGACAAACATGTCTGTGTGGATCACGGTTGGTTTTACTGAAAGAAGAAAAAAACTAGTGTTATGATGCACATTCGATATTCTGTGTTTAGGTATTAGTCATGTCTATCTTATGTCAGGGCTAAATAGCTTGTACCACTATAGCAGTTAGTGTGTCCGAGTGTAAAATGATGGCACCATGGAGCTGTCCATGGTGCTGAAAACAGACTTTATGTACCCTGCACTAAATTCTCTCTCTCTCTCTCTCTCTCTCTCTCTCTCTCTCTCTCTCTCTCTCTCTCTCTCTCTCTCTCTCTCTCTCTCTCTCTCTCTCTCTCTCTCTCTCTCTCTCTCTCTCTCTCTCTCAGCAGGAAATGGTAATTATTATGTGGACATTTTTGTAGGGTTTGATATTTTTTTTTGTAAGAGACAATCATTTTAGGATCCTAAATCTGTCCTGAGCCTGAGACGAGCTCTGCTTTTCCAAGATATGGATGTGGTAAAGGCTTTGACACAACACAGACACTGCTTCTAGTTTATCTCCAATCACAAACTCGCTCACCATAAAAGGCATGTTACTAGAGATTATATAGTCAGTGGACATAAACTGGCCCCATTTAGTGAGTTTCCGACTGCATAATCGGTG
This sequence comes from Salvelinus alpinus, assembly GCF_045679555.1. Taxonomy (NCBI): domain Eukaryota; kingdom Metazoa; phylum Chordata; class Actinopteri; order Salmoniformes; family Salmonidae; genus Salvelinus; species Salvelinus alpinus. The sequence continues at coordinate 45,016,712 of NC_092098.1, read as the reverse complement.
TCAAAAACATAGCATGATAAAAACAAAACTTAAAGACAGATTTAGTTCCAATTGCCAGCTGGTAAATTGATTTCTTTGAAAAACACAATAAATATGACTGTATACAAATTAAATAAAAACATAGCTTGGCTTTCTGAATTCCCAGACCACTTTTGAGGATGATAACATTAATGCAGTCGTATAAACAAACTGCTACATTCATCATGGGAATACTCAAAGGTGCAATGGTGTGTAAAACCTACAGCCAGACAACAAATGCAGCAAACTGCCGTTTGGACGTCCTCATTTCCTTTGGCTCCAGGTTGGCTTCATATTATAACTTGTCTATACCTGCATGCCATGACGCACACCATTTCCTTTTAAGCAGATAACAACATTGCATCCTGTGTCCTTGTGATATCATAATGCGAGGAAATTAAAATGTAATTCCCCACATATCTCTCTTGTTAGCTATTTTGCTAGACATAGACTGCAGCAGCATTACAATTGAATGAGCTGCACAATGGACTTGAAAAGAACTGTCCACAATCTGCAATGAATCCAAATCCCAGTTTTCAGTGCAACGTAGCACTCTACGTAGTTGTTAGCTAATTATACCCACTGTGTAACTCTGGCAGTCTGGGAGATGACAGGGTGCAACATCAGATCATGTCTGATGGTAAGATGGTGGCGGCTGCCTCGGTAAATCTATTGTAGCTGTATGCATTTTCTGTCTGAACATGGGAGCTGACCCCAGCTGCCAGCCCAAGTGAAGGGAGAGAAAGCTACTTCACTGGCTCTATACTTGGCCAACAGCAGTGCAGGGACAGACGATGCTAATAGGCCCATGATGGATAACCAGCCGTCCAGGTTTCACAGCTCACACTGTGTCTGCATAATAATGCTAGAATGTTGTTTCTGTTGCACCAACCTTTACACAAGTCATACTGGGGCGGGCCTATGGCCCTGTAGACTGAATGGGCTCAGTGAAATGAGAGGGCTGTCTGTGATGACGCTATCAGTGATGATGGTGTCTGCTCATCATTCATGGCCTGTAATACTGATGTAGATACAGTGAGGGAAAAAAGTATTTGATCCCCTGCTGATTTTGTACGTTTGCCCACTGACAAAGAAATGATCAGTCTGTAATTTTAATGGTAGGTTTATTTGAACAGTGAGAGACAGAATATCAACAAAAATATCCAGAAAAACGCATGTCAAAAATGTTATAAATTGATTTGCATTTTAATGAGGGAAATAAGTATTTGACCCCCTCTGCAAAACATTACTTAGTACGTGGTGGCAAAACCCTTGTTGGCAATCACAGAGGTCAGATGTTTCTTGTAGTTGGCCACCAGGTTTGCACACATCTCAGGAGGGATTTTGTCCCACTCCTCTTTGCAGATCTTCTTCAAGTCATTAAGGTTTCGAGGCTGACATTTGGCAACTCGAACCTTCAGCTCCCTCCACAGATTTTCTATGGGATTAAGGTCTGGAGACTGGCTAGGCCACTCCAGGACCTTAATGTGCTTTTTCTTGAGCCACTCCTTTGTTGCCTTGGCCGTGTGTTTTGGGTCATTGTCGTGCTGGAATACCCATCCACGACACATTTTCAATACCCTGGCTGAGGGAAGGAGGTTTTCACCCAAGATTTGACGGTACATGGCCCTGTCCATCGTCCCTTTGATGCGGTGAAGTTGTCCTGTCCCCTTAGCAGAAAAACACCCCCAAAGCATAATGTTTCCACCTCCATGTTTGACAGTGAGGATGGTTTCTTGGGGTCATAGGCAGCATTCCTCCTCCTCCAAACACGGCAAGTTGAGTTGATGCCAAAGAACTCCATTTTGGTCTCGTCTGACCACAACACGTTCACCCAGTTGTCCTCTGAATCATTCAGATGTTCATTGGCAAACTTCAGACGGGCATGTATATGTGCTTTCTTGAGCAGGGGGACCTTGCGGACGCTGCAGGATTTCAGTCCTTCACGGTGTAGTGTGTTACCAATTGTTTTCTTGGTGACTATGGTCCCAGCTGCCTTGAGATCATTGACAAGATCCTCCTGTGTAGTTCTGGGCTGATTCCTCACCGTTCTCATGATCATTGCAACTCCACGAGGTGAGATCTTGCATGGAGTCCCAGGCCGAGGGAGTTTGACAGTTATTTTGTGTTTCTTCCATTTGCGAATAATCGCACCAACTGTTGTCACCTTCTCACCAAGCTGCTTGGCAATGGTCTTGTAGCCCATTCCAGCCTTGTGTAGATCTACAATCTTGTCCCTGACATCCTTGGAGAGCTCTTTGGTCTTGGCCATGGTGGAGAGTTTGGAATCTGATTGATTGATTGCTTCTGTGGACAGGTGTCTTTTATACAGGTAACAAACTGAGATTAGGAGCACTCCCTTTAACAGTGTGCTCCTAATCTCAGCTCGTTACCTATATGAAAGACACCTGGGAGCCAGAAATCTTTCTGATTGAGAGGGGGTCAAATACTTATTTCCCTCATTAAAATGCAAATCAATTTATAACATTTTTGACATGCGTTTTTCTGGATATTTTTGTGGTTATTCTGTCTCTCACTGTTCAAATAAACCTACCATTAAAAGTATAGACTGATCAATTCTTTGTCAGTGGGTAAACGTACAAAATCAGCAGGGGATCAAATACTTTTTTCCCTCACTGTAGATTGTGACGAAGGCGTTGATGCAAACTGAGATTGGTCTTTGGGGAGGGCGGCCATAGCAGCAGCGGCCAATCAATGTGCAGTGGTATGACACCTACCTCCTATATCTGGTCGCAGTTTGTTATCGTAGCCATCTAGTAGGCTGTTTAGGATGTTGGTGACATCGCTCTCGTAGACTTTGGGAGTCAACACCCACGTTTTGTTTGTCACATCATCGTCATTTTCAGTCTGGAGGGAGCTGGGAAGAGAAAAGGGGAACAGAGGAAATATGAAGCAATGATTTTTCCATCAGCACTATAAACAGCAAGGTAAAATGAAAAGAGAGAGAATCATGTTATGCTGTCAATATGTAAAGCAACGATCCACAACAACAGCACAGAAAAGACCACTACATCATACTAGGCTAAGCTTGCTATGCGTTTAGGCTCCATTCTTTCAAATGTGCACTGCCCGCTGGTTGAAATCAAAGGACAAGCCAGAAACGGGATAAAAGGGTAGAACTCCTGCTGGTTGCCACTGATCTCTATGTGATACCCTACATGAAAGTCTCACAAACTGACACCAGCCCCACAGTGCAGCTGGAACTGAGGATAACGGCAATGAATAGTAGCATAGTCTTCAAAAACAAAAACCCAGTTAGGAGAGAAAGACTGTTACCCAGGCCCTTTCAGAACGCTGAAGAAATGCAAGGTGCGAACAGTGGACCTGACATTGTTCCTTTGTGTGAGATTTTGTAATGGAATGATTGTTCCCTGCTCTCTTTTCAGTGCTCGAACAGAAGGGTCCGTCTTGTGAGTTGGCTCACCTCTGTAAAATGTCTCAACCAAGAGTGCCATAGTCACCAAAAACACAGTCAGGAGAGAAACATGGGGAGAGAATGTTCTGGTTTCTCAGGCCCTTTCATAAGACAATGAAGAAATGCAAGGTACAAACAGTGGATCTGTTGTTCCATTTGTGAGATTTCTTCTTTGAGATTCCTTGGTTCTCTGCTCTCTTTTCAGTGCTCAAGGAGAAGAGTTAGTCTTGGGAGTTGGCTCACCTCTGTAAAACGTCTCAATGCATTACAAGAGCCAGTTAACTGAATTACACATGGAATAAAAGTGCTTTGCAATGTGGCTGGGATACTGAGGCTGGACGTGTGAATACACCTATGATGGTGCATTGGAGTGCACCACAGATGAGTCTTATCTAGAAGTGCTAACGGCAACACACTGTCATGAAGTGTGTGATTAAACTAACAAGCACAGATTCAGGGCTCTGGGAAGTTGTTACCGCCAATGGCACGATAGATGGAATATGAAGGATTTCCATTGTGTCAGAACTTACTGTACCAAGAGCTTTACCCAACTCAGTAACCATGGAATCCGAGGGATACTGTATATATAGAAAAACCTTGAGAACAGCCAGCTACTGGAAGCCCATTGAGCAGAGAGAGGCTTCAGAGGAAGAATTGTTTTCATGCACTTAGGCATGGTGCAGGACATTGTGTTTTCACTGCCAGGCTTCCTCAGGCAGCATTACGTGCTTTATATTTATATATGGTGACACCACCAACACATTAAGACTTTATAGAGGGATTCAGGACAGCTTGGATCTTTTGGCCTATCTTGGATTGTAAATGGACCTGATGTCGAATCAAATTTTATTTGTCACATGCGCCAAATACAACAGGTGTAGGTAGACCTTACCGTGAAATGCTTACTTACAAGCCCTTAACCAACAATGCAGTTAAGAAAATAGAGTTAAAAATATTTACTAAATAAACCAAAATTTAAAAAAATAAAAGTGACTATGCATAGATAATAAACAGTGAGTAGCAGCAGTGTAAAGTCCGGGTGGCCATTTGATTAATTGTTCAGCAGTCCCCTCTGTTCTAATAATAGAACTAGAATGAAGATTGAAATAGTTAAACATACTAGTTCTGTGGTTCTATTCTACTGCAGAGTCGATTGAGCCAATAGCATTCAGGTGCTGTTCCTACTTTTCAGCAGAACCCAGTTGTCAACGGAAATCCTCCAGAGACGGCTGGATGAAAGAGAGATCTGTGTATGTCCCCCAGACAGATCTAAAGTATCAGTGGCTAATTTTCTAATGTTTCTAATGTCCAACTTAGAATGTGACACTGGGGTCCACTGGAGTACAGTAATGTTATTGTAGCTAGCCCCATTGAGAACATGCTACAGCTGCAGGGCCTAGCTAACCACAAGAGGACTGTTTCCTATACTGAAAGGTTAAAATTGCCTTTATCGCAGTTGCATCATGTGAAAACTGCTATCAGATGTATTTTTTTAAATTAACATTTTCCTCACGTACCAGATGAAAGACAATTCAATTGTCTTCAGAAAAACTATTAAGATGTATTTGAAAACACTCCTTAAAGTAGTTCTGTTAAATACGCTCTCTAATTGAATTCTTATCATCAACACCAATGATTCATAAAACATGTATTTTTTATTTAACCTTTATTTAACTAGGCAAGTCAGTTAAGAACAAATTCTTATTTACAATGACGGCCTACTCTGACCAAACCCGGACGATGCTGGGCCAATTGTGCGCCGCCCTATTGGACTCCCGATCACGGCCAGATGTGACACAGCCTGGATTTAAACCAGGTACTATGGTGACACCTCTTGCACTGTGATGCAGTGCCTTCAACTGCTGCGGCACTCGGGAGCATCGATATCCAAATACCAGTATACTGTACAGACCCCCAAATCAGTTACTTCAATATCATTTCAAATACTACAAACAATTCTGGGATGATTTGATGTTAACTTTAAAAATATATATTTGAGCATAATGTTATCAGGTGGGAAAATCACTGCTTGTCTGTTGATAGTAATCATGTCACGTTTCCGTAAGCTATCATTTCCTGGGTTTGTGTCTGTGGCTAATGAGGCACAGCCCGTCCCAACTCTCCTCCTATCCAGCCACACACAAGACACATCACTGAGCACCATTCTTACAATCACTACACCAAATGAAGACTCATTACGGTAGCTAACACTGACTGCCTTAACGTAGTCCTCGCACCATTTTGCTTGTTATCGCCATAGAGAAGGTACTAGGACCTATCCCTGGTGGAACAAGATGAAAATGCCTGTTTGTTCATTTCTTGGAGGGTAAGATTGCAGTTTAGCTGACATTTTATAAAATGGCCTCCTGGTGCTCTGTCCTGAGGACACAGAGCTATTAGTGACACATCACCTGACCTGTGGTGACTTGGTACTCCCTAATTAGCTCACCTCTGGCAGCAGCTCTATTTGTGTACCCAGTTAAGCCTAACTAAATGGGATCAGACAGATTAGAAACATTATGATTGTTTAACGGGATACTTTGGGATTTGGGCCATTTATCTACTTTCCTGGAGTTAGATGAACTCGTAGATACCATTTTTATGTCTCTGTGTCCAGTAGGATGGACGTTTTGCAAGCCAATGTTAACTAGCGTTAGTTTAATGATTGGAAGTCTATGGGTATCTGCTAGCATGCTAGTTAGTAATTGTGCTAGCGCTAGTTAGCAACCTCCTTTCAAACTGCAAGCAGACATAAAAATGGTATCCACAAGTTCATCTGAATCTGGGGAAGTAGATAAAGCGGCTCATTGTCAAAATCCCGAAGTATTTTAAGAGGTGCAATACATTGTTTTCCATCAATGATTAAATACAGCTTAGGACAGATAAGGTTCATTTGAGAGGCACAAGACTGTTGATTTCATTTGTATTAACCGCAGGAGGCTGGTGGCACCTTAATTGGGGAGGACGGGCTCATGGTAATGACTGGAGCGGAATCCGTGTAATAGTATCAAATAATCAAACACATGGTTTCTATGTGTTTGATGCCATTCCAATCACGCCGTTCCAGACATTATTAAGACCCGTCCTCCCCTCAGCAGCCAACAGTTCAGATAATAAAAAAGGACCATTAGGCCTACAGTACACAGAGGTTTGTGAGGGAAAGAGGGTGATACTGTTTCTTTAAAACTAGCATGGGATGGCAAATGATACCAGTCAAAATCCGAAATCCATTATTAAAACAGAGCAGTTAAATTGTAAAATGGGACTACAGAGGCCTACTGAAATTCTAGACACACTGAGCGGCATGCAGGTGGGAATTTAAGGAAGCAGGTGATATAAATACTTTTGAAGAAGTTGTATTATCCCCAGGTCACCCACTACAGTAGGCAATTCCCTGCGCTCTTTAGAAAGAAACTTGCTGTTTAGGATTAAGAATAGGCCCAGCGGCCCATATCCAGTGCCTTCCATAAAAGTCATTTCATTGAAGGCCGGTAGTCACACAAGACACCTGTAGGTCACAGTAATAGACATCCTGAGGGGTTATACTGTAGATGCAGTTTGTCTGACATACATTACATGCCAAAAAGTATGTAACCTGCTTGTCGAACATCTCATTCCACTAATTTGAAGGGGTTTCCACATACTTTTGGCCATGTAGTGTATTGCTTTTGTAATCACAACATAGTCTATAGTCATGGACAGTTTAACCCAATGGGCAACACGGGCCTTGCTTCTGGCATGCTAAACAGTGACTTACTTGATTTAATCCCTTGGCTCCTATAATAAGCATAGGCCATTGATGATTGTCCTCCATATGCTATACTGTAGTTGTGTATGTTTGCTTCTTTGACAACAGTTGTTGAGTATATCAAGTGATAAGAAAGAGAGGACACACTGAGAGAGACAAATTAACAATACACGTATGTTGAGTATGGTGGGTTTGCTATAGGTAAACTGTTTGACAGTAGTGTCATCCACCTATACCGAGTTGCATGCAATGTTGTCAGAAATTATAATTGAGCTCTGACTTGCAAAGCGCTGACTTGACCATCCACTACAAGCTGTAAGTATGATTGCCAGAAATGGTTGCAATATGGATCAAGCACTACACATACCCTTTGATAAGGCACACCAATGTGATAAAGCTTAATACACCTATGCCCATTGTTTTGTATGGCCCCGACCTAGGGCCCACCTTAATGCAGCACTGTCTGCACATGGACTATTAGCTATTCATATTGTGATACTCCACTCAACGCAGATCACCTAACCTGTGATGCTCTGTTGGTCTTTTAGAAGCAGAGACATCACAACACAAGCTGCCCGGGTGGGTTGGGGTCGAAGGGAGGGCCACCAGACTATAGGTAATCTCTCATTGTTGGACTACTTCCTGCTGGCAAGGCTTTGGCACTTTCTGGGTTTACAGATACTCCTTGGGGATTAGCTACATCAGAAGGCATGTGTTTCCCCTGGGTGCCCTGTGGGTGGCCGTGGAGCATGGCCCAGTGTACTGTAAACCAAGTAGTTGGAGTGAAAGTTGGATGAGTATGTTATTACTATACAATTAATACTAGAGATCCTGAGGTGCTTACGAAGTCACTAACAGTGGTTATAGAGTACATACTCATGTAATATATATATATATAATATATAATTCAAATAGATAGTAATACATTTGTAATAACAAATATATCCCTCAAAATGTGTCAACATAAAATCCCTTGGCCAGATGTTAGGACAGTTCAAACCTTAAGTTGTACCTAGCCATGACAGCCTATATATACAGTGTTGCTCTTTCACAGGGCCTTATGTGTTATGACTACCTAGGATGCACCCTTCTGTTGCCTTTCTCTGATAACCATGAGCTGCAGTCAGGGTGAGCTCATCACATTTCATGCGTCTTATTTACGTGGTCCCAGATGCATATGAAAAGCCTTGCCTACTGAATTCTTGAGAACAGAATCCTTTTAAATTAGGTTTGAATCATGTTAAAGGCTGGCATATGTGTGAACACAATAGCACACACAGTGCAGACATTTTGATCTAGGCCAGAGACTCCATGGCCGCATTTTCTACGATGGTGATTGAATGAAGACTGATCTATCACCCTCCATTTTTCACCCTCAGGCAGCACACAAGACAGAAGCGATGTGAGCCCTTAAACCATCCGCTTCCTTCTCAAGTGTTCATATTTTCTTGGTGCAATGGGTGCCTTTTCGTGACAAGTCAATTGAGCATTTTCTTTCTACAGATTGTGGAGTTAGCAGTGAACCAGAGATAGTCCATATGTGTCTCTCTATTGTTGCCTTTATTGCACTGCTTCTATGTAAATACCATTTTGAAAAGTCGTGATTTAGATACAGGAATCAACAATTACTTTTGAATCATGGTTTTAATGGCTAAGGGGGCGGTACATATGAGACCGGTGGGTTTCATTGAAGTTCTACATCCATCACCTTAAAAACATTCTGGGAATGAGGACGTTTTGGATCTTGTAATATATAAGGTTCATGCATCAATAGGCTACGTCTTCACACATGCCATTTATACAGTACATAAACATAATCATTTATGTTGACAACACTTCAACAGAATGATATGGTATGCTATACATCAATTTTCAAGACATTAGCTTTAAATATTGTTGACATCTGAATAGCTTTGCCCAGTAGCCTACAGCACGATTATAATATTCCTTATACAGCGAATAAACCCGTGGAAATAACGGACATCCTTACCTGACCACTGTTTTTTATTCTAACCTCCCAAAAACACGACTTTATATATTGGAATCACATTAAGCATTACAGTTATGGATCCAATACCACTCATCCAAAGTGCCAACAATGTGCGAAATACATTCCTTGACATGTAACTAAACGAGCCCTGGTTCTGTAACAAGCCACCCTAATAAGCCGCAGGGTTGTATCCTGTCTGATAGAAAGCGTAAGAGGAAGATCCGAGGAAAACATATGATTGAAATAACTGGGCCGGACTCTCATTCTAGTATCCAAAAACAAAATATTTGCCCGGCCACATATGTATGTGTCTACGGCATTTTAATAAAAGCCTGGTATATTTTCGCCTTACCTTGTAGGAAGATTAGCGAGTAAAAACACCCAAAGAAATAGCTTTAGAGGGAAGGAAGGCTTCGACATCGCTTTCGAGTATTTAGATGCTACATTTGGAGGAGCAATGATCACCATCTTCTTTTCGTCTTTATTGCAGATGGACTACTGTCTATCCTCACTGTGGTACCTCACGAACATAGCATAGGATAAACGGCTTGTGTTAGCGTTCGGTTCGGGAAATGTAGACCCTCTGCGGTGTTGAGAAAAACGGCCACAAAACCGATTGAATCTAATCAAGCTTCCCCGACTTTAAGAAATAACAGTAACAACTACATAAATAAAGCGGCAACGGAATAGCCTAAAATCCAGCAACTGAGAAATATATTGGAGCGTCAATCTAAATCTGAATGCAGATTAACTCTGGGGTCAAAGAGGAATTGATGCACGTTGCTGCAGCACAGATGAACACATGCGTGGTTTCATTGCGCGGAAGCAGAGCTGTGGAAAGAGAAAAATGAACCTTAGCTTGCTACTATACTTAAACATGTACCCTAAATCGTTTTTGTGTGTCTGTTATTTCCCTAAAATAGAAATGCCGCATTATGTGTTTAGAGGCAGCTGTTGGTTTGATACGGTTTTGAATTGTGTGCGATTAAATAAAGCTGATATGGCGGTGATAATTAGGCTATAGGTAAATCTAGCCCATTTTAAACAATTATGGGAACAATATGTAATTCATTGAGCTGAAAGATGTGATCTAGCCTATTCTATAAGCGACTCGTCACCACCACGAACAGATCGTTCTGCTTTCAGCACCCCCCGTTAAAATGCAAACCAGACTGTCTGGCTTTCCCTGTAAACAAATTATTGAGTTGATTGATTCATTGATTTATTGATTGATTATAACATAATAATCAATCATTTACTATCTTTAACAAAAATATATATTTCCGTGGTAAATAACGTGTTTAATACTTTTTAAACGTCAAAGTGCGTGATACTGGCTATTTTGTCTTGGTCTTGGAGGTTTGTAGTTCAGAGCTATTTTAACAACCCACCCTGTCTTGTTGTTAATTGTAATTTACGAACAGTGTGGTGGTGTTCAATAGTCTTTTTTTGAGAGTCTCCAAATTTGTTCAGCACATGGATTAATGTCCATATTTATGTTCCTATTTGCTGTAATTCATTCTGAGGTCTCGGTTGGGTAATTTACAACAATAACATAACATCAGATAATAGGCTATCCTTTGTTTGACAAATGATCTGATTCAGTCTGGGTCATTTCAAACATGGGAGACAGTAAACCCCAAATGGTCAGTCCCAGTTTACTTTTGCCTGAGGGATGAACCCCCCCAAATGTAGAAATATAATGTATGCACATAATTACGTGTCACGTGTGCTTAGCTTTGCTTCTCTACTGAGTAAACTGTAGTAGGGGTATATTAGCAGCAGTCACTTAAAGTTTGCCACTTCGTCTCTGATATAAAGCAACATGATGCTCCCTGGAAGCCTATGTACAGTACACTATCTACATGCATTAATTTGTTGAACACTGGCACATCTAAGCATCAAAGTGAACGTACAGTAGCCTATATTTTGTACATTACCTTATATTTCTGTAATGCATTCCACAGGAAATTGCTTCAATTCAAGTACAACAAGGTACTATATGTATTGAAATCCACCAAATGCATAGCCTGGCCTACACCATGGTACACATGACATTTGAACCTGCTGTCTGTGCTGTCCTGTAGGGTTTGTCTTATTTTCCCTGCACAAACCAGCCATTCAAATTTAAGAGGCTCGGTGTTGTATGAAAACTAAAAGTGTTCTTTCTTTTTCAAACAAAATAAATATGCTGAAAACAAACGGTGTCAGAAAACCTCACTCACCAGAAGTAAATGGCACCAGATGTACAGTATCCAGTATTCTACATATTTTAATGGGATGCCTGCCAAAATCCCTCTGAACACTTAGCCCACATGCATACACAACAACAGACACACAACACTCTTTAAATGAGGGTCCTATGAGGATAGTGCACATGAACTCTTTGCCTGTATCAATTCAATGTTGCATGGTAAAAACTGTTTCATTCAGATACACATGAGGATCCAGTGTCCTTGCATCGACCCCTCTGCAAATCAGCAATGACAGTTCAGTTAAGTTTTACTATTTGTTTTGACTGAATCCAATTGAATGGCTAGCCCTACCAGCTGTCTCTGCCATGTATGGATGGGGAGGTTCCTTGGTTTAATAAACAAAACCATGTACTCATTTGTACCAATTTAAGCTTGGAGTGGTATAATTATCTCAAGAAAATCGAATGCTGGTTCACCAGATTTACAATAGAACTCCTTGAAAAATGTTGTATTCAACAACCACCTTGAATAAAAAGGAAGAGAGTTGGTTGAAATATTTTTGCATTATCCTAGCAACAGTTTTAAACACAACTCCTCCACCTCGCCTGAAGCTTTTCTTCAAATGTCAGATTCACAATGTACTGCACGCAACATGTGGAAATGCTAACACTTTTAGGTCATTTTTCATCACCAGCCATATATCTACACTAATGATGAACTACATTTAAAGCGATCACAACAAATCACAACACTGCCATGTTTACAAAACCCAGCAACTTGTGCTTTTTGCACTGACCTGGAAAATTATTGGAATTTTAGTATAATCAAATACAGAAACTAGACACAGGCAAGCCTGGTGTTCTCCAGCCATGCCACCTACAGTACACTCACTAAAGTATCTGCTTTGTTCATTAACATTCTATTGTTAATGTAAATTGTTTTTTTTTTACGTACATTTAGTCTGTAATGTCTTTTTCGTTATGTGTTGGACCCCAGTAAGACTAGATGTGTCCATTGCCGTCGGCTAATGGGGATCCTAATAAATCGAATCAAAATTGTATTTCCCATCAGTGACTCGCAAAAAGGGATTCTGGATCCTTTCCTCATCATAACCTCAAATAAATACAGTTGTCGGGTACCAGCGTAAAACCATGGTTCAATGTTCCATTGTTTGAGGACAACATACATCAACAACAAAAAAAGGTCATTTTTAGATCATGTGTGCTACAGTGAAACAGCTTGGAGATGTGTTGAGCAGAGGGTGTGTTGGGGTATGATACACAAGGGCAAAAAAGACAGAGGACGGCATTATTATTCATCTCCTACTGTCGTTGTTAGTTTATATTCTCACAGTGACCCCTTTAACCCTTAGCCACCGCATGGTACCTTGACATCCACTGGGTAGTGAAGAAGTCTACACTGAGGTTTGAGCCTGTGTAGTTGGAGGCTGATTTCAGATAATCATACCTTTACATCCAGTGGATATAACGTCTCTACTTAAGTATTAAATGTCAGGATGAACCACATACTACAGATCTGAGCCTGTGTATTATTATAACAAGTTGAGAGGAGGAAGATTACACTGCCTTAGTACACGACCCAGGTTGCGGGTTTTATCAATCGTTGTCTGCAGATGAATGAGATTCTTCTTGTTTAATTCAGTGTTATATAAGTGACCCAGCTCTCCAGGTCACCTCAGACAGATTAACATGATAAACAAATGGCTTTACAACAGCATGGCATGATTGCTGGAAGTGTTTGACTGGAGATTTTATATACACATTCTAGTCCTTTTCTTTCAGCTAATCTCTGTATCATACAGATAAATTCCAATAATTGCTCACATACATTGCTGAATTATCAGTTATCGTAGGGTTTAATTTCTTATCTACATGGGCCCTATATGCTGATATGAAGACAACAAACATTAAAAAAGACAAAATGTGTCATTTGCATGGTGGAGGGAAACATCCTTTGTTTATAGATTGACCGATAGACTTAATTCTTGATCAGCTTTATTAGAATCAGCCACAGCATAACTCACTTATACTGAGCCAGTTTGCTACAGCAGGAAAATAATACTGCAGCAACAGGAAATGTGAATTATTATGTGGATTATAATTAATGGATGTTTTTGTAGGGGTTGATACATTTTTCATAAGGGAAAATCAAGCTTGACTTTTCAAAGTGGAAATTAAAAACTTCAGAAACCTTTTTAAACCTCAAATACACTACAAGTTTTAAATTTCATACATTGCAGGAAAGTTCTCCTGCAACAGGGTTATAAAATTGACATCCAACATCTGTATTTTGCCAGTTACCCACTCCTTCCCATACCCAGCCTCCATGTTCTGCAGTTGTCGGATTCCTCTCTGTGTGCCGTCATTACCCACAGGATAAACAAGCACCAGTGTGCTGATGTGATTCTGTCTGACTACTCACATGGACCGAGACTCTATAGCCTGTTGTTCAGCTGATAACATCCATAATAACACTTACCCCAGGTACTGATGCATCAGCATCACACTCCAAGGCAGGCCTCCATGTCATTGGTAATGTCATGGACACCTCTCAGGTCACTGCTAATCCCCTAAAGATGGTACAGAGATTTCGTATTGATTTGGTTGGATGTTGGTTAGATGCTGATTTTCCAGCGGTCATTGCTGCTCAGTTTAATTCATTCAATGTTTCAGGCAAAATAACCTCTGACGTAATTCCGATGCTACCTTTGATGCAGCACTGCACTTGTGTATTTGTGTATGATAGTCAATGAAGAAAAGTATAACTATATCATTTTGATGAACATGAATGCTTGTAATTACTTTATACAATCAAACTGCTGTTGCTACACAATACACAATAACCATTGGAGATGGACCAATATAGGAATTTACTCATGGAGCTGCCTGGGCATTCAGTCAAGGCAAGCACAGGTTATAGGGGATTTTGAGAGAGGCAGGTTGGTTTAGCGGTCACAGCACAAGGCTGGCTTGGGGAACGCTCCCTTAGCACGCAGGCACCTGTGTGGTACTGCCTCCCTGGACTCTGTCCCTGGACTCTGTCCAGAGAGTACCTCTACACACTCTCCCTAATACTCACCTGCAGTATGCACCTCTGCGACAACCGCTTTACATGTAAGCCTCCTCTTAGCTACACCACCCCTTCATACTCACTTGACTAGATTAACTGATGTAATTGGTAAGTTGTTGTGTTTTATAGTGTTGTTCCTGTTCAATGTGAATCCTTGAACTCCATCATAGCATTGATTGCATCACCAATATTTTGAAATGATTTTGCATCATGTATTTTTAAGGGCATCCTTTTAAAGAGAATCTTATGCATCATTGATAGGCTGACATTCTGGAGATGGGGCACTTTGAATACATGATGAAGATGCCATACTTAGGTTACACCACTAGCCTTTCAGGTAGATATTCTTATTACGTTGTAATGAGCGCAATCGGTTCTGAATCATTTACTCTGTTGACATAATAAGGGAACACAACATAGAGGCCGGGTTGCTGGTAGATAATGGCGTTGGATAGTAAGTGGTGTCCTCTTCAGCAACAGGAGGGAGGACTGGGTAGGTTTGCCCTTCCACAATGGCATCATCATTTTACTCCAGATGCCTAGCCAACGGGAGTCATTGTGGATTTACAACTGCCACATATGCTGTCACACCATCACTCCACTACAGGCATGTCATTAGTATGCTGATTGGCTATATGTGATGTTTAATAGCATCAATAGCAAGTTGATAGTATGCATTGTGAATGGCTATTGTTTTAATGGATTACTGTTCAGCATTTGTTCAGCAAACGAACACCAAATAAAGCATTGTAGACACAAAGAAAATGTGGACCCCATGAGTATTAATCCAGTCAGAGCATTGTTTTAAGAAGTAGGTTAAGCCCCGCATTACCGTTGGTCAAACATAGGCTACGTGAAGAGAGGAGCAGACATATTTGTCTCCAGTGAGTGCTTCCTTACAGTATGGACATGGGCTTATTGGGCCTTTACAGATACTAGACAATCTATTGTCTGCCAGGCAGAGTTCATCTCAAAACCTCTGAGCGGTCCGGGTAACTAAAACTCGAATCACTGTGCATACCAACTAGATATATAAATTAGAATTCGGTTTCTGAAAAACTATTTCTGTACACACAAATCAAAATCAAGATAAAATCAGGAATAATATTTACACGTCTCCTAATCCCTCAGGGGACATATTCCTCTGCCTGTATAGATCTAGGACACAGACAGCTCCTAGTTGATGACTTTCATTAAAGGTTTGGCAATGACAACACCAACAAACCTGCCTCCAAGACTGTTAAGCCATTTCACTGGTGCCTGGTACCCGTGGTATTCCTGGTACCCAGGAAGTCTATCTATACAGTGTGTCTATGGCTCACGTATTGTCTGGTCTGTTAACTATTTACAATTCCTTTAGAAAGTATTCACACCTCTTGACTTATTCCACAAATTTGGTTGTTTAACAGCCTGAATTCAAAATTGATTTAAAAAAAATCTCACCCATCTACAAACAATACATCACAATGACAAATTGAAAACATGTTTTTCGAAATTTGATGCGTCTGAGCTGAATTTGGAGTGTCAGAGTAAAGGGGGGTGAATGTTTATGTAAATTAGATATTTAGGTATTTCATTTTCAATACAATTCCTAAAATCTCTAAAAACATGTTTCACTTTGTCTTTATGGGGTATTGTGTTTGGATGGGTGATACAAAAATATATTTTCATCCATTTTTAATTCAGGCTGTAACAAAACAAAATGTGGAATAAGTCAAGGGGTATGAATACTTTCTGAAGGCACCGTATTCCAAATGAAATAAATTCACTGCACCTCAAACCCCTCCTCCACCTCTGGTGTGTCCTGATATTCCACACATGGGATGGAGGCCTGTGCAGATACAACACTTTAGTAGCCTATTACAACAAGGTTGGTACTGTAGTCATCAGAACATAATCGTGCCATGAGAGGTTGACAACCCAAAAAGTTTGAAACTGGAGTTGAATGGAAAAATACACTCCTGCACTTTGTAAGCACACTAAAGCTACTTTATGTATGTTTCTGCAAGGCTGGCAACTCCTTCCTCCAGGTCTGTGAGCAGTGGGGTGCCTGGCTGCACCTAACCTCTCTCTCTCTCTCTCTGCTGTGATTATAGAAGACGTCAACAGGCTGATTTAAATTGGTCTGCTTCCGTTAAGCAGTTATAATCTCCCCTCCCTAAGGTAGATCATACTGGGTTATTATTTTCGGCTTAGACATTGTTTGCAGGGCCTTGATGCTCTCTGTAGGGAGGTTGCCATTCAAATTGACATCAGAACAATCAACTGGTATGCAGTGATACTTTTTAGCTATATCCAAAAGGAGATTATAGATGGCGAAGAGGTGATTGGCCACATTACCGTATTACAAGGAAAGAATAAAGTCTTGTAGACTACATTCTTAGAAAAAATGTGCTATTTAGAACCTGAAAATATTTTTCAGCTGTCCCCATAGGAGAACCCTTTGAAGAAACCTTTTTGGTTCCAGTTAGAACCCTTTTTGGTTCCATGTAAAACACTTTCCAAAGAGGGATTCACATGGAATCAAAAAGGGTTCTAGGAGAACCAAAAAGGGTTCTAGGAGGACAGTGGAATAATTATTTTGGAACACTTTTTCTAAGAGTGTAGAGTATTGTAAACAAAGATATTACTGTTCTGATTCCATCTGTGCATAAAGCCTGTCTCTTCATTCCTACACTAACCCTTAATCAAATACATCATTTGATAAGAGCGTCTGCTAAATGACTCAAATGTAAATGTAATGCATAGACACATACAGTATGTCATTCTGTTGACAAAATATTCAGCTGGTTTAAGATGTTGTCAAAGCGCAATCATTAATCAGATGAACACGTCCTCAGGCAAACTCTTCGACACCCTGTGGATTTATCTGATTACAAGTTCAAATCCTCAACTCCTCATGTACTTGTTATTACCACAATCTCTCAAGTTATGAAACTTTAATTTTCATAATTTGATTCCAACAGGTTTGCTTGATTAAACTCAAATCTCATTTTCTTGTAAGATGCCAGTATGTATTTTGTGTTTAAACTGTCTTCCAAATATATATCCTCCTCCATAAATATAACTAGGTGATCCTCTGGACTAAATGCCCGCATGTCATGCAACTAGACATGTTTGTTGTGGGTAAATGCATAAATGAGAAGAGTTACAAATCAAATAGTAAAAAATAGAGTTACTACTCACCCATAATAAGTTGATATTTGACAAACGACTTCCCCTGCCAATAATAAGTAATTATTGCTAAGATCAACATTCCATTAGCAATTAAGCAAATACAAGGTATAACTTAATTTCCATTATTCAAGTACTGAGACTCTATTAGGCCAATTAGACCTAATAGAGAAAACAAAAAGAGGTAAATAGAGACCCTGCCCTCAACAGATCTCCCCTAGCAGACCAAAACAAAACAGTGACTTTTTAGATTGGCAGTACAATGCATTTTTCATTTTAGATGTTAGAGCCCAAAATAATTAATTTAGTCCAATTCTACATGCAGCTTCTGTTGACTATTGAAGAACATTTGCCGTGCTCTAGGGATGTCTAGGGCTCTTCCTCCCTCCAAGTCTCCAATCAACTAACTCAATCAAACTAAATCCAAAACATTCAGTTTCATGAGTGACTTGAGGTGAACATGAGTTGCCCATATATGTATGGTTGTGTTGTTATTCTGGACCAACAGCAGAGTGGTGCTCGGGAGCAACATGACTTATTCCAGGTTTCTTGGAGCAGCAAACTCAGAGATGGTATTGCTCCGCCAAGTTGTGGTGAATTATTTGTTTTTGCCACTCTTCTCCCATGCCTCCACTAACCTCTTGGCTCCCTCTGACAGTGGGATGTGATTGTTATTGAACACTCTTAGCAATGACCCTTTTTTTGGGGGGGGGGGGTATTACAGTTTTTCTTTCTCAAGCAAGTCTGAGGTTTGTGTCGCATTGCATTCTGCCATCAAAAATCCTCAAAATGAAGGACATTTCTATTTGAAATAATGACACCCTGGTCTTTCGTAATGTTTGTGTCATAGTGAGGATGAATAGTTCCCCGGCCAGTACCTGGGTTCTTATAGCCAGGGGACATTTAGCCACATCTACCATCAACCGCTTTGGATTTTAATGACAAATGAAATACAATGCCTGGAGAAGCATGCATGAGGGACTATCATAAAGGCCTTTAGCCCTGAAATGTTACCACATTCAGTACACAGAATGTGCAGTCAAAGCCATTACGATAACAGTGGGGAATTCAAATGGCAGAGCCTGAAATTGTTTGCGTCTCATTTAATAAAAATAAAACGTGTCCTTCGTATCAGTCAGAAGTGTGCAGAACGGTCAACAGATCACTACTGTCCCTGGGTTAAGCTAATGCAACAGGGCATCAGCACAGCATAGCCTGTATCTAAGGAAGAGTTGTCTATAAAGCTGACCCTTTCAACAGAGTTCATGCTGTATACAAGATAGGTAGGATTTATAACATAGGGAAGACAGAGGTCACTGTACTCACAACTATCTGAACGGTAGGGCGTTGTTCATTATCAATATTTATCAACATTGACATGTACGAACCACATGGCTGATCTGTAGACACACAATTCACAGCACCTTCCATAATTTTAAGTAAGTGTCAAGTATTTCCAGGTTTCTATGAAATATGACCTATTACTTACAACGTGAGTGAAATAGTTTTCCCTCCTATTTGTTTTAATTAAGTATGTTAAAAATCTGCTTTTCTGTGATGGAACGGTGTGGACATAATGTCATAAAAAATATGAATGCGAGTAGACCACTGATTAGCCAGCTCAGCCAATATATTTATATATATATTTATATATACAGTGGGGAGAACAAGTTAGGTTAGGTTATAAAAAAAAAATATCAGAAACTTTGAACATCCCACGGAGCACCATTAAATCCATTATTAAAAAATTGAAAGAATATGGCACCACAACAAACCTGCCAAGAGAGGGCCGCCCATCAAAACTCACCGACCAGGCAAGGAGGGCATTAATCAGAAAGACAACAAAGAGACCAAAGATAACCCTGAAGGAGCTGCAAAGCTCCACAGCGGAGATTGGAGTATCTGTCCATAGGACCACTTTAAGCCGTACACTCCACAGAGCTGGGCTTTACGGAAGAGTGGCCAGAAAAAAAGCCATTGCCTAAAGAAAAAAGTAAGCAAACACGGTTGGTGTTCGCCAAAAGACGTGGGAGACTCCCCAAACATATGGAAGAAGCTCTGCTCAGATGAGACTAAAATTGAGCTTTTTGGCTATCAAGGAAAATGCCTGGCACAAATCCAACACCTCTCATCACCCCGCGAACACCATCCCCACAGTGAAGCATGGTGGTGGCAGCATTATGCTGTGGAGCCAATTTTCATTGGCAGGGACTCGGAAACTGGTCAGAATTGAAGGAATGATGGATGGCGCTAAATACAGGGAAATTCTTGAGGGAAACCTGTTTCAGTCTTCAAGAGATTTGAGACTGGAACAGAGATTCACCTTCTAGCAGAACAATGACCCTAAGCATTCTGCTAAAGCAACACTCAAGTGGTTTAAGGGGATACATTTAAATGTCTTGGAATGGCCTAGTCAAAGCCAAGACCTCAATCCAATTGAGAATCTGTGGTATGACTTAAAGATTGCTGTACACCAGCGGAACCCATCCAACTTGAAGGAGCTGGAGAAGTTTTGCTAGATGTGCCGAATTTATAGAGACATACCCCAAGAGACTTGCAGCTGTAATTGCTGCAAAAAGTGTCTCTACAAAGTATTGACTTTGGAAGGGGGTGAATAGTTAACTATGCACGCTCAAGTTTTCTGTTTTTTGTCTTATTTCTTGTTTGTTTCACAAGAAAACATATTTTTGCATCTTCAAAGTGGTAGGCATGTTGTGTAAATCAAATGATACAAACCCCCCAAAAATCTATTTTAATTCCAGGTTGTAAGGCAACAAAATATGAAAAATGCCAAAGGGGGTGAATACTTTCGCAAGCCACTTTAGAATGTCACATATGACACACTGCTGTGCTGTGTTCAGTAGGTCTTAATGCTGCAGATGTTTGATGAAAATCAAATGTATTGCCCAAGAGCTGTATCGAAAAGCACAGCCTTTTCTGCATTGTCATCAAACAGTTATATAACTGTTGTTCAACCCAAGGCCATAGATTTCTCTCACTGTGAATACAGACAGCAATAGTTACCCAGCTAACAATTGTTCATTCATCCAGGTTTTTTGAGCGTGTTCAACATTTTCTCCTTGACTAAGGATATGAAGGTAAGTGCACTTGGCATCACCAGGGGAAACAGACAATAAATAACCTTTATGACTGTTTATACTGTTGCATACAGAGCTGCAAACTTACGTTTAGCTGTTATGGCAGAAAATCGCTTGACAAAGCATTTACTGAAAAGTGTGTCAACTCAAAATATTAAATGGATGTATATGGATCAGAATATGATGGTCAGAAACTGCAAAATTTAATATTACAGAATGTTGCTCAGACTCGTTTTCTAATAAGACTCGTGAATTTTTCATCAGTGCAATATAGACATCCTTGAGGACAATAAATGTATTGCAAGGATGGATTTATATTAGCATATTTTACAACATATTGGAGTGATTTGGGTTTTGAGCTGAGGTAATTACCAGTTGTTGAGATTTTTTTTTAACTTACTCATCACCATGACAACGAACGCTAACATCAGAATATCACAGATAACAATTTTTACAAAACAGACAGGGTGAACAATTATGGAAAGGGTTAGTGCTAAATCCAATGAAAGTTTGGCCCTGTGTCATCTTATGTCAATATACAGTAAGTGTTTCTCTCTCTGCCTGCTGTGTTTAATCAGGGCTCCTTATCCCTGAGGGTGCAGCAGCAGGAGGTAGGAAAAGGTTAAGCCTTGTACTCTTGTGTTCTGCTCTTGAGAACAAGGCCAGGCGTCACAAACTGGTTTGTCCTTTAATTCTGTGATACATCTCAAACTTGACTTTGGAGAAGATATGTACTTGACTTTGTTGAAGGTACAGTGCCTTCGGAAAGTATACAGACCCCTTGACTTTTTCCACATTTTGTTACGTTACAGCCTTATTCTAAAATTGATTAAATTGTTTTTTTCCATCAACAATCTACACAATACCCCATAATGACGAAGCGAAAACAGGTTTTTAGCTAGGCACACCTGTATTTGGGGGATATTCTCCCATTCTTCTCTGCAGATCCTCTAAAGCTCTGTCAAGTTAGATGGGGAGCATTGCTACACAGCTATTTTCAGGTCTCTCCAGAGATGTTAAATCGGGTTCACGTCCGCACTCTGGCTGGGCCACTCAAGGACATTCAGAGACTTTTCTCAAAGCCACTCCTGTGTTGTCTTTGCTGTGTGCTTAGTGTTGTTGTCCTGTTCGAAGGTGAACCTTTGCCCAAGTCTGAGGTCCTGAGCGCTCTGGATCAGGTTTTCATTAAGGATCTCTCTGTACCTTGCTCCGTTCACCTTTGCTTCGATCCTGACTAGTCTCCCAGTCCTTGCCACTGAAAAACATTCCCACAGCATGATGCTGCCACAACCATGCTTCACTGCAGGGATGGTGCCAGGGTTCCTCCAGATGTGACGCTTGGCATTCAGGCCAAAGACTTCAATCTTGGTTACATCAGATCAGACAATCTTGTTTCTCATGGTCTGAGAGTCTTTAGGTGCCTTTTGGCTTCCATCTGGCCCCTCTACCATAAAGGCCTGATTGGTGGAGTGCTGCAGAGATGATTGACCTTCTGGAAGGTTCTCCCATCTCCGCAGAATAACTCTAGAGCTCTGTCATTGTGACCATTGGGTTCTTGGTCACCTCCCTGACCAAGGCCCTTCTCCCCCGATTGCTCAGTTGGTGGATCAAAACTTGTTCCATTTAAGAATGATGGAGGCCACTGTGTTCTTGGGGACCTTCAATGTTGCAGGCATTTGTTGGTACCCTTCTCCAGATCTGTACCTCGACACAATCCTGTCTCAGAGCTCAAGGGACAATTCCTTTGACCTCATGGCCTGGATTTTGCTCTGACATGCACTGTCAACTATGGGACTTTATATAGACAGGTATGTGCCTTCCCAAATAATGTCCAATCAATTGAATTTACCTCAGGTGGACTCCAATCAAGTTGTCGAAACATCTCAAGAATGATCAATGGAACCAGGATGCACCTGAGCTCAATTTTGAGTCTCATAGCAAAGGGTCTGAATTTGCAAACATTTCTACAAAACTTTTTTGGCTTTGTCATTATGGGGTATTGTGTCTATATTGCTGAGAAAACATACAGTTGGAAGTTTACATACACTCAATTAGTATTTGGTTGCATTACCTTTAAATTGTTTAATTTGGGTCAAACGTTTCGGGTAGCCTTCCACAAGCTTCCCACAATAAGTTGGGTGAATTTCAGCCCATTCCTCCTGACAGAGCTGGTGTAACTGAGTCAGGTTTGTTGGCCTCCTTGCTCGCACACACCTTTTCAGTTCTGCCCACAAATGTTTTATAGGGTTGAGGTCAGGGCTTTGTGATGGCCACTCCAATACCTTGACTTTGTTGTCCTTAAGCCATTTTGCCACAACTTTGGAAGTATGCTTGGAGTCATTGTCCATTTGGAAGACCCATTTGAGATCAAGCTTTAACTTCCTGACTGATGTCTTGAGATGTTGCTTCAATATATCCACATAATTTTCCTACCTCATGATGCCATCTATTTTGTGAAGTGCACCAGTCCCTCCTGCAGCGAAGCAACCCCACAACATGATGCTGCCACCCCCGTGCTTCATGGTTGGGATGGTGTTCTTCGGCTTGCAAGCATCCCCCTTTTTCCTCCAAACATAAAGATGGTCATTATGGCCAAACAGTTCTATTTTTGTTTCATCAGACCAGAGGACATTTCTCCAAAAAGTACAATCTTTGTCCCCATGTGCAGTTGCAAACCGTAGTCTGGCTTAATTATGGCGATTTTGGAGCAGTGGATCCTTCCTTGCTGAGCTGCTTTTCAGGTTATGTCGATATAGGACTCGTTTTACTGTGGATTTAGATACTTTTGTACCTGTTTCCACCAGCATCTTCACAAGGTCCTTTGCTGTTGTTCTGGGATTGATTTGCACTTTTCGCAACAAAGTACGTTCATCTCTAGGAGACAGAACGCGTCTCCTTCCTGAGCGGTATGAAGGCTGCGTGGTCTCATGGTGTTTATACTTGCGTACTATTGTTTGTACAGATGAATGTGGTACCTTCAGGCGTTTGGAAATTGCTCCCAAGGATGAACCAGACACGTGGAGGTCTACAATTATTTTTCTGAGGTTTTGGCTGATTTCTTTTGATTTTCCCATGATGTCAAGCAAAGAGGCACTGAGTTTGAAGGTAGGCCTTGAAATACATCCACAGGTACACCTCCAATTGACTCAGATAATGTCAATTAGCCTATCAGAAGCTTCTAAAGCCATGACATAATTTTCTGGAATTTTCCAAGCTGTTTAAAGGCACAGTCAACTTAGTGTATGTAAACTTCTGACCCAATGGAATTGTGATACATTGAATTATAAGTGAAGCAATCTGTCTGTAAACAATTGTTGGAAAAATGACCTGTGTCATGCACAAAGAAGATGTCCTAACCTACTTGCCAAAACTATAGTTTATTAACAAGAAATGTGTGGAGTGGTTGAAAAACGAGTTTTAATGACTCCAACTTAAGTTTATGTAAACTTCCGACTTCAACTATACATATTTTATCAATTTTAGAATAAGGCTGTAATGTAACAAAATGTAGAAAAAGTCAATGGGTTTGAATACTTTCCGAAGGCACTGTATATATATTTTGTTACTAATCAAATCAAATCAAAATTATTTTATATAGCCCTTCGTACATCAGATAATATCTCGAAGTGCTGTACAGAAACCCAGCCTAAAACCCCAAACAGCAAGCAATGCAGGTGTAGAAGCACGGTGGCTAGGAAAAACTCCCTAGAAAGGCCAAAACCTAGGAAGAAACCTAGAGAGGAACCAGGCTATGAGGGGTGGCCAGTCCTCTTCTGGCTGTGCCAGGTGGAGATTATAACAGAACATGGCCAAGATGTTCAAATGTTCATAAATGACCAGCATGGTCAAATAATAATAATCACAGTAGTTGTCGAGGGTGCAGCAAGCCAGCACCTCAGGAGTAAATGTCAGTTGGCTTTTCATAGCCGATCATTAAGAGTATCTCTATCACTCCTGCGGTCTCTAGAGAGTTGAAAACAGCAGGTCTGGGACAGGTAGCACGTCCGGTGGACAGGTCAGGGTTCCATAGCCGCAGGCAGAACAGTTCAAACTGGAACAGCAGCAAGGCCAGGTGGACTGGGGACAGCAAGGATTAATCATGCCCGGTAGTCCTGACACATGGTCCTAGGGCTCAGGTCCTCCGAGAGAGAGAAAGAAAGAGAGAAGGAGAGAATTAGAGAGAGCATACTTAAATTCACACAGGACACCGGATAAGACAGGAGAAGTACTCCAGATATAACAAACTGACCCTAGCCCCCCGACACATAAACTAATGCAGCATAAATACTGGAGGCTGAGACAGGAGGGGTCAGGAGACACTGTGGCCCCATCCGATGATACCCCCGGACAGGGCCAAACAGGAAGGATATAACCCCACCCACTTTGCCAAAGCACAGCCCACGCACCACTAGAGGGATATCTTCAACCACCAACTTACAATCCTGAGACAAGGCCGAGTATAGCCCACAAAGATCTCCGCCACGGCACAAACCAAGGGGGGGCTCCAACCCAGACAGGAAGATCACGTCAGTGACTCAACCCACTCAAGTGTCGCATCCCTCCTAGGGACGGCATGAAAGAGCACCAGTAAGCCAGTGACTCAGCCCCTGTAATAGGGTTAGAGGCAGAGAATCCCAGTGGAGAGAGGGGAACCGGCCAGGCAGAGACAGCAAGGGCGGTTCGTTGCTCCAGAGCCTTTCCGTTCACCTTCACACTCCTGGGCCAGACTACACTCAATCATATGACCTACTGAAGAGATAAGTCTTCAGTAAAGACTTAAAAGTTGAGACCGAGTCTGCGTCTCTCACATGGGTAGGCAGACCATTCCATAAAAATGGAGATCTATAGGAGAAAGCCCTGCCTCCAGCTGTTTGCTTAAAAATTCTAGGGACAATTAGGAGGCCTGCGTCTTGTGACCGTAGCGTACGTGTAGGTATGTACAGCAGGACCAACTCGGAAAGATAGGTAGGAGCAAGCCCATGTAACGATTTGTAGGTTAACAGTAAAACCTTGAAATCAGCCCTTGCCTTAACAGGAAGCCAGTGTAGGGAAGCTAGCACTGGAGTAATATGATCAAATTTTTTGGTTCTAGTCAGGATTCTAGCAGCCGTATTTAGCACTAACTGAAGTTTATTTAGTGCTTTATCCGGGTAGCCGGAAAGTAGAGCATTGCAGTAGTCTAACCTAGAAGTAACAAAAGCATGGATTAATTTTTCTGCATCATTTTTGGACAGAACATTTCTGATTTTTGCAATGTTACGTAGATGGAAATAAGCTGTCCTTGAAACAGTCTTGATATGTTCGTCAAAAGAGAGATCAGGGTCCAGAGTAACGCCGAGGTCCTTCACAGTTTTGTTTGAGACGACTTTACAACCATCAAGATTAATTGTCAGATTTAACAGAAGATCTCTTTGTTTCTTGGGACCTAGAACAAGCATCTCTGTTTTGTCCGAGTTTAAAAGTAGAACGTTTTCAGCCATCCACTTCCTTATGTCTGAAACACAGGCTTCTAGCGAGGGCAATTGTGGGGCTTCACCATGTTTCATTGAAATGTACAGCTGTGTGTCATCCGCATAGCAGTGAAAGTTAACATTATGTTTTCGAATGACATCCCCAAGAGGTAAAATATATAGTGAAAACAATAGTGGTACTAAAACGGAACCTTGAGGAACACCGAAATGTACAGTTGATGAGGACAAACCATTCACAGAGACAAACTGATATCTTTCCGACAGATAAGATCTAAACCAGGCCAGAACTTGTCCGTGTAGACCAATTTGGGTTTCCAATCTCTCCAAAAGAATGTAGTGATCGATGGTATCAAAGGCAGCACTAAGATCTAGTAGCACGAGGACAGATGCAGAGCCTCGGTCTGACGCCATTAAAAGGTCATTTACCACCTTCACAAGTGCAGTCTCAGTGCTATGATGGGGTCTAAAACCAGACTGAAGCATTTCGTATACATTGGTTGTCTTCAGGAAGGCAGTGAGTTGCTGCGCAACAGCTTTTTCTAAAATGTTTGAGAGGAATGGAAGATTTGATATAGGCCGATAGTTTTTTATATGTTCTGGGTCAAGGTTTGGCTTTTTCAAGAGAGGCTTTATTACTGCCACTTTTAGTGAGTTTGGCACACATCCGGTGGATAGAGAGCCGTTTATTATGTTCAACATAGGAGGGCCAAGCACATGAAGCAGCTCTTTCAGTAGTTTAGTTGGAATAGGATCCAGTATGCAGCTTGAAGGTTTAGAGGCCATGATTATTTTCATCATTGTGTCAAGAGATATAGTACTAAAACACTTAAGTGTCTCTCTTGATCCTAGGTCCTGGCAGAGTTGTGCAGACTCAGGACAGCTGAGCTTTGGAGGAATACGCAGATTTAAAGAGGAGTCCGTAATTTGCTTTCTAATGATCATGATCTTTTCCTCAAAGAAGTTCATGAATTTATTACTGCTGAAGTGAAAGCCATCCTCACTTGGGGAATGCTGCTTTTTAGTTAGCTTTGCGACAGTATCAAAAATAAATTTTGGATTGTTCTTATTTTCCTCAATTAAGTTGGAAAAGTAGGATGATCGAGCAGCAGTGAGGGCTCTTCGATACTGCACAGTACTGTCTTTCCAAGCTAGTCGGAAGACTTCCAGTTTGGTGTGGCACCATTTCCGTTCCAATTTTCTGGAAGCTTGCTTCAGAGCTCGGGTATTTTCTGTATACCAGGGAGCTAGTTTCTTATGACAAATGTTTTTAGTTTTTAGGGGTGCAACTGCATCTAGGGTATTGCGCAAGGTTAAATTGAGTTCCTCAGTTAGGTGGTTAACTGATTTTTGTCCTCTGACGTCCTTGGGTAGGCAGAAGGAGTCTGGAAGGGCATCAAGGAATCTTTGTGTTGTCTGAGAATTTATAGAATTTATACCTACTAGGAGTGTCTTTAGGCCTGCCGCCTTACCCCAGGCCATCATGTATCACCTGGCAAGCCGAGCAAATTTTGTATCTAATTTGGGAGAAGTGCCTTGGGCGGCATATGATGCATCTGTTCGGATTTAGACTCCGTCCACCTAACAGGTGAGGATGCCAGAGTAACAGCATAGCCCATGTTAAGGATTTAGACTCCGTCCACCTAACAGGTGAGGATGCCAGAGTAACAGCATAGCCCATGTTAAGGATTTAGACTCCGTCCACCTAACAGGTGAGGATGCCAGAGTAACATCATAACCCATGTTAAGGATTTAGACTCCGTCCACCTAACAGGTGAGGATGCCAGAGTAACAGCATAGCCCATGTTAAGGATTTCGACTCCGTCCACCTAACAGGTGAGGATGCCAGAGTAACAGCATAGCCCATGTTAAGGATTTCGACTCCGTCCACCTAACAGGTGAGGATGCCAGAGTAACAGCATAGCCCATGTTAAGGATTTCGACTCCGTCCACCTAACAGGTGAGGATGCCAGAGTAACAGCATAGCCCATGTTAAGGATTTCGACTCCGTCCACCTAACAGGTGAGGATGCCAGAGTAACAGCATAGCCCATGTTAAGGATTTCGACTCCGTCCACCTAACAGGTGAGGATGCCAGAGTAACAGCATAGCCCATGTTAAGGATTTAGAGGCATAGGACATTGGTGTTATATGTGTTTAATGTTTTACAATGTGACCGAACACTGTTCTATTAATAATCTTCAATTCATGATACAGAATAATTACCCCTTTAACAGAAATAAATGGCAGACTCCATTTGTCAGAGTCTTATCTGAAATGTGCACGATGCTTACAGATAACACTTTGAGAAGGCCTACATATATATTTGAAAGATTTTCATTTACACCCACATGTAAAGGTCAATTTCAGCTTCACATGGTGAAGGTTTGAGTTACACATCTGAAGATACACACTCATTTTTCATACTTGGCCAGAACAAATGAAAAATAATGCACCCTGGCTGCAATGTGTATTAACTTCTGATTTGTGCCTTATTGGGTTATTTATGAGTTGATCAAATATGCATTAAGTCTAATTTACAATATCTCTGTCGGGCTGAGAAGTGCTCTGGCTGAGAAATGCAGCTTTTCCCTCTGCATTAGATCCACTTCTGTGAATTGATCCACACCTTATCCTACCTCTCAGCCGTCTACTGTCTAGGTCAGGGGCCTGTTTTTCTAACATGATAACAATTACTCGGCCCTATGATTCAATTAAGTGGAAGGCTAAGTTGGCTAACCCTCTTACTCGAGCATAATAGATTTAGGTTAGAACTTTTAATGTATTTTCTGTGGAGCGTTCAAATCTGGATTGGATTTGTTTGTGCCTCCCCTCCTCTACCTCCACCTCTTCCTCCCACAATGAGTGCAGTGTGGAACGTCTACAGCGCCACAGGCCGGACGGGTGCAGGCGACGGTCAGCTGCGTGGGGCCGTGAGATAGCGGTGCCCCTGTCAGAGGTGTATCTGATATCTGATCCCCCGTCAATCAGCAGTTAACCCGCCACAGCCCGGCCCCAGCGGACCCACAGCCCGGGCCCAGCGGAACCACAGCCCGGCCCCAGCAGACCCACAGCCCGGTACCAGCAGACCCATAGCCCGGCACCAGCGGAACCACAGCCCGGGACCCAGCAGACCCACAGCCCAAGACCCAGCAGACCCACAGCCTGGCCCCAGTGGACCTACAGCCCGGCCCCAGCAGACCCACAGCCTGGCTCTAGCGGAACCATAGCCTGGCCCCAGCGGACCCACAGCCCGGCCCCAGCGGACCCACAGCCCGAGCATACGCTCTGCTGCCTAGCCTGTGTTGGGAAGGCTTTGCCTGGTGCTCCGCTTCACCTCTGACGCATGCATTTTACAAATCGTTATCTCACCGTCACACCATGCTCACCGTCACAGTAATACTGTAGCAGCGGAGTCCCTGGAAGCGTTGCGACTGGGCATAATGCTATAGAAAATAAGACTTCATATCACCTCACAGTCACCACCACAGGGCATAATCTATTTTTATGACTCAACAACAAACATCTGTTATTCATTACGTTATGCAGTATTAATATGTCATCAGTTTCCTCTAAAACCATGGGTGACTTCCTTTTCGTGTTTTCCAAATTCAGTTATAGTACACAGAAAGAAATTACACATCCTAAGCGCTCAGAGGCAAACTCGTCCCTGCAAACCAAATGAACAGATATCCATACTACCCATGCTATCGCATACCACAGCTCTGAATAAAAGACCGTTCAGCTCAGACTGTCTCAGCCGGTCCGCGTGAGACCAGAGAACCATAGCAGGCAAAATGTCAGTGCCTCCTAAGTGCAGGGACTGTGTGGCTGGCTCTGTCTGTGCCGGTCGGGCTGCACACCTACAGTGATCTTCGACGGTCGGTGACAGAGGCCTGTTTCAGTTATTGTCACGGGACTCTTCTGAGTTGGCTGTCCCTCACTGCACTTGGTGAGATTAACTGGAGTGATAGAGTTAGGCTGTCTCTGGTTGTAGATGTCTGCCTGCCTGACGCCGTGCTGCTCACACCACCAAATACTGCAACAACTCCCCCTGCTGGAAATACTGCAGTGAGATGAGCTGATGAATTATGGAGAGTATGCTGATATTCTCTCCTTCTCTCACTCTCTCTCTCTTTCTCTCGCTATCGCTCTTTCTCTCTCTCTCGCTCTCTCTTTCCTCTCTTTTTCTCACTCGCTCGCATTCACACTCTTTAACTCGCTCTCTTTCATTCTCTCTCTTTCTCCTTCTCTCGCTCTTCATTTTGCTACATTCACTTGCATTTTTTTCTTCCTATTTATTTGCTACTTTTCTCCTGTCCCACTCTCAGCTCTCCCACGATGTTTCTTGTATTTGGCCGTGCAAAATAAAGCACTAACGGTAATAAACGGAGGTGGGGGACGTTTTTTTCAGAGGTATTTTTAGGTATGACTGAAATTTGAATGTTTATGAGAGTTGATGTCACTCAATTGCAATGGTTTGAATCAATGGGAACTAACGTCCCTCTCAAAGTCAACCATCAGTATTCACACAAAGTGTACAGTGTCACACACAAGGTCCACCATCAGTATTCACACAACGTGTCACAGAAAGAGTCAAAGAACAACCAAATGAAATGTGTTTTTTTGTCTCGCGATAAAGACTTAAACGGCTGTCAATATGCCAGAGGCGCGGGAGCTGTGAGCCAGATGAAACAACATGAATCCATAAGAAAAAAATAAATTCTGCCAGTAAAATATCCCCCCCAGTAACATCAACATAAACAGGCAGTGTGTAAAGGTTACCCGGAAGACAGAGAACACAGGGCAATGTCATGTGATGGAGGACATTTCATTCCTCCATGTCAAGGTGACCTTGAGTGTAGAAGGGGGAAAAAACCCAGCCAAGTTCCTTCCTTGAAAACCATTAGTGTCTTCAAAAGATGAGGGACAAAAGGTGAGTGTTCCGAATCAACTGGAGCTTAAGTGCTTCAGAGCAAGGCTTTCTTGCTCTGAGTCCCTAGGCGGAATGCCATATTAAGATGGTCCAAGCCCCCTGTTAAAGCAGCTGACTACCACAGCCTTCTAGGTTTGAAACCAGAATAATAATCCAGCTCCTATTCAAAACCCTCTTTTCTTGAATGGTCCTGAACATTGTCCACTGCATGACCTTCCACTGCATGACCTCTATAGTCCTTTGGTGGAATCGAATGTTGGAATATTCTTGGTCTCTCAACCATTGAGTGCCACATCAACCACTTCAGAGATTGGAAGACACCCTTTCTGTGAAAAAGTTTTCTATCTTCATTTTGGACCTTAGTAATTCTCAGTTTCATGAATGAGACAGGATGGCATTGTCAGCGGCAGGCAGTGCAGGTCGGTGGACAGGAGGGAGCTCGCCAAACAGGAGAAGAGAAGTGGTTTAGTAAAAATGCAGATAAGCTAATCAGTTGACTTCATGCAGGGAGAAGGCTTTCGCTTCACTCCGGGTGGTTGTTCCATGTTTGTCTGCTGCAATCACAAGGGCTCCTATTCATTTGGCCTTCAATGTATTTCATTCTCCTCCTTTTATCTGCTGGTTCTGAGTTCTTCTGGATTGCTGAACAACAAGAAGATAAAACGAGGTTGGTGTAAAAAATGGGTTGGTTGGATGATGCACTAGGTTGTTTTCACGTCCATGTACGTCCATGTATGCTATTTGCTGCCGGTTGCATGGTGTTGAGGTGCATTAAGGATCCATTGTTGGTGTGTTTGGATGGTGAAGAGGCCACTGGCTCCCCAGGGAGCTGATTTGAGGTGCATGTTTGCACAGTAGGGTATAAGTTGGGGTAAACTGAGTCATTCTTTGTTACATTCAGCATCACTACATCAAGGAAAATAAAGCATTCTTTCTAACAAAGATGTCTACATACTGTATATTTCAGGATGTTGTGTATTCCTGGAAATAATCAGAATTAATGTAAACATAACAGTTTAGAAAATATAGCTGGTCTCTTGGCAAAACTTTACCTGTTTTTGGGGTAGGTTGAGCCTCCTTGGGGTAAGTGGGTGATGGTGTCCTGTGACACTGGATGATGGTGCTGGTTGGTCAAAGTTTAATTCATGGTATGGGGGTGTGGTATATTGTAAATCTTAAATGTATGCCTACATTCAGATATAGATTTATCTGTTCAATATCACTTACCCTTCCATTTCTTGACCAGGGACAAAAATGTTGTTTCGATGTGCCAATTCGTAGGCATTTCTCTGCATTTGAGGCTATTAAC
The DNA here is from genome assembly GCF_045679555.1 of Salvelinus alpinus. Lineage (NCBI taxonomy): Eukaryota > Metazoa > Chordata > Actinopteri > Salmoniformes > Salmonidae > Salvelinus > Salvelinus alpinus. The sequence goes on along the minus strand of NC_092098.1, from coordinate 44,984,251 downwards.
CCCATGAGACTGGTCTGTGAGATTCTTGATATGTTTATCAAGCTCAGACTCCATGTCATCAGATAAGACCTTGTGTGCCTCTGCTACTCTATCATAGTCTCTCTTTCACACAGGTACAGTTGAAGTCGGAAGTTTACATACACTTAGGTTGGAGTCATTAAAACTGTTAGAACTGTTAGAACTGTTGAATCTGCAGACGTGTTGCTGTGCGTTTTGTTGCTGTGCGTTTTGCTGCCAACTTTACTTTGCTAGCTGACAACTTTACGTTTTTTTTTTTTTTTTTTTTTTTTTAATTACCGTTTATATTTTTAGTTTTTTCCATCGCAACTTTTTTCCCTCATTCAACTTTTTCACTCCGGACGCTTTATCTGGACATGGTTCGTCAACACCTTCAACAGCCGAAGCTAAGTAGTAACATTAACATGATGTCTTCTAATTGCAGTCGCTGTACTCATAATATACAGGAGAACGATCGCCTTACGGCGAGAATAGCTGTGCTACAAGCCCAGCTTCAGACGCAATCGTTAGGCAAGGGTAATTTCAGTGTAGGAAAGGAAGAAACAGCGTCTGTGCCACCAGTAAGTACAGATAGTAACGTTAGTATAAATCCCCCCGCACAGTCCCCGCAGCCGGACAACTTTCTCATGGCTTCTGGAGGGAAATGCTGTTGGAATGCTCAACCGGTGTCGCTCATTCAGCCGACAGAAACTTTCAACCGGTTCTCCCCATTATGTAGCGAGTCGGAGTCTGAGTCTGAGTCTTCTCTTGTCTCTACTCCTCCCGTTACGGGGTCTGAGACGCCGAAGGCTCCCACCATTAGCTCTGACAAATTGAAAACCCTAGTCATTGGCGACTCCATTACCCGCAGTATTAGACTTAAAGCGAATCACCCAGCGATCATACACTGTTTACCAGGGGGCAGGGCTACCGACGTTAAGGCTAATCTAAAGATGGTGCTGGCTAAAGCTAAATCTGGCGAGTGTAGAGAGTATAGAGATATTGTTATCCACGTCGGCACCAACGATGTTAGGATGAAACAGTCAGAGGTCACCAAGTGCAACATAGCTTCAGCGTGTAAATCAGCTAGAAAGATGTGTCGGCATCGAGTAATTGTCTCTGGCCCCCTCCCAGTTAGGGGGAGTGACGAGCTCTACAGCAGAGTCTCAGCACTCAATCGCTGGTTGAAAACTGTTTTCTGCCCCTCCCAAAAGATAGAATTTGTAGATAATTGGCCCTCTTTCTGGGACTCACCCACAAACAGGACCAAGCCTGACCTGCTGAGGAGTGACGGACTCCATCCTAGCTGGAGGGGTGCTCTCATCTTATCTACCAACATAGATAGGGCTCTAACTCCTCTAGCCCCACAATGAAATAGGGTGCAGGCCAGGCAGCAGGCTGTTAGCCAACCTGCCAGCTTAGTGGAGTCTGCCAATAGCACAGTCAGTGTAGTCAGCTCAGCCATACCCATTGAGACTGTGTCTGTGCCTCGACCTAGGTTGGGCAAAACTAAACATGGCGGTGTTCGCCTTAGCAATCTTATTAGGATAAAGACCTCCTCCATTCCTGCCATTATTGAAAGAGATCGTGATACCTCACATCTCAAAATAGGGTTACTTAATGTTAGATCCCTCACTTTAAAGGCAGTCATAGTCAATGAACTAATCACTGATCATAATCTTGATGTGATTGGCCTGACTGAAACATGGCTTAAGCCTGATGAATTTACTGTGTTAAATGAGGCCTCACCTCCTGGTTACACTAGTGACCATATCCCCCGTGCATCCCGCAAAGGCGGAGGTGTTGCTAACATTTACGATAGCAAATTTCAATTTACAAAAAAAAATATGGCGTTTTCGTCTTTTGAGCTTCTAGTCATGAAATCTATGCAGCCTACTCAATCACTTTTTATAGCTACTGTTTACAGGCCTCCTGGGCCATATACAGCGTTCCTCTCTGAGTTTCTTGAATTCCTATCAGACCTTGTAGTCATAGCAGATCATATTCTAATTTTTGGTGATTTTAATATTCACATGGAGAAGTCCACAGACCCACTCCAAAAGTCTTTCGGAGCCATTATCAACTCAGTGGGTTTTGTCCAACATGTCTCTGGACCTACTCACTGCCACAGTCATACTCTGGACCTAGTTTTGTCCCATGGAATAAATGTTGTAGATCTTAATGTTTTTCCACATAATCCTGGACTATCGGACCACCATTTTATTACGTTTGCAATCGCAACAAATAATCTGCTCAGACCCCAACCAAGGAGCATCAAAAGTCGTGCTATAAATTCTCAGACAACACAAAAATTCCTTGATGCCCTTCCAGACTCCTTCTGCCTACCCAAGGACGTCAGAGGACAAAAATCAGTTAACCACCTAACTGAGGAACTCAATTTAACCTTGCGCAATACCCTAGATGCAGTTGCACCCCTAAAAACTAAAAACATTTGTCATAAGAAACTAGCTCCCTGGTATACAGAAAATACCCGAGCTTTGAAGCAAGCTTCCAGGAAATTGGAACGGAAATGGCGCCACACCAAACTGGAAGTCTTCCGACTAGCTTGGAAAGACAGTACCGTGCAGTACCGAAGAGCCCTCACTGCTGCTCGATCATCCTACTTTTCCAACTTAATCGAGGAAAATAAGAACAATCCAAAATTTCTTTTTGATACTGTTGCGAAACTAACTAAAAAGCAGCATTCCCCAAGAGAGGATGGCTTTCACTTCAGCAGTAATAAATTCATGAACTTCTTTGAGGAAAAGATCATGACCATTAGAAAGCAAATTACGGACTCCTCTTTGAATCTGCGTATTCCTCCAGGGCTTAGCTGTCCTGGATCTGCACAGCTCTGCGAGGGCCTGGGATCGGGAGAGACACTTAAGTGTTTTAGTACTATATCTCTTGACACAATGATGAAAATAATCATGGCCTCTAAACCTTCAAGCTGCATACTGGATCCTATTCCTACTAAACTGCTGAAGGAGCTGCTTCCTGTGCTTGGCCCTCCTATGTTGAACATAATAAACAGCTCTCTATCCACCGGATGTGTACCAAACTCACTAAAAGTGGCAGTGATAAAGCCTCTCTTGAAAAAGCCAAACCTTGACCCGGAAAATATAAAAAACTATCGGCCTATATCGAATCTTCCATTCCTCTCAAAGATTTTAGAAAAAGCTGTTGCGCAGCAACTCACTGCCTTTCTGAAGACAAATAATGTATACGAAATGCTTCAGTCTGGTTTTAGACCCCATCATAGCACTGAGACTGCACTTGTGAAGGTGGTAAATGACCTTTTAATGGCGTCAGACCGAGGCTCTGCATCTGTCCTCGTGCTACTAGACCTTAGTGCTGCCTTTGACACCATCGATCACCACATTCTTTTGGAGAGACTGGAAACCCAAATTGGTCTACACGGACAAGTTCTGGCCTGGTTTAGATCTTACCTGTCGGAAAGATATCAGTTTGTCTCTGTGAATGGTCTGTCCTCTGACAAATCAACTGTACATTTCGGTGTTCCTCAAGGTTCCGTTTTAGGACCACTATTGTTTTCACTATATATTTTACCTCTTGGGGATGTTATTCGAAAACATAATGTTAACTTTCACTGCTATGCGGATGACACACAGCTGTACATTTCAATGAAACATGGTGAAGCCCCAAAATTGCCCTCGCTAGAAGCCTGTGTTTCAGACATAAGGAAGTGGATGGCTGAAAACTTTCTACTTTTAAACTCGGACAAAACAGAGATGCTTGTTCTAGGTCCCAAGAAACAAAGAGATCTTCTGTTAAATCTGACAATTCATCTTGATGGTTGTAAAGTCGTCTCAAATAAAACTGTGAAGGACCTCGGCGTTACTCTTGACCCTGATCTCTCTTTTGACGAACATATCAAGACTGTTTCAAGGACAGCTTTTTTCCATCTACGTAACATTGCAAAAATCAGAAATTTTCTGTCCAAAAATGATGCAGAAAAATTAATCCATGCATTTGTTACTTCTAGGTTAGACTACTGCAATGCTCTACTTTCCGGCTACCCGGATAAAGCACTAAATAAACTTCAGTTAGTGCTAAATACGGCTGCTAGAATCCTGACTAGAACCAAGAAATTTGATCATATTACTCCAGTGCTAGCTTCCCTACACTGGCTTCCTGTTAAGGCAAGGGCTGATTTCAAGGTTTTACTGTTAACCTATAAAGCGTTACATGGGCTTGCTCCTACCTATCTTTCCGAGTTGGTCCTGCCGTACATACCAATACGTACGCTACGGTCACAAGACGCAGGCCTCCTAATTGTCCCTAGAATTTCTAAGCAAACAGCGGGAGGCAGGGCTTTCTCCTATAGATCTCCATTTTTATGGAACAGTCTGCCTACCCATGTGAGAGACGCAGACTCGGTCTCAACCTTTAAGTCTTTACTGAAGACTTATCTCTTCAGTAGGTCATATGATTGAGTGTAGTCTGGCCCAGGAGTGTGAAGGTGAACGGAAAGGCTCTGGAGCAACGAACCGCCCTTGCTGTCTCTGCCAGGCCGGTTCCCCTCTCTCCACTGGGATTCTCTGCCTCTAACCCTGTTACAGGGGCTGAGTCACTGGCTTGCTGGTGCTCTTTCATGCCGTCCCTAGGAGGGGTGCGTCACTTGAGTGGGTTGAGTTACTGACGTGATCTTCCTGTCTGGGTTGGCGCCCCCCCTTGGTTTGTGCTGTGGTGGAGACCTTTGTGGGCTATACTCGGCCTTGTCTCAGGATTGTAAGTTGGTGGTTGAGGATTTCCCTCTAGTGGTGCGGGGGCTGTGCTTTGGCAAAGTGGGTGGGGTTATATCCTTCCTATTTGGCCCTGTCCGGGGGTTTCTTCGGATGGGGCCACAGTGTCTCCTGACCGCTCCTGTCTCAGCCTCCAGTATTTATGCTGCAGTAGTTTGTGTCGGGGGGCTAGGGTCAGTTGGTTACCTGGAGTACTTCTCCTGTCTTATCCAGTGTCCTGTGTGAATTTAAGTATGCTCTCTCTAATTCTCTCGTTCTCTCTTTCTCTCTGAGAACCTGAGCCCTAGGACCATACGTCAGGACTACCGGGCATGATGACACCTTGCTGTCCCCAGTTTGCCTGGCCTTGCTGCTATTCCAGTTTCAACTGTTCTGCCTGCGGTTACGGAACCCCTACCTGTCCCAGACCTGCTGTTTTCAACTCTTAATGATCGGCTATGAAAAGCCAACTGAGATATATTCCTGATTATTATTTGACCATGCTTGTCATTTATGAACATTTTGAAAATCTTGGCTCTCTCTAATTTTCTCCTTCTCTCTTTCTTTCTCTCGGAGGACCTGAGCCCTAGGACCATACGTCGGGACTACCGGCCGTGGTGACTCCTTGCTGTCCCCAGTCCGCCTGGCCTTGCTGCTATTCCAGTTTCAACTGTTCTGCCTGCGGTTATGGAACCCCTACCTGTCCCAGACCTGCTGTTTTCAACTCTTAATGATCGGCTATGAAAAGCCAACTGAGATTTATTCCTGATTATTATTTGACCATGCTTGTCATTTATGGAAATTTTGAAAATCTTGGCTCTCTCTAATTTTCTCCTTCTCTCTTTCTTTCTCTCGGAGGACCTGGGCCCTAGGACCATGCGTCGGGACTGCCGCCCGTGGTGACTCCTTGCTGTCCCCAGTCCGCCTGGCCTTGCTGCTATTCCAGTTTCAGCTGTTCTGCCTGCGGTTATGGAACCGCCACCTGTCCCAGACCTGTTGTTTTTCAACTCTTGATGATCGGCTATGAAAAGCCAACTGAAAATTATTCATGATTATTATTTGACCATGCTTGTCACTTATGAACATTTTTGAACATCTTGGCATAGTTCTGTTATAATCTCCACCCGGCACAGCCAGAAGAGGACTGGCCACCCCTCATAGCCTGGTTCCTCTCTAGGTTTCTTCCTAGGTTTTGGCCTTTCTAGGGAGTTTTTCCTAGCCACCGTGCTTCTACACCTGCATTACTAGCTGTTTGGGGTTTTAGGCTGGGTGTCTGTACAGCACTTCGAGATATTAGCTGATGTACGAAGGGCTATATAAAATAAAATTGATTGAAAATTGATTGATTAAAACTCGATTTTCAACAACTTCACACATTTCTTGTTAACAAACTATAGTTTTGGCAAGTCGGTTAGGACATCTACTTTGTGCATGACACAAGTAATTTTTCCAACAATTGTTTACAGACAAGATTATTTCAGTCATAAATTCACTGTATCACAATTCCAGTGGGTCAGAAGTTAACATACACCAAGTTGACTGTGCCTTTAAACAGCTCGGAAAATTCCAGAAAATGATGTCATGGCTTTAGAAGCTTCTGATAGGCTAATTGACATCATTTGAGTCAATTGGAAGTGTACCTGTGGATGTATTTCAAGGCCTACCTTCAAACTCAGTGCCTGACATCATGGGAAAATACCTACCTTCAAACTCAGTGCCTGACATCATGGGAAAATCTAAAGAAACCAGCCAAGAACTCAACAAAAAATTGTAGACCTCCATAAGTCTGGTTCATCCTTGGGAGCAATTTCCAAACTCCTGAAGGTACCACGTTCATCTGTACAAACAATAGTACGCAAGTATAAACACCATGGGACCACGCAGCCTTCATACCGCTCAGGAAGGAGATGCGTTCTGTCTCCTAGAGATGAACGTACTTTGTTGCGAAAAGTGCAAATCAATCCCAGAACAACAACAAAGGACCTTGTGAAGATGCTGGTGGAAACAGGTAGAAAGGTATCTATATCTACAATAAAACGAGTCCTATATCGACATAACCTGAAAGGCCGCTCAGCAAGGAAGAAGCCACTGCTCCAAAGCCGCCATAAAAAAGCCAGACTGTGGTTTGCAACGCACATGGGGGCAAAGATCGTACCTTTTGGAGAAATGTCCTCTGGTCTGATGAAACAAAAATAGAACTGTTTGGCCATAATGACCATCGTTATGTTTGGAGGAAAAAGGGCGATGCTTGCAAGCCGAAGAACACCATCCCAACCATGAAGCATGGGGGTGGCAGCATCATGTTGTGGGGTTGCTTTGCTGCAGGAGGGACTGGTGCACTTCACAAAATAGATGGCATCATGACGGAGGAAAATTATGTGGATATATTGAAGCAACATCTCAAGACATCAGTCTCCTGACATCAGTCTCCAGTTAAAGCTTGATCTCAAATGGGTCTTCCAAATGGAAAATGACTCCAAGCATACTTCCAAAGTTGTGGCAAAATGGCTTAAGGACAACAAAGTCAAGGTATTGGAGTGGCCATCACAAAGCCCTGACCTCAATCCTATAGAACATTTGTGGGCAGAACTGAAGAAGCGTGTGCAAGTAATGAGGCCTACAAACCTGACTCAGTTACACCAGCTCTGTCAGGAGGAATGGGCTGAAATTCACCCAACTTATTGTGGGAAGCTTGTGGAAGGCTACCCGAAATGTTTGACCCAAGTTAAACAATTTAAAGGCAATGCTACCAAATACTAATTGAGTGTATGTAAACTTCTGACCCACTGGGAATGTGATGAAAGAAATAAAAGCTGAATTAAATCATTCTCTCTACTATTATTCTGACATTTCACATTCTTAAAATAAAGTGGTGATCCTAACTGACCTAAGACAGGGAATATTTTCTGGGATTAAATGTCAGGAATTGTGGAATTTAGTTTAAATGTGTTTGGCTAAGGTGTATGTAAACTTCCGACTTCAACTGTACATGGTCATTATCTTTTTTGTTAAGGTACCTCTTCAGTGTCATTCAGTCAATATTTTTCATCCCTTGCTGCTGCTCAAATGGACTTCTTTCTTTTTCTCACTTCCGTGGCTGCTCTCTCAAGAACCTCAAGGGGGGCTAGACCCCTGCTTGTTTTATGTTTGTATACACAAGACATGATGTCTGCTCTGTAACAATAAAAATGCACTATCTAGAGTTCATATACATGACAGACAGCAACAGTACTATGCATAAAACTGAAATGTAATCATAATTTGTGTATAGGGTATGGTGGCCAAAACCTCAACCTACCACATGACCATTGGCTTAATTTACCCAAAGGCAAACATTTTGACTATAAGCTCACAAAGCTACAAGGATGCACTTTCATGCTAGGTTTAGGACCTCATATTGAAGCTTTTAGAGACCTCAACTGATGTATAAAACCATCTTAAAACAATCTACTTTGGCTTAGATACAAGCATCATGAAACCTATAACACAATCAATTAATTTGACTTTGTGAAAATCTTTTTTTTTTCTTCTCAAACTTGCTTAACACTTTTCCATGGGGTTTCTTTCATCACAGACTCCATAAAATGATGACCTCTTCCTAAAAATTTGGTCACATGATACATTTTGTGTGCATGGTTTCCTAGAAAAAGGGTTGGCTCAACTAACCCTTTGGCTCAACTTACCCCATTCTACCATATGTTCAGAGTATAGTGGCTGGGGATCAGGTCTGTCTGACATAGAAATGCCAGATTGAGTGGCTGATGTATAGCCATTAGACACCTCACTGGAATACATGAAGAGGGAAAAGCATAGAATCACATTTAGACAAAGGCACACATCCATTACCTACATCTAGTGATGACTGACTTTGTTTCTTCCCTGACACACCATGTGAATCTTTCATGGCAGGTCCCCTTCTTCATAACATATTTTCTTGGATCAATCCTATTCTTTACAAACTTTATTGATTTTTATTCCTGAGATGTGTGTTCTTCCTGGGAATGTGCCTTTTTTGGTGCAAAAATAGCAGAGGGAATAAAGTGGGAATGTTGCTTGCTACCTTTGGATTATCCTCACACACACACAAAGGGTAATGCTCCCTGAAACGCAATGTCACTGGTGCAATTATCTGCAATACAGATTATTATTTTTTTTAACTTGCTCTGATTGAATTTCTAGTTTATGCCCTATGAGCAGCTTTCCCACAAAATAGAAAACTTCAAAGGGAACCTCCTTATAATAGGATATGATTGAATGAAAATGTGTGACTGAGCAGAACGAAGTGAGCATTATACCCTTTTGAACTGCGCTGCTTGTTAGAGATGTACACTGCAACAATTGGCTTTGACAAGGAACATCCGGAAAGCTTCAGAAGACTTAGCGTGATGACCCTGTAAATCTCTGGAGAGCGAAATGTATTGTTTGTAGGAACAGTGTGAACAGAGGGGGGACTCCTTTCCCACTACCAGGTGATGTTAGGGGCTGACTGCTGTGGCTGTTGCCTTACACTGTGATTTATGGGCCGGAGGTAGATACACACCCTCAGGCTGGGGGTAGCTAGCACTGCTACTGTTAACCATCCAAAGTGAAGCCATGTTCGGCACGCTAGAGATCCAGGCTGGACAAATGCTCTGAGCCCAGGAGTCACCACCCACCAGCAGAAGTGTATCGCCCTGAGTGTGGGACATCCCATGGGAATAGGAATGTGGTGGGTGTGTATATTTGTCCTGTTTCACACATGTCCAAGTGTGTATTAACGTGTGAAATGGAAATATGTTCTTTACATATTCCAACTCTCCCTGAGACACCCTTGGAGAGTGGGGTTGCGGCCAGGGTCAGCCATTATCAATGGCGACACTGGAGCAATTAGGGTTATGTGCCTTGCTCATTGACAGATTTTTCACCTTGTTGGCTTCGAATTAGCAACCTTTCAATTACTGGCCCAACGCTCTAACCGCTAGGCTACCTGCCGCTAGGCTACCTGACACTAGTGCAACCAGTGTGAAATGGCTAGCTAGTTAGCAGTGCGTGCTAGTGGTGTTTCAATCGGTGACGTCACTGGCTCTGAGACCTTGAAGTAGTTGTTCCCCTTGCTCTGCAAGCGCTGCAGCTTTTGTGGGGCGATAGGTAACGATGCTTCGAGGGTGACTGTCGATGTGTGAAGAGGGTCCCTGGTTCAAGCCCATGCTAGGGAGAGGAAAGGGACGGAAGAAAAACACTGTTACGCTAGGCTACTTGCCGCTAGGCTACCTGCTGCTAGGCTACTTGCCGCTAGGCTACCTGCCGCCACGCTACTTGCCGCTAGGCTATAAGTTACATAAGTTACATACTAGCCCAAGTTACATACTAGCCCAAGGCAGTAGTCAAAGCTTTGATGTTCATACTCCCTTGTGTTGGTATGATGGTCTCATTGAAAAAGGATGTGGTAATATTTACAAAATCCACGTTTGTATTTGATCTGTCATTTTTTGTTGAAGGGTTTATCAATTCATATATTCAGTTTATATAACATGTATGGGCTGCTGACAAAAGTAAGAAATACATACAGAGCAAGTATCATATTGATCAAAAAGGAATAGTAAAACTAGTATGTAAAGATTTTTTTTTTTAAATAGTTGGAACTCCTCAACATGTCTCTGTCCAACCTCCCTTATGCTAGCCTATAGGTAGATATATATTTAATATTTTGTTTGTATGTATGTGTTGGACTTTATAGATAGCTGAGATTATTCTTTAGAGTCAAGTATATTTGTCCAGGCTTCAATTGTTCCTGGACTCAAACCATTAATTCTCGCTGTTGATAATTCGGATGTTATCACTTCTAACAGTAACTGTATCCACTGGTTAAATGAGAGAGAGTGAGCTGATTTCCATATTTTTTTTCAGGCAGTGCTTCCTCCCAGCAGTAATCGTCTCTGATTGATTGAAAGATTCAAGGAGCTATCGTCGTTAAGTAAAATAGCAGATGCAATGCATTGAATATTTACATTCATACACTTCAAAATGTATCTTGTAACTTTGGCCCAGAAGCATTTAACTACAGGGCACTCCCACATCATATGAAGGAATGAGATTTAGGGGACACAGTGAACAGTTGGGAGTTGGGGCCAATTTCATCATAAATCTTTTCATTGGTGTGAACAAACTGTATAAATTCATGGTTCAGATTACAGGATGCCAAGGTAATATTCTCCCATATTCTGTTCCAGTTAAAGGGTTGTTCAGATTCACTTAGATCTGTGGACAATACTTTTTTAATGGTAGCTCAGAATATGAGCTTTCCAAAAGTTGTTTATATATTATAGATGTTAGACCTTTCGGGAACCCAGATCATTTATTTATAAATCCCATCATTGGATGGTTCAGTAGTTGGATTTCCCAAGGGACTCCATAAGCCAGCATAGCTGATTTATGTTGTAAATATAAAAAGGAGTTGTCTGGTAATGTGTATGTCTTTCAAATCTTGGAATGCTCTCAAACCGTTACAGTCCATGAAATCAGCAAGGGTGTGCATTCCACATTTGGACCATTGGGGGGGATGCAAAAGCATTATTGTAAAATATTGTACGGGCATGCCATTTTGAGTCCCAATTCCATTTATTTCCAATTTTGCGCTTATTAGAAATTGTGTGAGCAGTAATAGGACCAAAGTGTAGTTTACATTGTTTCAGGGATATATCAGTGAAGACCACCTCTTCCAGGGCAATAGGAGACACCATATTTATCTCTATAATCAGCCAGGGGGCGGAAGAATCATGTCTAAACCAAATGTGACTAGTTTTAGAAAACTAGGTGTATGTCGTGTGTCACTACTTCACAGGAGAGTCATTTGAACGTAAACTTTTTTTATTTTTAGAAAAATGCATATTTGGGGCAGAAGTGCCTTCTGGAACATGTGAACTTTCATGTGCCTTATTAAGACATGTAGCTAGCTAGCTAAACAATGAACCATAATCCCAACTCATGACGTTACTACCCTGCATGAATCTGCAGGTAGCTAACCAACCAGGTTTCATGTTAGCTAACTAACATTAGGCTATAACTAGCAAAGCAAATGGCTTTGAGATACAAATAATATTACTACACAGATCATACACATAACGTTAGCTAGCGAGCCAGCCAGCCAGCTAATATTTACATATATTACAGATGGCATACAAGTTTGTTATTAAGGCACATGAAAGTTTGTTATTAACTTCTCTCAGCTACGGATCCCGGTAGCGGGTTTAAATTCGACAACATACGGTGATCGCCACATAAATAGTCATATTAAACATTCCTGAAAATACAAGTGTCTCACATGGTTCAAAAGCCTAGAATCTTGCTAATCCAACTGCGTTGTCAGATTTAAAAAAGGATTTACTGCGAAAGAATACGATGCGACTATCTGAGCACAGAGCCCCATACCAAAATACTATTTCAACCAGCACAGGCGTAACAAAATCACAGATTGCAATGAAATAAATCGTTAACCTTTGAAGATCTTGCTCTGTTTGCAATCCCAAGGCTCATTGTTACACAATGAATGGTCTTTTGTTTGGTTAAATCAATTTTTATAGCCTAACACGAAACATTTTCTGAACGCTTATCTCGTTGAATTCCGTGTCATTCAATTTTCGACGAAACATTCGACGTAAATACACAGACTAAACGTCACTTTATCCAGTCATGTTTGGTTTCATTGCAATCAACTGTTTGTTTGTAACACAACCAAACTTGATGGGTCATTTCGCGGGACATATTGACCCAAAGAAACCGATTGGAAGACAACAAGTAATGACCTCATTGTGCACCAATTATATGACCGCTGTTTCGTTGATTGACTGTATTTTAACCCAATGACCACTGATCGTCTTGAAATCTAGCTGGGTAGATAGCCAATGAGCAGAGGTAAACGGCAATATGTAATGGTTCTGTGTTGGAAGACCAACCCATGTAGTAAACTCCGGCGTGAAGACGGTCTATCGCCATTGAATAAGTCAGGGAAAGCTAAATCTAAGACTAGATATACGAATGTAGACAAAATTATAGAGGAAATTGATCGTGAAAGTGAAACATATGCTTTTGGAAGACGACTCAGTTAGCGACCATGACTCAAATAGAAGCATATTTTTTGAACGGAGAGGACATTGTTTTGGACTGGTAAGTTATTCTCATGCTAATGCCGTTGTTTGAAATTAATAATATAAAATATTATTTGTGATTGTTTTTACATTTTATTTGCAATATATAAAAATGTAATGAAATGTGTAAAGTACACATTGGCTATACTTCCTCCAGCGGCATGCTTCCTCCACTCAGTCTACATATTATGGATTAGAGGGAGCATGGTCGAGATGCGTGTGTCTGCCGCTCCACCCCACATGAAATAGCCTATTTGAGGCAGGCCCACAACAATGGCCAAAGTGAAATGGAACAGCACTTTATGTTCCCTGTACTCTATGTAATCTGTTTATTATACCTGTTGATACAGGGCTCATATGTGAAACTATTCTAACTGAACATTTTCTTTCACAGTGACACTGACTCCGATTGGGAGCCCCGAGTGCCAACGTGTCCATCCCCCTCTGAAGCTGGTTCATCCAGCTGGACCCCTGCTGTCTCTGGCTCCACACCTCCCGGGCCATCTAGAGGTAAACTGTTCATATTTACTCTTGAGGTGCTGTCCTGTTGCACCCTCTACAACCACTGTGATTATTAGTGTCTGACCCTGCTGGTCATCTATGAACGTTTGAAAATCTGTTCTGTTATAATCTCCACCCGGCACAGCCAGAAGAGGACTGGCCACCCCTCATAGCCTGGTTCCTCTAAAGATAGCATATATAATTATGCTAATGTCGGGAAGGGCGCTCTCCTGGGCTACGGCAGTTTGGTAACAACAATCTGCCATTTGCGGGCATTTGGAGGAATTCATGGCAGAGGTGAGAAAGGTTTTTGAGTCTCCGGTATCCGGGAGAAAGGTGGCCAGTAAACTGCTTGACTTACGTCAAAACTCCCGTAGTGTGGCAGACTACGCGGTGGACTTTCGCACGTTGGCCGCCGAGAGTGCCTGGAATCCGGAGTCTCTTTTCGGTACGGATTTCTGCACGGATTATCTGAGGAGGGGATGAGCTAGCTGCTCGGGAACTGCCGGTGGACCTCGACTCTCTTATCACCTTAACCATTCAAATTGATGGGAACGCAAGAGTGAGAGGTCTGGTCTTGGGCACACTCGTGCACCCGATATGGTGCGTTCACCTCCTATGGAATCCGGTAGTTCCCGAAGGCAGCTCTTCCGAGAGGAGTTGAAGCCACCCGAGCTCTCTCGTGAATCTACGACAGGTGAGTTGGATACTCCTGAGCCTATGCAGTTGGGAAGAACTAGGCTATCAGTTCAGTAGCGCTCACAGAGGATGAATAATAACTGTTGTCTGTACTGTGGAAGGGACAGGACATTTTATAGCTACTTGCACTATTAGGAAACCCTTGTCTCCAGTTGGTACCAGTACTATGGTGAGTCAGACTGGGAGTTCCCTAATTATCATCACCCGCACACCCCTTTTTGCTCTTGTGCTGTGGGGAGACCAATCTAATTCTCTCTCTGTAGGGGAAGTCACCCATAATACTGTGCCCGTTCAATTACGGATTTCTGGTAACCACAGTGAGACAATACAGTTCCTCATCATTACATCTCCCCATGTTCCGGTGGTTTTTCCTGGCTTCAAAAGCACAATCCTGTGATTGACTGGACCACAAGCTCCATCCTGGGTTGGAGCCCATTTTGCCATTCCCACTGCCTTCAAGCAGCACAGACATTCTCAAGTCGTCTTCCTCAGGATATTACCAAGACTGTGGATGTCTCTGCTATCTCCACAGAATACCATGACCTCCTGGAAGTGTTCAGCGAGGCACATGCTACTTCCCTTCCCCCACACCGTCCTTATGATTGTGCCATTGATCTTCTCCCAGGCACCACATCACCTCGAGGTCGATTGTATTCTCTGTCTGGACCAGAGACCAACGCTATGGAGGAGTACATAGAGGAGTCTCTGGCCACTGGGGCCATCCGTCCATCTGCATCTCCTGCCGGCGCAGAGTTTTTCTTTGTGGAGAAGAAGGACAAGACTCTGCGTCCGTGCATTGACTACCGGGGACTTAATGACATTACTGTCAAGAATTGTTACCCGTTACCTCTCCTCTCCTCTGCGTTTGAACCTCTCCAGGGGGCCACCATATTTTCCAAGTTGGACCTTCAAAATGCCTACCACCTGGTTTGGATACGCGAGTGGGATGAGTGGAAGACAGCCTTCAACACAGCCAGTGGACATTATGAGAACCAGGTAATGCCATTTGAACTCGCTGTTTTCCAGGCTTTGGTTAATGATGTCCTTCGGGACATGCTAAACCGGTTTGTGTTCGTGTACCTTGACGACATCCTGTTTTTTCCCGATCTGCACAAGAACATGTTCTTCATGTCAGACAGGTCCTTCAGGCCCTTCCACGACTCTACTATCACCTTTCTGGGATATGTCATTGCTGAGGGCAATGTTCAGATGGATCCTGGAAAGGTGAAAGCAGTGCTGGATTGGCCTCAACCAACATCCAGGGTGCAGTTGCAACGGTTTCTTGAATTTGCAAACTTCTACCGCCGTTTCATTCGGGACTACAAAGATATGACCATTCTAGTCTATTAAAAGCTTTTTCTGTGTCGAGAGATATGACTGCCCACGGAGCTTTGGTTTCTTATGATAAGTAATATGTAGTAGACAACAGAGGTTATCCGAGGATAAACGTTTTTTAACAAACCCGCTTTGGTCCTGATGTATCAACTTGGATAAGTACGTTTTGAGACAGAATTGTAGAAAATAGTTTAGTATCTGTGTTTATCAAAGATATGGTGCAATAGTGAAAACACTGGGTGTCGTCCTTACCTTTTTTTAAATAAAAACTAAATTAGTGTTGTATTTACATCCATTCCAAATTAAGTTAGTAATTTCAAGTAACAGTTGACCTAATTGGTTCCGACATTTTATACAGACCTCAGGAGGAATACCATTCCAACCAGGTGATTTGCCTTTATTATTGTTATCCAATGCCTTTTTGACTTCATGGAGAGAGACGGGCTCCCAGCAAAACAGCTTCCTCAGTTGAGAGAAGAGGAGTTCTTACATTTCAAAAAATTACTCAATCTGGCTTGGTCTGGATTTACAATCAGAGGTGTAGAATTCTTTATAGACATGGAAGAATCTTTGGTTGATTAATTTGGGTTCTGATAGTAATTCACCTGATTCAAATTCAATAGCTGCAATATCCGCTAATTGATCATTACTGCGAAGCTTGTTAGCATGCACAAGTAAACGACTAGGTCGATTATCATGGAAGTAATGGTTGAGTCTAACTTGATGGATGGCAATTTCTGCTCTCTGTCTTATCAATAGATTTAGTTATGTCTTGACTTTAGAGAGAGTAGTCGCTACCTGGTCTGAAAAAAGTGTTTGTTGAGAACACTCCAACATTGTTAACAACTTTTCCAATTCTAATATCTTCTTTAATTTGATCTGCCCAGATGCAAATGCAGATGCATTGTTTTTTAATAAAACCTTTGATGGTGTCCCATAAAATCTGAGGATCATCGACTAAATGTTTGTTAATCGTTATGAGTTAATTCAATTCAGTTTCAAGTTGTTCACAGAAAGTAGGATTTTGTAGTGAGTAAACATTAAAGCGCCATCTTGTGTCTCTTTTAGGAGATTATAAAATGTGTAACTGGCAGTAGTAAGCATGATGATCAGATAGGCTCATATGTTGAATTTAGTTTTTCTTGATTAAAGAAAATAGAGGACTAGATAATAGTACTAAATGGTATGCAGAGAATATTTTGTGCCGTATGAATAGAAAGTGTACTCTTTTGCTTCAGGGTTGTGAGCTCGCCAGGTATCAATGAGGTTGTAATCAGAGAGTATATGTTGGAGAGCCTTGGTTGTTTGTGGATTATAGTTGGTCTTATTAGATTTGTCCAGCATGGCCAGAATGGCATTCATGTCTGTCCCAATAACCAGTTGGATTTCAGGTAAAACTAACAATATGCTGTTCAGAGAATCAAAAACTTAGGATCATATGAATTTGGAACATACACATTAATAAAGGCAATTTTCTTCCTATTATGGATACATTTCAGGGAAGTGATACTGCCTTCCTAGTCTTCACCTTTACCAAGGATGGTGATTTTTAGTTTCTGATGTATCGTTATGATTAAACCCTTAGTTTTATTTGGGGCTGATGAAAAAGCAACCAATTTGGTACAAATGGTTCTCTATTCCTTCCTTTTGGAGCAAATGTGTTTCTTGGAGCATTGCTATATCAATATGGTTTCTTAATTGAATTTGAAGATTGCTGGAATATTTGATAGGCGAATGTAGGCCTTTCAAATTCTAATCAAACAATTCATGAGAGCACATGAGCTCATGTTGCGCGACATTTCTATAGGCTATGCAATTGCGTGAGAAAACAGAGTGATGGCTTCTATTAAAAAGAGGAGGATCCCATCAGCTTTCTATAGGTTAGGCCTACCATATTTATATCTCAACTTTCCTAATATTAAGTGCATTGCTTGTCTTTAGAACAGGAGTATAGCCTATCTGGCTGGCACGAAAATTAACCACGGGGAAAGCATCCTCCATTTGCTATTTAAGTGCATAGATTACATGCATTTTTTTTTTTTACCTTGCTCCTGTTTTGATAAAGGTGCCTGATAATGGTCCATTCTAAATCAAAACACATTTCACACATATTATTTATTATATGTAAAAACAAGATTAAATCAAGAATAGTCTGATGGGTGACAATATTAGCCTATCACTTGTGAATTATATATTATCACTGAATGATGCCCAGCGTATGGCAAGAAACAATGCATACCTTTCTTTAGCAACTTTTTCAAATCATAGTCCCACACCTAGCCATAGGCCTATATGTTTTGATAAGGTTTGTATCACAACTAAAGTGGCCAAATAACTTCTTAAAATTAAGCACATTCATTTGCTTTACAATGTGTGTAGAGCCTAACTGGCATACATACGCAGCTCATGAGTTTCGGGTTTGGGGTAGATCATTTTCACCATAAAAATGCACCTGATAATAAACGTATTACATGCATAATCGCATTAGGAACATTTGCTCTTATATAGTCTACTGCGGTGTGCACATTTCTGCACTTATAATGTGAAGAAATAACCTAATAGTTTATCAACATTTTAAGCTTAACATTCTGATCTGTTGCGTCAACCTCATTGGGTAAAAAGTTTTTTTTGTTGCTAGTGGTTGCTAGTGGGTGCTTCTACACCTGCATTGCTTGCTGTTTGGGGTTTTAGGCTGGGTTTCTGTACAGCACTTCGAGATATTAGCTGATGTACGAAGGGCTATATAAATACATTTGATTTGATTTGTATTCATTTGGTATCTATCGCATAGTCTGTCACAGACTATTTTGGGAATATTTATTTCTCGCACAGAATAGAATAGGAAAACTTTTGTACTATGGAGGATAGTAGATTGACATAGGCTAGTGCTTTTGCTATTCGTTGGGCCTACTCATACTGTTGGCTGACGAAAAGTTAAGGTTCTTCCAGAATCTTCAATATGCACCTCGGAATTGGATAAGGACAGTTGCATCCTCGATGTGTCTGTCATCACTTGTAGCCTGTGATAAAGACCCAATTATGTGACGGAGAGCCATGTGAGTGAGAGGTGCTTTGGAGCAGGCAGCACGCAGGGAGAAGGGAATAAAAATTATTATATTCAGCCCAAGGGCACAATGGCCACTGGCCGTAAAAGGCATGGAATTTTTCAGGGGTAATTATGGCAACCCATAGGGGATGCCCCCGGGAAATTCGAGGCATTGGGGCAGCAGGTAGCCTAGTGGTTAGAGCGTTGGACTAGTAACCGGAAGGTTGCTAGATCGTAATCCCCAAGCTGACAAGGTAAAAATCTGTCATTCTGCCCCTGAACAAGGCAGTTAACCCACTGTTCCTAGGCTGTCATTGAAAATAAGAATTTGTTCTTAACTGACTTGTCTAGTTAAATAAAGGTTAAATAAGTGAACTTATTGTCAAATTGTGAATGAGAGACTGATGAAGTGTGTTCAGCCTGAACAAAAAACTAAGCAGAGCCTTTCATGCAATTTTTTTCAAATCATCATTAGAGTCGCATCATGCAGCCTTAGAATGAATAAAAAATCTAAACATATACAGTAGCCCAACATTTCTATCACAACTAAAGTTACATAAATAACTCAGAATTAAGCTTCAACACCGAATATCCGCATGTGCACACTCCCTCAAATCGTTTGGAGAAAATATCCTTTCTATTTTATTCAGCTTTGTTCAATTGTATTCTTCATACTAAAAAATTATAGAAAATATAATAACTAAATTCTGAGCAAATATTGTCTGCTAAATGAGTGTAGCCCACAGCCATATGGCATATCCAGATCAGGGCCTAACAACTCAGAGTATGCTATTCTGTTCTTCTGAAATAGACTACATTTTCTTCACGTCATGTTTCGTTAGACCTGTCTAAAATAAATAATGAATTTATTGTGAAGGTGTAGGCTATATTACATGGATTTATTAGACTCTTTAAAATGTACTGTAGATGTTCCAAAGGTCTGCATCAGTAACTTGTAGGCTCTGTGGAAGCCAGGAGATGCCAAATGTGTTTATGTTAATTAACGGTCAATTAGACCTGCAGATATTTGCTTGACAGTCACCAACTGATTACATTTGGTAACCGCCACAGCCCTACACCTGGCACCTACTACCATACTCCGTTCAAAGGCATCTTTTATCTTGCCCATTTACCCTTTGAATGGCACACAATCCATGTCTCAATTGTCTAAAGGCAAAAAAATTGTTCTTTAACTTGTCTCCGCAGCTAATGAAGTGGATTTAACAAGTGACATCAATAGGGGATCATAGCTTTCACCTGGATTCACCTGGTCAGTGTACGTCATGAAAAGTGCAGGTGTTCTTAATGTTTTGTATACTCAGTGTATATTGCCATATTTAGCCCAAATGGATTCAATGTACTGTAGCCACACAAGAAAGCAGTCCCAGTACGTATGACACCTCCATATATGGTCCATTGTCCATTAGTTGGCATGGTGTCATCACTGTGTAAATGTCCTAGAACACAGGCAAAATAATTATAACAAGTTCAATGCTCAGCATCAATAGTTATATTGTTCTTTGTACCCAAACATGAGAGGTGTCCTCATCCTAGTCTTATACTGAGGGCAGCATCGTAGCCATAGGCTAGGCTGCGTGATTGTGCATGGATAGCATACCTGAATAATGAGCCAGCCATGGGGTACCATCTGTCAGCTTGTCCCCTTGTGTGTTGGGTTTGATGTGCTTCTCAAAGAAGTCTTGAGCCTCCTTGGCAGTGGAAAATGTGTGTGTTCTGTTCTGGAAGGTCAAGATTAGATTTGCCGGACGGATGAAGCCGCATCTCAGGTTTAGCTTGCGTCATATTTGACAGTTTGACGCAGTGTCCAAAGTGCCCCAATTACAGTGGAAATTATGTGGTTTTGCGAGCAGTTTGTAACTCCTTTTTTTTCTCCACATGAAAGCTCTCACTTGCAATTTAATGGAACTGTATGTTTTCTGATGTAAGCCAAACACATTTCAACTACCATCTGAGCAAATGGATTTTCGCACTGAAAACAGCGGAAGACATCTGAATGGGGATAAACGACTGGCACAAGGAAACTAAATGAATGTAATGCAATGATTGAAAAATAAGAACTTCTAATTATGTTACATAACTTCTGTTACATATATTTAGCTGTAGCAGCCCATAAAAACAACATCTCCTGGATGATAGAATTGCTTTTAATGAGGGGAATAGAGAGAGCAAAACAGAGGGGAAGAGCAAGGAGGGAGAGAGAGGGTGCACATGAGAGGAGGAGTTGGTGAGCCAGAATAACAGATTCTCCTTCGTCTTTAGTCATGTAAGCTCTGCTGTCGTGTTACACCTCCTCTGAGATGTGTCATATCATTCCCTGAGTATAGATGCCTGTGACATCAGCCGCATGCAGACACAAAGGCGGCAGGAAGCGGGGTAATGCCAAGGTCCTACGCCAATCTCCAGGCGTTTCTGTACACATGACAGCCAAATGAGTGGTAATCATAATGCGCGCCCAGTCTATTCCTTCTTATCCACATAGATGGTTATGTCAATCGACCATCAGAGCCAGAGTGATTTCCCACCAGTGTAAATATCATCAACAAAAATAGTGACAAAAACATTTGTCAAACACATATTTTTTTAAAGACTAACTGACTAAATAGACCAAGAAAAAACTATACAATTATTTTTCATTTCAGTTAACTAAAATGAGATAAGACAAAATTATCTCTGTGACTAAAATCTGAGAGCTTTTCAGTGATGAGCACAATTAATATTAACAGCACAGATGCGCAGCGCAGTTCTGTTCAGCAGTAGGAAGGACTTACCAAACCCAGCACTACACAGCCTACATTAGCTGGTAAGCTGCACGGGAGCAAGCGATGAGTGTGGTCAGACAGGCAGACAGGCTCCGCTCCGGCTCCGCCAGCGATTATACAGATTGCTCAGGTGACTCTCTTGCTTCCTCGTAGCTAACCAGTCACCACCAGCCTTCTAGTTAGCTACCTTTGCCTGGTTAAGAAGCACAAAATGCTTTACGAACTTAAAAACAATAGCAGCGTTGAGTTTAATAATTAAACAACAGTCTTCCTATGTTTTTCTCTCCCTTGAGAGAGAGAAAGAGATATCTATGTAGGCTGAAATAGGAATTTATATGGGAAGATAATTTATATCTTATATATATTTGTCATATTTCTGCAGTTGGGAAGAGAATAGGATGCTATGGAGGCTTCTCAGAGGAGGAAGGGGAGGATCATCCTCCTCAGTGAATAAAAACAAATAAAAAGTAAAATATTTAGTAAAGTTATCCTACTAAATATATTCATGTCACTAAATAATTGATTAAAACACACTGTTTTGCAATGAAGGTCTACAGTAGCCTCAGCAGCACTCTGTAGCCAGAGCACAGCTAACCTCGGTCCTTCTCTGGGTACATTGACTTCAATACAAGACCTAGGAGGCTCATGGTTCTCACCCCCTTCCATAGACTTGCACATTAATTATGACAGAGAGAGATAGCTATATTTGGTTGTATTTTTTAAAACTTTCACTTAGCTAGCAAATGCAGCTAGCTAGTTTAGTCTACTCAAACACCTGGCTCAAACAGAGAGGGATGCTATGTTAGCTAGCTGACTATGATTATCCAACACTGGAGCTCTTCCAAGTCAAGGTAAGCTTTTGGTTTTATTAATTTATTGCCATTTATTTTTTGCCTGGTCACAGACAGCTGATGTTTTGTGCATGGAAGTCCACAAGCAAAGTAAAAAGGTGAGAGGATATAGTTGAGAGAAGGAATTATATATGCAAAGAGCAAAGTGATCATGTTGTTTTTATGTGGCTGATATGAAAATGAACTGTGTTTGCGTGTGATCAGAGGTGTTCATTCTGCCGATTCTGTTGAAAAACATTTCTTAAACGAAAGCAAACAGAACAAAACGGAGATGAACATATCAGAATTTGTCCAATAGAAACTCTCATTTGCAACTGTTGGACTAATGATTACACCCTAGATCAGCTAGATGCAGGCCAGAGTGTACAAGGCGGTATTGAATGCATCACTGTCTGTCTCCTTGATATCTCAAAATTCTCTCGACCTGTGACCCTACGTTGTAAACTTTGATTCATAGGCACGGTTGTAGAAACCTTATGGGTAAATTTGACTATCATATAGTAGCCTAAACCTATCGATAGTACATTGATCTGGGTAAAAGGAATATGAATGACATTCATCCAATATGGTGTAATAGAAATAAGGCCATGCTCCCCAAAAAATTATCATCCTCCCTCATCTTAAACAGCACCGGCCGGCACTGATTGGTAGGACAAGGCTATGTATGTCTGTGCACATGGAAGTCAGTGATTTATGTTTACCATGGGTACAAATGTGATGTGACTAGAATGTGACAAAAATGAAAAGGGCATTTAGTTTGCTAAAATGGCCCACAGTTTTGACAATAACTCGACTAAATCATTTTCAAAATTACGAAAATGTGACTAAGACTTAAGGATATTTTTAAGTAAAAAATGCTAAGACTAGACTAAATCTAAAAAAGAGTGGAAATATTAACACTGTTTCCCACACATAATGACAGGAAAATAACAACTTAATATTATTAGATACACACACAGGCATGCACGCATGCACACACAGCACACATAAAACGCACCCATTCTCTCAACCTTTCTTCTACACAAAAGGATTACAAAAAGTCACCAGTAAGTCCACTTTGAACAGGATGTGAAGTCATCAGTAGGGGACAACTCCTTCCTGTTCTCTACTTACGGCCTGCTTCACTATAAAATACTTTCTTGTTCTTCATCTCCCCTCTCCTCCGTTCCTCTTCCCCTCTCCAACCTCCCCCTATCTCCAGAGAAACAAGTCAATTACGGAAGTCGAAACAGATGCGATGTTTGAGCAGAGGATCAATGCGATCTGCCCCGCGGTCAGGCTGACCCAAGTGACAACTTCAAAAACAAACCACTGGCCCCAGAAAGAGAGAGGGCCTGTGCATTCTAATGCGAGGCACCAAGGACATACAATCTGCTGATGATATCATTACGGCCTACTGCCTGGAGGCTTAATTCCTGCTCCTCTCCTCTCCGCCCCTGTCCGCGAGGCTGACGAGTCTTGCTGTTGGCAACTTTTTGACTCGTTAGCTGATTGGGAGGCGCTGCAAAGTTCAACCAAGTAATGGGATGCCTATTTAGAGGGAGGGGTATTGAATGACTAACAGTATCTCTAATGCAACAACCCCCGTAGAGCAGCTCATAGGTTAATGTTGCTGTCCTGCACTGCCCGACACATCCGAGTCCAGCATGTCATTTTTTGTGGCATGTACTGTAGCATTATTGCCACAAATTCTAACACCTCTGGGGCTTTTTACTTTTTGGGCCGCTAACACATTTATATTGGATTTGAAAGGCTTTAATTGTGGTCATTTTGTGTGTGTGTGTGTGTGTGTGCGTGTGAACGTGTGAATGTGTGTTATTAATGATCAACATCACCTCCTCTCGGGTAACATGGGTGTAAACGACAGTGTTATCCCACTGAGGGATTTTGTCATAGTGTCTACTCGATTGGTAGAGAATGAGACAGAATTAAACAGAACCCCTTCTATTTTGGATCAACTTTATAACCAACTCCCGCCATAGGGAGTCCAATGCCCCTAAATCTACATGGATAGAAATCTACATGAATATAGCACCTGTTTCATGCTTTTTCATACATTTCCAAGTCCATTCATTGGTTTTCTTGTGTGCTATCCAAAATGGCAGATGAGACTCCATGAGCTATATTGAACATAAATAAATGTCTGTTCTAATACTATAGATGAAATAGGATCTATTGGACTACCGTATTGGGAGTTTGTATTTCTGTTGTATAAAACAGTTGGCATTTCTTCACACATAAAAGGTATAGATAAACAGTTTTGCCCCTCAGGCACAAACCGTTTTCAACAGACAACGCGAAAAGCCTTTTTGTAAGGTGAAGGAATTTAGAATCAGTAATGTTGACCTATTCATGTATTCATTTAAATTGATGGGGAAAAACACATCACAGGTCCAAATATCTGCCAAAGTCATCTTTGATATGAGTGAAAGGGTAATGTCAGAGATAGAGAGAGCGAGAGGTCTGGGGTCCGCTCACCAACCAAGAATTTACAACATGGGACAAAAACCAAATTGAGACTCTGCATGCAAAATTCTGCAGACCCAACCAAATCATGAGAAAACAAAAATAGAATAGAATACCTTGACACATTGGAAAGAATTTACCAAAAAATGGAGCCAACTAGAATGCTATTTGTCCGTAAACAGAGAGTACACAGTGACAGAATACCTGACCACTGTGACTGACCGAAACTTAAGGAAAGCTTTGACTATGTACAGACTCAGTGACCATAGCCTTGCTATTGAGAAAGGCCGCTGTAGGCAGACCTGGCTCTCAAGAGAAGACAGGCTGTGTGCACACTGCCCATAAAATGAGGTTGAAACTGAACTGCACTTCCTAACCTCCTGCCAAATGTATGAACATATTAGAGACACATATTTCCCTCAGATTACACAGATTCACAAAGAATTAGAAAAAAAAAACAATTTTGATAAACTCCCATATCTACTGGGAGAAATACCACAGTGTGCAATCACAGCAGCAAGATGTGTGACCTGTTGCCACAAGAAAAGGGCAACCAGTGACGAACAAACACCATTGTAAATACAACCCATATTTATGTTTATTTATTTTCCCTTTTTTACTTTAAATATTTGCACATAATATGACATTTGAAATGTCTTTATTCTTTTGTAACTTTGTAACTTTTGTGAGTGTAATGTTTACTGTTAATTTTTATTGTTTATTTCACTTTTGTTTATTATCAACTTCACTTGCTTTGGCAATGTTAATATGTTTCCCATGCCAATAAAGCCCTTAAATTGAAATGACTTGAATTGAATTGACACAGAGAGAGAGAGAGAGAGAGCGAGAGAGAAAGCACTTATAGGAATCTCAGCACATACCCCTACAGCCGAGTGAATTAAGAGCCAAAGATTTGAATGTGGCACAAGGCGACTTGGAGCTGACAGAGAGATGGCTCATCCTTCCTGGCTTTCCTGGAGCCCAGTGCAGTACAGGGAGACCATGCAGACAGACTTACAGGCAGGCACTTCCAGAGAGGGGAGAGAGAGCATCTCAGCCAACAGCAGAAGCCACACATTACGTAACCGTCTCATGCTTTTGAGGAAGACAACGCACGTTCCTCTGCACCTGAAAGTGATGGTGGTAGGGACAGGGGGAAGAAAGAGGATAGCCCATCACCACCACTTGAAAGACGTAGAGGAAAGCGAGCTACCTCCCTCTCTCTGTCGGTATGTGAGGTCTCAACCAATTAACTTTCACTCAGCATAAAACAGAGTCAACAGACAATTTCCTTCTGATTTGAAATTAACTTTAGACTCCTATCTTAGACACTGCATATAATAAACTGGTATTTTTTCAGACTCTCTCTCTCACACTCAGAACATTCATGGTTAGTGAACGAAGCAGAACATTATTTACATGAGTGTCCCCACGGCCTGCTTGTATCTTTAAGAAAGAGACGGGGAGAGCTGTAAAAGGGGGAGTCAATCCCCATTGGTTAGTGTGTTTCCTAACTTCAACGTGCATTAGAGAGAGAAAGAGAGAAAGAGACAGGGACAAAGAGACAGGGACAGAGAGAGAGACAGAGAGAGAGAGACAGAGAGAGAGATAGAAAGAGAGACAGAGAGAGAGTTCCGGAGTTCCAAATTAAGCAGCAACAGCTGAAAAGATGAGCTCCTAAAAATATTGAATTTTACATGGTTTTTAGAGTAAAGTACATCGAAAAAAAGCAAAAGAAAACTGCAAGACTGAATAGGAGACCAAACAAGCAGCAAACAAAGAAGAAAGGCTTTTGAAAAAAGTAAAATTATACCGTTTTCTTAGCTAGCTAAGTTGTTTACCTGTTGCTAGGCAGTTGCTAGGGACTCTCCTGAAAGAAGCTAGCTAGCTAACAAGGAGAGAGAGAGAGAGGTCATGATCAGATGATCAGATGAGCTCCTGCATTTTTCAGCATTTTCTTTAAAAAAGATAGATTTAGAGTTAGTTAAACTTGGATTTTTTGTGGAACTGAGAGAGATACAGCTTCAACTGTATTCAACTGTAACTGACTTGATACAGCTTCAACTAGCACTGACGTGTCAAGTGAGAGGTGTCAAAGACCATTAGCCCAACAATGGCAGGAGAGTCGAATAGTCTACCCCAACCAAATGGAGAGGCCTTAGAAGCTCCCTCCTGCTGTTCAGAGGTAATTAAAATACAGTACCCTGTGAGTGTAAAGAATGATAAGGCAAGAAAAGAGCACAAAATGAAGCTCCTTATGGAAAATCAAGAGACACTTTTTGCTGACTATTACAAAAATGGGAACATCAGCAACCTTATCTTCCACACAAACCATCCCCTGGCATGGCACAGTGCTATATTAGCACACTACCCCTCTGTTAAGAAAGGGGGGGTTAACGAGGGGTGGAAACTCAGGATACTTGACAACGAGGACTCTGAGTCAGCTAACATAAATCTATATAAGTCTGGAACAGTATTGGTACAGGGCAACCCCAAACAGTTTCAGCTGGACTTTCACCTAATCAAAGAATTAGCCCAGCAGGAGAAGCTCTCCCTTGATAAAGATACCCCCACCCCAAGCGGGTCAGACCAGATCTCTTCATCTAATAACCCCACAGACGAGCAACCCTCAGCAGACAGTCAACCTCCCAGTACAGAGCACTTCTCCCTCATTGAAATGAAGGATAAATTCACCCAGCTGGAGGTAAGGCAGGTGGAGCTGGAACAGCAGGTGATTACACTCCAGTCAGCACAGACCCAGACAACAGTCCAGCACAACAACCCCTTAACCAGACCAGGAGAGCTGGAGGTGGAGAGAGACATATCTGCACTCTGGACAGTGGTGAGACAACTTCAACAGGACAAAGAGCAGAAGCAGGAGCAGAACAAAGCACTAGAGGAGAGGATCAGACTGCTGGAGGAGAGGGAGAGGGGGATGGAGGAGAGGATCAGACTGCTGGAGGAGAGGTTGAGGGGGATGGCATGTGACAGAGAACAACCCACTAGGGAGGTGGCCATCCCCACAGAGACGCCAGCAGAACAGCCCACCTCAGCACCGGACAAAAGTCTCGACACCACAGCAGAACAGTCCACACCAGACCCTGACCATAGAGTCAACATCACAGCAGAACAGACAAAAGAAAAACCCCAAGCCCAGCAGCTCTCACCCCCCCTGAGCACCCCCCCTGTCAGCCACCCTGATAGCCCTCCTGACAACCCCCCCACACCCACTGAGAACAAACACAAGACACAGATTGTTCTCCTTATGGACTCAAATGGGAAATATATAGAAGAAAAAAAACTTTTTCCCAAACACAGTGTGTCTAAACTCTGGTGTCCAAACACCCAGTGTGCCCTAGACCTTCTGTCTGAGGACAAACTAGGCTCACCTAGCCACATAATAATACACACAGGCACAAACGACCTGAGAGCACAGCAGGAAAGGGTGGCCACAGCACTGAAGGGAGTGATTGAAAAAGCTTCTTCTACTTTCCCCAATGCACAAGTGGTTATCTCCACCCTGCTACCACGAAAAGACTTCCACCCTGCTACAATACAGCGGGTAAACGCAAGCATTTCCCGTGACTGTGCCTCAAAACCAAATGTTTTCCTGGCCCACCACTCCACCCTGGACTTGAACAGCCTCTATGACCAGGTCCACCTCTATAAGGCAGCAGTGCCCACCTTTGCCCGGACTCTAAAGGACATCGCTCTCAAACGCAGCCCCAACACTTCACACAGGAGCAACAGATCAATAGACACCCCACCCAGACCAGCGAGACACCCTCCAAGACCTGCAGGACCCCCCCCGTGGACCTACACATAGAGGACCCACGCCAAGAGGACTTACATCCAGACCACAGCACCCCCAGACACATCCACACCCCCACCCCAACCAATCAACACCCCCCCACATCAACCATGCCCACACCCCATTTAGGCCCCCTCAGATCAGACCTATGCCACTCCTGCCCACCCCATGCACCCCACCCCCGCAAAGAGGGCATCAACATGGAAGTCACACATACGCCCAGGTAGTGAGCGGGCAAACAGGCCCAACCCCCACTCTTACACTCGCCCAAGCCAACGGCATGTACCAGATGCTCAGCAGGCTCTGCTCACACTTACTGGCCTGAGGCCAAACCACACGGCCAACAACATTGGACACTTTATGGAACAAAAAGCCTTCACTATATCATCCTGGAATATCCAAGGCCTGAGGTCATCTGCCTTTGGCCTAAAGAGCAGGAACCCGGACTTCACCAAAGAAATCGGTAATGCAGACATTGTCATCCTGCAAGAAACATGGTATAGCGGAGACGGACCCACTGGTTGCCCTCTAGGTTACAGAGAGCTGGTAGTCCCATCCACCAAACTACCAGGTGTGAAACAGGGAAGGGACTCAGGGGGAATGCTAATTTGGTATAGAGCAGACCTAACTCACTCCATTAAATTAATCAAAACAGGAACATTTTACATTTGGCTAGAAATTCAAAAGGAAATTATCTTAACAGAGAAAAATGTCCTCCTGTGTGCTACCTATATCCCCCCACTAGAATCCCCATACTTTAATAAAGACAGCTTCTCCATCCTGGAGGGGGAAATCAATCATTTCCAGGCCCAGGGACATGTATTAGTCTGTGGCGACCTAAATGCCAGAACTGGACAAGAACCTGACACCCTCAGCACACAGGGGGACAAACACCTGCCTGCAGGTGACAGCATTCCCTCCCCCATATGCCCCCCTAGGCACAACTATGACAACATAACCAACAAAAACGGGTCACAACTCCTGCAGCTCTGTCGCACGCTGGGTATGTACATAGTCAATGGTAGGCTTCGAGGGGACTCCTATGGTAGGTTCACCTATAGCTCATCTCTTGGCAGTAGCACTGTAGACTACTTTATCACTGACCTCAACCCAGAGTCTCTCAGAGCGTTCACAGTCAGCCCACTGACACCCCTATCAGACCACAGCAAAATCACAGTCTACTTGAACAGAGCAATACTCAATCATGAGGCATCAAAGCCAAAGGAACTGAGTAACATTAAGAAATGCTATAGATGGAAGGAATGCAGTTTGGAAACCTACCAAAAAACAATTAGGCAACAGCAAATTCAATCCCTTTTAGACAACTTCCTGGGTAAAATGTTCCACTGCAATAGTGAAGGTGTAAACTTGGCAGTAGAAAATCTTAACAGTATATTTGACCTCTCAGCTTCCCTATCAAATCTAAAAATCTCAAATAGAAAACCGAAGAAAATGAACAACAATGACAAATGGTTTGATAAAGAATGCAAAAATCTAAGAAATAAATTGAGAAACCTGTCCAACCAAAAACATAGAGACCCGGAAAACCTGAGTCTACGCCTTCACTATGGTGAATCACTAAAACAATACAGAAATACACTACGGAAAAAGAAGGAACAGCACGTCAGAAATCAGCTCAATGTAATTGAAGACTCCATAGACTCTAACCAATTCTGGGAAAATTGGAAAACACTAAACAAACAACAACACGAAGAATTATCTATCCAAAATGGAGATGTATGGGTAAACCACTTCTCCAATCTTTTTGGCTCTATAACAAAGAATAAAGAGCAAAAACATATACATGATCAAATACAAATCCTAGAATCAACTATTAAAGACTACCAGAACCCACTGGATTCTCCAATTACCTTGAATGAGTTACAGGACAAAATAAAAACCCTCCAACCCAAAAAGGCCTGTGGTGTTGATGGTATCCTTAATGAAATGATCAAATATACAGACAACAAATTCCAATTGGCTATACTAAAACTCTTTAACATCGTCCTTAGCTCTGGCATCTTCCCCAATATTTGGAACCAAGGACTGATCACCCCAATCCACAAAAGTGGAGACAAATTTGACCCCAATAACTACCGTGGAATATGCGTCAACAGTAACCTTGGGAAAATCCTGTGCATTATCATTAACAGCAGACTCGTACATTTCCTCAATGAAAACAATGTACTGAGCAAATGTCAAATTGGCTTTTTACCAAATTACCGTACAACAGACCATGTATTCACCCTACACACCCTAATTGACAACCAAACAAACCAAAACAAAGGCAAAGTCTTCTCATGCTTTGTTGATTTCAAAAAAGCCTTCGACTCAATTTGGCATGAGGGTCTGCTATACAAATTGATGGAAAGTGGTGTTGGGGGTAAAACATACGACATTATAAAATCCATGTACACAAACAACAAGTGTGCGGTTAAAATTGGCAAAAAACACACACATTTCTTCACACAGGGTCGTGGGGTGAGACAGGGATGCAGCTTAAGCCCCACCCTCTTCAACATATATATCAACGAATTGGCGCGGGCACTAGAACAGTCTGCAGCACCCGGTCTCACCCTACTAGAATCCGAAGTCAAATGTCTACTGTTTGCTGATGATCTGGTGCTTCTGTCACCAACCAAGGAGGGCCTACAGCAGCACCTAGATCTTCTGCACAGATTCTGTCAGACCTGGGCCCTGACAGTAAATCTCAGTAAGACCAAAATAATGGTGTTCCAAAAAAGGTCCAGTCACCAGGACCACAAATTCCATCTAGACACCGTTGCCCTAGAGCACACATTAAAAACTATACATACCTCGGCCTAAACATCAGCACCACAGGTAACTTCCACAAAGCTGTGAACGATCTGAGAGACAAGGCAAGAAGGGCCTTCTATGCCATCAAAAGGAACATAAATTTCAACATACCAATTAGGATCTGGCTAAAAATACTTGAATCAGTCATAGAGCCCATTGCCCTTTATGGTTGTGAGGTCTGGGGTCCGCTCACCAACCAAGATTTCAAAAAAATGGGACAAACACCAAATTGAGACTCTGCATGCAGAATTCTGCAAAAATATCCTCCGTGTACAACGTAGAACACCAAATAATGCATGCAGAGCAGAATTAGGCCGATACCCACTAATTATCAAAATCCAGAAAAGAGCCGTTAAATTCTACAACCACCTAAAAGGAAGCGATTCCCAAACCTTCCATAACAAAGCCATCACCTACAGAGAGATGAACCTGGAGAAGAGTCCCCTAAGCAAGCTGGTCCTAGGGCTCTGTTCACAAACACAAACACACCCCACAGAGCCCCAGGACAACAGCACAATTAGACCCAACCAAATCATGAGAAAACAAAAAGATAATTACTTGACACATTGGAAAGAATTAACAAAAAAACAGAGCAAACTAGAATGCTATTTGGCCCTAAACAGAGAGTACACAGTGGCAGAATACCTGACCACTGTGACTGACCCAAACTTAAGGAAAGCTTTGACTATGTACAGACTCAGTGAGCATAGCCTTGCTATTGAGAAAGGCCGCCGTAGGCAGACATGGCTCTCAAGAGAAGACAGGCTATGTGCACACTGCCCACAAAATGAGGTGGAAACTGAGCTGCACTTCCTAACCTCCTGCCCAATGTATGACCATATTAGAGAGACATATTTCCCTCAGATTACACAGATCCACAAAGAATTTGAAAACAAATCCAATTTTGATAAACTCCCATATCTACTGGGAGAAATTCCACAGTGTGCCATCACAGCAGCAAGATTTGTGACCTGTTGCCACAAGAAAAGGGCAACCAGTGAAGAACAAACACCATTGTAAATACAACCCATATTTATGCTTATTTATTTTAACTTGTGTGCTTTAACAATTTGTACATTGTTACAACACTGTATATATATAATATAACATTTGTAATGTCTTTATTGTTTTGAAACTTCTGTATGTGTAATGTTTACTGTTAATTTGTATTGTTTATTTCACTTTTGTATAATATCTACCTCACTTGCTTTGGCAATGTTAACACATGTTTCCCATGCCAATAAAGCCCCTTGAATTGAATTGAATTGAGAGACAGAGACAGAAACAGAGAGACAGAGACAGAAACAGACAGAGCAAGAGAGAGAGAAAGAGAGAGAGACAGAGACAGACACAGAGAGAGAGACAGAGACAGAGAGCGAGAGAGAGAGAGAGAGAGAGAGAGAGAGAGAGAGAGAGAGAGAGAGAGAGAGAGAGAGAGAGAGAGAGAGAGAGAGAGAGAGAGAGAGAATAGAGATCATCATTTGGGTAATAGTAGGGCTCTAGGACCTTCTTCTGATTAGGATGTTGTTGGAGAGCTTTACAGTACATCAGTTTAACCAGAGGAGATCACTCTGTTATGTATTGTTATTTATGTCAACTTAGCCTTGTCACCAAAACAAAACTACCCCCTGGGACATACAGTACCAGCCATAGAAACATGAGGTGCTTATTCCTTCCCTTGCCTGTGCACAATTTCACTTAATGTCCCTTTGAGTCCCTGACAAATGTATTTGATGTATGTGTAATAAGCTGCAACGGTCTCACTCTTATGCATTTGAGTTGTCCATTCCCCAAGAGACACATAAATGTATGAACTGTCAGTTCTCAAGTATTATCTTTGGTTGTAAAAGGAACAGAAAGCATAATATGCCAAGTCATAAAAGAACGATGTGTTGGCATTTTAATAATTTATTACACATTGATAAAAATGTCAACATGACCAGGTATATTTAAAGACGTATGTTGAGAATCAGATTCTACTGAGGGTCATTTTATGACAAAACCAGACATTTACAGAAGATGCACCTTTTCATCCAATCCAACAGAATCCTTCCCCTTCTCCATCATCTTGTGTCATTTATCAGATGTTACATATCAGTGTGTGTGGATGCCTTTCATCCTCATCCATTATATATCTGCAGCATTTGCGCTTTCGAAAATGTGGTTTTATTTCCGATTTATTTACATTTGTATGCCTGATAAATAAATGCACAAGAAAACAACAAACTCCCACAGGCACCTAATATTGATCAAAGACCCAACTTTGAAAAGCATCGATGAAGGATTCTCGATGGGGGATCACTTGGTCTTCAACATAGGGGATCGGTTTGAGGTGCTTTTACATGTTACAGCTGATGAATGTAAAAGGGTAAGGGGTTGGAAGCTCATGTTTGAAAATGTGCCACAGATTCCACAGCCAGTGCTATGGAGCAAATACAATGCCTTCCTAAATGAGTATGCCAGAATAACAACAAGTGGTGTGGGTCCACTTTCCACTATGAAATGAATTGTAGCTGAGGTTTCATTTGCTAAATGATAGAGGAACCCTTCAGGGATTTAGTTATCTCTAAAACTAATACGTTTATCTCTAAAACTAAAGTACTAGCTATGTGTAAAAGAAAAACATTTATTTATCCAGTCTGCAATTCATCAGTCTCAGATTATATTATCACATCTGATTAATTTTATTCTCAAATAAAAGTATTTATGTGAACTTGATATACTTTAGCTTGAGGTTTTCAATTGATTAACTTTATTACCACACCCCCCCCCCCCCCCCCAAAAAAAATGCAATCGACATTCAAAGCCATCATCTTTCCATCAACCATAATTAGATTCAGACATGTACATCAAGAAATAATGGTAGAGTAATTCACAATCACTATCAACTTTGTGATTCCCCAGCAGGAAAGAATGGTTAAACGGCTAAGTAGGTTGCATGGTAGATTAAAGAGTTAAGCGTTTTACAATACCTTTTTAATTGGAAACACAACAGTCAAAGAAAAAAGTGAATTACCGTGGTGCAAAGCTGTCCTTGCATAGCACAAAGCTGACTACATACATGTAAAGTATACTTCTAATGTGCAAAATGCATAACAATAGGTTGGTACAAACAATATTTATCATTATCTTAGCTAGTATGTTTTATGAAATAGTCATATATGCATTATGTATATTATATATATATATTTATACTGTTTTTGTCATGATATTAAACATCCATACAATACGTTTGAATTTAATTATCTATGTATTTATATTTGTACATTTCACACGGAACTTGTGTTCCTGACGCAGTTTGAAACAGACTACTCTGTGCACGGCAGAGTGAACCTGTTCCTGACGCAGTTTGAAACAGACTACTCTGTGCACGGCAGAGTGAACCTGTTCCTGAAAGCCCTCCATCTCCAGGAATGGATTCTGTCTATTGGTCATAATGCAACTGACTCTCTCCTTCTCCCACTGGGAAACACTGACCTTTTCACCCCTGTGCACTGATATACAATACACTCTAGTCTTTCTACAAGGTCCAGAGATGTCGTCACCACTGCACAATGTCCATTACTATAAAACCCATTTACTGTAAAAACACCCCAACCCATGCTATGCAATACCCTCACTCTGAAATTGGATCATAGATTTCTGAAAGCAAGTCAGGTGCTGACGGCTTGAAAACCACAGAGAAGAAAAAAATATAAGCCATCGCTCGTGATCGTTAATCAAAATATATTTTGGATAACAACAATACACATGGAACTATGACTACTGAGGTCACCATAAAGCTACCATGGATATCACCCCGGACAATGCATGTTTTAAATTCAGATTTTCAAAAAGCCCTTGCTAATCAATATTGCTACAATAACAGAATTTGAGAAGGACAATTAACTTTAACTTGCCATATCTGGGAAAACATTGTCTGATGGAATGAGAAAATAAAAAGAAAGCAAACATGTTTTCACGTTTGGTTTAGAATCTGTTGGTTCTCTGAGGAGGGATTGACATCATGCTACAAAAATATAGATATTCAATAGTGTCAAAGAACTACAAGACATTTCCTATGCGCAGAACACAGCACCAGCCAATAGAGTTGAGTGCCTCCGCCTTCTCTCTCATCAACATCAAGCAGCAACAGATGCAGTCCAAAAAGAAGCATTTCTCTAACGGCATGTGAGACTGAAGGCAGCGTAGCAGCTACGTTTTACGTGTTGTCTAAAACATCGGCAACAGAAGATGGGAACTACGGAGCCATCACAGGGTCATGGAATAGAGCAGGATGGAAAACTTAGTGTCATCAATCATGGGAGTAGCCTTTCCTTAGTGGCACTGCTCTTCACTCTCAATGTGTTTGCCACTGCCCGCCCGGTGCAACGCTCACTGCTACCAGACATCTTAGAAACTTAACAATCTTGCTGACAGTCCTCTGGGCCCTGTACAAATGTCCCTTTAGGGGCTCATCTCTGCCACAGAAACCAGAAACCAAAGTAAAGAATAATAGTGTTTTTTAATTCTAAATATAAAATGCATTCCGACAGTTTTACATTCTTACTCATTACTATCCCAGACCTTGACACATTGTTGGTGTCAGTACGCACATACACACAGCTATGGAATTAGTTGAATATATATTAACTTATACTTGATAAGTACTTAATAACTTGATAACCACTGGCAACGTTGACCAGCGATCAGTGGAACACTGACTTGGTAAGAAACAGTCACTTTGAGTGAACCAGTAAATACTCTCTTCATACAAACTATTTTCAATGTTTCATAAACAGTTAAAGAAAGAAAACCTTTTTTTTTGTGCCAGGAGTTGTATATGTATACCATTAGTTACTCTTTGAAAAGCTTAAACATAATGTTGACATCTCTAACACTTGATCATTTTTACAAAACAACTAAATTAATATTATTCCTAATGTTGCACATAGAAACAATAAAATCATTTAGCTTCTTCTAAAATCGATGAATGAACGACATTGTTTCCATTGAGACATGTTTTATTGCTATTGCTGAACCCCTATCTTGATTCTTTCAACAAAAGGAAATGAACAAACCCCAAAACATCAACTACAGAGAAGAGAGGAATATTTGATGAAGATTGAAGGTAGCATTTTGTCACTGATATCAAACAAACTGGTCCATGGGTGAAATAAATGTTGATTGATCTTTGAAAAGAAAAATGCCCAGTCCATGCAAAAACACAACTTTCTTTTACAGTGTTAAAAATGTAAAGCAAAACAACAACTGAACATATATCAGAAAACAAAAACGAATAATAGATTGTTAACAATTGTTGGGCTATGTGCATTTGTAGAATAGCATTCTCTTGTGTATATCATATATTATTTATAGCATATTTTCTTTAGTAGCATAATCCCTCCCCCCCAAAAACAATTCCCATGAAATAGTTACCACATTGCTCAGATCCTAAGACCTTTACTATTTTCTATTTTTTTTTTTAATCTTGGAAGGTATTTGACATTAAAGCAATGTGGCGACTGGGAATTCAACCAGCATGAAAACCATGTTTTCAGAAAATAAACATTTGGGAAAAAAAGAAAGGGGGATTGAGATTAGTGGGACCCCGGGGTCATACCCTGTAACTTAGGCTTCTTATTCAAGTAAGTTGCCCAGTAGACCAGGTTAAAGGTTCCAAAGAGTAACGGGAAGGCTATTCTGGCGATCCTGTCGATCTTGCTGACGCTGTTGAAGGTCTTCTTGGCCTCCGGTGGCTTGGGCTTTGGCTCTTCTTTGGGCTCAGTGGGGGGAGGGGGAGCGCTTTTGGCAATGGTGGCCAAACCAGGATCTCTGGCAATGTTTGGTGCGAAGGCTGTAGCGGTGGCGGCGGTGTAGGCGGTGGTGTTGTTCTTCTTCAGGAGGGACTCCTTCTTCTTCTTTTGCTGCATGAGAGGTAAACAGACAGTTCCTTGGGTTAGCTATTGAGAAACCAACCAACAAAGCACATTGACAAGCTAGCAATTTACATTTCGGGACAACCTTTACAGATAAGTATAACAAAACATGGCAAAACATTGTGTGAGAGTTTGTCTAATACCACTCTCAGTGTTGTTCAGGAGAAGCTGAAGACCACATAGCATAGTAATGTATTGTAGTTCTAACTGCACTGGTGACACAGTGACGACCTGAACACTATGGAGGAACACTAAACTATTCATGTTCTTGTCATGTCCCATGAATCTCATTTTCACTGAGATGAGCAAATGATATAAAACCAACCCTCGATGTTGTGCTCCAACTAACTGCTCTGGTTTTAGGTAGAACACTCCCGATCTTGATGTTTAGAAACAATTTGAGTTATTTTTATCTTAATATGTCACAAAATATGTAATTTATTTTAAAAAACAACAATATATTTTATGGGGGATAAGAGGAAGAACACCTTCTCTGGCACCACACTTTTTCCATCCCAGGCGTAGCCCCTCTTTGTGAAGTAGTTGACTGTAGCAAACTCAATGAGGGCAGAGAAGACAAAGGCATAGCAGACTGCAATGAACCAGTCCATGGCTGTGGCATAGGCCACCTTGGGGAGAGAGTTCCTAGCACTGATACTGAGGGTGGTCATGGTCAGCACAGTCGTCACTCCTGTATGGACAGAGAGGGAGAATGGGTTACATTCTAGAATGGAACAAAGCATGTTCTAGCTTTGTTTGGTTTCACATTGTAGACTAAATACACATATTACATGCACCAATGACACACTCTGTCCAATGTAGCACGTGTGGGCATTTACAACATGGGGATGTTCTGGTCAGAGTAAAACACACTGTTGTTGACATATGTAACACTGCACATCTTGAATCAGTAACAACATAATTGGTCACTGGGTAAAATTGCTTAAATGGATGAAGCATGAGCTACCATTATGTTGGCATCCTGAACATTAAATTTTGATTAGCTGCCGCAAAGCTTGCCAACTTCTCCAAAGCATCCCTGATTCCAACTTCATGCATTACACGAAAAACGAGGCTGCAGCCCCAGAGAAATAGGAATTATCATGTAATGCCGGTGGAGACATCATTTAGGTTTGATAAAAGCACCAGGCTTCTTTTTAAGCCTGCATAATACCTGCGCACGAAAGGTTGGATGAAGTTAAAAACAGAACGAGGGAGGGTGTTAAGCCTACAGGGTTATGTGAGGTCATCATGTCCTATAGTTGGGGTTTGTTAAAGCAGAGGTGAGAGCAGGGCTGTTGGAGAAGAGAAGCAGGTCAGGGGATGTCTGTCGGCGTATTGCTCACCCACACGGACTGCTGCAGATGTTTACACCACAAAACAATAACAGCCCAGTAGAGACTGGTCATGAACTAGCCAGTATACAGAGTCTTCCTCCACCACCCCTGTATTATACTGCAATGGTACTGGCTAAAACAGGTATATAGAGAATGGATAGTGTTAGCCTTGTCAGCAGAATCAGAATCACTTATTCACGAATTACATTTACCCATACCTAGAATTTTACTTTGTGAATAGGTGCTGCCAGCAATAGACAATGTACAGATAGTATACAGACACACAGTCAACATACAGAATATACTGTACAAATACAGTGGACATAAAACATAAAACTCTGGACTATACAGTAAGCTCAACTCCAACATACGCTTCTAAACTACTGTTGTCTCTCCCTACTCCGCTCTGCTTGGATGACTGTGTTGACTGAGACCGAGATGGAGAGATTAGACAAATCAGAGAATCAGCCTGGTGTTTTAGAGATAGGTTAAAACTCAGTGACTCCACTGACCTTGGTCCTGTGACTTGGTTTGACCTTGGTCCTGCGACTTGGTTTGACCTTGGTCCTGCGACTTGGTTTGACCTTGGTCCTGCGACTTGGTTTGACCTTGGTCCTGCGACTTGGTTTGACCGTGGTCCTGTGACTTGGTTTGACCTTGGTCCTGCGACTTGGTTTGACCTTGGTCCTGCGACTTGGTTTGACCTTGGTCCTGTGACTTGGTTTTTAGACAACCTTATTCTAATTAATCGTACTTCTTTTGAATTCCTTTTGTTGATGAGAATAGAAAAGAAAACGTTTTTTCTCACAGTTAAATGCAGAATTATTCTAGACTTCACAAAGATATCACGAACAAAAAATTTGAAAATAATTTTCCATGGTGGTGTGTGAGGCTCTTTGATGTCTATTTAACTCTTCTGACCTTACTACATAAAAATCATCATGTTTCAATCACAAATGAGACAGCACACGCACGCAATCTCAAAGCCACGAAGGCATCTGGCAGTGGAGCGATCTCCTCTGAGCTCTGAATGTTATTGTTTGCCATCAGAATGATGACGTCCCTCATTCCGGCGATGTGATGATGACTCATAGTCCTACATCTCATTCAGGCTCATTCTATTCTGAGTTCATACAGTTACATCAGGCTTACAAAGTGATGCTAATAATACAAATCACGTCAGCAACAAATAATAAATCAATTAAAAATTCAAATGTCCCCAAAATATGCATGTTCACTCCATTCCACTCCATTTGTAGAAGGACCACTAGATTTTGCAGATAGCCTTGTATAAGGCCAAGCTATGATATCATTTCTACTCGACTAGAGTACTATGACAGCGGTGGAATTACTTTGAAAGGTCATACTACTATCAAGATGTCTTTTCACTGCCATAAAAACAGTTTTGATCATAAAGTCGACCTCGGACACTTTCCTTTATTGTACGGTGTCAAATCAGCTTTCTATTACTGTCATCATGTGGGTCCATCATGGGCTTAGAGTGTTTTTGTGTCTGGACAGGGCTTTACAGTAGAAATAGCTAGGTGTTGTGAAAGGCAGCACCGCCAACATGACATTATCCCCTCAGCAGCTCAGTCACCTCAGTCTGATCATCACTGGCTGGATTTCCATGCTAGGAGATTTGCCGGGGGTGATTAGAAGTTGAGGTCTCCTACACGCCACCCTTTTGTTAGGAGCTCAGCTGGAATCCATAGCCTGCAGGAAAACACATCACAACTGCATCTAACCGTGCCTGAAGAAGATTTGCGGGGGGGGTGGTGGTTGGATGGATAAGTGGGTTTGGGGAAGTGGGAGGGGCATGCGACAGCCAGTCATGATGCTGGTTTAAGGCAGCAGCCTCCGTCTTTCGTTTCCCCACCACACTCTTTCCCACTATCATAAATAAAGACAGCAAGCTGTGTTGCCATGGAAACAACTCGCCGGCTCTAACTTTGTTACGTCTTCACAACCCTTCCCCCACCCCCCCAAAAAACAAGTGTTAAAATCCCAAATGATGTGTGGAATGCAAACAAAGTCATGTGTTGGGCATGGTAACATCTACTTATTGAACAGAGAAACACTGTTCGGTATTCAGATTCCTTCTCACCTAAATGAGTACAGCGACTGAATCATTAAATGACTCTATTTGACCAGTTGGACTAATAGACTGCGCGTGGTGGCCCTTACTGTTCCATCTGGAAAGTTCTGTGTGGATTAGTAGTGGTTTCCACTCAATGTAGCTCCGTGTGCAGAATCACTGCCACTTGATTCAGATCAACACATCATCTAACAAGGTCTGCCTCCACACACACAGTAGGTAGCAGGGAAGAACACTTTAGAGATGAAGAGTAATAGTGTGAAAAAGGTACACTGCAAAAATGAAATTAGAAATGTCTGGTGATAAGTGGAAAGGTGGGGCAATGAGACGGTCACACCTTGCTGGCTTAGATAGAAAACACTGTCACAAGGAAATCATGGATGAATCACAACCAATAAATCAAGTATATCAAATGAAATCTAGAATAAACTCATATTTAACTTCTTACCACTCCCAGCAGTTAAGTGGTCCTCTCTATTCACCTATCAGAGAAGCCTGCTGTGTCAACATTAAGGCTACTGCTTTATTCATGGCCTTATCAATAACTTAAACGTATTCTGCACATGTCTAACCATGCCAGTTGTAACGATTCTCTAATTCCTCCTCCTCCTCGGACGAGGAGAGGAGAGAGGGATCTGAAGACCAATGTGCAGCGAGGTATGATGACATAACTGATATTTATTGAATTACGAAACGAACACGAAAACACTTGAAAATTACAAAATAACAAACACGACGTAGACAGACCTGAACATGGAACTTACATACAACATGAAGAACGCACGAACAGGTACACGACTACAAACAAACGCTACAGTCCCGTGTGGCACGAACATACATACAGACACAGGAGACAACCACCCACGACAAACAATGTGAAACAACCTCCCTATGTATGTCTCTCAATCAGAGGAAAACGAAAACACCTGCCTCTGATTGAGAGCCATACAAGGTCAATTAAACCTGACACTTAACATAGAACAAACAACACAGACTGCCCACCCAGCTCACGTCCTGACCCACTAAACACAACAATACAAAAGGAAAACAAGGTCAGGAACGTGACACCAGTGGCACACAGCAACCCAGAAGATGTTGTATAGCGGTGCTCTGGGACTGTTTGAGAGAGTGTTTACTGGGGGGAATGTTGCAAGAAAGACGTGTGCCAGCATCACATCTCCATAGCTGACTGGTCTGCCCACCCCCAGTCACACACACACACACACACACACACACACACACACACACACACACACACACACACACACACACACACACACACACACACACACACACACACACACACACACACACACACACACACACACACACACACGCACACACACACACACACACACACACACACTCTCTCTCATTGTCTCTCTCTCCCTCACTCACTCTCTCTTGCTGTCTCTCTCTCTCACTCTCTCTCACTCTCTCTCAATCACTCACTCTCTCTCACTCTGTCTCTCTCTCTATCTCTCTCACTCTCTCTCTCTCTCTCTCGTTGTCTCTCTCTCTCACTCACTCTCTCTTGCTGTCTCTCTCTCACTCTCTCTCAATCACTCACTCTCTCACTCTGTTTCTGTCTCTCTCTCTCTCTCTCTCTCTCTCTCTCTCTCTCTTTCACTTCCATTGTACCTTAATCAGCAGATACATCAAAAAGCAGCTGGGCACAGCACAGCCAGTACATACACTGTGAATGGCTTTAAGAGCAGGGAAGAAAGACAGCTAATCTTCTGAGCACCGTTGATGTCTAGGACAGCCACAGAGAGAGAATAAAGGACAGGGTATTTGCTCCAAAATGTAATATAATGTAACATATTCATTCCATTTTCCTTTCAGAGCCATATAATCATTACCATATATGTATTTCATTTTATTTCGATGATAAATAAATAAATAGCAAATCGTTTTTCCACTGCAATAATCTGGCTCTGAATTTATCTGCCTTCTTTGATCGTAACAACGACAAATAGATAACCCTACCTAACCCACTGCTGTGTTTTAAATGGCCTATTTATCTAAAAGGGTGTGCGTATGCTGTGTTTTCTCACTCACACGGAACCTATTAACCAGGAGGCAATACATTACAATATCTTATGTTATTTAATATGACTTGATGAGACAAACACTACTACTCGAATTTCACTCATTATTTCTTAATGTCTTGAACAAGTTACATTTGAAGAGTTGATAAGACACGCTTGTTACAAACATCAGTATAAAACAATAGTACAGATACGGTACAGTATAGTACAGTATAGTACAGTATAGTACAGTATAGTACAGTATAGTACAATATAGTACCGATACAAGCGTGTACAGCTGATTATTGGAATCTTAAATTCAACTGTCTCAACTGAAAAACAATCAATAAGAATAGCAACCATAAACTAGCTGTTTGTCAATA
The DNA here is from genome assembly GCF_045679555.1 of Salvelinus alpinus. Classification (NCBI taxonomy): domain Eukaryota; kingdom Metazoa; phylum Chordata; class Actinopteri; order Salmoniformes; family Salmonidae; genus Salvelinus; species Salvelinus alpinus. The sequence goes on along the minus strand of NC_092098.1, from coordinate 44,941,314 downwards.
GCCTAGAGCTGATTAAAGCACCGGTGCGTCAATCTAAGTTACAGAACAAAACCATCCCCATCAAAATCTTTCACTTTGAGATAGAGATACAGTGCCTTGCAAAAGTATTCACCCCCTTGGCATTTTTCCTATTTTGTTGCATTACAACCTGTAATTTAAATGGATTATTTATTTGGATTTCATGTAATGGACATACACAAAATAGTCCAAATTGGTGAAGTGAAATTTAAAAAATAACTTGATTAAAATCATTTAAAAAAAAAGAATATGAAAAATGGTGTGTGCATATGTATTCACCCCCTTTGCTATGAAACCTCTAAATAAGATCTGGTGCAACCAATTACCTCCAGAAGTCACATAATTAGTGAAATAAAGTCCACCTGTGTGCAATCTAAGTGTCACATGATCTCAGTATATATACACCTGTTCTGAAAGGCCCCAGAGTCAGCAACACCACTAAGCAATGAGCACCACCAAGCAAGCAGCACAATGAAGACTAAGGAGCTCTCCAAACAGGTCAGGGACAAAGTTGTGGAGAAGTACAGATCAGGGTTGGGTTATAAAAAAATATCAGAAACTTTGAACATCTCACGGAGCACCAATAAATCCATTATTAAAAAATGGAAAGAATAATGGTACCACAACAAACCTGCCAAGAGAGGGCCGCCCACCAAAACTCACGGACCAGGCAAGGAGGGCATTAATCAGAGAGGCAACAAAGAAACCAAAGATAACCCTGAAGGAGCTGCAAAGCTCCACAGCGGAGATTGGAGTATCTGTCCATAGAACCAATTTAAGCCATACACTCCACAGAGCTGGGCTTCACAGAAGTGTGGCCAGAATAAAGCCATTGCTTAAAGAAAAAAGTAATCAAACACGTTTGGTGTTCTCCAAAAGGCATGTGGGAGACTCCCCAAACATATGGAAGAAGGTACTCTGCTCAGATGAGACTAAAATTGAGCTTTTTGGACATCAAGGAAAACACTATGTCTGGCACTAACCCAACCCCTCTCATCACCCCGCGAACACCATCCCCACAGTGAAGCATGGTGGTGGCAGCATCATGCTGTGGGGATGATTTTCATCGTCAGGGACTGGGAAACTGGTCAGAATTGAAGGAATGATGGATGGCGCTAAATACAGGGTAATTCTTGAGGGAAACCTGTTTCAGTCTTACACAGATTTGAGACTGGGATGGAGGTTCACCTTCCAGCAGGACAATGACCCTAAGCATACTGCTAAAGCAACACTCAAGTGGTTTAAGGGGAAACATTTAAATGTCTTGGAATGGCCTAGTCAAAGCCCAGACCTCAATCCAATTGAGAATCTGTGTTATGACTTAAAGATTGCTATACACCAGTGGAACCCATCCAACTTGAAGGAGGTGGAGCAGCTTTGCCTTGAAGAATGGGCAAAAATCCCAGTGGCTGGATGTGCCAAGCTTATAGAGACATACCCCAAGAGACTTGCAGCTGTAAGTGCTGCAAAAGGTGGCTCTAATAAGTATTGACTTTGGGGGGGTGAATAGTTATGCACACTCAAGTATTCCATTTTTTTTGTCTAATTTCTTCTTTGTTTCACAAGAAAAAATGTTTTGCATTTTCAAAGTGGTAGGCATGTTGTGTATATTAAATTATACAACCCCCCTGAAAAATCTATTTTAATTCCAGGTTGTAAGGAAACAAAATAGGAAAAATGCCAAGGGGGTGAATACTTTCGCCAGCCACTGTATTGCGTCTCAATCCACCGCATCTGGCAGTGTAGCACTTCCGCATCTGCGGTGAAAGGTGTCAGAGTTAGAGTGGTGTTTGTCAGACCGTGTCACCGTCTCATCACGAACATGATGGTGTTCTCTGGGACTCGTCTGAAGGTAACCAGTTCCGGTTTAAAAAACGAATGGAAGTATGAAGGTAGTTTTGTTCCTACCCTAAAAATAGAGGTTCAATATGTGTAAAAAAAAAGATACATGTATATATTTCCTACGACACTTCAAAACCTTGCTTCTTATGATTCATTGTTTTACTGTCCTTTTTGTCATTTACTGTCCTTTTTGTCATTTACTGTCATTTTTGTCACTTTTATGGGCTTTAGTAGTAAAGGCCCAAATCAATATTTTATCAAATATATATATATATATTTTTTAATATACCTAAAGGGATCCTACAATTCTAAATCAAATAGCTAAATGATCCGTAGTATAACCATCTGAAAACAATTCCATATGTCAGTTTATGCATCGAGGTCAACCTCATTCCCCTACTCCTCTCTCTGCCATGTGATGAACAGAACCAGGTAGCCAACAGCACCACAGGAGCCCTGCAGCAAACATAGTACAGTCTAGGACTGGTGCTGAAAAACCCTCTTCCTTACACTCACATAAAGGCTGTATTATGGAGCTCGGAAAGCTCTTTTAATAAATACTAGGCCAAGGGAGACGCTGTCATGGGCGATGCGCAGAGAGAGGAGAAGGTAAAACAAGGACAACCCAGCTAGACAGTGCTCTGCTCTGCTAAGGAGAAGCATGCTTCAGACTGACCAACAAGAGTCTTCCTTTTGGACGCTGTTGCGTACGAGCTGACACACACACAGCACTCTCTCTCACACACACACGTACATCCACAGTCACAGCCACACTCAGCCAGCATAGAAGTTGAAATTCCACTGTGAACAGACAGTAACCCTCAGCCAGAATAGAAGTTGAAATTCCACTGTGAACAGACAGTAACCCTCAGCCAGAATAGAAGTTGAAATTCCACTGTGAACAGACAGTAACAAGATAATTCTACCAATCTGGTTTATTATACTGACTTTAGAAAACCAACCAATGTGAGTGTCAGTGATACTTTTCCTTCGCTTCGACACAAACTCATTAATTGATGGGCGACAGACTTACTCTATCAAAATTGAGATATAGTGTAGTAATTGAATCCAGAGCTACATGTGAAGGGACGTAGTAAGGCAAAGTGACGAGGATCATTCTGTTCCCATCACACTCTCAATGAAAGTGAAGGTCTGCTGTGGTTAGTTACCACTGAGTGTATGTCAACTGGTTTACGTTTGGCATGAAGTAGTAGGAACTCACCGAACACAGTCCTGGCTGGGACGGACTCTCTGTTGAGCCAGAAGGACACCTGGGACAGGATCACCGTCATGATGCAGGGCAGGTACGTCTGGATGACAAAATAACCGATCTTCCTCTTCAGGTGGAAGTGTGTCGTCATGACAACATACTCTCCTGTTTTTCGGGAAGGTGGGACGGAGGGAAACAGAGAGTTGAAAAGCATGAGAAGGGTCTGTGTCATCTGAGTTGTAGAGCCACTTCATAGAGCTCTAGTGCTCCTGTGAATCCTAAATATTTGATCTGATATCCTCCAGAAATGTGTGAGAGAGCAGCTCTGTCTGCGTCAACGCACCCCCCCTTCCAAAACAGAAATAAAAGCCAATTAGAAAAAAAATATATGGAAAATAATACATCCAATCAGTCTATGTAGTGTGCTGGTTTTGTGCACTCCATAATCTTCAGCTGTCGTGTAAGACTATTAAACCATACCGAAGAGGAAGTCTGTCTATGTGTGCTGTGTAGAGGTTAGTCATGTTACAGACATGGAGTAGTTTTATTGCCAGACATTTATTACTATTGTTTAGGCCTCATTTATCAACTAATTCAATAATGTGGCATGGAGTTAGTTGATAAAAACCCAATTCATCAATGCATTTAGAGCAATAACATATTGAATGCTCTGCGACAGCATTGGGAATGACTTAGGTCAGTGTTCCCCAACTGGCGGTCAGCGAGCCAGGTCTGGCCCGCGGGTGGATTTATATGAAATATGTTGCCAAGTATTCCCACGCAGAGAGAAACGGGATTGTATACAAATGTTTGCAAGGTTTGAAATGATTATGTTTTAGTCAAATATTAGATTTGTTTGGGCTTCTTGCAGTCAACTTGCATACAAATTATTTGTAATCATGTTTCCGGCCCCCGACCATCGGCTCAAGAAACAATTGGCCAGTGTCTGAATTGAGTTGATGATCCCTGACTTAGATAGTAATACATTGGCTCTTTATGTTTGACAGAGATTTAAACAAAGGAATCATTCAATGGTCATGCAACATTAATTACATTGGTTTTGGTAAATCAATGGTTCCTCATAATTCCACTCAAATCTACCTTTCTGCCTGCAGTTAAATGTACTGTAAAGGGGAAACTGATTTTACTTTGTCAATACCTTTGCCAGTATCAATGTACCAAAAAGAAGGGAAAGGATGTGATGCTCACAAGGGAAATGACAAATCTGGGACATGTTCTCAGAGTAAGCCTACAAACACAGAGCAGTGGAAGTGAGAGAACAGAGAGGGAAGTTTAGTGTAGGTACCCACCACATGACCAAAAGTATGTGGACATCTGCTTGTCGAACATCTCATTCCAAAATCATGGGCATTAATATGGAGTTGGTCGCTCACTTGCTGCTATAATAGCCACCACTCTTCTGGGAAGGCTTTCAACTAGATGTTGGAGCATTGATGCGAGGACTTGCTTCCGTTCAGCTATAAGAGCATTAGTGAGGTCCGGCACTGATGTTGGGAAATTAGGCCTGGCTCGCAGTCAGTGTTCCAATTTATCCCAAAGGTGTTCGATGGGGTTGACGTCAGAGCTCTGTGCAGGCCAGTCAAGTTCTTCCACAACGATCTCGTCAAACCCTTTCTGTATGGACCTTGCTTTGTCTCTCTCTGCCTCTGTCTCTCTCTCTGTCCCACTTGCTCTCTCTCCCTCCCTCCAATGTCTGTGAGCTTTACACCACTCCAGCCGACAGCATCGCGCATGGTGATCTTAGGCTTGTGTGGGGCTACTCGGACATGGAAATCCATATTATGAAGCTCCCAACGAACAGTTCTTGTGCTGATGTAACGGATGTGAAATGGCTATCTAGTTAGCGGTGGTGCGCGCTAATAGCCTTTCAATCGGTGACGTCACTTGCTCTGAGACCTTGAAGTAGTGGTTCCCCTTGCTCTGCAAGGGCTGCGGCTTTTGTGGAGCGATGGGTAACGATGCTTCGTGGGTGACTGTTGTTGATGTGTGCAGAGGGTCCCTGGTTCGCGCCCGGGTCGAGGGGACGGACTAAAGTTATACTGTTACACTGACGTTGCTTCCAGAGGCAGTTTGGAACTCGGTAGTGAGTGTTGCAACCGAGGACAGACTATTTTTACGCGCTACAGGCTTCAGCACTCGACGGTCCCGTTCTTTGAGCTTTTGTGGCCTACTACTTCACGGCTGAGCCGTTGTTGCTCCTAGATATTTTCATTTCATAAAAACAGCACTTACAGTTGACTGGGGCAGCTCTAGCAGGGCAGTAATTTGACGAACTGACTTGTTGAAAAGGTGACATCCTATGACAGTGCAACATTGAAAGTCACTGAGCTCTTCAGTAAGGCCACTCTACTGCCAATGTTTGTCTATGGAGATTGCATGGCGGTGTGCTCGATTTTATACACCTGTCAGAAATGGGTGTGGCTGAAATAGCCGAATCCACAAATTTGAAAGGTTGTCCACATACTTATGTACATATAGTGTATTTTACAAGGGAAACAGACCTGTGCTGGACTGGACAACCCCAGAGTCCACACTTTGCCCCATCAGATCATACTGGTTGAGCCGAGAGCCATCTTCAGCCACCACAACAGACTGGGCTGCCCCTCTCGTCCACACGTACACAACCTCAGCCCTGGTGTAAGCATCTGTCAGGAAGAAGAGAGAGCAGTGGTGTGTATTCATGGATGCCAAGGAGAGGCAGGCTTCCCCCCAAAAAATACCAAGAAATAAACATTAAATAATTAATATTTTGTTTGTGTTTAATAATTTTCCTTCAATTCGCAAGTGGCTGAATGTATCTCACCGGAGAAAAGCATCTGAGTGAAACAGCGCCCCTCTGTCTCTCTGTGTGTAGGCCATCTATTTGATGCTGTCTGGTCAAAAAGAGTATGACATTGTTGCCGCCCGTAGCATTGAATGCAAAATACAAAATAATAGCCAATCAGAGTTGCGCTCAACTGTGAATGGCCCTGGCGCACCAAAAAAAAGCCAGTTGGGATTTGGGATCACTCCAATTACATCACATCGAGAGCAATACATCATTGACAGAAACAACTCGTTGTGTTGTTGTCCTCCGGTGGCTAGCCAGAAATCTAAAATTGTCCCTTTCCTAAATTAGCCATGCATGGAGATAGGGATTTGGACTTGTGGTTTTACTTAATTCTTCGTACTGGCCAAAGATTAGAACGACTATTCTGATCCAACCATTAATTCATACATTGTTCCCTGGTCTGAGAGAATGGAAGTTCAATATGTAGCTAGATGTAGAAGGCTAATGTTAACTAGCTAACGTTGCCCATGTAAGGAAGTTAGGCGAGCAAGAATTTTAGCCAGGTAGCCTAGGACAACAAAAACTAAAAGTGTGTACAATATGACAAAGTCATAGACCATAGGGGGAGTCAACATGGATTTTCTACTTGCACAAACGCACGCACACACACACACACACACACACACACACACACACACACACACACACACACACACACACACACACACACACACACACACACACACACACACACACACACACACACACACACACACACACACACACACACACACACACACACACACACACACACACAGAATTCAGAACCATGGACATCCACAACATTTTTTAGGTTTCCGTTGATTAGACAAAATTGTTTTTGGTGTCTTTTAGTTGTCACTATATTAGACTAATCATAGGTGATTTGATGATGATGAAATGTTGAAGTTAAAATGGTTCTGGAATGGTGGAGGCAGATCCTATTTTCTTTGCGACTTGCGGTAACTCTGCGGTACCACCCTGCATACCACTGCTGGCTTGCTTCTGAAGCTAAGCAGGGTTGGTCCTGGTCAGTCCCTGGATGGGAGACCAGGTGCTGCTGGAAGTGGTGTTGGAGGGCCAGTAGGAGGCACTCTTTCCTCTGGTCTAAACAAAGATCCCAATGCCCCAGGGCAGTGATTGGGGACACTGCTCTGTGTAGGGTGCCGTCTTTCGGATGGGACGTTAAACGGGTGTCCTGACTCTCTGAGGTCATTAAAGATCCCATGGCACTTATCGTAAGAGTAAGAGTAGGGGTGTTAACCCCGGTGTCCTGGCTAAATTCCCAATCTGGCCCTCAACCATCACGGTCACCTAATAATCCCCAGTTTACAATTGGCTCATTCATCCCCCTCCTCTCCCCTGTAACTATTCCCCAGGTCGTTGCTGCAAATGAGAACGTGTTCTCAGTCAACTTACCTGGTAAAATAACGGTAAAATAAAAAAATAAAAAATAAACTCTCTGTGGTCTAAATCAATAGTTGTTTAGTAGTCAGAAAATGTGGGGAACATTAACTTATCATGCTGTAAGTCATTTAACTGTTTGTTACATGCAATATGCTTTGTGGACTCCACCAGACAGATGTTGCTCTCCGGTTTTGTGATGAAACAAAGGTGTGGTTGAATTATTCTGCCACTGTGTGTTCTTACTGTCTCTGCCTTAGGCCTATATATCACAGTGGCAAGGCATATGAACGAACAGGTTGTAGACAAAACGACGCAATTATCACAACACATAGGTTGTAATATGGCTTTTTTTTCTGGCTTCCCAGAATTTTACCCACGCACCGCTACTGAGAGAGAGGGAAAGAGAAACAAACAACATCTCAATCTGACTGACCTTTAAACAACCAAGTCAGATTTCTTCCCACCTGGTGACCCAGGCAACACGTAAAGTGTTGCTTCAGCACGGTTGAGGATTTGTTCTGCAGAGGAGCCTCATCACTAAAATATTTAGCGAGCCAGTTTAAAGTTGAGAGTTGGTCTTTATTCAAGGTGTGTTATACTCATTATCGTTGGGCTTCTCTCTCTCTCTCTCTCTCTCTCTCTCTCTCTCTCTCTCTCTCTCTCTCTCTCTCTCTCTCTCTCTCTCTCTCTCTCTCTCTCTCTCTCTCTCTCTCTCTCTCTCTCTCTCTCTCTCTCTCTCTCTCTCTCTCTCTCTCTCTCTCTCTCTCTCTCTCTCTCTCTCTCTCAATTCAAAGGGGCTTTATTTGCATGAGAAACGTCTGTTTACATTGCCAAAGGTAGTGAAATAAACAAAAGTGAGAAGAAAAACATCAACAAAAAACGATTTCTCTCTCTCGACTTCTCGAGGATAATTTGGGGTCAGAAGACCTGGCAGCAATGACCAGCTGGCACAATGGAACTGGAAGTATGACAGGGAGTACTGCCTCCGATAAACAGAGGTCTACAGTATGCTGGCGGGTCTTGGTGGGGCCTGGCGGGCCTGGGAGGCCAGGTCCTGCCTGAGAACAGCTGTTACGCCACTGTCAACTCCTATCAGGTACGAGTACTGGGTTTCCTGTTGGAAGGGAAAGACAAAGAGAGCGGGGGGAAACAGCGAATCACTCACAGCTGCCGAACTTCAGTGGGCAAGCATGGGCATCCATGGGGAAGTCCTCCAGGTGCATGGGACACTCTGCCCTTACGGTCAGTCTGGAGGGAGGGAGGGAAAGAGAGAGAGCGATAGGCAGAGAGAGACAGAGAAAGAGAGAGAGAGCAAGAGAGAGACACACACAGAGAGAGAAAGATAGAAAGAGCGAGCGAGCGAGCGAGAGAGAGAGAGAGAGAGAGAGAGAGAGAGAGAGAGAGAGAGAGAGAGAGAGAGAGAGAGAGAGAGAGAGAGAGAGAGAGAGAGAGAGAGAGAGAGAGAGAGAGAGAGGGAGAGGGAGAGAGAGAGGGAGAGGGAGAGGGAGAGGGAGAGGGAGAGAGAGAAAGAGAGAGAGAGAGAGAGACAGAGAGATAGAGAGAGAGAGTCAGAGAGAGAGAGATAGAGATGAGATACAACAAAAGCCTTTTGTAAATCTAATTGAAGGAATGGAGGGACACTGCTGACGCAGCCTGTTCCTGACAGCACAGTGAAAAGGGGAATGTCAAACGAACCATGACATGTCACCCATTCGTCATCTCTACGACATAAATATTAACTCACACCGTGTCCTTATCTGCTAATAAACATGTAAAATAATGTTTTATGGCCACCCTCTGTGACCCACACGTTAGCTCCATTTTGTGGGCCATGGAAATTCACATCTGGAACCATAATTTATGATGATTCAGCTCAAATGAAAACTCCCAGCGAGCCTCCACTCTACCACTCTAGTCTACACTACTCGCTCCACTCACTATGGTTCTTGGTGCTCTCCACTGCCACTCCTTTTTAAGGATAAATAATTTGCTGGATACCAACAGTATTTTCTAGAGCATAAATTACAAAAACATTATAATGTACTGGAATCACGATCATCGTGGGACTGATATGATGCTTATTATCTGTAGAGACAACCACGTTCTGCTTCCCAGTGAGGATTTCCACTTTCAGTGTTAAAAATACCTCTTCCTAAATCTAATATGAAGAAAGCAGACTATATCCCAGTTGGGAAAATGGTTTCTCTCACCTCATAGTATAGAGCAGAGTTCCCTCCTCTGTGATTCGTAGGAGTTTGTTGGGCATAGTCATGTTGTGTGCCACAGACTTCTTGCCATTGTGAAAGAATGTGTCAGGGGTCCAGATTTTACTGGCCATCAGGTTGTTCAAACGGAGAACCGCCATTGGCCCTTTAAATTTTAGCCGCTCGTCCTTCCAGCTTTGACGGAAGAACACATCAATGGTGTATTCCTGTAAGAGAGAATGCAAGATCAGCACCTGGAAGAGGTAGGTTGTCCTGCCCTAATCGTCCTATATCTGCCAGACATGTTACAGACCACATGCTGCTGAGTAATGCACACGCCCACTTTTCACCACTTTGCTTCTCTCTCACGTCACTCAGGCTTCCATGTAGCAGCAACGGCCTATTTGTCCTGCTGGTGACTGTCTTGTCTTGTCAAGGAGAAGGCTTCAACAAAGGTAGATCTATCTAACTGGTGGAGTGGCTTCCGTCTCAGTCTTCCAGCTTGTCCTCATGAATGTGTCCTCCATAAACATGAGGAAGAAGCACAGTGCTCTAGATTTTAGCGCACCAAAAAATACAAACACTGGCATGATATATCACTCTAACATGCACTAATCACTATGGCTAAGCATGTCATTGTTTCAGAATGCCTGACAGAGTTAGCTAGCCAGTGAAATTAAAAGGTGCTTCTCAGTTTTCTCCCGACCGTGAGGTAATTAGTTTGAACGGTAACAGAGCAGTGAGTTAATTAGTGTGAACGGTAACAGATCAGTGAGGTAATTCGTTTGAACGGTAACAGATCCGTGAGGTAATTAGTGTGAACGGTAACAGATCCGTGAGGTAATTAGTGTGAACGGTAACAGAGCTGCAAGGTAATGGAAGTGGACTGGGAAAGGGAAGTGGTAGCTACTGTAGCTGTTTCTTCTGACCAGACCATTCCGTTACCTACTGTACAGTAGCGCAGGCCCATATGTTAGAGCATGAACAGTAATAAACTCATATTACATCAAATACAAACGGTTCAAGTGCATAAATATTGAACCTTCATCAAGATCAGAGGCAGAAAGAGAGAGTGAGAGAGATATTCACGCAGAGAGAGAAAGAGAGAGAGAGAGAGAGATACAGAGAGATAAAGAGAGAGAGAGAGACAGACAGAGAGAGACATACAGAGAGAGACATACAGAGATAGAGAGAGAGAGAGAGACAGAGACAGAGAGAGAGACAGGCAGAGAGAGAGACAGAGAGATACAGAGAGAGAGAGAGAGAGAGAGAGAGAGAGAGAGAGAGAGAGAGAGAGAGAGAGAGAGAGAGAGAGAGAGAGAGAGAGAGAGAGAGACAGAGAGACAGAGAGACAGAGAGAGACACATACAGAGAGAGAGAGAGACAGAGAGAGAGACAGACAGAGAGAGAGACAGAGAGAGAAAAAGAGAGATACAGAGAGCGAGAGAGACAGAGAGAGAGATCCAGAGAGACAGAGAGTTTCACATATGTCACAGGACGTGTTATTTCTCTGTACTTTACACGGATTCAGATTGATAATAGTTTTATATTATTGCTACGATTCATCTACAGTGGTTAAAGAAGACGTCTCAACCTAGAAATCATTAACAAATCAATCTCACATTAGCCACTGCCATTCAATAAAGAGGACCTATTCAATATTCTACATTATTTTTCAAATGGGAGGTACGCTCACTTTTGCTAAATGAAATTACTTTTGTCTAATTTGAGGAAGACTAGCCTAATCATTCCTCTGTCAGTTATCTCAGTGTGATTATGATATCCATCCAATCACATTATCCAGTCATGATAGACATAGGAAGGGTAATGTCTCTAGCCATGACAACAGCATCTGCTCTCTGTGTTAGCATCCCAAATGGAACCCTATTTCCTATATAGTGCACTTCTTTTGACCAGGACCAAGAGGGTGCCATTAAAATTAGTCAAAAGTAGTGCACTAAGTAGGGAATAGGGTTCCATTTGGAACACGGACCAGGGCTTTGCAATCTAGTCCCAAGCACCTGCTAATACACTGTACATCATGGCCATGTCTAAAGACCAAGGCTATACAAGATCCAAAGTCCTTATACCTACATCAATACCAAGCCTCTCCGCTTGGGTCATGCCATGCAATACAAATTGACATACACGTGTACTTTCATTTAAGACTACAAGCGGCATTTATCTAGGAAATGACTGAGCCAATTGGTCTAATAACATTTCCTTGCTTGTGACATTTCATTTATGTCGAAAAACTAATGGGGGGCTGATCAAATCAATAAACACTTTACCTTTGGAACCACATGAAAATGGGTTAAGGGGAGAACAAGGACACAGAACTGGTGACATTTCAGAGAGGGGAATAACAGAGAGGAAAGACAGGCATACCATGTCATGGTCCGAGACGGGCCCAATACTCGTCACGAAAATGTCAGTCTTGACTTCAGTTACACGCTCTGTTGAACCAAGAAATTAGGAGAGTGAGTGGCGATCAGGGCTCCTCATTAGCTCTAACTAGCTCGTAATCCTGGGGAGCATTTCTAGCCCATTGATCGTTTCATTCCCCAATTCTCACAGAGCCCCCTTCCAAAATGACACCTTACAATCCCGATTTTCACGTCAATAACCATTTCTGAGTTCTCCGTTTCAGTGGCAGTACCTTTACTGACTCAATCTCTTCATGAATTTTCAAATCTCTTGGCTGAGATCAAATTCCACCTGGTCTTTATGTGGCTGATGTATTTACAGTAACTTTGTCTGCTGTATAGAGTTATGTTTCTTGAAGTGAATAACGGAAACATGATTTACATCAGGAATGGTGTCAATCATAATGTTTAATTTCTCTCCATTTGCCACTGAAAATGTACTATTCCCCTGCCTGTTTGACCTTCCACTCAGTCAATTCCATCAGAATCCCCTTCACGTTCCAGTAGGCCTACATATCTCTCCAAAACTCTGTCAAGCTGAGTCGAATATAAATCAGTATACGCAATAACTGTCTGGCACACAGTGCACTTCCATGAAAAGTGACAAAACTACCCAAGGTCTCAATGAGAATATCCTACATACACTATTCCTCAAAAGAACAAGGGGAGTTATTTACCGGGGAGCTTTCATTTCAGTTTGCTTTCATTTTCAAAAGATACTAGTTCTTGATATCATGCTTCTAAGGAAACAAGCTAACAGTAAATCACCCTCCTGTAGATTCCTCTGATACGAGTGCAAAGGCAGAGAAAACAAGATATGAGCATACTTGTGACGATACGCAAACACATTGCAGATGTATTTTTCATGAAGCAGGACAAAGGACTCCAGTCTGTAGTCAATACGCATGACTGTAAGTCACTTTGGATAAAACCGTCTGCTAAATGGCGTATATATTATATTATATAATAGTATTTTATATTATATTACTTTAAATTATGTTTTGATGTGCTCTGGACTGCTATCCTCCAAGTAATGGTATTGGCAAACCATCAATATTAAACCAACAGAGTGCTGCAACCTGGTGCCAACAATTCCAAATAACACAACAAATGATTCAGAAAATGACTAGCTGGAAAATACTTGACAGCATCATGCAATAAACATGTTATTGACTAAATCCAAGACACTCATCACCACCCATCTATCTCCAATCACCTCTATTTCCCTAAACTTCAGAATGATGAGTTGGTGAGAAACCATTGTACAGTACTGTACCTCCCAACCCTGGTCTGAGACGATTGTCGTAGCCATCTAGAAGACTGTCTAGGATCCGGGTGAACACTGTCGTGTTGTCTTTCTGCTCGTCCGTCTGGCCATTCTGTCCAGAGCTGACGAAAAGGAAGAGCAATTTTGGAAAGTGAATTCGGTGAATCGATGCAGGAGTGTTGGAGCAAAATCCCAGCTGAGCAACTTCTCTTGATCCTTTAAAATCTACTTCCTCTGATGATACAGAAATGTAATAAAGCCATATGAATGTGAGAAATAGGTTTATTTTATCCACAGGGCATGAAATTGTACACACACAGGACTCATAATGAAATATTTATACCTTAATGTGGTCTTTTAACAGCAAAGGACTCATTGAGTGTGCTCTTTGAGCAACATGAAACAAAATAGTTAATTCAATCTCAGAACACCCACAATCAGTAATTGTGTGAGTGGAGTAAACATCGCCACTCATTAATATCTCAACACAATAATCAACAGCAATACAGATTTCAATATGTTGCAAAATGTGTATTTTAACAAATGGAAGTATAGGTGGAGAGGGAAATAGTCCGCTTGGGAAGGGGGGGGGATATTTTCTCTCTTTCAAAAATAATCACAGGAAAGCCTTTCTCATAAATAATCACAGGAAAGCCTTTCTCATAAATAATAGTTTTCCTCTGAGCAATCATGTTCCCTTTTTACAACCAATCGCGGACCACACTGGTTTGATTGCATGCTAAATAAACAGTCCCCAGTGTTTGAAACAATCTCTGCTCAGAACGCAGCTTCAAGGAGAAGGGGAGGTCATCAAGATAAGTTAGCATGGACTTGCAAAGGGAAGGGAAGGGGGGAATCTGAAATGGCAAGTAGCAGGAGGATAGAACAGAACAGCCGAGAGAACATGCATGCAGGCGGCCGCAAATGAGAGAGAGAGAGAGATAGAGAGTGAGAGAGAAGGTGGGGGCGGGGGGTTTAAATGTGAGCAGGTAAACGATTCTTCTAAATAAGGACATGCTGCTCACATCACTGCAGGAATGATATAGTTAATATGGCATCAGCACACCTCTCATTCCCACATAGGCTATTTGTTAAAAAATGCAGCTTCCTGACAAAAATACTTTTAGGAAATATAAATAAGACAAATAATGAGACAAGCAATTGGAACAAGCGTCTGATATCAAACAATTCCACAGTTATGAATCTCTATTTTGTGTGAAACTTTAAGAAATGGCTAAATCTTCCATGCCATAGCTCAAGAGTCTAGGCCACCAAAACAAAGATCTGAGGAACTGCCTGCAGGGTCATGTGAGGCTGAAAAACTTTCATCTGAATAACACACACACACACATGTATTTTCTGCTTGCTGATACAATGAGTGAACACAACATGCCGAAGGTTTTCGATTGTCCCCAGATACAGTAGATTAGTTCATTATATCCTCCTCACAAAAAACACAACAGGAAACGTGCAAGGATGCCTCTTTTTTTAATTTCACCTTTATTTATCAAATAAAAACAAAAGATTTTTTTACAATGACGGCTTGGCCAGTGACGACTGGGAAGTGCGGTGCAATTATTATTTTTAAAAATTAAACATTGAAATCACAGGACAGTACAGACATCATAACGCAGAAGGACAGGGACATTATGACAAACACAAACATCAATACAGAACACTTACAGCAGCAGGAGAGCTGATATCACAACACAGCTGAACAGAAACACATGGCAACAACATAACATTTAGTAAAAACAGTAAGCCAAGCCGAGAGGTAAACGAAAAAACAGAGCACACGCAGCACATCATGCTATGCTCACTCTGTCACACTAACACAGACTTACACTTACATACACGCCTCGGCGTTCTTTCAAGTGAGGAATAATTCAAATGCACTTGACATAGAATATATTTGGGAATGGGAGGTGGGGACAGAGGATGGGAGAGGCAGAAGGAGAGAAAGAAGGGGGGGGGGGGATAAGCAGATAAGCAGAGAGCAATGGACTGGATGTTTATGAGCTGCTGGGGTCACTTCCTCATAAAACATCATACACCACCCCCATCTACAGGTCCTCTGAACAGCAACAGTACTGCTCACTGCTGCATGCCTTTTATTTCACCTTTATTTAAGTAGGAAAGTTAAATAAATGCCTCCCTCCCTCCCTCCCTGCCTCGCTCCCTGCCTCCCTCCTTGCCTGCCTACCTCCCTCGCCTGCCTGCCTACCTCCCCCTGCCTCCCTCCCTCCTTCCCTCCCTCCCTGCCTACCTCCCTACCTCTCTGCTTCCCTCCCTACCTGCCTCCCTGCCTATTCCCTTAAAATATCACAACACCAATATCAACGTGTGCTCCTGATTATTGCGTTTGTTCAAAAACCCTCCATGGTTTGTTTTTGAGTTCTAGAGGTCAATACAGTAAATCACAAGGCAGTAATTACACTGCAGTTTATGGTGACAGTTGTAAGGTGGAGTAATCAGGGAAGGTGTTTATTGGTTAAATGGGCCATCCTTGAAGCAGTGCGGTTAAGATACATTAAACTGTCTGTTGATTAATATGGAAAATGTCACAGCTCACGGAAAATAAATCCGTAAATGGCAATTTCATTAGACTGATTAGATGTGGATGCAGCTCGGACAGCTCTACTGAATTATTTAGGCTAGCAGAATAGAAAAAAACCAAACTTCATTCATTTAATAGTCAAGCATCTTCATGCTATGTGATTCCACATGATCATATGCACACAAAGTTATCTAAGTATATGCGGCTTCATTTGCAAATAGTGAATCCTTGATATTTGCATATGTTTGGTTCAATGTCAAACTTCTCAATGTTAATCCTAAAGACTGGATTAGCATTGAGGTGTAAATGCAAATGTCTGTCATTTCAATGGTGGGATTAATAGTGTGGTAATCACATGTCAAAACCTACCATCTCTCATCCCATCTCACTGTGGTACTGAGTGGGTGGTCCGAGCACAGACGCCATCTGTATTCCCAAGTGGGACTTTTTTTGTTGGACTAACCTCTACTTCAACTATGTCACTTGAAACACATACATCCTTTGAATAAACGACAGAATGTCTGAGACATGCACTTCTCTACTCTGGTTGAACATTCGGTGTTATCCTATGTGGTTGCTTAGCATATGGAAACTGTAACACAGTATTTGCTATTTTGGGCAGATCGGCCCCAGCTCCTCTTATTATCGCAATTACAGTGTGGAGTCTTGAAGTGATGCCCTAATTACTGCCATCACAGAGTCATGCACAACATAAAATATGATCAGTTGGCAAAACATGATCATTACAATCATACCTTCTTCTCCAGGATAATCAGGTGTTTGCTCTCAGACTGCCAGTGAGGGATGGATTCCAACATGACATGATTGCAGATCACAAAATATATTCTAATTCCACACTGTTGGGGACTTAAGAGACTAGCATATTGTCTCCGTAACTAGACCCTAGAACAGAACACAGTGATTCTCTTTTCTGGGCCAAATCTAGCTTGACAGTGAATATTTTGTTTGTGTGGTCGAAGCCCACCTTACCTTTTCCCACAAAGCACGTTGGCCACCAGCAAACAGGCCCACACACATAGCAGTATGGCCGTTCCTATCCGTCCACCCATGGTTGGAGAGTGGTTTGTCACTGAAGAAGGAAGACAACAACTACACATCAGAAAATAAAACAAAAAATAAAATACCACATCTGAAAAAAAGCAGTACCATTGACAAGACTGGCTCAAGAGACAATCAAACACGACACAAATGAAGAGGTGAGTGATTCTGAAACCAAGAGGTTTCAGAATCATAAGAGACAGGCAAGGTTCTAAGACCAGCCTTTCCCAAGAACAATGTTGTATCTTTCAGTTCATATTAGTATCCAGCTTTTGTACACACAAAAAAAACGACTTACATTAAGATGTGGTGATGGGTCGAACCTCAAAACACTAAATATTTCACAAAACAGCCTATACAGGCTATCTTGAACTGAACTTTAACGGAACTGCATCCGTAAACTCATATGTCACAAATCAAACCAAGCGTTCTCGTCACAAGTCAGATGTCTGTTGACACATAAACACACAGACGTTAAAGCCATCAGATATTATTTAGTGTTTTCAGTTTACTATATATTACACTTTATATAATTACCTGAAAAGAAGGATAGCGAGAGCGCGTCTGAATGAATGTGATACACTGGCGGCGATGTATTGGTTTCTTTAAAAAAGAGCTACATTCCATGAAGAATCGATTTCGGATGATCCGTGGACATACATTACATTACGCATGCATATTGCATAAAGAATCAAACATGTTACCGGTTACATAGTCTTGTATGTCATTTGTTTTCATAGCACTTGTATAGCCTACTTAGTTTATTCATAGCCTGCAATTAAAAGGCGTCTGAAACCGCATATTAAACCAAATCCTCTTAGATTCACGCATTTTCACCTTCGTCCGAAATCATAATGTCATCCCACTTTCAGAGGATGTAAGTGGTAAGATAATGTTATTGCGTTATGAAAATACAATTGTTGGCCAGATGCCCGTTTAACTGAACCATAAAAATATATATATATATATATAAAACGATGTTTCCCACGGCAGCAGCAATTAATTACCCACGCAAAGGTATTGTAATCAATAGCTACACCATTATCAAACAAACGACTACAATAACCTGTAAATTAAAGATACATACTGTAGAAGATACGGCGCCTAATTTCTCCAAACTGAACTGGAATATACCGCAAACGAAGCGTATTAAACGATGTGCAATGTTCTGTTAAAATGTCGTTAGTTGACAAGGATTTGATAAACCAGGGATAATGCAGCTTAATGGGGGGAAAAATCACATACACCACACTTTCTATATTATTCCGTGAAATGTGTCCCCAGTATAAACATCTTGAGTTCAGGGAGATATTGGCATTTCTCAATGCTCACCTTAAACCTTAGTGTGTGGCGAGTAATTAAGCAACTGTATAATGCTACAATCGGAGCGCTGTCCAGGGATGAAACAACTTGGACAAAACCATGTCATACCACAGCAGATGCCAGAAAATCGTCTTCATTTTCAATAGCTAACTCCACATCCTCCACTCCCCGACCGTTGCAACTCATATACCATCTATTTGAACTGGATTCTGCCTCTGTTAGGCTGAACACAACTCACTGCCGTTCGAACTGCAAGTCAAATTCCCCGACTCCCTTCTGCACCGAAAAAGACAAGCAAAATGAAAATTCACTTACAGCGATATGCCAGAGATGTTCGAGGCTGTCGTATTTTCAAACTTTTACGGATATCTTTTCTACACGGATTCGATGAGAACAGTCCTCCAAGATCTCAGATCTGACGAAATTTAGCTTGAGTCTCGAGAAGCGGCAGCTGACGATGCTGAGTATGCGCAGGTCTCGCGCACTGTTCAATGGTGTGGGGAGTGAAACTCTTCTCAGTCCCCAACAAATTGACAATCTAACTACAAAATCTACTCTAAATACGGAGACTGCAGCCAAATAAAGCTTTACTTTACCAGGACAATGGTAACATATCACTGTGTAAACCGGATGTGAAATAGGCTGTGACTTCAAGCCAGGGCGATTTTATTTTAGAATGGAAGGTGGTACCAATGTCTCATCTAAAGACCAATCCGCCCATTGTTTATATTCAGCACAATGTAACTTCCACTGCTGTAGACTTAATCTTTTTTTCAGTGGCTGCAAAATCAAATCCTCTTACATTTTCAACCAGCTCCCTTGTCCCCCGCTCCCCTTTTCTTCCTGATTGATGTTTGATGTTTTCCGATAAAAACGGCGTTTTACATTTATAGAATTGGTTATATCAACTAACACGAGATTTCGCTCTGACCAAAACGAAGACCCCCAACCGATTATTAAATTATTATCTCATATCAATGAAGAAACAATGCAAATAAAAATAACACATTCATACACACGAAGACATTCTTCCCAATGTTAAGAAATGCATATTCCCTCACCCGATATATTTGATGAGACAAGCCTCACTGGAAATTAACTTTAGTCACTCACTGTACCCCAAAAGCCCAGGATTCGCATCGAGATAACAAGACCGCCTGTTTACTGTCAAATATTATGCCGCTATCGCCTGCACTCCACGACTGAGCAGACAGAGCTGTGCTGTGCTTCTGCAAAATCTGCCTGATGATACCGAGCGTATATTTTTGTAGTCATCTGCGTATTTCAAGTTAAACTACAAACCAGAAGACATTTTAATCATGATGAGATATGTAATAATGGAACATTTATGTAGCCGGTTTATTGACCTCAAAGCAAAATACACACTGATATTTTGGTTTGTTTGAATACGTTTACAACGCGCTATGATGACATCGAGACTACTCGTCCTTCATGTACAAATCATAACTCATCAATGAGATATTGGCATTGGGTTTTATTTACCAGACTACGGAGACTGTGATTCCTCTCGTTTGAAATGGAACCGGACGTATGTGTTGCTTTATATGTGGTTATGTGCATGTATGAGTTATGGGTATTCAGTAATGTTTCTGTCGCCCCCGTCTCTGTCGCTCTCGCTCTCTGTCTCTCAGTCTCTCTTGTGCTTTACACAGATAGTGAGGTTGCCTAGTCTACATGCATCGACCTTAGTTTGATGCTGCAAGTGCATAACTCGTTATTCAAAACTAAACGCAGAATTCTGACCAGACTTAAAGTTATTGTAACGTATTGTCTAGTTCATTTTGTTTGTGTGTGCGTGTGGGAACGCGGGAGGAATATATATATATGTATCTTACTCTCTCTCTCTCTCTCCCGCGTCCCCACATATATATATATATATAGAGAGAGAGAGAGAGAGAGAGAGAGAGAGAGAGAGAGAGAGAGAGAGAGAGAGAGAGAGAGAGAGAGAGAGAGAGAGAGAGAGAGAGAGAGAGAGAGAGAGAGAGAGAGAGAGAGAGAGAGAGAGAGAGAGAGAGAGAGAGAGAGAGAGAGAGAGAGAGAGAGAGAGAGAGAGAGAGAGAGAGAGAGAGAGAGAGAGCCTACAGTGCAGTGTATGGCGAACTGTCATTTCAGCACCATGGGCAGTTCAAAACCGGACCGCTTGTGGCCAATCAAGTCTATTTCCAATGAAAATCACACCCTTCACGGAGTTCGAACAAAAAGACAATGGCCTTTCCTCATTTAGATTTGCTCACCTCCTGCATCCTCTCTCCTCCATCTTCTCTGGCCTGCTTTTGAAAAGTTCAAGGGTAATCGAGGAGAGGCGGCGAGGACAGGGAAAGTAGACGAAAATGTGCTTGCATGAAATGACACTTCTTCTCCAATCGCGCGTCATCAGGCAAATTACGTTTACAGGGTGGAATGCAAAATTAAATGTATAAAGTGATAAAAACAAATGTAGCTAGATGTGCAATACATTTTATAGATAAAAGGATAAATAGCATATCGTTTTTAAATGTTTGCATGCTTTTCACCTTCGAGAAAATAATAGCTGATTCAAAGGGGGTGCGGCAGATTTCAAAACTTTTTAGTGAAGGACTCAGGTAGGATCATAGAGATAGATAGATGACTCATATTTTGTATCTGTGCCATTATAGTGTCTGTGACAGCATGGGCAGTCCCACTGACACTATCTCCATTCTGAAGTAGTACATTTTCTTCTTCAGTATTGGCTGATCCCTCCTGATATCCGGTTGAACATGACTCCAACAGGTCACAAGGAGGGATCAGCCAATGAAGTTGGAAGTCCCACCCAGTTGACTACATTAAAATGGTACAAGCCCTCAATGGCGCTGACCGGCCTTTTGGCCACTAGAGGCCTCTATCATTCTCTATGGGTAAAATACGTTTGCGCTTCTTCGCCAAAGGGAGGGTATAGAGGAAGAGACACCCCTCTTTCGTTTGCATACTAAGGTATTAACACAATCCTCCACCACTCGACCACTTATCGGTTTTCGGGCAATGGAGGAGATGACAGAGGACCGACTTTCGCCCAAACGAGAAAATCCCAATCTCTGAGAGTTGCATGTTGTTTCCTTCAATGAAGGAGGAGCAGTGGTGTAGTGTGGAGATAAAGTAGGACTAAACATCAATGTGATGGATGACTAGCATTTATGTAAGTGCCTTGTTTGATGTGCGGGTTACAGAGATATAATCACTGCTTCTGAAGTAAGGTTTTGAATGGAAAGTACATGAGTATAATGATCTACTACACAATAGCCATAGCCAGTTGCCCAGTGAATTATGTCATCTTTCCTTGCTGTTTTATTACATTATCTACATTCCCCACAAGTCTTTTGTACAATATAGGCCACCTAACAGCATTTTCACTATCATTCACTATCCATATATCTTGTGTGTGTGTATGTATGTATCTGTGTGTGTTTCTGTGTGTGTGTGTGTGTGTGTGTGTGTGTGTGTGTGTGTGTGTGTGTGTCTGTATCGTGTGCGTCTGTATCTATGTGTGTGTGTGTGTGTGTGTGTGTGTGTGTGTGTGTGTGTGTGTGTGTGTGTGTGTGTGTGTGTGTGTGTGTGTGTGTCTGTATCGTGTGCGTCTGTATCTATGTGTGTGTGTGTGTGTGTTTCTGTGTGTGTGTGTGTGTGTGTGTGTGTGTGTGTGTGTGTGTGTGTGTGTGTGTGTGTGTGTGTGTGTGTGTGTGTGTGTGTGTGTGTGTGTGTGTGTGTGTGCGTCTGTATCTATGTGTGTGAGTGTGTGTTTCTGTGTGTGTGTGTGTGTGTGTGTGTGTGTGTGTGTGTGTGTATTCATATTAACCGCCTGCTCACATTGTTCCTCTAAAGTGGTCACCATTGTATCGTTGAAAAGCACAAAGACATGCGTATGTCTTCTTTATTAAAGGATGTTGAGGAAAACCTTCATAGCTGTCACGCTGGAAGACTATATTTCTATGAAGCTTTTGGGACTGTCCCAAATGGCACACTATTCCCTATGGGCCCTGCTTAAAAGTACTGCACTGCATAGGGAATCACTGAGGACAAACTATTTCTCTATGAAGCTACCTGCCAGTACCAACCATGGTGAAACGTGCACTGTCTGCATGAGCAGCATTTAAAAAAACAACTTTATTTAACTAGGCAAGTCAGTTAAGAACAAATTCTTATTTTACAATGACGGCCTACCCCGGCCAAACCTCCCCCTAACCTGGACAATTGTGCACTGCCCTATGAGACTCCCGATCACGGCCGGTTGTGATACAACCCGGGATCGAACCAGGGTCTGTAGTGACGCCTCTAGCACAGAGCCTTAGACCGCTGTGCTACTTGGGAGCCTTAACTGAGTCTGGACTCAATCACTCAGTTTTAGGAAGCAACCAGATTCCCACTGGTGGTGAAGGAAGGGGGTTCTCAGCAATCAGCCACAAGCTGACACTGTCTGTGACTCATCCACAGATCCACAGTGAGGGGGAAAGAAGTTTCAGTGGGGATATTTTCTTTATTAATTAAGTCATTAGGTGTATAACGTTCCATCTTGGTGACTCATGCACTAAATGTATGATCAACAAACTGTGGACACATTCGACTGCAGAGCTATGAAACACATGTGCAAGGTAGGCAAGGGGTCATTCACCAATAGTTACTCAACCATCCACCTTGGTAAACAACAGCGTCCGGTTGCCCTCGCCTGCCTCAGGAGGATTGTCTGTGGGTCCGTTCTCAAGTGAGTTTACCTGAACGTTTCGTGTCATTCTCATGCCTTCACAACTTATGTTGTTGAACATATTACTCACAGTTACAAATATACAAGTTCTAATGTAGCATCTTGATATCGGTGTGAAAAGAAAACATCTTCACCGCGCAAGCCAGAAATAAATCAGTTTAGCAAAACATATGAATGCATATATAATGCATCATTGATGGATAATGTCTCCTGTCAGCAGTCTTTTTGGAGTGGGTGATTCAGGAAGAGGGCTGCTTGTACTGAATAATAGTATAGGGTTGATTTTATGTTGTGTGCGTAGGGAGTGCAGGCAGACGGCGCAGTGTATCCAGTCCGCAGTTTACATAACACTGATTATAACCCATAGATTTACCAAAGTGCAACAGTTTGGCTCCGGCATTAAAACCTCCAATGGCCATCTGTTCCTTCTCTTGTTTGCTTTCTTTCAAATACTTTCCTTCCATAACAACTTTTATTGGAACAACAATGTGCACCAGTTCAGAACTCAAGGAAAAGTATCAGTTATATGCTGTTTTTATCAAATATACTATGAAAATAAATGAAAACACAGGGAGATTGAATGCAATGCTTTAAGAGTCATGGCACTTACTTTGTCTGTTGTGT
The DNA here is from genome assembly GCF_045679555.1 of Salvelinus alpinus. NCBI lineage: Eukaryota > Metazoa > Chordata > Actinopteri > Salmoniformes > Salmonidae > Salvelinus > Salvelinus alpinus. Next base: position 44,917,812 of record NC_092098.1, on the reverse strand, counting down.
ACCTGGTGTAATTAATTGTGTATGTGCTTTGCATTCTACATATGGTCAATTTGATGTTCCTATAAATATTTACAGCATAGTTATTGACCTTTCTCTCTGTGATGAAGGCCAATCATTTACTGTCATAGATAGATATTTCAGTTACTTAGACATTCCATGAGTCCAATAAAACTCTCTATCTCTCTCTCGCCCTCTCGCTCTCTCTCTCTCTCTCTCTCCCTCTCTCCTTCCCCCACCCGCTCCCGCTCTCTTCCCGCTCTCTTCCCGCTCTCTTCCCGCTCTCAGGTTACATTGTATTCAATAAGAAGGCTTTACAGGTTAGAATATTGACATTAAAGGCACATAAAATCCACTTCCCCTCCTCAGGCTGAAGCAATACAGAAATTGTCAGGGCGACATCATTAACTATGAAAGCTTTATGGAGTAACAGTAACCATAAAATCAATCCCAAAAATAGAGAGGAAAGGGGGAGTAGGAAGAGGAGGAGGAGGAGAGAGAGAGAGGCACATTTCTGTTGTTAGCACTGTAATGAAACACTGAAAAGGTGACATTATCAACGCGAAAGGCTGCGTGATCCAACATTTTAACAGATCAACACTGTGAAAGGAGACTGTCTCTATTTATTGAAGAAGTGCAGGTGTGTGTGTGTGTGTGTGTGTGTGTGTGTGTGTGTGTGTGTGTGTGTGTGTGTGTGTGTATGTGTCTGTGTGTATATGTGTGTGTGTGTGTGATGAACACAGTGTAACACAGTTATCAGGCCCCTGCTCACATGTCCCAGTCCTACTTAGATCCAATCATATGACTCTCGAGCAGAGAGCTCCTGTTCTGGCTGATCTGCCATCAATACCTGTCTGTCTCAAATTACATCAGTCCCCAGGCACACACCCACACAGGGACTACTTCATGAGGGCCCAGACAGAGAGGTGTGAAAAACATGTCTGTTCATTTATCCAGCCAATTTTACACAACTGTGGGAAGCATTGGTGTCAACATAGTCCAGCATCCCAGTGGAACATTTATAGATTCTAAACAGATCTCATACTTTAGCATTCAGAATAATGAACCATAATGTGTGTGAATTCTCTGCATTTAAGTGGGTACCTCCAGTGACCACAGGGTGTCTGAAGGACTTGGGTTGCGGTATGTGGAGAGAGCTGTCCTTGGTGCTGAAGTCTGTCAACACTCCTAGGCCACACTGCTTCTCCTCTCCTCCACTCCATCAACCTCTCTATTCTCCTCTCCATCCTCCTCTCCATCCTCCTCTTCAACAACCCCTTCATCAATCTTTCCATCCTCCTCTCCATCCTCCTCCAGGTGAAAGGGGCCATTGCTTGAGTAAACTGGTGCATTTGAAAGTAACTCTCTCTCTCCATCTCCCATGGCTGCAGAGGAGTTTATGATAGCAGGGTGTCTATCGGCACTTGTTTTTGTTTTCATAAAGTACACTCCCATATAAAGTTCTCAGTAACAGCATGAGAGAGCACAATCAATTCTTAACACTGTTATTTCCTCTGCACAAATAGATTTGAGCAGTAAAAATACTATTATAAATTATCTAAAACAGCTAGAGAGCCTGAGTGGAAGACTTTCAGCTCAGACATTTCAGCTCAGACATTTCAGCTCAGACATTTCAGCTCAGACATTTCAGCTCAGACATTTCAGCTCAGAAAATGGCCTCATAATCAGTTAGTGTGGAGGCATAATTTTGGAGAGTGGTCATTTAGGAAATAGTGCACAAAAATATCACTTACCATCCAGACAGACAATCACCGACCACTCCCACCTGGGTGGGTGTCTGGTCAGGTCCACATGCCGCGGGCATCAATCATCATCACCTTACTGACCTTGTGGTGACCGGACTCTACCACCTGGACACGAGCCACAGGGCCTCTCTGCATTTCGTGAAGGCTCTGCCTCACCCTGGGTCCTGCTACGTGGTTCCTACCACAAGCCAACAGAGCTTGTTTAAAATGATGAATGACAGTGAGCCCACATGGTGGAGAGCGAGAGAGAGAGAGAGAGAGGGAGGGAGAGAGTGAGAGAGTTGAGAGGGAGAGAGAGAGAGAGCAACCCTTGTCTCCCTCTCCCTCCTTCCCCCACCTCTACCTCACCCCTGTCTCCCTCTCCCGTCCAGTCTGACTGCCTCATACACAGTGACATGCCCTCTAGTGTGCACTGTACACTGCCTTCACTCAGGGTTGGAGCTGAACACTTGGGACTTCAGCATTGACAGCATGACAAGGCTGCATGCAGTGGCAGATTGGAGACACACTGTATGCATCCATATTAGACACAGATGAGCAGACCAGCACCTTCTGGTAATGTGCTGTTTTAATCAGAGCATTGATCTTTTGTTGCCTGGCTACCCAAACTCCTTGCTTCAGCCAGATGCTACACCAAGCCCACAGACTTTAGTTTCTCCTCTGCAATGAGTCTGGATCTGAGTACCTCGCTGACCCTTCACCAAATGCAAACACATTCGAGGCCGTCTAATTGGTCCAGAAACTGATGGGTTGGGCCAGAGCCAGATACACATGGGCTTTGCTACTCTGATTGGTTAGAGACAATCCAATCACTGATGACTTTGTTTTGTACAATGCCCCTCTTACCCCTCATCACCACGAACGACTTCAATGATGGCAGTCTCAGACTATGTAGCGAACGACGAATGTCGCGAACAACTGAGCAGCGGAAGAATCTCTTTGAGTAGCTGATGCTAGAATCTACCAATTTACTGAATTTTCACATTCATAGTTAATCTTTTGTTTTCAGAACATCATGCGTGCCATGATTTCCACCCACTAGCAACAACATCTATACACTGAGTGTACAAAACAATAGCAACACCGTCCTAATATTGAGTTGCTCCCCCTTTTGCCCTCAGAATATTCTCAGTTCGTCGGGGCATGGTCTCTACAAGGTGTTGAAAGCATTCCACAGGAATGCTGGCCCATGTTGACTCCAATACTTCCCACAGTTGTGTCAAGTTAGCTGGATGTCCTTCGGATAGCATGCTATTTTGATACCCACGTGAAACTGTTGAGCATAAAAAAAACAGCAGCATTGCAGTTCTTGACACAAACCAGTGCACCTGGCACCTACTACCATAATCCCATTCAAAGGCAATTAGATTTTTTTCTTGCCCATTCACCTTCTGAATGGCACACATACACAATCCATATCTCAGTTGTCTCAAGGATTAAAAATATATTTTTTAACCTGTATCCTCCCCTTCATCTACATTTAACAAGTTACATCAAGAAGGGATCATAGCTTTCACCTGGTTTCACCTGGTCAGTCTATGTCATGGAAAGAGCAGGTGTTCCTAATGTTTTGTATAAACAGTGTACATTTCTGAGACAGGAAAGAACAGACATATTTTCACACCTCTCTGTCTGTGCCCCCATGACGTAGTGGTTGTGTGCCTGGGGACTGATGTAATTTGAGACAGACAGGTATTGATGGCAGATCAGCCAGAACAGGAGCTCTCTGCTCAAGAGTCATATGATTGGATCTAAGTGGGGCGGCAGGTAGCCTAGTGGTTAGAGCTTGGACTAGTAACTGAAAGATTGCTAGATTGAATCCCTGAGCTGACAAGGTAAAAAGCTGTTGTTCTTCCCCTGAACAAGGCAGTTAACACATTGTTCCTAGGCTGTCATTGTAAATAAGAATTTGTTCTTAACTGATTTCCCTGGTTAAATAAAGGGGGGAGGGGAAAAAGTTGGACTGGGACATGTGAACAGGGGCCTGATAACTGTGTTACACTGTGTTCATCATACACACACACACTATGTATTGACAAAAACGTCAACCTTGTGACACGCATCTTTTCCTATTGAATGCAATATATTGAGTTTTCCCCTTTTTGGAAAAAACGTGCCTGGATGATGTTTTCCTATGATATCATGTTGCAGTCTTTGTCAAAAGACAGTGGGTGGGCTTGGAGATGTCCTATAATAGCCAAGCAGACTGAAGGGGATTGAATGTATTTTATGTAACAAGGAACAAGGAACAAGGGGTTGCAGGGCTGGATTGACTTTCAGTTTCCTCCCAGTCGGCCCTCTCCGCACCACAGTCATTCCAGTAGGCCCTCTCTGCACCACGGTCATTCCAGTCGGCCCTCTCTGCACCGCGGTCATTCCAGTCGGCCCTCTCTGCACCGCGGTCATTCCAGTCGGCCCTCTCTGCACCACGGTCATTCCAGTCGGCCCTCTCTGCACCACAGTCATTCCAGTAGGCCCTCTCTGCACCACAGTCATCCCAGTCGGCCCTCTCTGCATCACCGTCATTCCAGTCGGCCCTCTCTGCACCACCGTCATTCCAGTCGGCCCTCTCTGCACCGCGGTCATTCCAGTCGGCCCTCTCTGCACCACGGTCATTCCAGTCGGCCCTCTCTGCACCACGGTCATTCCAGTCGGCCCTCTCCGCACCACCGTCATTCCAGTCGGCCCTCTCTGCACCACGGTCATTCCAGTCGGCCCTCTCTGCACCACGGTCATTCCAGTCGGCCCTCTCTGCACCACGGTCATTCCAGTCGGCCCTCTCTGCACCACGGTCATTCCAGTCGGCCCTCTCCGCACCACGGTCATTCTAGTCGGCCCTCTCCGCACCGCGGTCATTCCAGTCGGCCCTCTCCGCACCACGGTCATTCTAGTCGGCCCTCTCTGCACCACGGTCATTCCATGCATGCGCTCCACTGAATTTCCTGGGACATCCTGACAGTGAGACAGGGAAGACTTTATGTAAGCACTCCATTATCGTCACTGGACTGCACAGAGCAATCTTTTGCAGCGAGAAATTGCCTATAAAAACATCCATTTGGCATATAGATGCCAAACACTTAGCAGGGATTTTACGCAATGGTGAACCCTGGCACTCTGATGCCGTGGGAGAATGGCGCAGTAGAAAAGGCTAGCGAGGGCATTGCAAGAAGCATCTCTCACACTAATTACACAGCACAGGGTGGGTGTAACAAAAAAAAAAGAAGAAGATTGCTTGAACAAACAGCTGGCATGAGGTGTTGGAATTCCAACTCAAAGTTAGCTGGAACAGATGGAGCAGCTAGTCCACTCGGCTGTGTTTCCATGGTAATGTGGAGTTGACCTGATGTCTAATATCTCTCCTCCCTCTCCCCTCCCTCCCCTTCCAGGCTCTGGCAGGCCTGCTTGGAGGAGTAACTGTGCCCTGCTTCGCATCCAACTTGTACCTTAATAAACCCAAGGGGACGCTCCTGCACTTCACATTAGCATAGGTTCTGTCCATGCTGTTCAAGCTGTCATCAATCTTCCACTTAAGATATGCAAACGTGAAGCAACACAAAAAAAACTGAGAGAACATCCAAAATCCAGCAAGACAAACACTCTTCGCTGTGAGGATCTGTGTGCAGCATCATAGTCTTATTTATTGAATGTTTACTGCAATTTACACCTAAAATATACCATCTATCATGTTCCATACTGTTTGGACCTACAGTACATCATTAGCTTGATTCTAGCCTCCTCCGTCAGTTCTTGTTTCATGTTTCACTCGTAGAATGCAGCCATATTAGTCATAATCTGGCCCTTGTGGAGCAGTAAGCTGATTACTTGTAGTTATTGCACAAGTGTTTGCTGTTTCTGTTACCCCCCCACTAACCTCCCAGGCCATCTTTTTATCTAAGAGAGAGTGAGCTCTCCTTGCTTTTACTTCACTATCAGGTTATTGTGTCAATGGAAAGATGGCGAGAATGAAGCGTAAAGGTTTGAGGCTATACGTGGTGCATCTCAACAAGGTGCAGAACTAGACCATTTTCACTGGGCCATGGATGGCTGAACACTTTAGATGTATGGCAGGAGGTCTTAACATAACGAGTTTCTTCACTAGCTCTCCGTATATATCTACTGTAGGCTATTATGCTAACGGCACTATTTATTTAACTGCAGACTGAAAACATAGCCCTTAAAACAGATGAGGCCTGTTGAATATTTAGCAGCAAATCGGATCGTTATGACGATCAATGAAATGATCAGCTTTTAATGAGCCCTCGCTGCTACAGAAAGCTGGTTGTCTCCAACACCCGTCACGGGCCTCCGGCCAAGATGCCTGGCTTGGCAGTGAGTCAAGTGCGTCAACAATACCCTTTCAGGCATCCTTAATGGTTCCAATCCCTTCAAGCCATACCTCGATTATCTCCGCATGCTAGGGGAGCCTGGGGGGCCAGATGCACTAAGCGCCCCCTCTCTGTCCTTTAACTACAGCATAGGAGAGCGGAGCGGCGACGCGCTGCCGTCTGGTTGGATCTCTCTCTGGATCCCAGAAAAGAGAAATGGTTGCCATGGAATCAGAAGTGCTTTTAATCATACGCTGGAAAGCATCTCCTCGCGCCATGTGTTTTACGAGTACCTCACGCATAAAGAGTGCTTCCAAGCGTACTGCTAACGGTCTACACTGGCGTGGCTGTATGGTGCCGGTCCCCACTGGGTATCACTGCGAGCCACGCTTTACCTGGCAGGGCAGGATCCTATGGAGTCCTGGAGCAATGGCGGTCACATGATAGACCATGGTGACTAATGGGGATTTGATTGGTCCTAAAAATATATAAAAAATCCCGGAAAAAAAGTTGGCTAGCTTATATAGTTAGTCACTTGTTGTCCAAGTATTAAGAGCTAGGCAATTAGTCACAACAAGACAATAATAGGGCGCGTTAATAACGACATAGTGACGTTAATAGGAGAGCGAATGCCCCATTACCTCACTGAGAGACAACAGACACATCCCAGGGCAGAGTTACCTGACCCCTCACCTCTACTCTGATAGGCTAATTCGTCGATTTACAAGCATTTATCTGAGAATACTTCCTAGAGCAGGATATACAGTAAAGTACAGTACAGAACAGATACAGTACAGTACACTCTCTATCTGGGCTTTCATGGCTTTCAAATAGGCTAAAACAAACGCATAGACACACAACACACATACACAAACACATAGATATACACACACACATACACACACATAGACACACACTCACACACACACACACACACACACACACACACACACACACACACACACACACACACACACACACACACACACACACACACACACACACACACACACACACACACACACACACACACACGTAGACACACACACGTAGACACACACACACGTAGACACACACACACGTAGACACACACACATACACAGACACATACACACACACACACACACACACACACACACACACGCAAACACACACACGCAAACACACCCCAGGTTATTTTTCTCTCACTGGGAGGAATTGTCAATGAGACTAAGGCCAATGTAGGAAATAGGGAAATTCAATGGGTTCACGTGGCTGTGCAGAGGCCATTCATTCTACAGGACCTCTGTCTTTTACATAGGGTATGACTAGAGCTTATCTACTGTAACTTCACTATAAAGTTATCAGGGGTCCATACCTAATCAGACAGAATTGTAACAGAACCCATGGTCTCTTCAATCCCCATCTTAATTCCCCCCTTTCCCCAGCATCGTCACCGTGAGGGACTGTGAAGCGATAGAGCCCATGGAAAGAGGTCATTTGTCACTGATTTCAGTTTATTTTTAACCGTGCCTCATGAGAGTTTTAATCAGAGCATGCTGTTCTATAATAAATTAAATCAGGAATTATTTGTCTAATCAAACAGAATGCATGCGCGACTATCATTTTTGATAACTTAGCACGTACAGGAATAATCTTGGTTTGGGGACACGTTGTTAATATTTATAGAGAGGTTATTACATGTTTGTCTTTAAGGAGACACTGTTATCCAGAGCGACTAACAGGAGCAATTAGGGTTAAGTGCGTTGCTCAATGGCACGTCGGCAGAGTTTTCACCTAGTCGACTCTGGGATTTGATCTAGCAACCTTTCGGTTACTGGCCCAATGCTCTTAACCGCTAGGCAACCTGCTGCCCGTTACGCCTGATGATCATAGCAATGTGTGACTCTTAGTGTGTGGACGTTCAGTTTCAACAAAGACACATCACCAGAAGCTACTGTACCTCCTAAGAAGACATGGAATTGGTGATCCATACATACAGAGGATACAGTGGTAATTCCTTCATATATCGGAATAAACGGAAATATAATATTTGTCAAAATCTGGAAAATAAAAGGCACCACACATTCTTGTCTTTTTCTTTATTTAGCTCTGTTATTGTGGAAGCACTGCCGGGCTATGTGTAACCGTGTGTGTGACACTTGATGTCCCTGGATGGAGCAGGTTTGCAGTCATGTTTTTCAAGCACCAGCTTGGCATTTCAGGCACGAAAGAGTGCATCTATGCTTAAAAAAAAAAAAAATCATCCTTCGCTTTCTCTCGATTCCTCCGCTGGCTCGTCCTCCCCCTTTCTCTCTGGCTCTGACAGTGTCAGGGAAGTTGATGAATCAGACTGCATGTGACAGTCTGGCATTTGAGTGAATATGATGGGCCTAATATGGTGGCCTCTGACAGGCCTGTGGAAATCCTCAGGAAGCTCAGTGTGACGAAGCCCGAGACACAACAGCATCTCTCTACTGCCTGCCTCCCATCCACACCGCTCATTATGCCTCTGTGCTTGACTGTGTGGGGATGTTTTCTTCTTTCGGGGGTCAGGGGTCAGGGATGATAATGTCTTCTCTCTTGCTCTCTATCCACCTACACCTATCAATCTAGCTCCAGAAAGCACAACAGCACTCGTTACAAGTAGAGTTCACTTACTACAGCAAAGTTCACCTTAAAAAAAACAGAAAGTAGACACAAAAACAACATTACCCCGTCCGCCTGCATATGTAGCGCCTGACAGCAGAGCTGTGTGTGTGTGTGTGTACAAGGGATATGGTGAGCCTGTGTGTGTGTGTGTGTGTGTGTGTGTGTGTGTGTGTGTGTGTGTGTGTGTGTGTGTGTGTGTGTGTGTGTGTACAAGGGATATGGTGAGCCTGTGTGTGTGTGTGTGTGTGTGTGTGTGTGTGTGTGTGTGTGTGTGTGTGTGTGTGTGTGTGTGTGTGTGCACAAGGGATATGGTGAGCCTGTGTGTGTGTGTGTGTGTGTGTGTGTGTGTGTGTGTGTGTGTGTGTGTGTGTGTGTGTGTGTGTGTGTGTGTGTGTGTGTGTGTGTGCACAAGGGATATGGTGAGCCTGTGTGTGTGTGTGTGTGTGTGTGTGTGTGTGTGTGTGTGTGTGTGTGTGTGTGTGTGTGTGTGTGTGTGTGTGTGTGTGTGTGTGTGTGTGTGTGTGTGTGTGTGTGTGCACAAGGGATATGGTGAGCCTGTGCGGAGCAAACAAGATGTATTAGGATACGGGCTGTGCACCAATAGGTGGCACTCTACCCTTTTTGACCAGAGAGGAGGGTAACCCAGGGCTTTAGAGCGCATGGGCGTCCCGTGGTCCAGACCAGAGGACAAGTGAACTTAGCGAATCTCTCTCTCGTACTCACTCACACTCCTCTGCCCGGCAGCTGCTTTCACGATGGTATGACAGAGAGAATAGAAAGAGAGGCGGGATTCTATTGTGGTCCTGTGTGCTTCAGTTGGTAGAGCATCGCCAAGTGTCGTGAGTTCCTTTCCCCCTGGCGCCAACCACACCTAAAATGGATGTACGCATGACTGCAAGTCACTTTGGATTAAAAAACATCTGCTAAATGGCTTATATTAATACATGTACTGTATATTCTTATAGGAACATCCCCTTCACTACCTACATGAATGGAAAGTGCCTATACCTGAGATGTACTGTAGCTGGTTTATATTGACCTCCTTTCTCATTCTTCAGTTCTGTTACTTTGTTTCATCCCCTCCAGGATAGGGACTTTGAGGTTAGACGTTGGCTCGAAGCCAGTGCATCATGTTGTAAGCCCAAGTCTATTGTAAATCTATTCAGAGAACAAATACAATTGAAGGGAGTTACGTAAAATGGAATCACAACTCTTTCATGAGTTTCTGTCTCGACCCATCTCTCCTCCTATATGTCATTGTTATTTTGTCAGATAAGAAGGCATGAAGTTGGTGTCATTGTGTGGCGTTGTGTTATTTTTAATTCCTTGAGGGAAAATGTTTCTGGCAGGTCATGGAAAGTCATATATTTTGGAGTAAAGGGCTTACTAAAAAGAGCTGAAGGAACATATTTTGGGTTTGCCATATTACCCATAAACAACTACACAAACATTGCTATCTGATTGCTTGAAAGGGAATACATAGTGTTTTGAATTGCGGGTTGTGCATTTTACAAGGAAAGAAACACACATACATCATTTGGATTTATTAAACATGATAATATTTGCACAATCCTGAGGGAAGGTATTTATGTGGAGATTGTTAATAAAACTACAGAACGTCTAAACACCAAAATATTGTTTTCTATGGCAATAATAAAAAAAAAATGGATTTCAATGTGCAGAATAGAGAATATAATGTGTGTGCACAAAATAATTTGCTAAAATATCATTATATACAAATGCTGCAATACATTTAAGGGCTGGGTTTCCAAAAAGCATCGTATGGCATCTTAATTCCATTGAAACTAAATGAACAAAAGACGATCTTAGTGCTACGATGTTTATGGGAAACTCAGCCCTGATCAGTACAAATAATTAAGATAATAGCCGTCAAGCAGGGTTCCCAAGAAATAAAAATATAAGTCTATAAATACATTGATCATGAAATATTCACAAATATACACAAATAGCAGTGTTTGCGATAAAACTGCTTCATATTCACACTTTTCTTAGCCTGTGAATAAAAAACGAGCAAATAATACTGGTTAGAAATCAATGTAACCCATGTCTTTAGTGAAATATAATGTTGTCATGGTCTTCGACACTCACAACCCCCACAACCCCCACAAACTCCTAAGGAGGACACTAAAGGGTCACAGGTCATGCTAGTGCTGGTCCCCCATAGAGACCAGTGAGTTGAAGATGATCAGGCAGGTTGAGGGAAATCAATAAGGTCATTGATACAGCCCCCCCCTTCTCGTTTCATTCAACTGAATAGCCCTTTCAATAGGGCTTTGTTAAGATTCAGCCAGTCTAATGTCAAGGAGTCCCTTCCAGGGCCTTCCAGTGTAGTCACTGCTGAAGTGTCCTGTCTCTCCAGACTCCACATCAAAAGAAGAGGAGGGTTCAATTTAATAATAATATAATATAAGCCAATTAGAAAACGCTTTTATCCAAAGCGACTTACAGTCATGCGTGCATACATTTTATGTATGAGTGGTCTGCCCATTATCCTGGCTTTGCAAGCACCATGCTCTACCAACTGAGCTACAGAGGCAGTCCTTCTACTTTTTCTTAGCAAAAGTTCTCACAATATTGGGAGGGGGACATAAAAAATACTGGAGGACTATTTATAGACTTTATGAAACAGTGAAAGAGATGCTTGATAGTGTTGTGATGGTGAAGTGTGTTGATAAGCTGCAATATGTTTTGCTGAGGGAGGCAACCAGTGGAACGACACAGTCATGAATAACCAATAAACACACACATATCAATGTTGGATATATTTAGATGGCGCTACCGTGTGGATTTAATGGTTTACTTCTTTATTTTAATTGGAAATGGTGCATAATCATATGTAAATCCAGAAAGTAGCTAATTTATTAATGCATTTTGCATAATTCCTTATGAGGGGATTCAGTTATAAATTAAATGTAAAGCTGCCATTTAATGAATAATTGCCAACCACAAACCACTTTAGCATCCTTCCCAGTCCAATCATGACAGATGCAATTACATAAAAGTAGAAAAAGGGAAAACATGAACACAAACAGCACAGCACTGACATTAAAGAATACATCCATAGATTGAGAGGCAGGCTGTTGCCAGGGAACTATATGTGTATTATTCGATACGCCAAATATAGCCAAGGAAAGTTAGCAAGGAAAGAAGATTGTGAATGCCTTAAAGTCCAGGGTTTAGTTTGAGGTGGTGGATGCCAACAAATGCAGGCCCTGTGATGGCTCTATGACCTGTGTGGAGAGGCCAATGATTTTAATGTCTTCCAAGACAGTGTGTGTGTTTGGTTGTGCGAGTGTGTATGTGTGTGGTTGTGCGAGTGTTTGTGAATGAGTGTTTGTGTTTTTTTGTGTGTGTGTGTGTGTGTGTCTTGTATTTCTACTGTGTGTGTGTGTCTAACTGTGAATATTAAACTATATGTGAGGAAGAAGAAATATCAGCCCACAGAGAGAAGAACGAGATTGAACTTCACTCAACTTTCTAGAGTTTTCTCTGTTAGTTAACACTATTGTTTCCCTTTACTGTGGCAATTGTGATCGAATCAATGCAATATTAGCCACTTTCAATGCAACATACCGAAACCAAATGAACTACACAGACCAGTGCAGCATAACCAAACAGAGCTGCAGTAGGCCTATATGCAAATAAACCATTGCCATAAATGGATCTGTGCCATTTACGTTGAACTGGACTATGTTAACAGCATGAGCAGTCGTGAGTAGATGAGCTTGTTTTGAGATCAAAGCAAGAGCTGCATGTAGCCACGTGCACATTTTGTTCATATCCTTGCTAGTTAGTGAGTTATTATACCAGTTATAGATAATTTGTAGTCAGCAATAGGGGAATGATTGTTTCCTACAAGAGCACAAAGATCATCTTTGAAAAGCGAGTCAGGTAAAGAGCTTTTTTTTGTCTTAAAGGGGCAGTGTTGTATTTTGAGACAGGCTTGAATAAGCTAAGTAGCCAATAGGCAGAGGGTAGCATAATTTATCTGATTCTCTGTAATAATGGTATGGGAATAATAATGCAATTTATTTTGTAGTGGATTTTTGCAACAAACAACAGAACAACATTTTCAGTCACCTCCTTGTCTGAAGGTCAAGTGGATAGACAGGTTAATGTCAAGCCTTGCATGTTTTTTCAAAAGTCTCATGGAATGTAGGCCTACATTGAACACCACAAATTGGCTGCTACTGTAGGCTAAACGATAGAACAGCTATTTCCATGTTACAATATTATGGGATGTATGTTCTCCATTGTTTTTGATGGTAGGCCAACCTGGTAGGTCTACATTATGATCAAATAGCCACAGTAGCCTATTTGGCCACTGTTAAAATGTTAACTTAAAGTGGGTACAGCCTCAGTGTTCACTTAGTAAACGCGTGCTGGAAATTGCACAGAATTCTCACAATGTTCAATTTTGCGCTCAGCAGACCTGAAATTTGCTCAGTGCCTAAACATTTTTGAGGGAATATTGTTGAGGAACCAATAAGAACCCTTTGAAGAAATGTTCCATGAGAGGAGTGAATATAAACCAATGAACCGAAAAATAGAGAAAGATGGCGATGTTGAAATTGGGAGGAGAGAGTCAGTCAGTCAGTCAGCACACATGACTCCCCTCAGGTGTGTTCCAGTACTGTCCAGGGTAGACGGTGCCAAGCCGTGTGTCGTTTTATACAGACAAAGAGCCTCCACTGCCTCCAGACCTGTGGCAGACACTCAGCTACTTCTTGGAAAGACCCACTGATTCAGGCAGCGACAGGGAAAGGGCATTACACATGGAAGAGAAGTACAAATGCACATTGTCTCTTCAGGGGGGGGAAGACACAGAGGGATGTGCGAGAGAAAAAGAGATTGAATACCTTTCTTAAATAGACTGAGAGACCAAGCTATGAGTGAACATGAGCTCCCAGGTCAAGAGTTGGCAAAGCCCTTCAAATCCTCACACACTGAAAGGATGTATGGAGGCAGCATAAAGATAACAATTGTGTGTGTGTGTGTGTGTGTGTGTGTGTGTGTGTGTGTGTGTGTGTGTGTGTGTGTGTGTGTGTGTGTGTGTGTGTGTGTGTGTGTGTGTGTGTGTGTGATCAGTGAGGGGGCTCACTCCTGCAGGTGGCTCACACGCTGTCCCTGTAACAGAAAAACAGGAAAGACAAGAAGAGAATGTGAAAAAAACAGAGAGGTTATAACTACAGTCACATCAAGTGAACAGAGACACTGCTGTGTGTAGTAGAGGGTGTACTGAGGGGGTTGGGAATGTGCGGGGGCAACATGTGACGCATTTTGAAAACAAATAAAGCTCTGCTTTCATCTTGTTAACGCAGGAGGAAGATGGAGTGTGTATTAACATGGCCCAGCAGCCAACCAGCAGTGTGAACTGGCACACTAAAGGGGTTCTAATTTCATTCCCCTCCCAGGGTTGGCATGCAGGGGCCTGCGTATATTTGAATCAATCCCTTGCTCATGGGCTGTCGACAAAGACCTTGCGAAACTAGTCCGCCTCTATAATTTCTTCCCTGGGACACTCTGCCAGCTATTTCACACCTACGCCTCCTCCGTCTATGTGTCAAACCAGGGGATTATTGTGAGCACAGCCTTCCTGAACAGTGTAGTACTGGGTTTATTGTCATCAGGAATATCTGTTCCCTATGGTAGTGTGCATGGACGCTGGTGTGATGTCTTAAATGTAATCATAAACACAACTCTATTGCTCTTTATGGACAACAGTTTTACTGGCCCCCTATATTCTCTGCCTAAAATGCAGTGATTGAATGATCATTACACCAAAGTTATGGCAATGGTCTGTGCTGGAAAATAGGAATTGAGTTAAAAATGACATTTAGTGTTTTGATTTATGAGAGACAAGGAGAGAGCTGTTTTTCAAGTCTGGTACTCCAGTGGGCAATAAAGAGGAGGGGACACATAGCAAGACCCAATCCTATTTATTTATACCAACGTGTCCTGTGGCTCTGCTCCTCTAAAGAGCCTTTCTCCCTGTTCCTCTTAAGAGGGACTTGTCTAACAAACGTGAGGCTACGAGGAGGAATGCACTGATAATGTGATAACTGCATTAAATTAAGTGGCTGGCGTCATCAGAAAAATATATTTATTTCCCATAAATGAAAAAGGGGGCTTTCAAGAAATGCGAATGACATGTGGGTTAGGATGAATGTACAGCTCCCAGAGCCAGAGGTCAGGTTGGTGGGAGGTAGCACATGGAAAACTATACAGTGTAATGCGGTTGTATAAACAAGGAAGTTGAAAGCTGACAATGGCTTGCACTTGGAGAATGAACCATACATACTATCCATATATCCTGAGAGCCTCACTTCAATGGCTCCTCCACTGGTTGTTGTTCTATTTTTGATCACAGTGCTTTCGAGCGCCTAGGCTTTCACTACGCTGCCCGCTGCGTATGTAGCTAACTGCTTGGTCACTTATAGTCCATATCAATGAATAGCAACAGTCAGCAACAAACCCTACACACTTAGAAAAAAGGTGCTATCTAGAATCTTAAAGGGTTCTTCGGCTGTCCTTATAGGAGAACCCTTTGAAGAACCCTTTTTGGTTGCAGGTAGAACCATTTTGAGTTCCATGTAGAACTCTTTCTACAGGAGATTCTACATGGAACAAAAACGGGTTCTCCTATGGGGACAGCCGAAGAACCCTTTTAGAACCCTTTTTTTCTAAGAGTGTAGTCAGCTCTTATCACTGTCATGTAATCGGCCTGAGGCACCTTACGTTTATATTAAGTGAGAAAACACACACATACAAACCTGGTAGGCTATCAGTAAAGCAAAAGAAGATCCAAGTTAATGGCTGGTGTCGAGCCACTGCTGTTCTAAAGCCCTCTGTGTGTGTGGTGTAACGGTAGCGCTGCACATGCTACGCTACTCCATCCTGTCAAGTGTCAACCTCTCAGAATCCCATGTTTGATGCATTAGGAATAAAGAAGATATGCATAACACACCTTTACTCAACACACACTCCACATGTACAATACTGGAGCCATTTCCTCAATCAGTGTACAGTAGTCCCACTATTCATAAACGCAAAAGCACATTCATTTCAATCCATTTGCCTTGACATGAGGCAACTGTTGTGTCTTTAAAGCAGCCCTCTACCTTGGCGGCCTGTGGTGTGTAGCATTCAATGATCAATCGGATGCTGTTAGGTGAAAAGAGAGATGAGCGGAAGGTGTCTTAATCCTTCCTACTTAAGTAGAAAAGCAATCTCTGACCCAGGAATCTGTGTTTGACAAAGCACTCTCAGAAGCAACGAGGAAGCTGGATTCTATGCGATGCCAATATCACTCCATACGGAATGTTCACAGTGTTGTGGGCTGAAAGCTTCAGGTGTCACATAAGAAGTGGGAGTGCCTGTGTGTATGAGTAACGGCTGTGAGAAACTGCATATATCAATTAGATCTGAACCTGCCACTCTTCCATAATTCATGATCTCCCATTGGCTATTGAACGTCTATGAGGATGAGAACAACCAACTTGATCTCGATCCAACACAAACATACTTTTTTTTCTTCTCAGTGTTGGTTCCCCGTGGGAATCGAACCCACAACCCTGGCGTTGCAAGAGCCATGCTTTACCTTGTCATCTCCATGGTGTCCTTAGTGAGATAGACGATCCAGTAGACCAGGTTGAAGGCCCCGAACGACAGAGGGAAGAGGATGCGCGAGTACTTGTCTATGATGCTGGTGCCCGTCAGTAAGTTGTTGGACGGCACGGCTGAGCCTTGCTGGAGGAAGGCCTGGGCATTCACTGGAGGGTTAGGGAACACCTCCGCTGGCCTCTCAAAGTGAGGCGTGGAGTTTAACCTCTTCTTCAGCATACTGCTGGCATCCTGTATAGTACACCAAAACAAAGATCGGTGGAGGGGGTGAGTGAGAGAATCTATAGTAAATCTATGACCAGAACGTCAGTAAGTCATTGGCAATTAAGATGAATAAAATAGGAAATCAGTTGTGTTTAATTTTGATAAAACACAGTTGTAATTGAATCCATTTCCCATAACAACACAGAGTCGTATGTTATATGCACAAAAATCATAAAAGATAGAGTCATTGATTAATTCATCAATAGAACATTATACATTGAGTGTACAAAACATTAGGAACACCTGCTCTTTCCATGACAGACTGACCAGGTTAATCCAGGTGAAAGCTATGATCCCTTATTGATGTGACTTGTTAAATCCACCTCAATCAGTTTAGATGAAGGGGAGGCGACAGGTTAAAGAAGGATTTTTAAGCTTTCAGACAATTGAAACATGGATTGTGTGTGTGCAATTCAGAGAGTGAAAGACAAAATATTTAAGTGCCTTTGAATGAGGTATCGCAGTTGGTGCCAGGCTCACCGGTTTGTGTCAAGAACTGCAACGCTGCTGGGTTTTTCACGTTCAACAGTTTCACGTGTGTATCAAGAATGGTCCACCACCCAAAGGACATCCATCCAACTTGACACAACTGTGGGAAGCATTGGAGTCAAAATGGGCCAGCATCCCGGTGGAATGTTTTTTATGCCTTGTAGAGTCCATGCCCCGACTAATTGAGGCTGTTCTGAGGGCAATGGGGGGTGCAACTCAATATTAGGAAGGTGTTCTTAATGCTTTGTACACTCAGTGTATATAAGATGCATGGCAAGTTAAGTTCAGCAGAGTGTATGGAGCAGGAACTGAGGCAGGGTTGGAAAGGGTGGAGTGGGAAGCAGGGACTGGGGAAGGATTGGGAGGGATGGTGTGGGTAGCAGGGACATAGGGAGGGTTGGTAGGGGTGGTGTGGGTAGCAGGGACATAGGGAGGGTTGGTAGGGGTGGTGTGGGTAACAGGGACAGAGGGAGGGTTGGTAGGGGTGGTGTGGGTAGCAGGGACAAAGGGATGGTTGGTAGGGGTGGTGTGGGTAGCAGGGACAAAGGGAGGGGTGGTAGGGGTGGTGTGGATAGCTGGGACAAAGGGAGGGTTGGTAGGGGTGGTGTGGGTAGCTGGGACAAAGGGAGGGTTGGTAGGGGTGGTGTGGGTAGCTGGGACAAAGGGAGGGTTGGTAGGGGTGGTGTGGGTAGCAGGGACAAAGGGAGGGTTGGTAGGGATAGTGTGGGTAGCAGGGACAAAGGGATGGTTGGTAGGGGTGGTGTGGGTAGCAGGGACAAAGGGAGGGGTGGTAGGGGTGGTGTGGGTAGCAGGGACAAGGGAGGGTTGGTAGGGATGGTGTGGGTAGCAGGGACAAAGGGATGGTTGGTAGGGATGGTGTGGGTAGCAGGGACAAAGGGATGGTTGGTAGGGGTGGTGTGGGTAGCAGGGACAAAGGGAGGGGTGGTAGGGGTGGTGTGGGTAACAGGGACAAAGGGATGGTTGGTAGGGGTGGTGTGGGTAGCAGGGACAAATGGATGGTTGGTAGGGGGGGGTGTGGGTAGCAGGGACAAAGGGATGGTTGGTAGGGGGGGTGTGGGTAGCAGGGACAAAGGGATGGTTGGTAGGGGTGGTGTGGGTAGCAGGGACAAATGGATGGTTGGTAGGGGTGGTGTGGGTAGCAGGGACAAATGGATGGTTGGTAGGGGGGGTGTGGGTAGCAGGGACAAAGGGAGGGTTGGTAGGGGGGGTGTGGGTAGCAGGGACAAAGGGAGGGTTGGTAGGGGTGGTGTGGGTAGCAGGGACAAAGGGATGGTTGGTAGGGGTGGTGTGGGTAGCAGGGACAAATGGATGGTTGGTAGGGGTGGTGTGGGTAGCAGGGACAAAGGGATGGTTAGTAGGGGGGGTGTGGGTAGCAGGGACACAGGGAGGGTTGGTAGGGGTGGTGTGGGTAACAGGGACAGAGGGAGGGTTGGTAGGGGTGGAGTGGGTAGCAGGGACACAGGGAGGGTTGGTAGGGGTGGTGTGGGTAACAGGGACAGAGGGAGGGTTGGTAGGGGTGGAGTGGGTAGCAGGGACATAGGGAGGGTTGGTAGGGGTGGTGTGGGTAACAGGGACAGAGGGAGGGTTGGTAGGGGTGGTGTGGGTAACAGGGACAGAGGGAGGGTTGGTAGGGGTGGTGTGGGTAACAGGGACATAGGGAGGGTTGGTTGGGGTGGAGTGGGTAACAGGGACAGAGGGAGGGTTGGTAGGGGTGGTGTGGGTAACAGGGACAGAGGGAGGGTTGGTTGGGGTGGAGTGGGTAACAGGGACAGAGGGAGGGTTGGTTGGGGTGGAGTGGGTAACAGGGACAGAGGGAGGGTTGGTTGGGGTGGAGTGGGTAACAGGGACAGAGGGAGGGTTGGTAGGGGTGGTGTCGGTAACAGGGACAGAGGGAGGGTTGGTTGGGGTGGAGTGGGTAACAGGGACAGAGGGAGGGTTGGTTGGGGTGGAGTGGGTAACAGGGACAGAGGGAGGGTTGGTAGGGGTGGTGTCGGTAACAGGGACAGAGGGAGGGTTGGTAGGGGTGGTGTGGGTAACAGGGACAAAGGGAGGGGTGGTAGGGGTGGTGTAGGTAACAGGGACAGAGGGAGGGTTGGTAGGGGTGGTGTGGGTAGCAGGGACAAAGGGATGGTTGGTAGGGGTGGTTGGTAGGGGTGGTGTGGGTAACAGGGACAGAGGGAGGGTTGGTAGGGGTGGTGTGGGTAACAGGGACAGAGGGAGGGTTGGTAGGGGTGGAGTGGAGTGGGTAACAGGGACAGAGGGAGGGTTGGTAGGGGTGGTGTGGGTAGCAGGGACAAAGGGATGGTTGGTAGGGGTGGTTGGTAGGGGTGGTGTGGGTAACAGGGACAGAGGGAGGGTTGGTAGGGGTGGTGTGGGTAGCAGGGACATAGTGAGGGTTGGTAGGGGTGGAGTGGGTAACAGGGACAGAGGGAGGGTTGGTGTGGGTAACAGGGACAGAGGGAGGGTTGGTAGGGGTGGAATGGGTAACAGGGACATAGGGAGGGTTGGTAGGGGTGGTGTGGGTAACAGGGACAGAGGGAGGGTTGGTAGGGGTGGTTGGTAGGGGTGGAGTGGGTAACAGGGACAGAGGGAGGGTTGGTAGGGGTGGTGTGGGTAACAGGGACAGAGGGAGGGTTGGTAGGGGTGGAGTGGGTAACAGGGACAGAGGGAGGGTTGGTGTGGGTAACAGGGACAGAGGGAGGGTTGGTAGGGGTGGAATGGGTAGCAGGGACAGAGGGAGGGTTGGTAGGGGTGGTGTGGGTAACAGGGACAGAGGGAGGGTTGGTAGGGGTGGTTGGTAGGGGTGGTGTGGGTAACAGGGACAGAGGGAGGGTTGGTAGGGGTGGAGTGGGTAGCAGGGACAGAGGGAGGGTTGGTAGGGGTGGTGTGGGTAACAGGGACAGAGGGAGGGTTTTGAGGGATGGTGTGGGTAACAGGGACAGAGGGAGGGTTGGTAGGGGTGGTGTGGGTAACAGGGACAGAGGGAGGGTTGGTAGGGGTGGAGTGGGTAACAGGGACAGAGGGAGGGTTGGGAGGGATGGTGTGGGTAACAGGGACAGAGGGAGGGTTGGTAGGGATGGTGTGGGTAACAGGGACATAGGGAGGGTTGGTAGGGGTGGTGTGGGTAACAGGGACAGAGGGAGGGTTGGTAGGGGTGGTGTGGGTAACAGGGACAGAGGGAGGGTTGGTAGGGGTGGTGTGGGTAACAGGGACAGAGGGAGGGTTGGGAGGGATGGTGTGGGTAGCAGGGACAGAGGGATGGTTGGTAGGGGTGGTGTGGGTAACAGGGACAGAGGGAGGGTTGGTAGGGGTGGAGTGGGTGGAGTGGGTAACAGGGACAGAGGGAGGGTTGGGAGGGATGGTGTGGGTAACAGGGACAGAGGGAGGGTTGGTAGGGGTGGTGTGGGTAACAGGGACAGAGGGAGGGTTGGTAGGGGTGGAGTGGGTAACAGGGACAGAGGGAGGGTTGGGAGGGATGGTGTGGGTAACAGGGACAGAGGGAGGGTTGGTAGGGGTGGTGTGGGTAACAGGGACATAGGGAGGGTTGGTAGGGGTGGTGTGGGTAACAGGGACAGAGGGAGGGTTGGGAGGGATGGTGTGGGTAACAGGGACAGAGGGAGGGTTGGTAGGGGTGGTGTGGGTAACAGGGACATAGGGAGGGTTGGTAGGGGTGGAGTGGGTAACAGGGACAGAGGGAGGGTTGGTAGGGGTGGTGTGGGGTGGAGCGGGGGCCATAATTTCACTGGCTTCCATCACAGACCAGGTTGGAGCTGAAAATGTCAGCTGCTGAATGCTGTGCGCGTCTGACGGAGGTGAGAAATCACGCAGGGAGCATGTGGCTTTAATACTGCAGCTATTTCTGAAACGACAGCAGGCTCAAATTCTCTGCTGGCTCTCAGAATCAGAGCAGATTCTTATGCAGTGCGTATTACATTGTTTTGCATGCTGCCATAATATATCTAGAGATCATAAAATGTCAATACCGGTGCCATTGTTTTGTTTTGGTGAGATTGAACATGCAGGATTAATGGTGTGACATTGTTATAATACACAGGTTATCCTATCAATGTGGCTTGTGTCCTCTCTTTAATCCAATTTGAACAATGGAATTTTAGCATGTTGACATCAGTGTATAATATAAACATTAAGCAAGGAAGAGCTGATAGACTCAATTAACATTTTATCCAGTCAGCAACCAGACAACCACTAAACAATATTTTATACAGTCAACAACCAGTCAACAACCAGTCAACAACATCTTATCCAGTCAACAACCAGTCAACTAGTCATAGCCAGTCAACTACTGCTTTTCCAGTCAACAACCAGTCAACAACCAGTCAACAACATCTTATCCAGTCAACAACCAGTCAACAACATCTTATCTAGTCAACAACATCTTATCCAGTCATCAACCAGTCAACTAGTCAAATCCAGTCAACTACTGCTTTTCCAGTCAACAACCAGTCAACAACATCTTATCCAGTCATCAACCAGTCAACTAGTCAAATCCAGTCAACTACTGCTTTTCCAGTCAACAACCAGTCAACAACATCTTATCCAGTCATCAACCAGTCAACTAGTCATAACCAGTCAACTACTGCTTTTCCAGTCAACAACCAGTTAACAACATCTTATCCAGTCAACAACCAGTCAACAACATCTTATCCAGTCATCAACCAGTCAACCAGTCATAACCAGTCAACTACTGCTTTTCCAGTCAATTACCTGTCATAACCAGTCAACAACATCTTATCCAGTCAACAACCAGTCAACCAGTCATAACGAGTCAACAACATATTATCCAGGTCATTAAGATTTGTCTGCATTTTAAATAGATAGTAATTCAAAATGGTGCAGATGGAGAGATAGAACTCCTCTCAATTGGACTATTTAGCTCATATATTTGGTGCAGCCACCTAATAATAGTCTCTTTCCCACAGAAGCACAAAGCATTGGGCTTGCCTGTCCCCTCTAGGCTTCTTGTGAGCCTGTAATGATCTGCCTGGATATTCCCTTAATCTATTCCTTTCACATAATCTGTGCTCACGAAGCCACTGGCTGTCTCTTCTCGCCAAATCTTCTTGTTGTCACAGACTAGGAGTGGGGGGTGAGAGGGACACAGAGATGGGAGGAAAGGGAAGGGGGGAGGAGTGTAAAACGAGGAGAGAGGGAGGAGGTGGATTACCGAAAAGGACTCTCCGTCGGTCCTCCCGGCCTCTGCTGCCTCCTGGGCTGCCTTAATGGAGGCCGCCTTGCGGAGCTCCCGGTTGGCCTGCAGCGTGGAGAAGTAGTTGACTGCGGCAAACTCAATGAGGGCTGAGAAGACGAAGGCGAAACACACAGCGATGAACCAGTCCATGGCCGTGGCGTAAGAGACTTTGGGCAAAGAGTGGCGGGCGCTGATGCTGAGTGTGGTCATGGTTAGCACTGTGGTAATGCCTGGCATACACAGGGCACATAGAGAAACGTTAGACAGAGATACTGGACATGGCAGCCATTTTGTTGTCTGCATCCCAGAGCCCCAGGGTTGACTGGCTGGGTTTCCAGGGTACCAGCCCATCATCCTGTTGAGTGGTGATTTTCAGGGCATGGAGTGAAGTGAAGTGGAGGGGGTTGGAGGGTCAACCATCCAATGGTTTGCGTTAGAGCTGTTGTGCGGGCAGTGTAATGTGAACACACGAGCTTACATGCAAAGGAATAGTTTAAGGGGAATAGTTAAGGGTCTATTCAAGCAAGTCATCTGGCCTGAAAATTGTTATTTCTATGAACCCAATAGTTTAAACCTTATCATACATTTTCAGAGAATTAAATTATTTCTGTTGTAATTCTCATGACTGAGATCTAACATTACTGAACATTGAGCAACATTTATGTCTTTAGTTCATAGGATTAGACTGTCTCGTTAATATGTAACTGAGGATACTGTAACAACTTAATCAATACCAACCTACAAAATGAAGATTAGTATTGCATTACACAAAATCCTCAGAGCCCATTGATCATTTAGATGGTAATTGATGCCATACTTCGCCAGAAGGTGAATTTCTGGGCATGATGTTTAATCTCTAGCCTTCGGCAACAAGTTCACACGTCTAGACATGCACTACTCAACCAATAAACTTGCTCTTCCATTCAGAAATTAATTTGTGTCCAAGTTCAATGCTAAGCACTTTGTATCACTCACTGTCCTTTTAAGATCACTTTATTTGTACACCAGGTCCAACCGAAATGTGACTACTGTGGAACAGTTGTTGAGGACGGTTAAGTACCTTGCTCAAGGGCACGACAGCAGGAAATGGCATCTAGAATTCTATACCAGCAACCCTCCTGTTGCCAGCTCATTTCTTGACAGATGTTTTCTGTCAGACCCGGGTTTGAACTGGCAACCCTCTGGTTACTGGCTTGCCTCTCTAACCGCTAGGATACCTTCTGCCCCCACCTTTGGATGGAGGGTCACCATTGTTTATATACCAAGTTGATGGCCAGTGAAATGGCCAGTGAAATGGCCAGTGAAATGTTAAAAAGTCCAAATCAATAGTTCACCCATATTTGAAGTCTATTCACTTTATCAACAGTGAATCATACAGTGTAATGGAAGTAGCACAGTGTCCACCCAAAATAATCTATTGATCCTGAGAGGCAGCAACCAAAAGGCTTATTTTACTCTCTCACAGCTTAGCCTTAGCATCATTGCGTGCAAACACAAGAGCGGTACAGATGTAGGACCTTAATTTGAGCCAGGTTGCTACAGCAGGAAAATAATCCTGCCACAACAGGAAATGTGAATTATTATGTGGATTATAATTAAATGGACATTTTTATTGGGATTGACACATTTTTCGTGAGGGAAAATCAAGTCAGAGATTTCTAATCCAACTTCAGAAGCCTTTTTAAACCTCAAATACACGACAAATGTTACATTTCCTGCATTGCAGAAAAGTTATCTTTTAACAGCGTGAGCAAATTAAGATCCAACAT
This sequence comes from Salvelinus alpinus, assembly GCF_045679555.1. Classification (NCBI taxonomy): domain Eukaryota; kingdom Metazoa; phylum Chordata; class Actinopteri; order Salmoniformes; family Salmonidae; genus Salvelinus; species Salvelinus alpinus. The sequence goes on along the minus strand of NC_092098.1, from coordinate 44,893,697 downwards.
CTGAAGGGCCTGTGGTAATGAAGTATGTTCCTAACAAGCTTTCCTAAAACAACTAAAAGTCAGGTCACTTAGGCATGCTATTTGGAAACATCCTAGCATTTGTCTGGATTTGTGCATGCAACTATGCTAATACTAAGCTTTAGCTGAGGAAACTAAGCCATGGTTTTGGTTGCTGACTCTCAAGATCAATAGATTATTTGCTAGTTATCCATCTAAATGAGGTCAACTTTTCTTTTGGGTCAACTTTTACTGTTCCTGTTACATCTTGGACACAAATCCATTTGAATTTCTGACTTCCTTAAAAGCCAAGGAAGGTTAGAGGAGGAGATTAAGTTTGTCATACCATCCACCGTGTTTACTGGTCATGGGATGGCCTGTTTTTAGTGATGATGATGATGATGATGGTTTCAGAGCAGCACAACTTGCATGGGTTAGAGTTAGACACATGGTGATCAATGGGATATGGGTTGGAATGAGTTGCCCGGGTAGTGTAGTTTCCTCTCAGGGAGACAATAACGGCTGGGCGGCGAGCGGGCCTGGAATGAGCAGGAGCGGCCAGTAATGATAATGATGAGGAGGGACACAGATGAAATTGACAAAGGCTTACACGGAACAAGTTTACAGGGAAATAGAGCAATAGAAGTCCCAATCCTGGATAATGAAGAGAGTACGTAGAAAAGCTGTCCTGTTCACTGATTATATGAAGCAATTTAGTGTGCTATACAGCTGATATAATGTACATTTCTGAAATACTTTCTACTGGTATAAGGCTCATTGGACTGCCAAGTGACTTCACAGACAGGAATCTCCAGACGTACAAGATTTCACAATTCCACGACCATCTCATCATAACACAGGGAAGAGACTGCAAATACTATTAGACTAGCAAAAGTTTTCATAAACTACTGCACCTGTACAGTATATTTATATAAATCGATAGCAAACCTCAATCTGTACAACCTTTTCCAGAATGGAGATGCTTATTTCAAGTGGATCACTGCAAGTTAAGTTTCGAGGGAGTACAAATGAATTGCCATTGATTGAGAGTGTTAAGTAATACTATGGTCAGGTTCATCTGAGGCAGGGCTACTACAGAAATTGATTGGCTGCATAACAACAACAATAACAACAATAACAACAACAGCAACAACAGGCAATGTAGTTGAGCCTGAATCTGTTACAGTTAGTGTGACAACAGTTATCTAAGCAATGAATAACATTGTGGAGATTCAAAATGCAAACAGACCCATGGATACAAGGTGTGTTACATACAACCACGGTAATACATCTCTCACATGTATTCAAAGTACGTTTTAATCTCTGGGCTCACACTAAAGACCCTTACAAGACATGATTAATTTACAAAAGGGACATGCTCTATTATGGTCCATTAACAAGGTACAGAATTAATTTCACTGAGATCGTTTTCATCAAGCTTAAACAGTTGGAAAGAAAAGGGTAATTGACCACTGGCCTGCTATGCTCTTGTCAATTTGATATTTACACAGTTCATTTGCACAGGGGAACATGTAGATCATTTAAGTGGATGTAATAATGTTTCAATGCATTTAAGTGCTGCTTCAGCTCTGAAAGACAGTTACCAACTCTCCATAAAGCTAGATACAGTCCCAACTCTCCATAAAGCTAGATACAGTACCAACTCTCCATAAAGCTAGCTACAGTCCCAACTGTCCATAAAGCTAGATACAGTCCCAACTGTCCATAAAGCTAGCTACAGTACCAACTGTCCATAAATCTAGATACAGTCCCAACTGCCCATAAAGCTAGCTACAGTACCAACTGTCCATAAAGCTAGCTACAGTACCAACTGTCCATAAAGCTAGATACAGTCCCAACTCTCCATAAAGCTAGATACAGTCCCAACTGTCCATAAAGCTAGATACAGTCCCAACTGTCCATAAAGCTAGATACAGTACCAACTGTCCATAAAGCTAGATACAGTCCCAACTCTCCATAAAGCTAGATACAGTTCCAACTCCCCATAAAGCTAGCTACAGTACCAACTCTCCATAAAGCTAGATACAGTACCAACTCTCCATAAAGCTAGATACAGTCCCAACTGTCCATAAAGCTAGATACAGTCCCAACTGTCCATAAAGCTAGATACAGTACCAACTGTCCATAAAGCTAGCTACAGTATCAACTCTCCATAAAGCTAGATACAGTCCCAACTCTCCATAAAGCTAGATACAGTCCCAACTCTCCATAAAGCTAGCTACAGTACCAACTCTCCATAAAGCTAGCTACAGTCCCAACTCTCCATAAAGCTAGCTACAGTCCCAACTCTCCATAAAGCTAGCTACAGTCCCAACTCTCCATAAAGCTAGATACAGTCCCAACTCTCCATAAAGCTAGATACAGTACCAACTCTCCATAAAGCTAGCTACAGTACCAACTCTCCATAAAGCTAGATACAGTACCAACTCTCCATAAAGCTAGATACAGTACCAACTCTCCATAAAGCTAGCTACAGTCCCAACTCTCCATAAAGCTAGCTACAGTACCAACGCTCCATAAAGCTAGCTACAGTACCAACGCTCCATAAAGCTAGCTACAGTACCAACTCTCCATAAAGCTAGATACAGTCCCAACTCTCCATAAAGCTAGCTACAGTACCAACTCTCCATAAAGCTAGCTACAGTACCAACTCTCCATAAAGCTAGCTACAGTACCAACTCTCCATAAAGCTAGCTACAGTCCCAACTCTCCATAAAGCTAGCTACAGTACCAACTCTCCATAAAGCTAGCTACAGTACCAACTCTCCATAAAGCTAGATACAGTCCCAACTCTCCATAAAGCTAGCTACAGTACCAACTCTCCATAAAGCTAGCTACAGTACCAACTCTCCATAAAGCTAGATACAGTCCCAACTCTCCATAAAACCCCCACAATTGCCAACAATTGTCAAACTCAAGCACTAAATGATCACACACTGGGAAAGAAGGGTATGGGAGAAATCGTGTCAGGAAAAAAAGCAGAGGAGGCGAGAGAAAGAGAGAGAGAGGGAGGAGGATGAGGAGGAGGAGGAAATGAAGGATAAAGACAGGAGAAAGAAATGAAGAGCTTGAGGCATCCGTGTGCTTTTAAAGGCAAAAAGCAAGGTACAAATTAGGCCCACTCAATTAAGTCTGTGAGACTTCAGCTCTGGAGACTTTCAGCTCTTAGAAAGCCAGCTTGCGAAGCTGCACACAACAACAATGCCTAATGTGCTTTAACCCTGATGGAGTGCTTCGACATAGCTCTCTGTCTCTCTCTTTCTCCGTCTGCACACGTCAGTGCATTACCACAACTTATTTAGCTACAGGCTTCTCGCTGTGCCCCATATTACTGTTGTTCTGTGGTTGTGTCACCAGCAAAGCATTAAAATACATTGTATTTACAGAAGCAATTTACAATCTCTTAATCATAGAATTTCTTAAGGCCCCCAAAAAATAAAGTGTAAACTGTGAAGATAAAGCCTGTCATTCATGGGTTTGGGGAAAATCCAATATGTTGAATGCAACAGCCTCATAAAGGACACACCATGCTCACACTAAAAACACTCCAATATCTCCACAGCGTTTTACTCCCGCTACCATGCCAAATGAAAGCAGCAGGATGTGGGAGGTTAATGACTTTCTGCATATGTGCATCTCACATTGGGCCCAACTTGAACGCGTACTAATGATTGGTATCTTTTTCCTCAGTGTGGGCTTGTCAAAATGCTGACAAGCTTCCAAACAGAGCCATAATCTACAAAGGCCAGCAGCCGCTACTACTGCACACAAAAATGTAGCTGAGGAAATTTAAATTGAAAATCAAAAGGATGGCAAATGAAACTTAAGAGCGCTCTGCTCCTGAGGCTAGAGGCTGAAGCAAGTGTAGCATGATGTAATGGGAACAACCAGAACCTGCAACTCCTCAGAACAAGTTCAAGTAAACAACATCCCCCCGCTCTCTGCCCGGTTTGACCGATTTCAGAAAAGGAGTTTAATTCAGATCCAATTGGGAGGGAATAGAGATAAGAGGTAGAAGACAAGAGATACCATGTGACTGTGCTACCTATGTTCTCTAGTACCACTCTACATAATGCAAACCATTACCATGTCCGGCCAAGAAAACACATTCTAATACTGAAGTACAACATCTTCACCAAATGTACATAAATGGATACAGAATAGATCATGTTATGAGTGATGAAACTGTGTTATCCAAGGTTAGTTTTTAGTTATTTTAAAGAGGCTCTATTGTTGAAAAAAAACAGTTGTTTGTGAACTAACACTTGCACGTGCCCCCCCCCCCCCCCCCCCCTGATAGATACTCTATTGAGGAACAATGAACATACTATGATAGTGCTATGTGGTTATCCAACCTAGCTAAATGACTAAAATGTACAATGTAAATGTAAATATCACTTTAAGGGAACTCCAACTTATATTGGGACTTGTAGGGGTTACTTTGTAACGTAAGCATGGTGGATAAGACAATGAAGTGATGGTGGAGATCAGGAGGAGGCCTACCGAACACAGTTCGTGCAGGAACCGATTCCTTATTGATCCAAAAAGAGACCTGAGCCAGGATCACGGTCATGATACAGGGGATGTATGTCTGAATCAAGAAGAAGCCCATCTTCCTTTGTAGGTGGAAGTGAACAGTCATGACTACATATTCACCTGTCAGAAAACAAATGGAATACTGTCTGTGGGCACAGAGAGTTTCGAACAGACACGTTGGTAAATCAGCATTTCACAGAGCACAAAACTGATTTGTGCTACAGAAAACAGATGAGACAGTGAACTTCTCAGGGAGACCTCATACATGCAGTACATGCATACTCTAGCACATGTCAAATGCTGCAGTTTGAATGTGTACCAAACAAGCATAGATTCAAATTAAAATTTCATTTAGAAATAAAAAAATGACTTGGATTGAAATCTTCATTCAAAGCCATTTGCATACGGTATGCTTATTTCTTTAAGCATTACTAAAGCGTTAAGTGAATTAATATTTTCTTACCAGTGTTGGATTTTAACCTCTCACTGGACACTGTCTGTCCTATTAGATCGTACTGTAGCAAGCTGGAGGACTCTTCTGGTACTTCCACAGAGAACAGTGGTCCTTTTTTCCATGTGTACACAATTTCACTCATGGGGTAGGCATCTGGACAGCAAAAATAAAGATAATGAAGTCATTCTGTAATCACCAGATAGCCTGGTGGAACCATCTGTCTGACTGAGGTCAATGAAAGACAACTTACAGCTACCAAACTTGAGAGGACAGGCATGGCCGTCCATGGGGAAGTTCATCAGTCTCATGGGACACTCTGCATTTATAGTCAATCTGCAATGGAATGGCAAAGATAATTTTTCACACCTTATGTTTTATTTGATTTAACTAGGCAAGTCAGTTAAGAACAAATTATTATTTTCAATGACAGCCTAGGAACACTGCCTTATTCAGGGGTAGAACAACAGATTTGTACCTTGTCAGCTCAGGGATTTGAACTTGCAACCTTTCAGTTACTAGCCCAACACTCTAACCACTAGGCTACCCTGCCGCCCCAGTAGTAATGGTCACCTGTGATCATCTACAACTGATCACGTACCAGGCCATACCGTCTTTTGAAAACAAAGCAATACTGATAGAGATATGCCTGGGTAAGTTGACGCCTGGGTAAGTTGTATCGCACAAATAACTTAACCAGGGCTCTCCAACCCTGTTCCTGGAGAGCTACCGTCCTGTATGTTTCGCTCTAACACCAGTTGTAACTAACCTGATTCAGTTTATCAACCAGCTAATTATTAGAATCAGGTGCACTAGATTAGGTTTGGAGTGAAAAGCTACAGGACGGTAGCTCTCCAGGAACTTGGTTGGAGAATGCCGGGCGCTAAACCATCGCCATGACTGTGTTTGTATGTTACTCAGATAGATGTCCGGTAGAACACAGACTACTGTCCTACACAGGTCTGTTTTGGACCTGGATGGCTGTGACTCAGTAGTACCTCATGGTGTAGAGGATAGTTCCGTTCTGCATGATGCGGAACAGCTTGTTGGGAGTGGTCATGTTGTGAGAGATGGACCTCTTGCCATTCCGGAAGAATGTGTCTGGTGTCCAGATCTTGCTGACCATGAGGTTGTTGAGACGCAGAATCTCGATGGGGCCCTCGAATTTCAACCTCTCATCAATCCACGTTTGACGGAAAAATACATCCATAGTGTACTCCTACAACATCGCAGTTTGGAAATCAAATCAGCAATCAATTCATATGCTAACGATGACATTGCTGTACAGTACAGTACATAGCTTACAGTACGTCAGTGACCTCATTTACGTGAATGAAATATCAATAATAAGTAGGATTATGATATGAAATAGTTTAGAGTCTTCCCTACATGTTGTTTTTGATCTGTTGAAGTACTGTGTAGGTCCATATTTCTCAACTTCTCCACTAAGACAAACTGACTGTATTTCATTACAGGTTCCAAGAATTATCCACATTTTAACCCAACAGTATTGATTTACTTTGTTTTCTTGAATTTCTTGATGTGTATGCAATCCAGCTTTTAGCTGCCATATATAATGAAATAAAACTCAATGGATAATGGCTTTTTCAATCCAGGAATACTTTTAACTCAAATGGCCATCTTTACAGCTCTGGTCTTATCTATACTGCCTATGGGATGGCTACTAGTGGATCACATGGTACCAGAAGTGGGTTTTAGATGCTGTGAAATATAATATAGTGTGTAATGGAAATCAAACGCTCAGCCGGCTCGGGACCCTCACTGACAGGGATTGTCAACCAGATTAAAATCCCTAAGCTGCACTAATGACATCCTGCCCAGAATAATGAAGGCTGGTAGGAATATGACTTGAGGCTGTGGACGGACATGCTAGGACTGGGAGCACCAAGCAATTATACTGTCCTGTCTGCACTAACACAAGTATGTGTTATTGAATTATAAATAAATGCCAACAGTCTGGAGTTTTGAGTTATATAAGTGGACTGGATAAAGTAGTAATGAGGCCACATACCATCTCAACATCTGACACTGGACCAAAGCTTGTGACAAAGATGTCTGTTTTGACCTCAGTAACTGGACCTACAAAGATAAATGTTGTTTTGACATAAGACATAAATAAACACAACTCTTCACTATAAAAAAAAATGGAAGCTTGTGAGATATTGACAGGATAAAAACGATGTTATTGTTAATTATATCACTTTTCTAGTTTACAGTTACTTGACCTGTAGTTGTTGGCTATTACAAGTCAGCACAATAACATCCATTAGTAGGATTGGAATTTAGCAATGTGTGAGAAACAAATCCTGTGGTCAGTGTGTTATATTAATTGCCTGGACCCTCGGTGTCACAAATTCGACAGTTATATTAATGACACTAAAAGCAGCTTCCAACGATGGGACAGTGACCAAGAATTATGCTCTATCTGGAACATAGGCGCCTCACTACTGTGTAAAGGAAAACTTGATTAACTACGTGAGTAGACTTGAATTTCACACATTATCAAACAACCTGTTAGAAGTATTAAATATGTATTACTGTACCTCCAAATCCAGGTCGCAGTCTGTTGTCATATCCATCTAGTAATCTATCCAATACACGCGTGATGTTATCCAAATAGATATTCTCAGTTTGCGTTGATTTCACATGATTTCCCCAAACATTGCTCACACTGTAGACAAAGCGCATATTCATTATCTGGTGGCTTATTCTACTCAATACAACTTGTTACTGCATCAAAGTTGCATAGTGTACATTTATCAACATTCTAGCACTCGTAAAGTCGGGGGGAAATTAGTTCACTTGTACTCACCAGGACAGAAAAAAACAATTGAAAACGAAAGCCATGCCTCGTAAACACTCCACAGCCACAAAGCCGTGGTCAACTGTTATAATTTCCATATTCCATCATTTAAAATCATACAAAACGCTGATCACACGGCTTAGTCTGAAAACGAGAAGGCTTTTGCGCCAGTCCTGCTCGACTTCCCCAGTGCGGCTGCGCCTCATCTGACTCGCTCAGTTGAAAAACTAAAGAGTTTTAAGAGACTGAAGAAGAGCAGGCACGGAGGACATTGACAATAATCGAATAAGGCATTATGGGAGATAAGAACGAAGAAATCCACTGATAGTTTTGGCAGGGAATTAGTTTGGACCCGTTTGGAGATTTGGAAAGTATCCTCCTGGAAGAGTGCACCAGAGATGGTTTCTGGGGTGGAGAGCATTTTACAGATCATAATTCCTAATAAAGTTGAGGAGATAACAGCATCACTCCATTATTGCATGTTGTTCTTGGTCATGTCCAACTTAGCTGTTTCCATTACCTGTGACAGACAGTCTGTTTACACGTGCTGTCCTTCACATCTCCTGCACATCAGCATGTGGGTTAACAAATAGAAAATAGATAAAACAGATACACCTTGGATGGTGTATGTGATTGTGCTGTTGGTGGTGGTGGTGTTGGCAAGGCAGAAGTGGGAGGGGGTTTGCTGGCTTGCTCCAAGCTTTCACTGACCTGGAGTGACATTGTAAAAGTCCGTTCATTCTCGATTTGGCACAAATGTGACTTTTACCACAAAAGTATTGCTTGTGTTATACCACTAAGATATAATCACAGTTGTATGGACAGATATTTTCTGATGAGTACAGTAACTGTAGGTCTCATTCTAAATGAGAAATAAAGCACTATTTAATACAGCACAAAGGGAAATGTGAGAGTAAAGTGATTTGTGCAGTTAAATATTATATGCTGTTTAGTTCAGGTAAGTTCTCTGCCACAAGATCTACTCTGATTTTTGGTTAAAGCGTTTGATTGATCTTATCTTCTATGTTGTTAATCTGTACAGAACATGGCACACTATATTTTATTGTTAAACTTGACTTATCCATTAAGGGTATGACATTCCACATATGTATAATTTATCTAAAGCATGTTTTCTTTAAAAGCCTAAAAAGAGATATACAGGAGTTATGCAATGAAATCCCACTATCCTGGTCTCATTGTACTCAATATGTAACTTATATAATGTTGTTGATGCACTTTGAACGGTGTACACCCACCTCCTTCAAGACGTGGTGCAGTGTGTAATGCTGTGTCTATGTGGACGTTGGGGAAATGTGTTAAACCGCGGCAGTCAAGAGAATAGGCATGATAAGATATGTGTTTGTATGTATGACAATGATATAGTTGTTTTATTTATAGTAAGAGGCCTGGAGACTTATATTAGCTCCCTTAGCTAATGCCTTGGTTTTAGTTCTGCGGGCTAACACAGTGTTGGGGGGTGCAGGCAATCTGAGTTTGACCCCAGTCACTTACAGCAGCACACTAATCATAGTAAGAGCTAGGGCCTGAGTCCTGTATGTAGAGAGTTGGGTCAATGTGGTTTCTTCATTATGATGCATTTACATGACACTACAACATTCTATGGCAGCCATGTTAACTCCCCATTAACATTACATGGGTAACTGCCATTCTATACTATTATTTGTCATTGTTTATAAATTTATTACAATGTATATTGTATACATTGTTGCTTTGGCAATATTGACACAATGTTTTTCATGCCAATAAAGCAGCTTGAATTTGAATTTGAATTTGAACATTTAAACAATGCTATGTAACTGAATGTCTAGAATCAAAGCAATATTCACAATTCCAAAAATAAGCCTAATTCTCTAAATATATGACATGGGTCACATGGTCAGCTAAATCTCCTGGCCCTGATAATACTAGAAGCAGCACTGATAGTGGTAGAGGCCATAGTGACAGTAACATAAACAAGGGCAGCGGTTGAATCAACATTATATTAAACATTACTGCATAATATGATTCACTTAGCATTAATGGAAGCCATTCTCTGAGCCAAGGTGCCTCTTAGGAAGGGAGCTTGTTTCAGATTTCATTGGTGTGAATCTGCTTGGCATGCTATGTAATGCCACCATTGAAATGACACAGGCCCATAATCCACATCCATGACAATAAAGTTTAAGTACCATGAAATGGGCACAGCATTATTAATTAAGGAGCGTGGGGACCATGGTCAATACATGAGAGGCTTCAACCACAGATCATTAAGGAGAGTGAGGACCATGGTCAATACAGCAGAGCTTTCAACCACAGATCATTAAGGAGAGTGAGGACCATGGTCAATACAGCAAAGCTTTCAACCACAGATCATTAAGGGGAGTGAGGACCATGGTCAATACATGAGAGGCTTCAACCACAGATCATTAAGGAGAGTGAGGACCATGGTCAATACAGCAGAGCTTTCAACCACAGATCATTAAGGAGAGTGAGGACCATGGTCAATACAGCAAAGCTTTCAACCACAGATCATTAAGGGGAGTGAGGACCATGGTCAATACATCAGAGGCTTCAACCACAGATCATTAAGGAGAGTGAGGACCATGGTCAATACAGCAGAGGCTTCAACCACAGATCATTAAGGAGAGTGAGGACCATGGTCAATACAGCAGAGGCTTCAACCACAGATCATTAAAGAGAGTGAGGACCATGGCCATCGTATCTCTGCTGGCACACAAACACGCATGCACGCACACACACACACATACACACACATGATGAGTCGGTTCCTCTCCTTGTTCGGGCGGCTTTTGGCGGTCAACGTCACCGGTCTTCTAGCCATCGCCGATCCACTTTTCATCTTCCATTTGTTTTGTCTTGTTTTCCTGCACACCTGGTTTACATCTCATCATCATTACTATGTGTATTTAGCCCTCTGTTCCCTCCATGTCTGTGTGGGGTATTGTTTATTTGTCAAGGTTGGCACCCTTCCGGCTGGTTTACGCCGGGTTTTGTTTTATGCCCGTGCTTTGTGGCAGCCGGTACTTTGTACTAAAGGTTTTGTACTTTGTGCTGCCTCACTTGTTCCTTGGGCATTTGTTTTGTGACGCGGTTGCGTTCTGTATTATGATTGCCTTAGTAAAGTGCTTTGTCCACTCATCTCTGCTCTGCTGCGCCTGACTTCCATGCACTAGCTACACCCATCATTGACAGTCCCAGAGAGCACTGATGCAGAGATAGATATGGGGACTGGTCTTTGGAGCATTGTTTCTGCCACAAAGTGTCAAATGGTCACAGATAGTGCCACTGAAGGCTTGTTGGCCCACAAGTGTAGCCTTATTGCTAATTGTCAAGATACAACAGACAACTGGAATCTTAAGATTTGAACTCTATACATATTAATGATAATAATGGATTATATTAAGATTGAGGACTAAACAGCTCTCAAAACACTTTATATTGCACAGGTAACTTGAGGGGTAACCTCATCCTATATCAATGTTCATTTCTCCACTGTTGCCATTTTGAACCAGGATTTTAGTATTTAGTATTTATTAGAATCCCCATTAACTGCAGCCAAGGCAGCAGCAACTCTGGGGTCCAAACAGGAATTAAAACAGTCTACATCATACATAACACAACAACAGTATACATCATACAACAATACATCATACAATACAGTATTACAATATTACTGTATTATTACACATTTACAATATATAATGTACAATACTAAAATAATACAATATTACAATGTGTGTGATATCCCACAGATTCAACATTGGATAGGTGTAGGTTTTCCATTCCTCAAAAGATTTTGAAGAATAAATAACTTTGCCTTTTTGTGAACTGTGTCATAACTGAGTCATCTCCATAGATGACGAACTGACCTTGACTAAACCTACGACAACGTCTGAGTGTTGGCGCATAACTCTTCATTTTAAAGTACTTCAATCAAGCAGCTTTCTCAGTGCCTTGCTGTTTCTTGCTTCACAGAAAACTTGTTTTATAACTCCCTGACCTCTGCCAAATTTCCTGGGAAAATAGAATGTTTGAAATGTTTTGTTCAGTTGAAATAGAATGTTTGAAATGTTGTTTTGTTCAGTTGAAATACAATGTTTGAAATGTTGTTTTGTTCAGTTTAACACATTTTGTTTTGGGCATCCCCCCCCCCCCAAAATATGTATTATTTATTAACTTAAATGTTATCGTTCATAATTGTGCACTGAAATACAGTAAATTAATGTTAACTTTCTTCACCCCATAAACTTCAGCAGTGTACACTTCAGCACTGGACAGCGGCATCGCCATACCAGACCTTATTAAGGCGGTCTAAAAACTTCAGCAGTGGAAATTTCAGCACCCTGGACAGCAACAGAAGGTTGCGTAGAGTAAGTCGCTCTGGATAAGAGCGTCTGCTAAATGACTTAAATGTAAATGTAAATGTAGAGCTGTGATGGCAGTCAATGCATTTAATGTTTAATTTAATGTTTAATGCATTCAATAAAAGTTAGTAACAGCGCAGGCTAAGGAGCAGGCCCTCCTCTAAACTACAGTACCCAGTTTGTGACCCAGTGAATGTCCTCTTTTAAAGCCATCCTAATCTGGGGCATGTTGTTGTGCTTGAGTGTCAGTCTCTTTCAATCCTAATTATATCCCCTGCTTACTGCATCACCTCTTTAATTATTTACAACAACTCTGGATAAACACCAGATCCCATCATTTCACTAATTCAATTAGATAAATGTCTACTTCTCATCAACGTTTTTAAATCAATGACTTCTTAGTTCAAATGTATAACGTGTTTGAGTGTAGTAGGCTACTTAACTTCATCAGTTCTGTAGCGGTGTGTTGTATATCATATACCGCCTACAGTAGATGTGGCAATTCTGCTTTATTATCCAGTATCTATGGTAACGGTTCGCTCTACAGAAAAAGAAACTCAGTGAGTCAAAGTCAGAGAGCCTGCAGAGGTGGTGTGGGTGGCAGTGGTTGTTCTGAGGTTGGGTGGGCAGTGGTTGTTCTGAGGTTGGGTGGGCAGTGGTTGTGCTGAGGTTTGGGGGCAGTGGTTGTTCTGAGGTTGGGTGGGCAGTGGTTGTTCTGAGGTAAGCCTAGCAAGGCTCTTCTGTGAGGGGGCAGAGATTGGGACAAACAAATAAAATCCAATTTTATTGGTCACATATACGTGTTTAGCAGATGTCATTGCGAGTGTGGCGAAATGCTTGTAGTGTAGTGAAATGCTTGTAGTGTAGTGAAATGCTTGTAGAGTAGTGAAATGCTTGTAGTGTAATGAAATGCTTGTAGTGTAGTGAAATGCTTGTAGTGTAATGAAATGCTTGTAGTGTAGTGAAATGCTTGTAGAGTAGTGAAATGCTTGTAGTGTAGTGAAATGCTTGTAGTGTAATGAAATGCTTGTAGTGTAGTGAAATGCTTGTAGAGTAGTGAAATGCTTGTAGTGTAGTGAAATGCTTGTAGTGTAGTGAAATGCTTGTAGTGTAGTGAAATGCTTGTAGAGTAGTGAAATGCTTGTAGTGTAGTGAAATGCTTGTAGTGTAGTGAAATACTTGTAGTGTAGTGAAATGCTTGTAGTGTAGTGAAATGCTTGTAGTGTAGTGAAATGCTTGTAGTGTAGTGAAATGCTTGTAGAGTAGTGAAATGCTTGTAGTGTAGTGAAATGCTTGTAGAGTAGTGGAATGCTTGTAGAGTAGTGAAATGCTTGTAGTGTAGTGAAATGCTTGTAGTGTAATGAAATGCTTATAGAGTAGTGAAATGCTTGTAGTGTAGTGAAATGCTTGTAGTGTAGTGAAATGCTTGTAGTGTAATGAAATGCTTGTAGAGTAGTGAAATGCTTGTAGTGTAGTGAAATGCTTGTAGTGTAGTGAAATGCTTGTAGTGTAGTGAAATGCTTGTAGTGTAGTGAAATGCTTGTAGTGTAGTGAAATGCTTGTAGTGTAGTGAAATGCTTGTAGTGTAGTGAAATGCTTGTAGTGTAATGAAATGCTTGTAGTGTAGTGAAATGCTTGTAGTGTAATGAAATGCTTGTAGTGTAGTGAAATGCTTATAGAGTAGTGAAATGCTTGTAGTGTAGTGAAATGCTTGTAGTGTAGTGAAATGCTTATAGAGTAGTGAAATGCTTGTAGTGTAGTGAAATGCTTGTAGTGTAGTGAAATGCTTGTAGTGTAGTGAAATGCTTGTAGTGTAGTGAAATGCTTGTAGTGTAATGAAATGCTTGTAGAGTAGTGAAATGCTTGTAGTGTAGTGAAATGCTTGTAGTGTAGTGAAATGCTTGTAGTGTAATGAAATGCTTGTAGAGTAGTGAAATGCTTGTAGTGTAGTGAAATGCTTGTAGTGTAGTGAAATGCTTGTAGTGTAGTGAAATGCTTGTAGTGTAGTGAAATGCTTGTAGTGTAGTGAAATGCTTGTAGTGTAGTGAAATGCTTGTAGTGTAATGAAATGCTTGTAGAGTAGTCAAATGCTTGTAGTGTAGTGAAATGCTTGTAGTGTAGTGAAATGCTTGTAGTGTAGTGAAATGCTTGTAGTGTAATGAAATGCTTGTAGAGTAGTGAAATGCTTGTAGAGTAGTGAAATGCTTGTAGAGTAGTGAAATGCTTGTAGTGTAGTGAAATGCTTGTAGTGTAGTGAAATGCTTGTAGTGTAGTGAAATGCTTGTAGTGTAGTGAAATGCTTGTAGTGTAGTGAAATGCTTGTAGTGTAGTGAAATGCTTGTAGTGTAGTGAAATGCTTGTAGTGTAGTGAAATGCTTGTAGTGTAGTGAAATGCTTGTAGTGTAATGAAATGCTTGTAGTTTAGTGAAATGCTTGTAGTGTAATGAAATGCTTGTAGTGTAGTGAAATGCTTGTAGTGTAGTGAAATGCTTGTAGTGTAGTGAAATGCTTGTAGTGTAGTGAAATGCTTGTAGTGTAATGAAATGCTTGTAGTGTAATGAAATGCTTGTAGTGTAATGAAATGCTTGTAGTGTAGTGAAATGCTTGTAGTGTAATGAAATGCTTGTAGTGTAGTGAAATGCTTGTAGTGTAATGAAATGCTTGTAGTGTAATGAAATGCTTGTAGAGTAATGAAATGCTTGTAGTGTAATGAAATGCTTGTAGTGTAGTGAAATGCTTGTAGTGTAATGAAATGCTTGTAGTGTAGTGAAATGCTTGTAGAGTAGTGAAATGCTTGTAGTGTAATGAAATGCTTGTAGTGTAGTGAAATGCTTGTAGTGTAGTGAAATGCTTGTAGTGTAATGAAATGCTTGTAGTGTAGTGACATGCTTGTAGTGTAGTGAAATGCTTGTAGTGTAGTGAAATGCTTGTAGAGTAGTGAAATGCTTGTAGTGTAGTGAAATGCTTGTAGAGTAGTGAAATGCTTGTAGTGTAGTGAAATGCTTGTAGTGTAGTGACATGCTTGTAGTGTAGTGAAATGCTTGTAGTGTAGTGAAATGCTTGTAGTGTAGTGACATGCTTGTAGTGTAGTGAAATGCTTGTAGTGTAGTGAAATGCTTGTAGTGTAATGAAATGCTTGTAGTGTAGTGAAATGCTTGTAGAGTAGTGAAATGCTTGTAGTGTAGTGAAATGCTTGTAGTGTAATGAAATGCTTGTAGTGTAATGAAATGCTTGTAGTGTAGTGAAATGCTTGTAGTGTAGTGAAATGCTTGTAGTGTAATGAAATGCTTGTAGTGTAATGAAATGCTTGTAGTGTCTTGAAATGCTTGTAGAGTAGTGAAATGCTTGTAGTGTAGTGAAATGCTTGTAGAGTAATGAAATGCTTGTAGTGTAATGAAATGCTTGTAGTGTAATGAAATGCTTGTAGTGTAGTGAAATGCTTGTAGTGTAGTGAAATGCTTGTAGTGTAATGAAATGCTTGTAGTGTAATGAAATGCTTGTAGTGTAATGAAATGCTTGTAGTGTAGTGAAATGCTTGTAGTGTAGTGAAATGCTTGTAGTGTAATGAAATGCTTGTAGTGTAGTGAAATGCTTGTAGAGTAGTGAAATGCTTGTAGTGTAATGAAATGCTTGTAGAGTAGTGAAATGCTTGTAGTGTAGTGAAATGCTTGTAGTGTAATGAAATGCTTGTAGAGTAGTGAAATGCTTGTAGTGTAGTGAAATGCTTGTAGAGTAGTGAAATGCTTGTAGTGTAGTGAAATGCTTGTAGTGTAGTGAAATGCTTGTAGTGTAATGAAATGCTTGTAGAGTAGTGAAATGCTTGTAGTGTAGTGAAATGCTTGTAGTGTAGTGAAATGCTTGTAGTGTAGTGAAATGCTTGTAGTGTAATGAAATGCTTGTAGAGTAGTGAAATGCTTGTAGTGTAGTGAAATGCTTGTAGTGTAGTGAAATGCTTGTAGTGTAATGAAATGCTTGTAGTGTAATGAAGTGGCCAGAGGGGGGGGTGAGGAGCAGATGTTGCCTTGAGGGTCTCATGTGGGAGGTCTGCCGATGGAAGAGCTCCAGTCCCTCTGTTGGAATCTCCATCTCTGAAGCCAGGACATGAAAAGGCACTGTTTGCCAAGGTCGCTCAGATATTCCTCCCGACTGTGGCTGAAGCTGACTCTCACCCCAGATTTGGCGATGGTGTCCATTGTCGTGTAGTGTGAAGGGCGTGGTGACTTTGAGAAACAGCGGGTGGCACCTCCTCTGGTTGGTGGCAGTTAATGAAGCACGGAGGATGGCCGATGGCCTCCGTTTTTAGTGGTTATCTACACTTTCAAGGTTGAGCTCACTCCTGGCTTTGGCAGGGACACTGTTGGTAGTCTTGTCAAAGCACCCTGGTGTCTGTCACAGTGGAGGAAACCCACATGGCTGCTGAACAACATTAACAGATAAGAGGTTAAGAGAGAGGCAAAGTAATGCATTGTGAGATTGAATTAAATGTAACGATTGGTATCATAATTCCCTTTTTGGAGCAAATATGGATATCAGCTGCCTCTGATGTCAATGACTTAAGATCTGCAAATGGTTTAAAAACAACTTCAGAAGTAGCACCTTATTAATGTGTCAATACAGTACTGTGTGAAAGCATTGTCCCCTTTTCTGATTTTCTCTATTTTTGCATATTTTTGATACTGACTGTTATCAGATCTTCAACCAAAACCTAATATTAGCTAAAGGGAAGCTGAGTTTACAAATGGTATACTTTTCGGATGACAATGGTCCCATTTTGCCTGGCGAAAACCAAACACTGCATTCCATAGTAAGAACCTCATACCAACGGTCAAGCATGGGGGTGGTACTGTGATGGTTTGGGGATGCTTTGCTGTCTCAGGACTTGGACGACTTGCCTTCATAGAAGGAATCATGAGTTCTGCTCTGTATCAGAGAATTCTACAGGAGAATGTCAGGCCATGTGTCTGTGAGCTGAAGCTGAAGCGTAGCTGGGTCATGCAGCAAGACAATGATCCAAAACACACAATCAATTTGACATGAAAATTGCTAAAAAGCAACACATTTGAAGTTTTGGAATGGCCTAGTCAAAGTCCAGACCTAATCCCAATTGAGATGTTGTAGCAGGACTTGAAACGAGCAGTTCGTGCTTGAAAACCCACAATGTCACTGAGTTGCAGCAGTTCTGCATGGAAGAGTGGGCCAACATTTCTCCACAGTGACGTGAGAGACTGATCAACAACTACAGGAAGCATTTGGTTGGAGTCATTGCAGGTGACACAGCCAGTTATTGAGTGTAAGGGGGCAATTACTCTTTTACACAGGGTCATTGGGTGTTGCATAACTTTGTTTCTGAAGTAAATTAAATAAATATGTAAGTGTTGTGTTATTTGTTCACTCAGGTTCCCTTTATCTAATATTAGGTTTTGGTTGAAGATCTGATAACATTTAATATGACAAATATGTAAAAGTAGAGACAATTAGAAAGGGAGCAAAAAGTTTTTCACAGCACTGTATACTACTCTATTCAATGCATCTTTTGCCATGAGAAACAGATCTGAGAAATGTCAAGTTCATACCAAAATACAGCTGGCTTTGGAAATCAGACTTTATTCAATGAGTAAGCTATGATCAGTCCTAAGAGTACCAGATGTCCTTTTGAGTTTTTATGCTCTGATTATGTGTTTAATTGGCCAACCTCTGTGATTTCATCGCCATAAGACTCCTTTGACTAAACATCTTGTCAATAGAGAAGCATCCATTGAGTTAAGAAAACTTAATCAGCACTGTAAGCGCTGTCATAATTTCACTGCATGTTAAATACACAAAACCTTTTTAATTGTGGCGGGAAAAATGTGATTATGATTTTGATACATGACACACTGTACATACAACAGGTAGAGATACCAAACAACCAAATGATCATTCAGATGATGGGTTTTGAAAAATGATATGTCTCAAAAGATATGAGTACCATCTAGCCTCATTGTACCATCCTGGCATCCTACCACATCTCCATCTCCCTTTGGTCCCTGGCCATGTCAGACTTCCACAGGGGGTCTATACACTGATCTGTGACCAGGTGCAAACTCCCCACAAACTTTCCAAGCCAAAGAGGTTCATTAGGCTTAACAAAATATTCCAGTCTGTCCACACGTTCACTGCTATCCACTGAATCAATAATCAAGTGATGATATTGTTATGTATTACACTTTATGTACTGTGTGTGTGTGTGTGTGTGTGTGTGTGTGTGTGTGTGTGTGTGTGTGTGTGCGTGCGTGCGTGTGTGCGTGCGTGCGTGCGTGCGTGCGTGTGCTTGTGTGTGTGTGTGTGTGTGTGTGTGTGTGTGTGTGTGTGTGTGTGTGTGTGTGTGTGTGTGTGTGTGTGTGTGTGTGTGTGTGTGTGTGTGTGTGTGTGTGTGTGTGTGTGTGTGTGTGTGTGTGTGTGTGTGTGTGTGTGTGTGTGAAAACACCCCTGGTTAGAATACAATAGTTTGCAAAGGTTGTTATTGTATTTAAATTTCTAGCTAACAATGAAAAAGATTAAACCTATTGTGCTCCAATTTACAATCAGTTGCTTGCTCCTGAGTAGGTACATTACAATTACAAGCGTCTCCTTGGTAACAAGATTGTATATACATAACATTTGATTCAATAATCCCTTTGAGACATGTGATGACATGGAAATAAACTTGTTACTGAAAATAACCTGTAGTTGGCAAGGTGTGTTAAATAGTTCTAGCCTATTAAGATCGCCATATCAAGACCATATCACCCATGGGACAACAGGGGAAATGACGTTACTGGGATTGTGTAGTTAATTACATGTAACAAAGTCACTTTGAAAAGTGTAGTTATATACTGGAACAACAAAAAATGTCATAAGAAAATATATCATGGGTAATTAGGCTGCATGTGGAATTAACTTCAGCAAGTGGATCTGTAATCACACAGTCCTTGTTCCAATTGTGTAACAATCTATACCGATATACACTATAACCATGTAATTCCATAGCAGTTCCTAAGTAACTACAATGTTGTTGTAGTGAGGAAACACAGGCAAGATAGAGGCAAGTTGGTACGGTGTAAGCCAAGTATCTCTTTGTACCATTAATGTTTACACATGGAAAGACAGATTATGTTGCTTTGAGTATACTGAGTTTACTTATACAGATGTGGGATCTTAATTTGAGCACCCTTTTGTTGCTGAGAATGTTCCTGCGCTGCAGCAAATGCTGATGAGCTTCTTGATTTACATAAATTCACTGAACACACAATTATATTAACAGTATTGCACTTTTCATGTAGTCTAATTTTGGCCAGCTAATAGCCTAAACATTGATCAATGAACCTTATGGACTAAATGTCCTGTTGCTGCAGGATTATTTTGCTGCAACAATACTGGTCAAGTTAAGATCCTACACTTGTATACATTTCCTTTTATCTGAAATGTAAAATGAAATCAGACACGTGCAGAGACAAAAAGGACATTGTCTTCAGTGAGGAGATTGTATTACTTGTCAACAATCAAGTAAAAAGAGATCTCAAACATCATGCAACTTTGGTATTTTCAAGAGTTTATCATTTTGAAATTAGTCATTGTCTCATAGTATTTGAGGAATGTATTTGTGAAAACATTCAGAATTTGAGTTATGACCTTTCAAGTTTGTTGTTGTTGTAACCGGCAAACATAACCCATCCCTGAGTGAGTGGGTACCATAGTGTGATGACTGCTAATGCTTACTTCCCCCCTCTTTTTCACTGCTTGTGGTAACAGTGCAACCCAAAGTCATGGCAGACGATGATCTGTGTGGTGCTATCTGTGTACACCAGCTCTGTGCACACACAGGCCAGACATGCCTCTCTATCAATACCCTGGATGCCAGCAAACAAACCCTGTTTCCTAAAACACAGCCACAAACGTCCTGTTCCAATACATGGTGTGATGTAGTTTGACCGGACATGAGGGAGAAAATATGACTCATGTTTAATGATAATGACTCAGAAATCCATCAGACAGTATCAGGCCTGGGTTCAAATGCATGTGTATGTGAGTGTCTGATATTTAAAATACTTTTTTGGGGGTGTATTTTTGTGTTTTCAAATACACAGCCCAAAACAGGTACTTTTATTTGGTTATTTGAATGGTTAGTTGTAAAAAAATATATATATCTGAATACTTACTCTGAATGAATGGGAAAGTATTTGAGATATTTCATGCAGTATTTGAATGCAGGTCTGGTGATGATCATCTTGTTTCCCTTCACTCTCAGTGCTGAGTGAAATACATTCAAATCCACTCTGGAAGCAACTCAATCAAGAACTGAATATTTGAGGTTCGTTCTTCAGAGGTGCACAACAAATTAATGGTAATCAAATGAGTGAAGACAGAGTGCCAGAAGAGGTGTATGTGTGTTGTGTGTGTGTGTATGAATGAATGAAGTAGTGAACATTTAAAAGCCCATAACATTGCTGTTGTTTTTTTGTATGTGTGTTTTAATGTATCTGCTGTAAGCCACGATGCCAAATACAAATGTCAATGTTTTTGCAAATACACTGTAGACAAAGCTTTTGACCTTGTTATTTATTCCTGTTTGGACATTAAGGCCCATGGTTTTAATGACATATCTTCTACTGGTTATTGTATCCAACTGAGGACAGGGTTTCTCTCTACATGGCCTAATTACAATGCTGCCATCATTCTCAGAAAAGCCAGGTTATACTGCAGTACCTTGCAAATACACATCTCACTTCTAGCAGCTTATAGCAACCAATTAGGCTACAAGTAAACCTAAACAAAACATAAAGTAGCCTATTCATGCCGCAAGAGGGGACTTCAACATGTGCCATAATGTATACTAATATAATTTTGATGTACACATGGGCCAGCTACAGTAGCTTAATGATACACATCTTAATTGGGGGTTGTTAAGGAATGACAGATGAGAGGGAGTGAGCCGATGATTAATTGTCACCATCGTCCAGGGGTTTAGTACGCTCCCCGCCCAGTGTCATGCAGCAATGCATCGGATTCCACCAAAGCATGACCACTTTAACGCAGAGGCGTGTGTCCGGGTCGGGTGTTGGTAGCGCTTACTTTGAAATGTATAGCGTACTTGCTAGTGTTCATGTATTATCTCAGCCTCGAGGCGCTATATTGACGTGAGCAATAGCTCGTGGTAATGTAGTCACTCTCCATTTGAGCACGCCTGCGCACATCAAAAGCACGAACGCGTAGGAGCGGTGCGGTTGGTGAAATTGATTGGGAAGTATTGAGTCATGTCATAATAACTTTGACGAGCATTTCTCATCGAAAGAAAGAAAGAGAGAGAGAGAGAGAGAGAGAGAGAGAGAGAGAGAGAGAGAGAGAGAGAGAGAGAGAGAGAGAGAGAGAGAGAGAGAGAAAACACGTCCAGCACAGTGCATGGGTAGCCTAAAAGCCAATTTATGCTTGATCCGAAAATGAGGGTGTCGGCGCCGTATGGATGGTGTGACGCAAGCGCGGAGCCTCTGTAGACACACAGAAGCCAAATTGAGCTCCATACCGCATCTCCGTGAGCCTCTCAACGTTTTCCGTAGCCTATAGCCCCCCATTGACATGGTTGGTTAATGGTAGGTGAGGGCGTGAGGTCCTGTATAAACACAAACTCACTTTCTTGACAACTTCCTTTACAACAGCTCGCGCAAGAAGTATGAATGCCCTAACCTCTGCAGAGGACATATCACCGTAAATGCTGCACGGCCAATGCAGACGTCAGATTGACCACGCAACACCCTTAACTCTAATTTCAGAACCATGGACAGTTCCAAACTGGATTTGACCATTTCCTGATTGACCAAGAGATTTTCAAGAATGCCATTATAGGTTAATTTAGGCTATACATGTAGTGTTTGAAGGTACTATAAGAAATGATAAACGTTGCTCCCTCTCCTTTGAACAAACAACTGACAAATAATCCGATGATTACCTAACAATATTTCTGCTCATCATTCTACACGTTGAAAAGCCCTCACGCGCGCTCTCGGAGCTGTGACGACACATAGCTCCCCTCCAACATGTTCAGGGTGCAACAACCACGAATCTGTAACTGCGTGCATTGATGTTAGACGAAGTAACATATGCAACACCTCATCCTAATTTCTCCTAGTCCTCTTTCCCATGTTCCCACTTCGTTCAGCATGTTGTAGTTTTAAAACATGCTCTTTATTGGAATAAACCATGTATATTAACGGAATATAAGAAAATAAAGAAAGTAAAGTTTAATCTATATTACGTTTATTTCACAGTTTTATTAAATATTGAATGGCGAGGGAGAAGCATCCGTTTGCCTCACTTACTTGTTGGCTTCACTTTCCCCTTAAATAAAAAAATATCTGGCCGGGAAATTGCTCTGCCACCAGCATCAGCAGCCACTGCTCCTTGATGTTGTGGTAAAGCATGCGCATGCGCCACACATTGGAATTACTGCACTGGCCAGAATAAGTTGGATCACGTCTGTCTTCACTGAAATCCAAAATCATATCAAAACTATGGCGGTGTTGAGAATAAGAACAATGAGATACTTTGGGGTTTGGACCTTCCTCGTAATAGTGGCTGTGGTCTGTGCGCAAAGGTAAGTGGTCGGCTTAGATGCTCTTCACTTCGAATGAATGTGTTATACACTGTAGAAAACACTTCAATAATGCCTTTGGAAGCCTGCACATCTAAGAATGTATTCCTTCTCCTTCTCTAGGGTCAATGACCCTAGCAATATGTCAATCGTAAAAGAAACTGTGGATAGACTGTTGAAAGGATATGACATTCGCTTGAGGCCAGATTTCGGAGGTATTTCAATTCATTTAATACAAACTGTAATTTACTTTTCTGTTGTCAGCCCTATAACACTGTTGTTGCTCTAATTGTGTGGATCGTCCAAATGCCTCGTCTTATTTTTTAAAGTTAAACGCACGTAGCCTACCCTTCAGTTTGTCCAGGTAGCCTATACATACATCGACCCTTCAGTTTGTCCAGGTAGCCTATACATACATCGACCCTTCAGGTTGTCCAGGTAGCCTATACATACATCGGGCCACCGCGTTCCACGTGTGCTAACGACACGGATTAGGATCACTTTTTAACACAATACTAGAAGGGTATTAGAAGTTGTAGGCTCAATCAATGTAGTGACTGTAGTGTCATGGAATGAGATGATAAATCCCCCAACCCATTGTTATGTTGGCGATTGGTGTCTACCTTACGAACGTGGTTAAATCTTTATTCAGGTGTAAAACCCTTGACATTTAGCTGGGTGCTCATACAAGCTGTCGACATAGGTATACAATGTCAATTTATTCGGAAGCATTTAGACGTAATGAACACTGTGTTTTGCGAAGAAACATCAGACATCGTGCGCACCTGCTTTTTGAAATCCCTTATTGTATCGTGTTATCTGGCTGACAATACATTAATGAATGATTGCTCGTGTGCTGCTGCTAGGCAGTTGCTATACAAAGGGTTACATTTGTGGTGTATGATATTAATGTTATAAACCAAAAATGATGAAATGGTTAACATTACGGCCCGTTTTGTTGGTTTGTTCTAGGTCCCCCTGTTGGAGTGGGGATGAATATAGACATAGCCAGCATAGACATGGTATCTGAAGTCAATATGGTAAGTACTCGATTATCACTCTCCTAATGGTTTGTGGGCATTGCCCTAATATTCTATGCATTGTCTTTCCGAAAGGAAACCCAGTGCACTGCATGGAATAGCTTACCAGTCAAACCAATGCTACAATATGTAGTCTTCTCAGAGCTATGACAATCGATCTTTTTAAATTCAACACCGATAGGCCTAGCCATTAGGTGCATGTTGTTGCTAATTCACCCATAACACAGTTTCACAACTGTGAATGTTTGCTAACACACGTTTCAGGTTGTAACCTGCATATCAATTTATGGCAGTTTGATTATGGAATTTCCTGCCGTAACGGATGAACACAACATATCGCATACCTGTGGTTTTAGTCTTTGTAATGTGTTTACATGTAGTGGAAGTATTTACTAACCTTTTAAGGAACTTATGAAGTGCATACTGAAGTGGATTCAAAAGTTTTGCTTCATGCAAGAGCATCCCCTAGTGCTATTAGTCAGAACTGCACGTCAGTCGAGAGAGACAGTGTTTCGGGCTCTGCCTGAGAAGAATGGTCCCTACACCAATCCTTTGAGTATGCTTTTGACTAAATCCATGGTTATGCTTCCTGTCACCATGCCAATCTCTCTGCTAATCTGTGCTATTAGCGTGTTTTTGGTTGTTTTGTCATTTGTACATTTTGAGTGTCGTGGGAAAAGGTATGCCTCCATTGTAGAAGACGGATAAGGCCCCATTATATGACACTGAAATTGACATGATTATTATCTCTGTGCATATAAATAATGTTATGAATACATATATTTAGATTTCTGTTGAGTAGGATTGCAATGACTGTATTTGCGATGAAATAGCAGGCACTGGGCACAGACGTGACTTCAACGTTGATTCAACCAGTGTGTCCGGTGGGAATTGTCTTTGCTCAGGTACATTTCTACTCCACTGGTTGTTGAAATTATTTTTCCAGTTGAAATGGGGCTCATCATAGTATGAAGTTAAGAGCACACAACTGGCTATTTTTGGCACAAATACCCAAAGGTCTTAGTTTAAACTGTTGTCATTGTATTCGTCCCCCAGACCAAATGCAATTCCAGTTGGATTTATTGTATAAAACGAGATGTATGATTAACAAGATGTATGATTGCTCACAAACAGTCTTTAATGGTGGAAGTTGCCTTTGTCCTCCATTTATCATAGATCACTGGTCTAGTGCCTTCCACATTTTATTTGTCTGGCTCTGACTTCTGCATGCATTCATCTGGATTAAACACAGATTTTCACTGTGTAACCAAAGTGAGTGACCAACGCACCATGAACTGAAGGTTTTGTCATGGTAGGCACCTCCCTGTGGCAATGTGGACTCTCGTCATTCCTGGCATTTCATGGGAAACACTCCCTTTATGTGACGACCCCTGTGTGATGGCAAAAAGCTGGCCTTGGTTATGTTTAATCTCCTAATAAACGGCCTAATCCATGGCTCCTGGTTGGCTGAACCCCTGAATGAAGCAGCTGGGTTATTGTTTTAGGTAATGATTTTACCTTTAATGCTTTCAACAAATATGCTCAGCGACTATTACAGCGTTGTGCTAATCCACAAAGCCAGGCTGGAAGTCAACACAGGAAAGGGATTGTGCTCTTCTAGGTCCTCTGTGGTTGGCCCATCACCCTCTTATCTCTGGGTTGGGACTTTCACACTGCACCTAAAGGAACAGGATTAGTGATAGATCTCACTACACATTCTCCATAGCTGTACCACTCACAGCCAGCCAGTCAGCTAGACAGCCAGCCAGCCAGGAGAAACAGGCAGCAATACAGGCTGCACTAAATCATACCTCATCTCCAGCAGGGCCTCGTAAAGTCCATTCCATCAATGGACAAGAAAAGCCTGTTTCCTTTATCAATATCTGCTCAAGAGCTTTGGCCCTATAGCCCATCTAGGCCAGATCGCAAGGTGTTTCCCCACTCCAGCCCATTTAGGCCAGATCGCAAGGTGTTTCCCCACTCCAGCCCATCTAGGCCAGATCGCAAGGTGTTTCCCCACTCCAGCCCATCTAGGCCAGATCGCAAGGTGTTTCCCCACTCCAGCCCATCTAGGCCAGATCGCAAGGTGTTTCCCCACTCCAGCCCATCTAGGCCAGATTGCAAGGTGTTTCCCCACTCCAGCCCATCTAGGCCAGAATGCAAGGTGTTTCCCCACTCCAGCCCATCTAGGCCAGATCGCAAGGTGCTTCCCCACTCCAGCCCATCTAGGCCAGAATGCAAGGTGTTTCCCCACTCCAGCCCATCTAGGCCAGATCGCAAGGTGTTTCCCCACTCCAGCCCATCTAGGCCAGATCGCAAGGTGTTTCCCCACTCCAGCCCATCTAGGCCAGAATGCAAGGTGTTTCCCCACTCCAGCCCATCTAGGCCAGATCGCAAGGTGTTTCCCCACTCCAGCCCATCTAGGCCAGAATGCAAGGTGTTTCCCCACTCCAGCCCATCTAGGCCAGAATGCAAGGTGTTTCCCTACTCCAGCCCATCTAGGCCAGATCGCAAGGTGTTTCCCCACTCCAGCCCATCTAGGCCAGAATGCAAGGTGTTTCTCCACTCCAGCCCATCTAGGCCAGATCGCAAGGTGTTTCCCCACTCCAGCCCATCTAGGCCAGAATGCAAGGTGTTTCTCCACTCCAGCCCATCTAGGCCAGATCGCAAGGTGTTTCCCCACTCCAGCCCATCTAGGCCAGATCGCAAGGTGTTTCCCCACTCCAGCCCATCTAGGCCAGAATGCAAGGTGTTTCTCCACTCCAGCCCATCTAGGCCAGATCGCAAGGTGTTTCCCCACTCCAGCCCATCTAGGCCAGATTGCAAGGTGTTTCCCCACTCCAGCCCATCTAGGCCAGGATGCAAGGTGTTTCCCCACTCCAGCCCATCTAGGCCAGGATGCAAGGTGTTTCCCCACTCCAGCCCATCTAGGCCAGATCGCAAGGTGTTTCTCCACTCCAGCCCATCTAGGCCAGAATGCAAGGTGTTTCCCCACTCCAGCCCATCTAGGCCAGAATGCAAGGTGTTTCCCCACTCCAGCCCATCTAGGCCAGATCGCAAGGTGTTTCCCCACTCCAGCCCATCTAGGCCAGATCGCAAGGTGTTTCCCCACTCCAGCCCATCTAGGCCAGATCGCAAGGTGTTTCCCCACTCCAGCCCATCTAGGCCAGAATGCAAGGTGTTTCTCCACTCCAGCCCATCTAGGCCAGAATGCAAGGTGTTTCCCCACTCCAGCCCATCTAGGCCAGATCGCAAGGTGTTTCCCCACTCCAGCCCATCTAGGCCAGATTGCAAGGTGTTTCCCCACTCCAGCCCATCTAGGCCAGAATGCAAGGTGTTTCCCCACTCCAGCCCATCTAGGCCAGATTGCAAGGTGTTTCCCCACTCCTGGAGCAAAGGTCCAAATCTGACTCTCTGGTGGCACCTCTTTCATGTCCTCTTAAGATCACAGCTGGGATTCAGATGCTTTCTTCTTCTCTATCGACTCAGAACACATAGTTGGTTGAAAGAATACTTCCAGTTCTCTCATGTCTACCGATAACCTATCCCTTTCTACCGTCCTCCATGGTACTCTAGCTGCACCATGTCTCTACCTACCTCAAACAATGTAAATTCATTAAAGCCAGTGGAGGGAGCTCTGTGGTGGACAGCTACTTGGTCTGTGGTTGGAATGTGCCACGTTTACTGATTCACATACAGTGAGCTCCAGAAGTATTGGGACAGTGACACATTTTTGGTTGTTTGACTCTGTTCTCCAGCATTTTGGATATGAAATTATGCAATGACTATGAGGTTAAAGTGCAGACTGCCGGCTTTAATTTGAGGGTGTTTATCCATTTCGGGTGAACTGTTTAGAAATTACAGCACTTTTTATACCTAGTCCCACCATTTTAGGGGACCAAAAGTATTGGGTCTAATTCACTTATATGTGTATTAAAGTAGTCAAGTAGTATTGGTCCCATATTCCTATCACACAATGATTACATCACACTTGTGACTAGGATATGAATGAATGAATCGTGAATAATGATGAGTGAGAAAGTTACAGACACACATACTGTATATCATATCCTCCCAAAAATGCTAACTTCCCCTGTTATTGTAATGGTGAGAGGTTAGCATGTCTTGCGGATATAATATTTGTGCGTCTCTAACTTTCACACTCGTCATTATTCACAATTCTTTCAGAATGATCCATAATCATGGTAGCATCCACATTAATGTAGACGTGTTCAGAAACATATTCTGTTGTTATTTACAATAAAAGTGACTCCAAATTGACACAATACATTATTTACCATTCATTTCTATTGGGCTACAAATCATCTGAAACACAACCAAAACAAACAGCAGATGCATCTAACAAGTTTTGTAGTCACAACGAGATGTAATCATTGCGTGCTAGGAATATGGGACCAAATACTACACTTTTGACTACTGTAATACAAATATAAGTGAATTTATCCCAATGCTTTTGGTCTCCTAAAATGGTGGGGCTAGGTACAAAAAGGTATCTAAGTTCTAAAAGGTTGAATGAAAATACCCTCAAATTACAGCTGGCGGTCATAGTCATTGTATCATTTCATATCCAAAGTGATGGAGTACAGAGCCAGAACAATACAAATGTTGTCCCTGTTCCAATACTTTTGGAGCTCACTGTTCATCCAGCGTTCCAGGTATATAACAGACCTGTGTTTGAATGCACGTTCCATCCGAAAGGTACCCTGCTCCTGCGTGCTCTTCCACACACAGCCCGGGGAAGAGAGCAAAGGTTAGATGTAAGGCTGGGCGATGTAAATCCTTGGGGTCAGGCCTCTCCATTTGGAGAGGCAGCCTGTGAGGTTGGAGGGAAGGTTATGCAACTCATGTTGCTTAAGGTTCATACGATTTAGAGACAGACAAACACAATAGAAGACTCGGAAAACAAATGAAATAGACAAAGTGGTAGAATCTAGTGCAGTGTTGCCCTACAGTATATAGTGCAGTGTTGCCCTACAGTATATAGTGCAGTGTTGCCCTACAGTATCTAGTGCAGTGTTGCCCTACAGTATCTAGTGCAGTGTTGCCCTACAGTATCTAGTGCAGTGTTGCCCTACAGTATCTAGTGCAGTGTTGCCCTACAGTGTCTAGTGCAGTGTTGCCCTACAATATCTAGTGCAGTGTTGCCCTACAGTGTCTAGTGCAGTGTTGTCCTGCAGTGTCTAGTGCAGTGTTGCCCTACAGTATCTAGTGCAGTGTTGCCCTACAGTATCTAGTGCAGTGTTGCCCTACAGTATCTAGTGCAGTGTTGCCCTACAGTATCTAATGCAGTGTTGCCCTACAATATCTAGTGCAGTGTTGCCCTACAGTGTCTAGTGCAGTGTTGTCCTACAGTATCTAGTGCAGTGTTGCCCTACAGTGTCTAGTGCAGTGTTGCCCTACAATATCTAGTGCAGTGTTGCCCTACAGTATCTAATGCAGTGTTGCCCTACAATGTCTAGTGCAGTGTTGCCCTACAGTTTCTAGTGCAGTGCTGCCCTACAGTATCTAGTGCAGTGTTGCCCTACAGTATCTAGTGCAGTGTTGCCCTACAGTATCTAATGCAGTGTTGCCCTACAATATCTAGTGCAGTGTTGCCCTACAGCGTATTTTATAGTGTATTTCTTTTTTTTTTTTTGTTCTTTTCTTCCCCGTTGAGCCATATTACTGTTGACGGAGTCGTCTTATTGTTGAAGACTATGCCAACAGTATCCACAGGGAAAGAAATACTCAGTGATGAGGATGAGCCAAACCACAGAAATACCATTATTGATGTAGATAAAGGCCAAGAGGAGCTTATTGATCGCTTGAGAAGGTGTTCAGAGTGCAGAGCCCTCCATGTTGGAGCACAACACATTCGACTCATGGCAGCTGAGGAGATCCAGATATCACGGTTCAGAACAGACTGTGCTGTATCAAAGGATGACTATACTGTATGATTTTAGTGATTGAGAGATATAACTAAGCAATAAGGCACCACGGCTAAGGGCTATTCTTATTCGTGACACGAAGCAGAGTGCCTGGATACAGCCCATAGCCATGGTATATTGGCCATATACTGTACCACAAACCCCTTCGGTGCCTTAATGCTATTATAAACAGTAAAAATAACAGTAAACAGTAATTAGAACAGTAAAAATAAATGTTTCGTCATACCCGATCTACATGGTCTCATGTACCACCGTTTTCAGCCAACCAGCATTCAGGGCTCGAACCACCCAGTTTATAATGTGGAGTAACGTTTGCCCAAGGCGTGTTTATGTTGGCATAGCTGGACACATTTATTGTAATACGTTTCATATATTGTAGTCTATGTGCTATGGCAAATCTTTCATTGAGTCTGAACTTGTCTGTGTTATGATGGTTTATTGATAGACTTTTGAATCAAGAGAGGAAGTATATAGAGAAAGAAGATCCATAATCTCTCATCCGGTTAGGAGAGGTTTTAAACAACATTCTCTCTTCATCTAATGCAGTCTGAATCTGTTTCCCAGTATTCCCATTGAATGGCGACTGTGGGCGGAACTGCAGTAACTAGCGAGTGGTTGTTCAATATGTTTGGAATAGGAGTGAAATAGGCTTGCATCACAGACACAGCACCGTGGGTTGATGAGATATTTACCCATCTTCATTGAATCCTAAATTACCTGATTTAATCTGTGGATGGATGATAAGAGAAATCTCAGAAGATATGTTGAAATAAACAAAGGAACTTGAATTTATTACAGTGCTGTCATCACTTCCAATGTCTCTGACATGACTCATGAAGCTGATATTGTTAGTTAGCATATATCAGCTAGCTGAGCGCAGCAGTAATTTCTGTCACATTGACCCTTTAGCATTATGACATTTAATTAGCATACTGCTAGCCTAATGGTCCAGTCTGTTTGTGCTTTAACCATGGCAAGGATATACATGTTGGCTGCTGTATGGGACTAGGCTAGCCATTAGCATAAGCCTTTCAAAAAGCCTTTGGATAAAGTCTACAATAGATAGCCTTTTTTTGTTTGTTGTTGAGTTGTGCGTGGGGGATGTATCAGTTTTGTAGGACTGGTCATAGGGTTGGTCTGACTGGCTCATCCCTGACCCCCTAATATATTGCTGGTCTCCAGTCATGATTACTCATCAAGTTGTAATGTGAAATGAATGTTGCGTTACGTAATGGACAAAATGCAATAGAGGTTATCTCCGTAAGGGATGTAGAAAGGTATTTCAGACTAGATGCTACTGTAGAGTGCTACGTATGGCACATACTAATCTCTTGTGTGCAGATTGTGTAACATAAATGGTACCAAAGATCTGTCATGATACAATGAGATGCGTGAGATAACAAGCAGCATTAGTTCCTGTGCTTTGGATAAATCACGATTTCGCAGGTGCTAGCATCTTTTGAATTTCGGAAGGGGAGAGGACACTTGGGCCATAGACTTGCCAGTAACGTGCAAAGAGAGAGGATGGAACTCTTCGTTCAGGTTCTGATCTCTTCTCTTAACACACGCTGTATGAACCCAAAACGTAATTGAGCATCTGACCAATTACACAAGACTTTAGTTCTGGGTTAACCGAGATTAAGCACATACATATGTGCTACAGTCTCTCTATTGACACTGGTCGATACACAAACACTCCCTTATATAAACGCGTATGTACTTTCGGCAATGATGGTTCCATTGAAACAAGCTCATGCCTTGCTTTACTGTGGGTTATACAATGACATTAGATATTATCCTTACTGTGGGTTATACAATGACATTAGAGATGATCCTTACTGTGGGTTATACAATGACATTAGAGATGATCCTTACTGTGGGTTATACAATGACATTAGAGATGATCTTTACTGTGGGTTATACAACAAAATTAGGGGTGATCTTTACTGTGGGTTATACAACAAAATTAGGAGAGATCTTTACTGTGGGTTATACAACAATATTAGGGATGATCTTTACTGTGGTTTATTCAACAACATTAGGGATGATCTTTTATGTGGGTTATTCAACAACATTAGGGATGATCCTTACTGTGGGTTATACAACAACATTAGGGATGATCTTTACTGTGGGTTATACAACAACATTAGGGATGATCTTTTATGTGGGTTATTCAACAACATTAGGGATGATCCTTACTGTGGGTTATACAACAACATTAGGGATGATCTTTACTGTGGGTTATACAACAGCATTAGGGATGATCTTTACTGTGGGTTATACAACAACATTAGGGATGATCTTTACTGTGGGTTATTCAACAACATTAGGGATGATCTTTACTGTGTGTTATACAACAACATTAGGGATGATCTTTACTGTGGGTTATTCAACAACATTAGGGATGATCCTTACTGTGGGTTATTCAACAACATTAGGGATGATCTTTACTGTGGGTTATTCAACAACATTAGGGATGATCTTTACTGTGTGTTATTCAACAACATTAGGGGTGATCTTTACTGTGGGTTATTCAACAACATTAGGGATGATCTTTACTGTGGGTTATTCAACAACATTAGGGATGATCCTTACTGTGGGTTATACAACAACATTAGGGATGATCTTTACTGTGGGTTATTCAACAACATTAGGGATGATCTTTACTGTGGGTTATACAACAACATTAGGGATGATCTTTACTGTGGGTTATTCAACAACATTAGGGATGATCTTTACTGTGGGTTATACAACAACATTAGGGATGATCTTTACTGTGGGTTATTCAACAACATTCAACACACATCTGGTATTAATGATCAGGTAACAATAATGTAAAGGCCTGCCACTTTATCCTCTAACGCTGAAGTTCCTTTAAAAGTGCCTAAGTTCATTTATCTACTGTGCTCTGTTTTCTGGTCATGCATACATGTGTATGGATGTTGTAATGCATTATAGATGATGTCTGTACCATGTTCCACTATGGTTGTTTTTAGTGCCTCAAAACTACATTTGAGTGGTCCACAATGTGGTTAAAAACATCTGTATCTTGTATTATTGTATCATTGTGACAAAAAAATAAAAACCTCTATGGTGGGGAAACCAGTCTTGTCATTTCAGACCGTATTTAACGGATTTGAGACGATGAAATGATGGATGATATGGATGTTGATAGTGAATCATCCATCTTGGCTGGGCTAGTCTTCTGTACTCTGGAAATATGATGCTCATGACATGTACAGTATCGAGAAGCCATCCTTCCAGATCTTGTCTCGCTGACTAGGCGAGCGAAGCCTGTGCTTCAGAGACTAGTGTAAAGTCTTTTAGAAAGGAACACGTGGAAGAGGAGTTTCACAGGGAAGGCTAATAGATTTGTCTTTCCCCCCCTGATCTACTCGATTCTTCATGTGATTCATGTGATTAGCCGGTAATCCTGACTGAGACATTACATGTATTTTTAACAGTTAAAGGTCCTAATAATACTGCGTAATCCATTTTACTTGCCATATAGCTGCAGTATAAATACTAAACTGCCATGAATTACATTTCCTGAAAAAAATTTAACTAATAAAAAATATTCAATTTTAGTTTTTATAGTTTTTTTTCCATCAGTCAGGCTTTGACGTATTGCCTGTTACATGGAGAATGGTTTCATTTTCAGTTCACTTGCCCTGTAATGGTTTCTTGGCTCCCTTTCACTCAAAGGCCATTTACCTCAGGCCTGTTTCACTGGCCTCTTCTGTCACGGCCGTTTAAAGGAGTGGACCAAGGCGCAGCCTTTTGAGCGTACATACTTATTTATTTACCGATGTCGCCAACAAAAACAATAAATATCAAACCGACACGTGAAGCCAACGTAGTGCATCCAGGCAACTAACAAGGACAACTACCCACAAAACCAACTTGGAAAAATGGCAACCTAAATAGGCTCCCCAATCAGAGACAACGATAAACAGCTGTCTCTGATTGGGAACCCATCCAGGCCACCATCAACCTAATTACCCCTAGACAATACAAAATCCCCATAGATAACAAAAACCCTAGACAAGACAAAAACCCATAGACAATACAAAAACTAAACAAACCACCCTTGTCACACCCTGACCTAACCAAATAATAAAGAAACCAAATATAACTAAAGTCAGGGCGTGACATCTTCCACCTGACAGCCAGGGGAGATAACCACTGCTGGGCCCATCAACAAATAGCACAGTCACAGGCAGGCCCACTGGCTTTGTATATATTGCATATACATGTATCATTCAGGGAATAGTATATGCTGAGGGAATTCACAAGAGAGAGTGGGTTTATGTGGGTAAGGAGTAGAGAGCAACATCAGCACATACTGCATTTGACATAATTCATTAGGTTTTGTTTAGATACGTCCCTGTTGAATTTGGGATCAATTGTATATCCAGTCGTACGCTCGATATTACATTTAAGAAAGTGTACTATCAAGTGGATTGTTCATATGTATGCTAATAATGACTTTACTATCAATGCAAATGCACAGCACATTGATTCATTATGATGATGATGGCTTTACGTTCTTACATCCCACTCTCCCTCACCATCTCCACCCCCCCTCCCTTTTCCACTTCTTTCAAGGGGATCCCAATAGAGTTTCCCTGATGACTCACCCTGCATTTAATTCCACTACTCTATTGATGGAAGAAACGTCAGTTTGGCCGGAGGTCATTGTCAGTGGATGGTCAGCCAGGCAACATAGAGGAGTGCTCACTCTTATTCAGAGAGACAGACAAAAGACAGTTTTCATAGTGATGACATAAGGTTTATACATACAGTACCAGTCAAAAGTTTGGACACACCTACTCATTGAAGGGTTTTTCTTTATTTTTACTATTTTCTACAGGAAAGGAAGACACAGAGTTCTCTCTGCTGCAGATGATAAGTTCATTAGAGTTAACTGCACCTCAGATTGCAGCCCAATTAAATGCTTCACAGAGTTCAAGTTACAGACACACTTCAAAATCAACTGTTCAGAGGAGACTGCGTGAATCAGGCCTTCATGGTCGAATTGCTGCAAAGAAACTACTACTAAAGGACAGCAATAATAAGAAGAGACTTGCTTGGGCCAAGAAACACAAGCAATGGACATTAGACCGGTGGAAATCTGTCCATTGAGTCCAAATTTGATATTTTTGGTTCCAATCGCCGTGTCTTTGTGAGACGCAGAGTAGGTGAACTGATGATCTCCACATGTGTGGTTCCCACGTGAAGCATGGAGGAGGAGGTGTGATGGTGTGGGAGTGCTTTTCTGGTGACACTGTCTGTGATTTATTTAGAATTCAAGGCACACATAACCAGCATGGCTACCACAGCATTCTGCAGTGATACGCCATCCCATCTGGTTTTCACTTAGTGGGACTTTCATTTGTTTTTCAACAGGACAATGACCCAAAACACATCTCCAAAGTATGTAAGGGCTATTTGACCAAGAAGGAGAGTGATTGGGCTGCATCAGATGACCTTGCCTCCACAATCACCCGAGCTCAACCCAATTGAGATGGTTCGGGATGAGTTGGAACGCAGAGTGAAGGAAAAGCAGCCAAGAAGTGCTTAGGATATGTGGGAACTCCTTCAAGACTGTTGGAAAGCATTCCTCATGAAGCTGGTTGAGAGAATTCCAAGAGTGTGCAAAACTTTCATCAAGGCAAAGGTTGGCTACTTTGAAGAATCTCAAAGAAAAAAAATATTTAGATATGTTTGACACTTTTTTTGGTTACTACATGAAAAACCATTCAATGAGAACTGTAGGTGTGTCCAAACTTCTGACTGGTACTGTATATAACTACTAATGAGTTGGTCAACAGATGAAACTGTTGTTGTTCTTGATGTCTATACTCTCTGGAGTTTGTGTTATTGGGAGCCTTGGTGATGATAGAACCAGAATGTCCCACTCCCTCTGTGTGTCACAGAACAGGGTTCTCAGGGGAACTTTTGTTTTGCATGGTGTGTGTTTGTCTCAGAGAAAACTATTTTGCTGATTGTATCGAAAATACACTAGACTTTTGTAGTTTAATTGAAAAGTGAAATTGAAACCAGTTTGCTGACCTCTTCCTTCTGTGGAACTCTGCGGAGAGGCGTGGTAGTGGTAGTGGGCTTGCTCTGACCAAAAATGTTGCTGTTCAATAGCTAATTTCCTGCAATTGTACACATTTTGCCATGGGGGCTGGGATTAAAAAAACAACAACATTTAAGCTAATTTCCTGCAATACTACACGGCCTCTTTATGGCTATATTACCTTCCTAATATTGGTATGTCACCGTTTACATGGTGAGGCTATTGCGTGATAGGAATGAGAATGTTGAAGATTGCCCTCTGCACTTTACCTCATTGATAATTATTTTGTAGTATGAAACCTGTAGATTTAGGAATCTTGAGGAAAGTTTGAAATGGAAGTTCATTAGTTATTTTATATACTTTATTTGACAGCTTTAAGTGAGTAGGTGGGGAGTTCCTGTTCATTATTATTATTATATCATTATAACCCATAAAGTTGCCATGTAGATTTTTTACCTGCGAAGAGATGTGTGGAGGGCCATGTCACATGACCATCTCCTCCATTACACATATGAGTCACAAGCTAAGGCGAGCTATAAGTGTTATGTTAAGTCAGCCATTAATTGTCATAATGGCTGCCTCTGAGCTTTGATATGTCCCTCTTTCATTTCACCAGCTTTACTGAAATTAATATCTGAAAAGCTATAAACCTCTTCACTGTATATGCAGCACACCAGCCTTTATTATTATAGTTAATGAAACAAATGGCAGCTTGGTACAGTTAAGAGGCATTTGCGATTCGAATAGGAAATGTTAATGTTTCCGTGTGAATCATTTGCCTTAGTGGATTTATTACGTTGGAGATTCTAGCACACAGGCTTCCATCAAGCACTATTTAAAAATGATGTTTGAAAGCTAAGAGGTCTTTCTAATGGTAGACTGTGGTCCTACTGTATGTTGAGCCTCGTCCTCACCTTACAGTACGTGCTAGGTTTTTATTATTCATTCTTATCAGTCATTATAGAAAAAGGTATTCTGAGTCTTCTGGATATACAGATATATGTGGTTGTTGTGTATTGTGCTTGCAGAACAATACAGTAGTATCTACTACATTGTCAAATGTGAAATCGTAATCATCAAACATTGATACTTTTTTCAGCGGTCTTGGTTTTATGTAAGTGGCCACATTATTTCCACACAATTAAACAATGACATTCTGCTTTTAATTAGATGCAACAAGATGAACACTCCCAAATTAAACTGTCTCTAGCACTCATGGCAGGACGTTCACACTGCAGATTCAACAAGACTATAATTATCAACTTGACTTCTAATTGTTGGAGGCACCCACTTGTCTGCTCTGCTAAGGGATGATTCTCATGGCTCATTATAAATACAGGCTGTCATATCCCCTGTAAAGTCCAGTCTATATAGTATTAGTGTCATTATATAGTTCAGCCATTATATAGTTCAATGGGCCACCTGCTTGCCCATTACAATCATGTGACTAGGTTCACACACACTGTTGGTTGTGGGGCCCACTAGAACTGTTGGTTATCCTCTTGTTGGTCATTTTTGGGACACTGAAGAGGCTGGTGAATTTGAACAGCTGCCGGGACGTAGGCCTAGTTAGCTAGCATGTGTCATAAGTCTGACTTAACTGTGCTCCTATCTCGGGCTGTAGTTGATAATGACTGTCATTACCAACCATTATCTGTCATTATCAGTCATTACTATCAGGCATGTGAACTGTGGAATTCTCTAGCAGGAATTGCATTGAGACAGAGGGAGTGACAAAGAGAATGTCTGTCACTCATTTAACATTTGTTCCTAGAGCTTCAACTTGCTCTAGAATCACTGTTGATCGGCCCTGGCTACAGCCAGTCTTAGTGTCAATTCACTATGCCTGTGTGCTGAGTTAGCTGGGCTGAAGTTGAGAGAGGCTTTATAGTACCAGAATTATACCTACTCATCGTCAGTAAGGGCCACATCTGCTGACCCTGACCCTCTATGCCAAGTTTCTATACTGTCTGTTCAAGTTCTTTTTCATGTTGTTTTGCTTTCTCAAATACTCTGTTATGCGTCACTCGTCCACAACAGTCTGCACACCCTAACTGCTTCCTCTCTCCCCTTCCTCCACTCTTCATATACACAGCCCATATCCTCTCTTGTGTATCATGTGTTGCTTGCTGTTCCTCCCCTGGCATCTCTCCTTCCCACTCCACCTTTTAGTTTCAGACCCACTCTCATGCTACATCTCTCTCTAATGCTGATGGGTTTTTGATGGGTGCCAGCTGAAAACACTTGGATTCACAGCTGTGAAAGACAGCTGGCCCTAGAACTAATTTCAGGAACCATTGAAAGGATTGGAAAACCCTTGAAAGTATTGGAAATAGTTTTGAAACTCAGCATTTCGTAGCTAAGAGATGTGTTAGGATGACGAAGGAATTCCTATGGGGCCTAAATTATGGTACCCATGGTGAGTGTGGGATTGGGATAGCTGGGGGCAGCAGAGGAGGGTGTTTAGCCTTGAAGGAACATAGACAGTCTGACAGAATGCTGCTGTTATTGTAGACTAGATGAGCCTCTTACGTAGCCTAGCATCGAACGGCTAGGGGGACTGTAGTCTAGCTATACCCTCATGCTCCTTCTAGCAGCAATCACACGCACAGTGACAAACACTAATGATATACTGCTTACATTATTATTAATGATGCAGCAGAGATGGCTTATCATGCAATTAGGGACTGTGCTCCAAATGTCAAGGGAAGGCAGGCATGTAATCAATTCCCTGTGGTTAGACTACAGTAGTAATAAACTGATTCAGAGGTGCTGCTGTCAGTGAACGATGAGCTGGGATGTTTAGCACATCGGCTGCTGCTGCGTCATGTTTGCTTGTCACACAGCAGCGTTGGGAATTGACAACATATTGTCTTGTGCCGCTCATTGTGGAACGATAATCTCCCCACCTGTCCTCTAGCAGCGTTCGATAATGGCCAAGGCCGGCACTACGGAACGGATTAGGCGGAGTGACAAATGAAAGTGGGTTAATCGCCGCCAGTGCTACTCTCTCTGTGCTGTTCGGGAGGCAGCACAAACTGAATGCGCTCTATTTCTTTATTTTTAATAGTAACACTGTGCTCGTCGGTATGAATCCTCTAACATGTGGCTTTCTCTCTGTCACTGAGTGCTGGGGTGAATATGGTACAGGGGTGAATGAACACACAAACCTAGATTTGTCTCTGTTGGATAAGTAGCTGACACATCTGACGGATGTATTTCTCTTCAGATATTTCTCATGGAGATTTCAATAGACTGTGGGACTAGGGTGGAAGGTAAAGATTGGAAATTAAGTCCAATATTTCTTACCTATGAATGTTTAGAAACAATAAGTAAAACCTATTTCAGAATGATTTAGCACTGTAGGGATTCAATATCAATACCCCCACAATCAGATACTAATTTGCCAATCGACTCTGACTCTCAAGAGACCACAAAAGATTGTAACAGTAAAAATACTATAGCTGGAATGAGAAATGCTCTACCCTGAGCTACCGCCCTCTCCCTCTCTGCGTGTGTTGTGGAAAGCAAAGATAACCACTCCAGTGATACTGTGCATTATTAGAAGATGAATCAAGCTGCAGTATGTTTGCAGGCTTGAGTGTGAAGTAGCTGCGGCACACAGTTATTTCGTATGGAGTGTTAGCGCTGTGCCTGTGACTGCAGTGGTAGTCATTTCAGTCAGACAAAGTGTGAGCTACAGAGGTGAGATGAGGTGTTGCTGCTCACGCTGACAAGAGATGGAGTGTCATCCTTCTGCTGTCCCAATGCGTTATGTCATCAAGGACTCTGATTGGCTATTCTCCAAGCCACCTTTGAACAAGCTGTATCTGTTGGTTGTTTTTCCCCCACTAAGTTTAGCTGGGTAAACATTTTTGAAAAGAATTGACTGTTGTCAACGATCAAATGCACTGTATCTAAAGAGACTTGTCACATCACTGTATTGCTCTTCAGATGATGAGATGAGGATGATTGCATTTAATGAGGAACCCTGTAACCATGTTGCTCTTAGACAATTGCCCCCAAAATACTGGTAAAACATTAGCTTGCTGTCTTACATACAATGGAAGAATACAACCAGTATGATTATTCCCTCCGCAAGCAATCAAGCAGGCTAAACGTTGGTATAGGGACAAAGTTGAGTCCCAGTTCAACAGCTCAGACACGAGACGTATGTGGCAGGGTCTACAAACAATTACGGATTATAAAAGGAAAACCAGCCACGTCTTGCTTCCGGACAGGCTGAACACCTTCTTCGCTCACTGATGGGTCACGGTTTTGTCTCACCAGGGGTGATGGTCGGATTCGCATTTATCGTCTAAGGAATTAGTGTTACACCGAGGCCTGTACTCGATTTGGAGGTGGAGGGTCCGTCATGGTCTGGGGTGGTGTGTCACAGCATCATCGGACTGATCTTGTTGTCATTGCAGGCAATCTCAATGCTGTGCGTTACAGGGAAGACATCCTCCTCCCTCATGTGGTACCCTTCCTGCAGGCTCATCCTGACATGACCCTCCAGCATGACAATGCCACCAGCCATACTGCTCGTTCTGTGCGTGATTTCCTGCAAGACAGGAATGTCAGTGTTCTGCCATGGCCAGCGAAGAGCCCGGATCTCAATCCCATTGAGCACGTCTCGGACCTGTTGGATCGGAGGGTGAGGGCTACGGCCATTCCCCCCAGAAATGTCCGGGAACTTGCAGGTGCCTTGGTGGAAGAGTGGGGTAACATCTCCCAGCAAGAACTGGCAAATCTGGTGCAGTACATGAGGAGGAGATGCACTGCAGTACTGGTGGCCACACCAGATACTGACTGTTACTTTTGATTTTGACCCCCCCCCTTTGTTCAGGGACACATTATTCAATTTATGTTAGTCACATGTCTGTGGAACTTGTTCAGTTTATGTCTCAGTTGTTGAATCTTGTTATGTTCATACAAATATTTACACATGTTAAGTTTGCTGAAAATAAACGCAATTGACAGTGAGAGGATGTAGTTTATATACTGTGTTCTATACTATGTCACTCTATCTTAGTCCAATGCTGCTCTGACATATATGTATATTCTTAATCCATTCCTTACTTAGATGTACGTGTTTTTTGGGTATATGTTGTGAAACTGTTAGATATTACTGCACTGTCAGATCTAGAAGCGTAAGCATTTCGCTACACCCGCATTAACATCTGCTAACCATGTGACCAATATCATTTGATTTGATTTGATTTACTGTACAAGTTCCTGATTTTGTCTTTTTCTTCCTCAAGAGGAAGCAGAGAGGAAAATTAACCAAAGAAGAAGTTAGGTGCTCTCTGGGCCAAGCGGTTTGCATCAGTAGTTACAGTGGCTTGCAAAAGTATTCACCCTCCTTGGCATTTTTCCTATTTAGTTGCCTTACAACCTTGATATAAAATTGATTTTTGGGGGGTTTGTATCATTTGATTTACACAACATGCCTACCACTTTGAAGATGCAACATATTTTTATTTAGAAACAAACAAGAAAACTTGAGCATGCATAACTATTCACCCCCCCAAAGTCAATACTTTGTAGAGACACCTTTTTCAGCAATTACAGCTGCAAGTCTCTTGGGGTATGTCTCTATAAGCTTGGTACATCTAGCCACTCAGATTTTTGCCCATTCTTCAAGGCAAAACTGCTCCAGCTCCTTCAAGTTGGATGGGTTCTGCTGGTTTACAGCAATCTTTAAGTCATACCACAGATTCTCAATTGGATTGAGGTCTGGGCTTTGACTAGGCCATTCCAAGACATTTAAATGTTTCCCCTTAAACCACTCGAGTGTTGCTTTAGCAGTATGCTTAGGGTCATTGTCCTGCTGGAAGGTGAACCTCCGTCCCAGTCTCAAATCTGTGTAAGACTGAAACAGGTTTCCCTCAAGAATTTCCCTGTATTTAGCTCCATCCATCATTCCTTCAATTCTGACCAGTTTCCCAGTCCCTGCCGATGAAAAACATCCTCTTGGCATGATGCTGCCACCACCATGGTGTTCTCGGGGTGATGAGAGGTGTTGGGTTTGCGCCAGACATAGCGTTTTCCTTGTTGGGCAAAAAGGCTACATTCTAGTCTCATCTGACCAGAGTACCTTCTTCCATATATTTGGGGAGTCTCCCACATGCCTTTTGATGAACACCAAACGTCTTTGCTTATTTTTTCTTTAAGCAATGGCTTTTTTCTGGCCACTCTTCTGTAAAGCCCAGCTCTGTGGAGTGTACGGCTTAAAGGGGTTCTATGGACAGATACTACAAACTCCGCTGTGCAGCTTTGCACCTCCTTCAGGGTTATCTTTGGTCTCTTTGTTGCCTCTCTGATTAATGCCCTCCTTGCCTGGTCCGTGAGTTTTGGTGGGCGGCCCTCTCTTGGCAGGTTTGTTGTGGTGCCATATTCTTTTTATTTTTTTTATGATGGATTTAATGGCGCTCCCTGGGATGTTCAAAGTTTGGGATTGTTTTTTTATAACCCAACCCTGATCTGTACTTCTCCACAAATTTGTCCCTGACCTGTTTGGAGAGCTCCTTGGTCTTCATGGTGCCGCTTGCTTGGTGGTGCCCCTTGCTTAGTGGTGTTGCAGACTCTGGGTTCTTTCAGAACAGGTGTATATATACTGAGATCATGTGACAGATCATGTTTTTTATTTTCATTAAATTTTTATTTCACCTTTATTTAACCAGGTAGGCTAGTTGAGAACAAGTTCTCATTTACAACTGCGACCTGGCCAAGATAAAGCATAGCAGTATGAACAGACAACAACACAGAGTTACACATGGAGTAAACAATAAACAAGTCAATAACACAGTAGGGGGGGAAAATGAGTCTATATACATTGTGTGCAAAATGCATGAGGAGGTAGGCAATAAATAGGCCATAGGAGCGAATAATTACAATTTAGCAGATTAACACTGGAGTGATAAATCATCAGATGATCATGTG
This sequence comes from Salvelinus alpinus, assembly GCF_045679555.1. Lineage (NCBI taxonomy): Eukaryota > Metazoa > Chordata > Actinopteri > Salmoniformes > Salmonidae > Salvelinus > Salvelinus alpinus. The sequence continues at coordinate 44,850,862 of NC_092098.1, read as the reverse complement.
CAAGTAGAGATACTGGTGTGCAAAAGAGCAGAAAAGTAAATAAATAAAAACAGTAAGGGGATGAGGTAGGTAAATTGGGTGGGCTGTTTACAGATGGACTATGTACAGCTGCAGCGATCGGTTAGCTGCACAGATAGCAGATGTTTAAAGTTGGTGAGGGAAATAAAAGTCTCCAACTTCAGCGATTTTTGCAATTCGTTCCAGTCACAGGCAGCAGAGAACTGGAAGGAAAGGCGGCCAAATGAGGTGTTGGCTTTTGGGATGATCAGTGAGATATACCTGCTGGAGCGCGTGCTACGGGTGGGTGTTGTTATCGTGACCAGTGAACTGAGATAAGGCGGAGCTTTACCTAGCATGGACATATAGATGACCTGGAGCCAGTGGGTCTGGCGACGAATATGTAGCGAGGGCCAGCCGACTAGAGCATACAGGTCGCAGTGGTGGGTGGTATGAGGTGTTTTAGTAACAAAACGGATGGTACTATGATAAACTGCATCTAGTTTGCTGAGTAGAGTATTGGAAGCTATTTTGTAGATGACATCGCCGAAGTCGAGGATCGGTAGGATAGTCAGTTTTACTAGGGTAAGTTTGGCGGCGTGAGTGAAGGAGGCTTTGTTGCGAAATAGAAAGCCGATTCTTGATTTGATTTTGGATTGGAGATGTTTAATATGAGTCTGGAAGGAGAGTTTACAGTCTAGCCAGACACCTAGGTATTTATAGATGTCCACATATTCTAGGTCGGAACCGTCCAGGGTGGTGATGCTAGTCGGGCGGCGGGTGCAGGCAGCGAACGGTTGAAAAGCATGCATTTGGTTTTACTATCGTTTAAGAGCAGTTGGAGGCCACGGAAGGAGTGTTGTATGGCATTGAAGCTCGTTTGGAGGTTAGATAGCACAGTGTCCAAGGAAGGGCCAGAAGTATACAGAATGGTGTCGTCTGCGTAGAGGTGGATCAGGGAATCGCCCGCAGCAAGAGCAACATCATTGATACAGTATATACAGAGAAAAGAGTCGGCCCGAGAATTGAACCCTGTGGTACCCCCATAGAGACTGCCAGAGGACCGGACAACATGCCCTCCGATTTGACACACATGATCTCTGTCTGCAAAGTAGTTGGTGAACCAGGCAAGGCAGTCATCAGAAAAACCGAGGCTACTGAATCTGCTGTTGTGACACTTAGATTGCACACAGGTAGACTTTATTTAACTAATTATGTGACTTCTGAAGGTAATTGGTTGCTTCAGATCTTATTTAGGGGCTTCTTAGCAGAGGTGAATACATATGCACGCACCACTTTTAAATTTGACATTTTTTAGAATTTTTTGAAACAAGTTATTTTTTAAATTTCACTTCAGCAATTTGGACTATTTTGTGTATGTCCATTACATGAAATTCAAATAAAATCCATTTAAATTACAGGTTGAAATGCATCAAAATAGGAAAAACGCCAAGGGGGATGAATAATTTTGCAAGGCACTGTATGCTAAAACTGATCCCCAAAACAATTCACTAGTTTTAATTATGCAGGCTGAAAACAGCAGCTATGGGAGCTAACTAAACGGTGGTGGAAATGGAGGGAGGCGTGGAGGGAGGAGGATTCGTGGGTGTGTGTCAGGGTTGCCCAATGCCCACCCGCATCATCCACCTGTAATTATTCCATTTACTTCATTCCTAGGAGGATGTGGGCTGTTCCATATGGGAAAGGACGGATTTCTGCCTTTCTCCTTCTCCTTCTCCTTCTCTCTTTCTCTGTCTCTCTCTCTCTCTCTCTCTCTGTGTCTCTCTCTCATATCTTAAATACCCACTGTACAATCCCAGATTGAATTCAGTGGGATATACAGAGAAATGGAAAGAGAACAACAGGGTTTATCTCATGGATTGAATTCAGGGAACTGGATGTTTTGAGAGGGGTAGTCAATTTGCTATCCTCAGTAAAAAGCGAGCATGCATCGAGTATTATTTCCCCTGAAATAATCTGTCAGAGTCAAATGTTGCCAATCACCAGTTCTGCTCTACCACATACTTGGAGTGTGTCCCCTCCAAAGTATCAAGACAGACATGTGTCATTTTCTGCCCAGCACACACACACACACACACACACAGACACACACACACACACACACACACACACACACACACACACACACACACACACACACACACACACACACACACACACACACACACACACACACACACACACACACACACACACACACACACACAACACAATACACAACACACACACACACCTCCATGTATAATTCTGCTCAAAGAGATGTTCAAAATGCAGGCTCCTCTCCCAGACTCAACGTCACTGTGACAGAAAACCAGAACTCAGTATGTCAAGCCCCGTTTCTCTTTATGGACCTTTATTTTGCTCACATCATTGGTGAATAATATGAAAATAATGCAATGTTTAAAAGAATGCAATTATTTTAAGTTGGACCTTTATGGTGAATGTAATTACGACGCTTACTTTGAGTTTCATTTGAACACTATTTGCAGCATTTATGAGATCTAGGTTTGACAGCAAACCTAGACCAGCAGTTTGTCCCTAATCAACCTAGACCAGCAGTTTGTCCCTAATCAACCTAGACCAGCAGTTTGTCCCTAATCAACCTAGACCAGCAGTTTGTCCCTAATCAACCTAGACCAGCAGTTTGTCCCTAATCAACCTAGACCAGCAGTTTGTCCCTAATCAACCTAGACCAGCAGTTTGTCCCTAATCAACCTAGACCAGCAGTTTGTCCCTAATCAACCTAGACCAGCAGTTTGTCCCTAATCAACCTAGACCAGCAGTTTGTCCCTAATCAACCTAGACCAGCAGTTTGTCCCTAATCAACCTAGACCAGCAGTTTGTCCCTAATCAACCTAGACCAGCAGTTTGTCCCTAATCAACCTAGACCAGCAGTTTGTCCCTAATCAACCTAGACCAGCAGTTTGTCCCTAATCAACCTAGACCAGCAGTTTGTCCCTAATCAACCTAGACCAGCAGTTTGTCCCTAATCAACCTAGACCAGCAGTTTGTCCCTAATCATCTGATTTTAGATGTGTATTTTTTCCCAGTTGGGTTTGAAATGTGCTTGTGAGGAAAGATTCAATCTCTCTCAGAAATAACCTGACTCCTTGGTTATCCTTGTACTTGTCATTGCCCCCCCTGACGCGAAGCCTCCTACCCTCTCCTGTAAGTCACACCAACTGAGAGGAGTTATTGCTTCTTCAAGGGTGTTCCTGTTCAGGGATGTATGTGCAAGCCTCAAGTGTGGCCGATCCATGCTGACTGAGAAATGTGGGTCAGAAACAGCAGGATGGCCTTTTCCATGATGATAACTCGCCTCCTGACATCGATCCATAAATGTCAATGTATTACATTATCTCGTTGTTGACAATATGAGATTGGGTTTTGCTTTCGCTACGCTACTGGAATAGCAATAAGGCTGCTCCTCAGACCTCCATAGCCTCCCAGCTATGTTTCCTTAAGAGTATTATTTTCTGTGTGTGGGAGTCAGAGGACAGCTGTCTATAGCTTTGGAGGCTATGGAAAGGCAGAAGCTTGGCAGAACAACCCTCTGAAACGCATAACACAGACCCACACTCAGCCATACACACAGCTGCACTGATACTTAGGCTACACACACAGAGTGAGCGAGGATGATGAGAGGCGAGTTAGTGTGAGAAATAGCATGGAGAGAAAGGCTCATCTCTAATGTTAGGCTGGCTAACATTCTGATGTCCATAAATGACAACTTCCCCTCTTCCCCTTGGTGTAAAGAGCCCTAATCATTTTACCCCCTTCTCATTCCTCCTTGTTTACATGAATTGCCACTCAAGTCAACATCATTCTGGGAAACAGAAAGGTCTGCAGATGCACAAATCATATCGAATCAATTGCATACAGTCAGTTAAACTTCTTATGGCTGCAGTCCCGTTAACGGGATGATATGACAACAGCCAGTGAAAGTGCAGGGCGCCAAATTCAAACAACAGAAATCTCATAATTAAAATTCCTCAAACATTCATGTATCTTATACCATTTTAAAGGTAATCTTGTTGTTAATCCCACCAAAGTGTTCAATTTCAAATAGGCGTTTCAGCGAAAGCACCACAAACGATTATGTTAGGTTACCGCAAAATCACAGAAAAACACAGCTATTTTTCCAGCCAAAGAAAGGAGTCACAAAAAGCAGAAATAGAGATAGAATTAATCACTAACCTTTGATGATCTTCATCAGATGACACTCATAGGACTTCATGTTACACAATACTTATATGTTTTGTTCGATTAAGTTCATATTTATATCCAAAAACCTCAGTTTACATTGGCGCCATGTTCAGAAATGCCTCCAAAATATCCGGAGAAATTGCAGAGAGCCACATCAAATAACATAAATACTCATCATAAACTTTGATGAAAGATACATATTTTACATAGAATTAAAGATACACTTGTTCTTAATGCAACCGCTGTATCAGATTTCAAAAATCTTTACGGCAAAAGCACAATATTCAATAATCTGAGAACAGCGTTCAGCCACAAAAGTAAGCCATACAGTTACCCGCCAAATTGTGCAGTCAACAAAACTCATAAAAAGCATTATAAATCTTCACTTACCTTTGCTGATCTTCGTCGGAATGCACTCCCAGGACTCCCACTTCCACAAGAAATGTTCGTTTTGTTCGGTAATGTCCATAATTTATGTCCAAGTAGCTACTTTTGTTAGCGCGTTTAGTACACATATCCAAACGCTCGTGCAGGTCCAGGCGAACGTCGGACGAAAACTTGAAAAAGTTATATTACAGGTCGAAGAAACTTGTCAAACTAAGTATAGAATCAATCTTTAGGATGTTGTTATCATAAATATTCAATAACGTTCCAACCAGAGAATTCCTTTGTGTCTATAGAAGTAATGGAACACAAGTCGATATCATGTGGAATGCGCGTGACCAGGACCTGGCTCTCTGCCAGACCACTGACTCAAACAGCTCTCATCCGGCCCCACATCACAGTAGAAACTTCATTCAACGTTCTACAGACTGTTGACATCTAGTGGAAGCCGTAGGAAGTGCAAACAGATCCATATCCTACAGTGTTTTCAATAGGCGATGAGTTGAATATCAACCAACCTCAGATTTCTCACTTCCTGGTTGGATTTCTTCTCAGGTTTTTGCCTGCTATATGAGTTATGTTATACTCACAGACATAATTCAAACAGTTTTAGAAACGTCAGAGTGTTTTCTATCCAATACTAATAATAATATGCATATATTAGCAACTATGACTGAGGAGCAGGCCGTTTACTCTGGGCACCTCTGTGCACCTTTCATCCAAGCTACTCAATACTGTCCCTGCAGCCATAAGAAGTTAACTGCACTGGTGCCAACTGCAGAGCTATTGGCTTGTGCTCTGGAATCACAAACAGAAAAATTCACCTTTAAAAGCCCTGAATGTTACACTGAGTGCAAAAAACATTAATTCAATCAGTGTAGATGGTTAAAGAAGGATTTTTAAGCCTTGGGACAATTGAGACATGGATTGTGTGTGCTATTCTGAGGGTGAATGGGCAAGATAATATATTTAAATGCCTTTGAACGGGGTATGGTAGTAGGTGCCAGGTGTACCGGTTTGTGTCAAGAACTGCAACGGGGCTGGGTTTTTCACACTCAACAGTTTTTATTTTTTTTATTTTTTTTATTTTATTTAACCTTTATTTAACCAGGTAGGCAAATTGAGAACACGTTCTCATTTACAATTGCGACCTGGCCAAGATAAAGCAAAGCAGTTCGACACATACAACAACACATAGTTACACATGGAGTAAAACAAACATATAGTCAATAATACAGTGAAAAAAAATAAGTCTATATACAATGTGAGCAAGTGAGGTGAGATAAGGGAGGTGAAGGCAAACAAATATATGTATAAATAAATAAAAATATAAAAGGCCATGGAGGCGAAGTGAGTACAACACAGCAAGTAAAATAAAAACTAAAAAAACACTGGAATGGTTGGTTTGCAGTGGAAGAAAGTGCAAAGTAGAGACAGAAATAATGGGGTGCAAAGGAGCAAAAAAAATTAATAAATAAATACAGTAGGTAAAGAGGTAGTTGTTTGGGCTAAATTGTAGATGGGTTATGTACAGGTGCAGTAATCTATGAGCTGCTCTGACAGCTGGTGCTTAAAGCTAGTGAGGGAGATAGGTGTTTCCAGTTTCAGAGATTTTTGTAGTTCGTTCCAGTCATTGGCAGCAGAGAACTGGAAGGAGAGGCGTCCAAAGGAAGAATTGGTTTTGGGGGTGACTAGAGAGATATACCTGCTGGAGCGCGTGCTACAGGTAGGTGCTGCTATGGTGACCAGCGAGCTGAGATAAGGGGGGACTTTACCTAGCAGGGTCTTGTAGATGACCTGGAACCAGTGGGTTTGGCGACGAGTATGAAGCGAGGGCCAGCCAACGAGAGTGTACAGGTCGCAGTGGTGGGTAGTATATGGGGCTTTGGTGACAAAACGGATGGCACTGTGATAGACTGCATCCAATTTATTGAGTAGGGTTTTGGAGGCTATTTTGTAAATGACATCACCGAAGTCGAGGATTGGTAGGATGGTCAGTTTTACAAGGGTATGTTTGGCAGCATGAGTAAAGGATGCTTTGTTGCGGAATAGGAAGCCAATTCTAGATTTGACTTTGGATTGGAGATGTTTGATGTGAGTCTGGAAGGAGAGTTTACAGTCTAACCAGACACCTAGGTATTTGTAGTTGTCCACATATTCTAAGTCAGAGCCGTCCAAAGTAGTGATGTTGGACAGGCGGGCAGGAGCAGGCAGCGATCGGTTGAAGAGCATGCATTTGGTTTTACTTGTATTTAAGAGCAGTTGGAGGCCACGGAAGGAGAGTTGTATGGCATTGAAGCTCGCCTGGAGGGTTGTTAACACAGTGTCAAAAGAAGGGCCAGAAGTATACAGAATAGTGTCGTCTGCGTAGAGGTGGATCAGAGAATCACCAGCAGCAAGTTTCCCTTGTGTATCAAGAATGGTCCACCACCCAAATGTCATCCAGCCAACTTGACACAACTGTGGGAAGCATTGGAGTCAACATGAGCTATCATCCCTGTGGAACGCATTCGACACCTTGTAGAGTCCATGCCTGCGACAAATGGAGGCTGTTCTGAGGGCAAAAGGGGGTGCAGCTCAATATTAGGAAGATGTTCTTAATGTTTTGTACACTCAGTGTATGTCTAAATATTGAAGGAGTAGAGAGGCCCTAGAGAGATAGTGCTTTACTGAAATGCCATCTACTCTCCAACAAGCTATACTTAGGAAATCATCTGCGAAAGACAAAAAACTGACAGACCCCTATAAGAGGTTTAGTCCTCAGTGAAGAATAATGCCCTCTGAAAATCCAATCATCCAACCAGAACATGCTCTTTTGTTGCTCGGGTTCTCAGTAACTGAAGAGTGAAACATCCTGCAAATGAACATGACACACACACACACACACACACACACACACACACACACACACACACACACACACACTGCATTGAGACCAGAGCCATGTACTTAGATCTTTCTAAATATATGGCGCTGCATTGAGAATGACATTTCTATACGTTGAGATTGGTTATGGTTGGTTCTCCACTTCACCCTGCAGCCTTTTATTGTGTTTTTATTTCACAGGGCATTGGGGCAACAAATGGCAGTCCATGGCAGATATTCTGTGGAGTGTGGACAAGCTGTTGTTCAAAGACAGTCTGAATCCCACACATACCCAGATACAAGTATCCCAGGGGACTGGGTGGATATACGGTATACAGCTATGGCTATAAATCTGTCGTCTATTTTTAGGATAGTCAGCAGTGCTGCTGTATACGCTAGGCTGTGTGAATGGAGTAAGGTAGTGAAGGGATGTGCCTTTTCCATTGACTGAAGTGAGTAAACATTAGACCATTCTGTGGACATCTGGTTGAAGGATGGGTCTTCTCACTAACTATATCCCATAGACAGGAGAAGAGTGTGAAGCTGCTTTAGGATTCAGGCATCTTGTTAAGGTCAAACCCTATGGAAATCCTTTAAAGAGACATATCATTTCCTGTGTTACAACCACCATATTAAAATCCCCCTGTCTTACATACCAGCATATTAAAATCCCCCTGTCTTACGTACCAGCATATTAAAAAAAACCTGTCTGTCAGGTGTCACTGTGCAGCAGGTAGGACGGAGTCAGGCGCATGACATAGGACTGAGTAAAAACGTACTTTACTCGAAAATAACAACAACACTAATTCCATGCAGGGAAACAATACTCCAGCTCACAGACAATGAGAACACTTAACAACGAATAAACATGCACAAAACCATGTGGGAACCAGAGGGTTAAATAGGGAATAACTAATAATGTAATTGAAAACAGGTGTATACAATAAAGACAAAACAAATGGACAAAAAAATGTGGCGACTAGAAAACCGGTGACGTCGACCGCCGAACGCCGCCCGAACAAGGAGAGGCACCAACTTCGGCGGAAGTCGTGACACATACCAGCATATTAAAATCCCCCTGTCTTACATACCAGCATTTTAAAATCCCCCTGTCTTTCATACCACCAGGCTTTGGTTGCCATGTCGTGTGAGATATTCCAATTCAGCTTTTATCATAAACCCTTCAAAACCATCTAGCACTTTCCAACATGATCCAACACCAGCTAGTTTATGGATAGTGTAGCTCCAGTGGCTCCCTATTTATTAAGAAATAATGATCAGACTTCACATACTTGCTGTGAAATTGTCAGAAGATTTATTTTCTTCAACATAGGCACGTGGATTGACACAAGAGGTTTCTCTACTGAGATAGACATGGAAAGTCACAGAAATGGGGAATAAATAAAAGGAGAGAGGGAAGGAGATAGAGAGATAAACAGACATGAAGGGGGGAGATAGTGACATCATCTCTCCCCCGAGGCTGTCTAATAAACAAATTGTGCCTGCCGCGTTTTTGGCCCAACGAGGACAGTCGTGCCAGGCCTCCTCAACAATATTTTTTGTTGTTGTCATTGTTGTTTTCAATCTCCGTGTCCAACAGAAACAAAACGCAGCAATAGCATGGAAAGACGACTTACTGTATCTGAAATACAATTTGCGGCGATATGGAACAGGGTTATACAATGATACATGTGGATACTTGATTAATCCCTGTTGAATATTAAAACAAAAAAAGTACATTTTAATTGAGAAGTAGGCCTTGGTCTGAAGCTTAAAAAGAAAGGTAATTCACATGATGCATCACAATACCTACTTCACCCATGCTCTACCAAGAGTTTTTAGCACTCAGCTTTGACCAAGTACAGGAGCTATGTTGGTCTATTGTACTTCAAACAATGTGCATGCAGGTTGCTTAGGATTCAAACCTCCTCAAACAGCCTAATTCTTACTCTTAGAGGATGTGCTCCCACAATGATGTGATTTGTACCGCAAACAAGGTAAAATATTGCAGTCTTTCCACCCCACACTCAGACATTACCCCATTCCACTACCTTGTCAAGCTTTTATATGATATGAAAGCAAGCTTGGCTTTTATACTTACAAGACTACCAGACATGATTGAGTGAGTTGTTTTGTCTTGTTGTAATGTGGTGCCTTACCTGTGTTTCCATAAATCTTTATTTTAACGATACATTCATATTTTTAATAACCTATTTTTTCGTCAGTAGGGGGTGTGTTCGACACAGTCACTCATATATATTTTGAGGTCTATAGAGCCTGTCTGCATTGCTGAATTCTGTAACGTTTTGCTTACCTGCGGAAAATTGACATAAGCTCAGAACCGCTTGTTTTTCAAACATGGTCCTGTCTTATCAATTGCTGTGCTGAGCAATGGACAGTGCATTACCGCTGACAAATGGCTGTGTAGCTTAAAGTTGTGTGTATTTGTATTTTTTTTGTGGCAATAAGGATTATGACGCTACAATAATACACATTTAAAATAGACCTATGTCTATAAATACATACATCCTAATACAGCCTACACATTGTTGGAAGTGCAATAAACCAACATAGGTACTGTAGTAGGTCAAAGCTGTGTGCTGGAAAACCTTAGTAGAGCATGGGTGAAGTATGCAATGTGGTGCTCATGAATTTCCTTTCTTTTTCACCTTCAGACCAAAGCCATGTACCACACCCCTTTGGGCCTTATTGCTTAAATATACAATTTACAATCAAACGTACATTCATCAGATATAGTAAACTTTGTAAATACAATTCAGGGATGACCACAATTGCTTTTGAAGAGCTACAGGGTTATGAGGGCTTTCTTGTTCAAGCCCAGTTCTACCACACCTGATTGTACTATTCATGGTCTCGATGAACAGCTGAGGTCTCGATGAACAGCTGAGGTCTCGATGAACAGCTGAGGTCTTGATGAACAGCTGAGTAGTAGAATCAGGTGAGGTAGCTCTGGGCTTGAACAAAAAAGCCTGCAGGGATACCATAGGGATGGCGTGCATCTAACAGATGAGGGCAACGACATCTTCCTGGAGAGTTTAAGAGCGGGTCTCTCTACCGTTCTCTCCTCCGTAGTAGAAAGACACGCGCCCTAGTACTATTACATGTCACACTCGCTGTCCATTGCCACTCAACAATGCCCAACCAACCCAAAGTCTCTTTGAAGAGAAACCTAATAAATTAATATCAGCACACACCATGCTTGTGCGCTCCAATGTGTGTGTATGTCGGGAAAGGGAGGGGGTGTCAAAAACTATACATGAAAGAGAATGGTCAAAATGGCCCTTTTTGGTTCATTCACTGATTGAACGTTTACTTCTCTTAAACAGTTGATGTGTTGACAGAGGATGAAGCGTACTCAGTGCTTGATTTGGGATGAAAGAGGTGCAGGAGCTATCTTTTTTCATGTGGGTTCATTAGACCAGGGTTTCCCAAATTCGGTCCCGCCCCCCGGGGTGCATGATTTGGTTTTTGCCCTAGCACTACACAGCTGATTCAAATAACCAACTCATCATCAAACTTTGATGATTTTAATCAGCCGTGTAGTGCTTGGGCAAAAACCAAAGCGTTTGATCCAGCCCTGAAACACACCCGAGTCTGCCTATCAAAGTCCTGTTGAGCAGCTGATGTTTAGGCTACAATGTTGTGCATTAGAGTGGTGCTCGAACAAAAGCACTCCCAATAGCTCTCCTGGAGAATCGTTGGCCACCCTTGATATAAAATATTGCAAATACTTTTGTCTTTATATAATTATTCCTTCATTCAATGAATCAGAGATACAATTGATAAGGTAAGCTACTTTAAAGCAAGGTAGCATACTAAGGCATGTTTATCTATAACCTTACAAGGCAAAATATTCATGCACAGAATGGAAACTATTTGCCAATTAGGCTATTCTTAGAAGAAAGTTATCGGAATTACATAGTCTACTGTTAAATAAGTGGAATACCTGCTTTAAAATAACGGTGTCAGATTTATTTCTCAACAGTGCTGGTGGAAAGGCAAAAATTAGTCAATAACATTAATTCTTAGGCCTATAGCTAAAAAGTTAACTAGCAAGATAGCTTGTAGCATGGCTAGTTATGGTTTAAATTGTCTATTTAGTTAGTCTATCATTATTGTACAGGCTACCTAATGCTGAAATATCTCTCAATGAAAGGTAGACCTAATTCTGATCATGGCTCATATGTAGATTTTTATGTGATTGATAATATATTTAAGAAGGAAAACACAATAATACAATTCCATGACTTTTCCACGATTTTCATGACCGTAAGAACCCTCATTTGACAACTTGGAACAGCGCATTCTGCCCATTCAGGCTGGCGCATTCTCATTCTGCCCATTCAGGCTGGCGCATTCTCATTCTGCCCATTCAGGCTGGCGCATTCTCATTCTGCCCATTCAGGCTGGCGCATTCTCATTCTGCCCATTCAGACTGGCGCATTCTCATTCTGCCCATTCAGACTGGCGCATTCTCATTCTGCCCATTCAGACTGGCGCATTCTCATTCTGCCCATTCAGACTGGCGCATTCTCATTCTGCCCATTCAGACTGGCGCATTCTCATTCTGCCCATTCAGGCTGGCGCATTCTCATTCTGCCCATTCAGACTGGCGCATTCTCATTCTGCCCATTCAGACTGGCGCATTCTCAGACTCCAACAGTCTACTGCCATGGATACACCGAATTCACAGACTAGTGTCAAATAAGCTTGAATAAAGCATAATCAGGATATGAATGCACACTCTCCATTGCTATTCAATGCAGATCTGGCTTTAATTCCACTTCGATCAACCTTTTTTTTGCTGTTGTGTGTGAATCTGGGCAGGTGATAGGCCACTTTGTTTTATGAAGGAGATGAGGACCGATATGGCGCTCCAGACAGCTCCGGCCCAAGTCAAGTACTGATCATGACAAGAGGCGGGGAGTGTGTTGTGTGCTTCCAATGAAGATGATTTGCACATTTTCATTGTCCTTGGTGTTATATTGGCTCAGTCATGATGGTAAGGAGATTTATATTTAACATTGAGCTTCAACCAAAACATGCCATAGTCGCGCCAACCGGCACGACTTTAATAGTATTTGTAATGAAAACTTTCCTGTCAGCAGCTGAGTGAACATTTCTAATTGCACAGCAGTCTGTAGGTACTGGGGTCTGGCCCGTGTCTCTACGTGTCTCTTCAGTTAGCATTCTGTTGAGACCGCTCGCAGACAGCACATGCGCTTGCGCCATCGCGTGCATGTTGATTTTGTTCACCCACAGCAGACGCGATCAGGACACGCAGGTCGAAATATCAAAACGAACTCTGAACCAACTATATTAATTTGGGGACAGGTCGAAAAGCATTAAACATGTATGGCAATTTAGCTAGCTAGCTTGCTGTTGCTAGCTAATTTGTCCTGGTAAATAAACATTGGGTTGTTATTTTACCTGAAATGCACAAGGTCCTCTACAATTAATCCACAGATAAAACGGTAAACAGAGTTTGTTTCTAGTAATCTCTCCTCCTTCAGGCTTCTTTTTCTTCTTTGGACTTTATATGGCGATTGGCAACCAACTTTAAGGTGCATTACCACAACCAACTGGACCTGAGTGTGGACCTCAGTTCATCTTTCAATCACCCAGGTGGGTATATGCTCCTAAAAACCAATGAGGAGATGGCACATCGGTATATGCTCCTAAAAACCATTGAGGAGATGGGAGAGGCAGGACTTGCAGCGTGTCAAGCATCACAAATAGAACCAAGTTCTATTTTAGAGCCTGGCAACGCAGGCGCACGCGACGTGAGTGTTGTGGTCAGCATCTTAGGCTGCAGTGGCCACTTACTGAGGTAGGGCATGCCTGAAGCACTTGCCCTGAGTCTGAGAGGAGCAAAACATTTTTGGGGAAACTTTAAAAAGGTAGAAATGAAAATTAAACTTGAAGATCTAACTTCATATTGCATAGTCATACTCTTGATGGTGAGGAGGTTTGGTTTTTATGACCGCGGTAAGGGCCACACTGAACCATCGGACATAGCCATCTGTTAAAGAGATTTCTCAATACAAAGCCAACAGCTGCGAGGGAGTCTGGGGACTATAATTGTCTTCCTCACAGGCAGCCCAGCTCACATAAATCTAGCTCTCAGTTTCTCTCCTCTAACTTAGTGATGCTCATTAACAATGCTGTTATGACAGCTTCCTCCACACTGATACTGGCTAGCACTGCTCTTCTGGTGATTCTCAGCAGCAATTCCCCATCACCTCCTCCTCTCCTCCAGAGAAATGGAAGCTATAACACTCGTCTCCTCGGGAGAGATGGAGGCTATAAAACTCCTCTCCTCCAGAGAGATGGAGGCTAAAACACTCCTCCAGAGAGATGGAGGCTAGAACACTCCTCTAGAGAGATGGAGACTATAACACTCCTCCAGAGAGATGGAGACTATGACACTCCTCCAAGAGAGATGGAGACTAGAACACTTCTCCAAAGAGATGGAGGCTGTAACACTCCTCTCCTCTAGAGAGATGGAGGCAAAAAAACACTCCTCTCCTCCAGAGAGATGGAGGCTAGAACACTCCTCTCCTCCAGAGAGATAAGGGCTAGAAACTCCTCTCCTCCAGAAAGATGGAGGCTAAAACACTCCTCTCCTCCAGAAAGATGGATGCTATAACACTCCTCTCCTCCAGAGAGATGGAGGCTATAACACTCCTCTCCTCCAGAGAGATGGAGGCTATAACACTCATCTCCTCCAGAGAGATGGAGGCTATAACACTCCTCTCCTCTAGAGAGATGGAGGCTATAACACTCCTCTCCTCCAGAAAGATGGAAGCTATAACACTCCTCTCCTCCAGAAAGATGGAGGCTAAAACACTCCTCTCCTCCAGAAAGATGGAGGCTAAAACACTCCTCTCCTCCAGAAAGATGGAGGCTAAAACACTCCTCTCCTCCAGAAAGATAGATGCTATAACACTCCTCTCCTCCAGAAAGATGGAGACTATGACACTCCTCCAAGAGAGATGGAGACTAGAACACTTCTCCAAAGAGATGGAGGCTGTAACACTCCTCTCCTCTAGAGAGATGGAGGCAAAAAAACACTCCTCTCCTCCAGAGAGATGGAGGCTAGAACACTCCTCTCCTCCAGAGAGATAAGGGCTAGAAACTCCTCTCCTCCAGAAAGATGGAGGCTAAAACACTCCTCTCCTCCAGAAAGATGGATGCTATAACACTCCTCTCCTCCAGAGAGATGGAGGCTATAACACTCCTCTCCTCCAGAGAGATGGAGGCTATAACACTCATCTCCTCCAGAGAGATGGAGGCTATAACACTCCTCTCCTCTAGAGAGATGGAGGCTATAACACTCCTCTCCTCCAGAAAGATGGAAGCTATAACACTCCTCTCCTCCAGAAAGATGGAGGCTAAAACACTCCTCTCCTCCAGAAAGATGGAGGCTAAAACACTCCTCTCCTCCAGAAAGATGGAGGCTAAAACACTCCTCTCCTCCAGAAAGATAGATGCTATAACACTCCTCTCCTCCAGAAAGATGGAGGCTATAACACTCCTTCCCTCCAGAGAGATGGAGGCTATAACACTCCTTCCCTCCAGAGAGATGGAGGCTGTAACACTCCTCCAAAGAGATGGAGGCTGTAACACTCATCCAGAGAGAAAGAGGCTGTAACACTGCTCCAGAGAGATGGAGGCTGTACCACTCCTTTGAGGAGCTCCATGTTTTACTACAGTCCCAGTAAATTTGCATCAGCGGCACATCGGGATCATCATGCCAAGCAAGCCTCCTCTCTCAGGTAACACTGTTTCCATACAATAACAGCAATGGGATGACAAGGGGGACTCTTTATCCCTCAGCCTAACAAGCCACAGCCATAATGCACTCTTTATTCAAATGTGGGGTCTGTCCAAAGTTTTGACAGCTGGGTGAAGTAGTGTGTAGAGATGCAGTGTATTGCAGGAAATGCCTACAGTGATTATCTAATAGCTCACACCAGCCTCCATATTGCAGGAGATGTCATAATGATGTGAATACTGCTGCTGTAAGCCAGCCTGCTTCAAACACACAATGCCTGTTCATTCCATCTTCTATCACTTCTATTGCAGGGTCTTCATAGAAAGTACTAATAATGTGTTAACAAGTTATTTTGCTAATATTGTAACACTGAACATGGTACTGTGGTACAGTGCAGACACTAGAGCCAATACATAGCCCGTGTCTCACAATATCTCACTGTGATGTGTTGTCTGTAGAGTACATGGACCACAGACTGATTGATATGATAGATCAGTCTAGTCAAATCCAAAAGGGAGAGTTCATACTTCAAGAGACTTTCTCATCAGAAAGAGAGAAGAACACCATGCCTGATATTTAATAGATCATAGCAAAGAGCACGACTCAAACACCATCATTAAGTTTGCCGACAACACAACAGTGATCACCGACAATGATGAGACAGCCTACAGGGAGGAGGTCAGAGACCTGGTTGTGTGGTGCCAGGATTACAACCTATCCCTCAACGTAATCAAGACAAAAGAGATGATTGTGGACTACATGAAAAGGAGGACTGAGCACGTCCCCATTCTCATCAATAGGGCTGTAGTTGAGCAGATTGAGAGCTTCAAGCTCCTTGGTGTCCACATCACCAACAAACTATCATGGTCCAAACACACCAAGACAGTCGTGAAGAGGTCACGACAAAGCCTATTCCACCTCAGGAGACTGAAAAGATTTGGCATGCGTCCTCAGATCCTCAAAAAGTTCTACAGCTGCACCATCGAGAGCATCCTGACTGGTTGCATCACTGCCTGGTATGGCAACAGCTCGGCCTCCGACCGCAAGGCACTACAGAGGGTAGTGCGTACGACCCAGTACATCACTGGGGCCAAGCTTCCTGCCATCCAGAACCTCTATACCAGGCAGTATCAGAGGAAGGCCCTAAAAATTGTCAAAGACTCCAGCCACGCTAGTCATAGACTATTCTCTCTTCTACCGCACGGTAAGCGATAGTGGAGTACCTAGGTGCAAATGCCTTCTTAACAGCTTAACAGCTTCAACCCCCAAGCCATAAGACTCCTGAACTGCTAATCAAATGGCTACCTGGACTATTTGCATTGTCCCCCCACACCCCCTCTTTTACGCTGCTGCTACTCTCTGTTTAATATCTATGCATTGTCACTTTAACTCTACCTACATGTACATATTACCTCAAGTACCTCGACTGACCTTTGCCCCCGCACATTGACTCTGTACTGGTACCCCCTGTATAGAGCCTTGCTACTGTTATTTTACTGCTGCTCTTTAATTATTTGTTATTTTTATTTGTAATTTTTTACTTAACACTTATTTTTCTTAAAACTGCATTGTTGGTTAAAAGCTTGTAAGTAAGCATTTCACTGTAAGGTCTACACCTGTTGTATTTGGCGCATGTGACAAATAACATTTGATTTGATTAGATGCTAGTGTGTATTGATGAGTGGAGAGGGAAATGTAATATCTCTCGCTGCGTTCACTCGCATGCCTAACAACATGTGCTGGGCTTTGCTGCCATGGAGTCTTCACAAACTACATAATGTCTGATCAACTGGGATTTATTTCAAGTGTTGGGAGGCTGCACGTGCAGTGGCCTGTTTAGTACAGTATTGTATGTTATCCTCAACCGCCACCAGCCATCAGCAGACTCACCAGTGTCTCCATCCCTTACTTACCTTTGGCCCCTGACCAGGCAGACTGGTTAGTTTGGCCCCTTGTTAATATAGGACCGGGCAGACTGGTTAGTTTGGCCCCTTGTTAATATAGGACCGGGCAGACTGGTTAGTTTGGCCCCTTGTTATTAAAGGACCAGACAAGACAGGTTAGTTTGGCTTGGAGCAGCAGCTGAATCAGAGGATCAGGTACACAAATAGGCTGTATTTATTTAACCGTGCAGGAGATGATGAAACTGGATACAGAGGTTATCAACAAAATATACAAATGCAGGGAAATGATGGCAAAACACCCAACTCACACAGCTGAGTAGATGCATATATTCTGTCAGAGTTCTGTAATAAGCAGCACCCCTGAATGATACAAATATCTGCCCTAACCTAGCATAAACCATTAACACCTAGAACAGGTTTTAGTATTTTCAATAGACAGTGTTAACACACCTCGAATGCAATACTATTACTCAATTGACATAACAATGACCAACAATGGACACGTTACTCAATATAAATAGGGGATTTACGATAAACAATGAAAACATTTTCCGGAAAAGGAATGACAAACATAAAAAAACGATGATAATAATAACCAGACTCATTTGTTCTTTCAATGTTAAAATACACAATGTTTTACAGGACTAGCGATACAGGACTAGCGATACAGGACTAGCGATACAGGACTAGCGATAACATAGTTTGGGCAGCAAACATGTTAGGAACAAACTTTGCAGCAAAACACTGAGTCAATGTGGGGAGAAATGGAGGGAAATGCTGGGCGTGAGTCACGTGACGATAGTTCACCGGCACAATCTTTGCTTTCAAGCCCCCCTTCCCAGTCAGTCCATTTAGCCCAGTAGATATAGAGATGTCATCATATTCGCAACCAACAGGCATATGGAAAATGAATGCTCAGCCTGAGATCCTGTGTTGGGAGAAGATGAGCCAGTCGTGACAAAAGTGCCCCGAGACAGAAAGTCTCCCCAAGTTTATTTTTCATGGATGGATGGATTGCTGTGCTTCTTATTGTTAACGTGGCAGGAGCAGGGTGTTGGTTTGTTCCAAATTCACTCTGACCATTTTGCAACGCTCCTTGACTAACCCCACACATGATTATTCAACTGAAATGCAAAGGGCTCTTCAGCTCTAATTTTGTCAAATGTTGTTTTAATGGAGAATATTGTTCATCATTTGCATTAACTCATAACTCAGTAAACTTGCGTATGAGGAGTCAGGACTAGGCTAAGTTACTGAGGATGTTAAAAACCTGAAGTAGTCAATATATATAATGTGGGGGCATATTTTTGAGCTTGTTTTTCTATTAAACTTGTTGATGATGCAATATGTACAATATGCAATATGCAATATGCAATATGGTACACAGATGTACAGTAGACATACCATAGTGCTGACGTTGCTTCCAGAGGCAGTTTGAAACTCGGTAGTGAGTGTTGCAACCGAAGACAGACGATGTTTTACGCGCTACAGGCTTCAGCACTCGACGGTTACAGTTGACCGGGGCAACTCTAGCAGGGCAGAAATTTGAAGAACTGACTTGTTGGAAAGGTGCCATACAATGACGGTGCCACGTTGAAAGTGACTGAGCTCTTCAGTAAGGTCATTCTACTGCCAAAGTTTGTCTATGGAGATTGAATGGCTGTGTGCTCGATTTTATACACCAGTCAGCAACGGGTGTGGCTGAAATAGTCAAATCTACTAATTTGAAGGGGTGTCCACATACTTTTGTATATATAATGTATATAAACAAATTTTTTGCTTAAACCTTGTTTTACAATGCAGTGCAGTCAGCTTTTAGGCAAAGCCGTCTATTTGACTACATTTGATGAGAATGCACAATGCCAAGGGATGGTCTGAAACTTTAGGCTCTTGCTACTGAAATCAAAACATGCTTTTTTTATTTGGACATGGTGGAATTTGTTATGCAGGTTTGCAGTAGTACTATGCCGTTGCAGACAACATTGAAAACCAATATTAATGTATTGCTAAAATAAATGTTTTGAGGGTCACAGAGAGGTCTATAATTCTGTCAAAGAGTCATGGTCACAGGCCACTAAAGACACAACTCATGTCGAGTTAACTTGAATGATTCTCCCCTGGTTCATACACACTCTCTCCTCCCACTCTCTTCTTCCTCTCTCTTTCCCCTCTCCTCTCTCTCTCCCTCTCACTCCTCCCTCTCTCACTCAATTCAATTCAATTCAATTCAATTCAAGGGGCTTTATTGGCATGGGAAACATGTGTTAACATTGCCAAAGCAAGTGAGGTAGGTAATATACAAAAGTCAAATAAACAATAAAAATGAACAGTAAACATTACACATACAGAAGTTTCAAAACAATAAAGACATTACAAATGTCATATTATATATATGCAGTGTTGTAACAATGTACAAATGGTTAAAGCACACAAGTTAAAATAAATAAACATAAATATGGGTTGTATTTACAGTGGTGTTTGTTCTTCACTGGTTGCCCTTTTCTTGTGGCAACAGGTCACAAATCTTGCTGCTGTGATGGCACACTGTGGAATTTCACCCAGTAGATATGGGAGTTTATCAAAATTGGATTTGTTTTTGAATTCTTTGTGGATCTGTGTAATCTGAGGGAAATATGTCTCTCTAATATGGTCATACATTGGGCAGGAGGTTAGGAAGTGCAGCTCAGTTTCCACCTCATTTTGTGGGCAGTGTGCACATAGCCTGTCTTCTCTTGAGAGCCATGTCTGCCTACGGCGGCCTTTCTCAATAGCAAGGCTATGCTCACTGAGTCTGTACATAGTCAAAGCTTTCCTTAAGTTTGGGTCAGTCACAGTGGTCAGGTATTCTGCCACTGTGTACTCTCTGTTTAGGGCCAAATAGCATTCTAGTTTGCTCTGTTTTTTTGTTAATTCTTTCCAATGTGTCAAGTAATTATCTTTTTGTTTTCTCATGATTTGGTTGGGTCTAATTGTGCTGTTGTCCTGGGGCTCTGTGGGGTGTGTTTGTGTTTGTGAACAGAGCCCTAGGACCAGCTTGCTTAGGGGACTCTTCTCCAGGTTCATCTCTCTGTAGGTGATGGCTTTGTTATGGAAGGTTTGGGAATCGCTTCCTTTTAGGTGGTTGTAGAATTTAACGGCTCTTTTCTGGATTTTGATAATTAGTGGGTATCGGCCTAATTCTGCTCTGCATGCATTATTTGGTGTTCTACGTTGTACACGGAGGATATTTTTGCAGAATTCTGCATGCAGAGTCTCAATTTGGTGTTTGTCCCATTTTGTGAAATCTTGGTTGGTGAGCGGACCCCAGACCTCACAACCATAAAGGGCAATGGGCTCTATGACTGATTCAAGTATTTTTAGCCAGATCCTAATTGGTATGTTGAAATTTATGTTCCTTTTGATGGCATAGAAGGCCCTTCTTGCCTTGTCTCTCAGATCGTTCACAGCTTTGTGGAAGTTACCTGTGGTGCTGATGTTTAGGCCGAGGTATGTATAGTTTTTTGTGTGCTCTAGGGCAACGGTGTCTAGATGGAATTTGTGGTCCTGGTGACTGGACCTTTTTTGGAACACCATTATTTTGGTCTTACTGAGATTTACTGTCAGGGCCCAGGTCTGACAGAATCTGTGCAGAAGATCTAGGTGCTGCTGTAGGCCCTCCTTGGTTGGTGACAGAAGCACCAGATCATCAGCAAACAGTAGACATTTGACTTCGGATTCTAGTAGGGTGAGACCGGGTGCTGCAGACTGTTCTAGTGCCCGCGCCAATTCGTTGATATATATGTTGAAGAGGGTGGGGCTTAAGCTGCATCCCTGTCTCACCCCACGACCCTGTGTGAAGAAATGTGTGTGTTTTTTGCCAATTTTAACCGCACACTTGTTGTTTGTGTACATGGATTTTATAATGTCGTATGTTTTACCCCCAACACCACTTTCCATCAATTTGTATAGCAGACCCTCATGCCAAATTGAGTCGAAGGCTTTTTTGAAATCAACAAAGCATGAGAAGACTTTGCCTTTGTTTTGGTTTGTTTGGTTGTCAATTAGGGTGTGTAGGGTGAATACATGGTCTGTTGTACGGTAATTTGGTAAAAAGCCAATTTGACATTTGCTCAGTACATTGTTTTCATTGAGGAAATGTACGAGTCTGCTGTTAATGATAATGCAGAGTATTTTCCCAAGGTTACTGTTGACGCATATTCCACGGTAGTTATTGGGGTCAAATTTGTCTCCACTTTTGTGGATTGGGGTGATCAGTCCTTGGTTCCAAATATTGGGGAAGATGCCAGAGCTAAGGACGATGTTAAAGAGTTTTAGTATAGCCAATTGGAATTTGTTGTCTGTATATTTGATCATTTCATTAAGGATACCATCAACACCACAGGCCTTTTTGGGTTTGAGGGTTTTTATTTTGTCCTGTAACTCATTCAAGGTAATTGGAGAATCCAATGGGTTCTGGTAGTCTTTAATAGTTGATTCTAGGATTTGTATTTGATCATGTATATGTACACTCTCTCTCCTCCCTAAACCACTTAGTCACCCTTTACCTGACATGATCCCTCTGCTTTTAAGTTAACATCATGTAATATTGAAAGTGATCTGAAAGGTAGTGGGAAGATCTTTGAACACATTTAGTCAAATGGCAGTTTTGTTCTAGAGTTAACATCCTGATCCCTGGGCCCCAGTAATCTATATGTCTTTCTCTTTCTCTCTCTCTCTCTCTTTCTCTCTCTCTCTCTCTCTCTCTCTCTCTCTCTCTCTCTCTCTCTCTCTCTCTCTCTCTCTCTCTCTCTCTCTCTCTCTCTCTCTCTCTCTCTCTCTCTCTCTCTCTCTCTCTCTCTCTCTCTCTCTCTCTCTCTCTCTCTCTCTCTCTCTCTCTCTCTCTCTCTCTCTCCTTCTCTCTCCTTCTCTCTCTCTCTCTCCCTCCCTCTCTCTCACCTCCAGGACTATACATTGACTATGTATTTCCAGCAAGCTTGGCGAGACAAGCGGTTATCCTACTCGGAGATTCCCCTCAATCTCACCCTGGATAACCGGGTAGCGGATCAGCTGTGGGTCCCAGACACCTACTTCCTAAATGACAAGAAGTCTTTTGTCCATGGTGTCACAGTGAAAAACAGAATGATTCGACTCCATCCAGATGGAACCGTGCTCTATAGCCTGAGGTAATGTTTGTAATGTTTCATAATACATCTTTTTTTTTAATGACTTGACATTACTTAGGAGAATTACGCAGATATCTGAAATGAATTTAGGGATATGGCTTTTCTATCTTCCCACCCCAGTATGTAACAAAACCATGTACAAAATCACACCATTAACAAGCCTAACTCTAACCAATGAAGGCAACCTAGTGAGCTGGTTGACTTAGTCATCGATCATAGGCATCCGTCTAACTAGCCAACCGTATGAGAGCGTATGGTCCATATCCTTGAATTTTCCCCAGATTCATCTTAACAAATGACAGGATTCTCTAGACAACAGCATCTGTCAACTGAAAAGCCTGTTTGAGGGTTGGTCAGATTGGATGTCAGATTGTTGGGTGGTCCGCTGTATCTCCAGCTTCCATCTCCCCCCCGCCCTACACACACACAACACACACAAACAAACACACACAAACACACACCTATACGTACTCCCACCCCCCGCACTTTGATCACTATGTGTTGTTGGCTTAGCGTTTGACATGCCACGTTATCTAATTCCTCTGCAACAATGAGCAATTCGACGATTGTTTCATGGAGTGATTAATTGATTATTACATGCGTCGACCATAGAAGCCACATTATTGCTGAGGCTAGATAGCTTCAAGTTATTAGCCTTTCGAGGGTCCAGAATAATCTCTCTATCTGATCTCTCACTGAACTGACTAGTCCTATCAGACAAGAGGGAACTGCAAACCTTGTCCTCTACTATCCTATATCCCATCTTACTTCCTGATTACATGCAGCACTACTACTAAAGCTATCAGGTATCAAGTTAAGACCCAAATACAGACTGTGTGAAGTAAAAATGTTTATTGTAACAGGGGCAGGTAAACGACAGGTCAATGCAGGCAGGGGTTGATAATCCAGAGGTGGAGCAAAGGTACAGGACGGCAGGCAGGCTCAGGAAGAGTGGTCAGGCGGGCGGGTACAGGGTCAGCACAGGCAAGAGTCAAAAACCAGGAGGACGAGAAAAGAGAGGCTGGGGAAAGACAGGAGCGGACAGGACAAACGTTGGTAAGCTTGACGAACTGGCACAGACAGACAGAAAACACAGGTATAAAAACCCAGAGGATAAGTGGGGAAGATGGGTGACACCTGGAGGGGGGCAGTCAAGCACAAGTACAGGTGAAACAGATCAGGGCTTGACAGTACCCCCCCCCCCCCCCCCCCCCAGGGACGCCAGGTGGATGCCTGGGCGGATACCTGGTTGACTGGGGTGCCGGTAGTGAAAGTCAGCGATGAGGGCTGGGTCCAAGATGTCTTTAGCGGGGACCCAGCACCTCTCCTCCGGGCCATAACCCTCCCAGTCAACCAGGTACTAGAAACCCCTGCCCCGTGGTCGAACCCTCAGGAGGCGTCTCACCGTGTACGTTGGCTGGCCATCGATGACACGGGGGGAGGGATGGGCCTACAAACAGAAGACAAGGGGCAGTCAGACATGGTTTTGACTGTAGACACAGAAAATGTAGGGAAAATACGGAGGGTACGGAGCAACAGAGGACAAACAGCAGAGGGGCTAATGATCTTGGAGCGGGGGGGAAAGGTTTTGTCTTCCGGGGGTGTAGCCGCGGCACTATAGCGGTGTGCCAGTGCCTCAGGCTTGACCTTCTTGGATACCGGTCGGTGCTGCGGAAGCGAAGTGGCTCAGGCCTTACTGAAACCTTCCTGGAGGTCCTGGTTCTCTGCGGAGCATGAGGAGAGGTCCGGGGCAATTTCCAAGTCCCCAGGAAGACAACCCGGGGCAGGCAGAGCTGACTTCAGGCAATGAGTGTGGCAGGACGGGCTCCAGCCCACGATGGCACCAGTAGCCCAGTCATTGGAGGGATTGTGTCTCTGGAGCCAAGACAATCCCAATACCACGGGCACCTGCGGAGACTCAACAAGCAGGAATTGGATCGTCTCGCTGTGGTACCCTGATACTCGTAGGTTGACGGGGGTGATCTGGTGGGTGACCCGGCCTATAGAGTGCCCGTCCAGTGCTCTAACACCCATGGGAATGGAGAGGGGTTGAGTGGGGATGCCCAGCTCGGACACCAGGGTAACATCCGTGAGACTTACATCGGCCCCCGAGTCGATGAGTACCTGGAGAGACTTGGACTGGTTGCCCCACAGCAGGGTGGCATGGAGAGGGGGGCGAGTAAGGGGAGAAGAACAAGTATCTTTAAAACCCATCACTCCAACGAATGAGATAGGGCCCTTGAAGGGACAGGTAGACACAAAATGACCGGCCATACCGCAATACAGACAACTCTGAGTTTCAAGTCTGCGTATGCGTTCGGCTTGAGATAGCCTAGCCCTGCCGAGCTAGGCTGTCTCCAGCCGAGACAGCCCAGCCCCATCCCTCAGTTTTTTCCCAAAACAGGGGTGGGAAGCATGCTTTGTTATTGTTTCAACTGCTCACTGCCTCTTTAATTGGAATCTTAATTGGATTCAGTAAGTCTAGTGTTTCCTGATCGCTGATGCAGCCACTGTGCACAAATATTCTACATTTTCAAATTGGTCAAACTAATTTATTCGCCATTGAGCTGCCAATTCGCCTGCAGAGTGATTACAAAGAGAACACCACAGGCTTTTGTGCTCCAGTGTGTTTTCATGAGGCACCTTTTGTTGACATTCAGAGACATGGTTTTTGCTACCGATATAACTTGCAGCCTGGATTGATATTGAAAATTGAAATTCACTTCTTCAAAGGCATTTATATAGCTCCAACTCAACAATAAAGATGCTCATTGAGTTTTCAAAGGAAAGTCATTGAAAAGAGAAAACAACAGAATTTGCAAAGTTAAGGAAAGTGCCTTTCTGTAAGTTTGTACAAGCTTCGATCAGCTACAGTACAGTCTGTGATTTAGAATATGATTGCTCTTTGTTCAAGTAGCTGTTGTCTGAGTCACTGCAGAGGAGCACAAAGCACAATAGTCCAAGAAAAACAAAAGAAGTATAGAGAGAAAATATGGAGAATTGATAGTACTGCTAGCACTGCATGTACCCAGCACCGGAGGTGACTTGAGGTAAAATAGAACTCTCTCTCACTCCTTAGAAGATGACAGAATGCACAGTGAAAATGTTAATAGAGTTTTAATCTATATTCTTCGTAGCTGTCTATTTATCACCACATGATGCTGGCACTAAGACCGCACTCAATGAGCCATAAGCAATCAGGAAAACGCTCATCCAGAGGCAGTGCTTCTAGTGGCCAGGGACTTTAATGCAAGGAAACTTAAATCCGCTTTACCTCATTTCTACCAGCATGTTAAATATGCAACCAGAGGGAAAACAACTCTAGACCACCTTCACTCCACTCACAGAGACGCTTACAAAGCACTTCCTCGCCCTCCATTTGGCAGATTTGACCATAATTCTACCCTACTGATTCCTACTTACAAGCAAATATTTAAGCAGGAAGCACTAGTGACTCTGTCAATAAAAAAGTGGTCATATGAAGCAGATGCTAAGCTACAGGACTGTTTTGCTACCACAGACTGGAATATGTTCCGGGATTTTTTATTTATTTAAACTTTATTTCACCTTTATTTAACCAGATAGGCCAGTTGAGAACAAGTTCTCATTTACAACTGCGACCTGGCCAAGATAAAGCAAAGCAGTGAGACAAAAACAGCAACACAGTGTTACACATGCGATAAACAAACGTACAGTCAATAACACAATAGAAAAACCTATGTACAGTGTGTGCAAATGTAGTAAGATTCGGGAGGTAAGGCAATAAATAGGCCATAGAGGCGAAATAATTACAATTTAGCATTAACACTGGAGTTATAGATGTGCAGAAGATGAATGTGCAAGTAGAGATACTGGGGTGCAAAGGAGCAAAAATATTTAAATAAATACAGTTTGGGGATGAGGTAGTTGGATGGACTATTTTCAGATGGGCTATGTACGTGCAATGATCTGTGAGCTGCTCTGACAGCTGGTGCTTGAAGTTAGTGAGGGAGATTAGAGTCTCCAGCTTCAGCGATTTTTGCAGTTCGTTCCAGTCATTGGCAGCAGAGAACTGGAAGGAAAGGTGGCCAAAGGAGGAATTGGCTTTGGGGTGACCAGTGAAATATACCTGCTGGAGTGCATGCTGCGGGTGGGTGCTGCTATGGTGACAAGTGAACTGAGATAAGGTGGGGTTTTACCTAGCAAAGACTTGTAGATGACCTGGAGCCAGTCGGTTTGGCGACGAGTATGAAGCGAGGGCCAGCCAACGAGTGCATACAGGTCGCAGTGGTGGGTAGGATATGGGGCTTTGGTGACAAAACGGATGGCACTGTGATAGACTGCATCCAATTTGTTGAGTAGAGTGTCGGAGGCTATTTTATAAATGACATCGCCGAAGTCGAGGATCGGTAGGATCGTTTTACGAGGGTGTGTTTGGCAGCATGAGTGAAGGATGCTTTGTTGCGAAATAGGAAGCCGATTCTAGATTTAATTTTGGATTGGAGATGCTTAATGTGGGTTTGGAAGGAGAGTTTAGAGTGTAACCAGACACCTAGGTATTTGTAGTTGTCCACATACTCTGGACGGGCGGGCAGGTGCAGGCAGCGATCGGTTGAAGAGCATGCATTTAGTTTTACTTGCCTTTAAGAGCAGTTGGAGACCACACTTGCACAGTGTCCAAAGAA
Organism: Salvelinus alpinus; assembly: GCF_045679555.1. Lineage (NCBI taxonomy): Eukaryota > Metazoa > Chordata > Actinopteri > Salmoniformes > Salmonidae > Salvelinus > Salvelinus alpinus. The sequence continues at coordinate 44,823,861 of NC_092098.1, read as the reverse complement.
GGGCCAGAAGCATACAGAATGGTGTCGTCTGTGTAGAGGTGGATCAGAGAATCACCAGCACCAAGTGCGGCAGGTCTTGCAAACTATTATAGATTACAAAGGAAGCACAGCCGAGAGCTGCCCAGTGACAAGAGCCTACCAGACGAGATACATTACTTCTATGCTTGCTTCGAGGCAAGTACCCCTGAAACATGCATGAGAGCATCAGCTGTTCCGGACATCACGCTCTCCGCAGCCGATGTGAGTAAGACCTTTAAACAGGGCCACATTCACAAGGCCGCAGGGCCAGACGGATTACCAGGACATGTACTCCAAGCATGCGCTGACCGACTGGCAAGTGTCTTCACTGACATTTCCAACCTCTACCTGTCTGTAATACCGACATGTTTCAAGCAGACCACCATAGTCCCTGTGCCCAAGAACACTAAGGTAACCTGCCTAAATGACTACCGACCAGTAGCACTCACGTCTGTAGCCATTATGTGCTTTGAAAGGCTGGTCATGGCTCACATCAACACCATTATCCCAGAAACCCTAGATCCACTCCAATTTGCATACCGCCCTAACAGATCCGCAGATGATGCAATCTCAACAGTGGTAGGTCTGATCACCGACAACGACGAGACAGCCTATAAGGAGGAGGTCAGAGACCTGACTGTGTGGCGCAAGGACAACAACCTCTCCCTCAACGTGATCAAGACAAAGGACAAATGATTGTGGACTACAGGAAAAGGAGGACTGAGCACGCCCCCAGAGTTTCAAGTTCCTTGGCGTCCACATCACCAACAAACTAACATGGTCCAAGCACACCAAGACAGTCGTGAAGAGGGCACGACAAAACCTATTCCCCCTCAGGAGACTGAAAAGATTTGGCATGGGTCCTCAGATCCTCAAAAGGTTCTACAGCTGCACCATCGAGAGCATCCTGTCTAGTTGCATCACTGTCTGGTATGGCAACTGCTCGGCCTCCGACCGCAAGGCACTACAGAGGGTAGTGCTTACGGCCCAGTACATCACTGGGGCCAAGCTTCCTGCCATACAGGACCTCTATACCAGGCGGTGTCAGAGGAATGCTCCAGCCACCCTAGTCATAGACTGTTCTCTCTGCTACCGCACGGCAAATGGTACCAGAGTGCGAAGTCTAGGTCCAACAGGTTTCTTAAGAGCTTCTATCCCCAATCCATATGACTCCTGAACATCTATTCAAATGGCTACCCAGACTAGTTGTATTGACCCCCCCCCCCCCCCCCCCTCCTTTTACGCTGCGGCTACTCTCTGTTATTTTCTATTCATAGCCACTTGAATAACTCAACCTACATGTGCATATTACCTCAATTACCTTGACTAACCGGTGCTCCCTTCACATTGACTCTGTACCGGTACCCCCTCTATATAGCCTCGCTTTTGTTATTTACTGCTGCTCTTTAATTATTTGTTACTTTTATTGCTTAATTTTTGGGGGGTATTTTTCTTAAAACTGCATTGTTGGTTAAGGGCTTGCATTCGGCGCGTTTGAGAAATAACATTTGATTTGATTTGAATTCAGAATTTATTTTGTTCTTTCATAAACAGATGTTACAGGTGTAGGATCGTAATTTGACTGTCCTGTTGCAGGAGCACTTTCCTAAAATTTGTAGTGTATTTGAGTTTTAAAAAGGCGTCAGAAGTTTGTAATTTCAACTTTGACATTTCAGACTACAAAAATGTCCATTAATTATATTCCACATCATACTTCACATGTCCTGTTGCTGCAGGATTTTGGCTCAAATTAAGATCCTACATCTGTAATAATGATGTCTTTGCTCTCATAGAATGGGGAAGGATGCTTTGGCATTGGACACGTTTGTGTTGTCTATCCATGAGAAATAACATTAACCCATGTCACAAACAGTCATCAGAACAGACCAGCAGTAGGAAACCCAAGGTGACCACACACAATGTCCTCAATATCGTGTGAAAATATGTCCAGGGGAGACATGCTGATGCCTGTGTGTGAAACTAGAACAGACAGCAGTACAAGTAGGCTGATGGGACGTGTGGATGGATCTGTTTGTTCTCTCTCTCTTTCCCCTACGACCCTGGTCCCTCCTCCTCCTTGAGGCCTCTGCTCTGACCTCAAACTTCTGAAGCTCCAGTGGGGTTCTGGATCCTAGTGAGATCCCACACTGTATGTACACTGAGTACACTGAGCCTGTGCCAGTGTCCCATCGCGCCATCTGGCATTTGAGGTCACAGTAGGTGGACAGCCATATGGGGCTCAGTTGGCACCGCTTGTAGTCAGTAACCAGCCGGCAACCGCAGGGTGCATGTGACGTGTCTAGTGCTGTAGTGCCTAGGTAGAGGTTAGTTGTATGTCCGCTTACTAGTTGCTTACGTACTCTTGCTTACAGCTCGCTGCCGCCGGCTAGCCCTCGTGGTGAATTGGAGAGCAGCTTCATGCACAAGTCTCCCCTTGCCGGTACAAAGCCTCTCAATGACCAAGACTCCTGTCGGGCCTCCTGGTGGCGGCACACGTTAACTGGTTGTCTTGAAACTCCAGGCTAACTGGCAGGGGATCTCGGAGCAGCAGTTGGCCCCAGAGATGCATCTGTGTGGACATGTCCTAGTAGCCATCAACCACTATCCCGCTGCCTTGTGGGTTAGTCTGGTAGGACAAAGGGAAGCACACCCTGAGAGAAAAGCAGCGTGCTGGCGACGCGCGGTAGGCAGACGCCGACAGACTGGTGTTCCGGCAGCCTCCTGCAGCTGTGGAAGATACTGGCCGTCCTTGCCACTGGAATTTCACCTTCCTGCAGTGAAGTAGTGCTGTTGGGGATTGCGCACCCTCAGCGGCACTTTAAATAACTTATTTTGCGCTGGGTATCCACTTCTGACCTCGGTGAAGCCATCAACCGGAAACCGGACTAAAGTCTGGCTGAGTTGGGGTGTCTGGTGATGGGGCAGGAGTGAATGCACCGGGAGCCCTTAATCAGACCCTTGCAAGCCAGCGGCACAGGGCTATGATTGGACTCTACAGTCACCAAAGGATTTAACTCAGAAGTGGAAGTCATCATTGAATACAATGGACTATCATAAGCAAGTCAGTAACCAAGCAACCGAGGGTTATGTTGGAAACGTGAAAATGATACTTAAAATTAATACTTAAAACAAATATTCACAGAGACACACAAAACATGCACACACACACACACACACACACACACACACACACACACACACACACACACACACACACACACACACACACACACACACACACACACACACACACACACACACACACACACACACACACACACACACACACACACCACTGGCCTACCACTGTACTGTATCTGTACACATTCCTTTGTAGACTGTGCCAAAGGCGCTTGCTTAAGTTCTACCCCATTGAATCCATCTTGACACAGAGATCAGAAAGTTTCTGGCAAGTAACCGGCAATTTGCTCCTTGGTTAAACACTTGGAAGTCAGAAACCTTCAGAAGATGCATCAAAGGAAAATTACTGCTGACAAAGACAGGGTGACCGCAGGCGGAAAGAGAACATCCATCTCGACCTTGGAGGCTTTAAGGAACATGCCCACTCCTGGGTGCAAAACGTCTGGAGTGTGTAATTTGAAACAGCAAGCAATATATATTTTTTTCCATTTCTTCATTGATATTAACTGGCTTTGTGACAAGACTCTCTGTGTTATGCGAGAGTTTGGCCTGTTACAGGTCCAATGCAGCTGTGTTTATCTCAATATCTCTTGGTAAGAATTAAGTAAGTACCTTACAGTGATTGTTTTCAATTAAAATTGCAAAAAAGAAACAAAAATAGCTTCTTAGCAAAAAGCAATTTCTCAACAATAATTTTTAGCTGGGACTGTCTGGGAGGGGTCTGAGTGGGGAGGGGGAAATTGTTATTGTCAGAAAGATTTGGAACTCTCTTGGTTAGTGGTCTATTATCTCATTTACCACCTGGTGGTGTCTCCAGGCAGGTCAAAACTCCATCCCACCAAAACAGGCTGAAACAGCACTTACACTAAAAGGGAATTATCATAATTTTCACAATTTCATAGTTTTATTCCATCCTCATATGTTGGAAATACAGTATATATAAAACACAGGAAATCATGTTTTTGACTGCACTGGGCCTTTACCTTCCACTGCAAATACAGAAACAGAGCTCCCCCGCCCCCCTTTCGGAAAAGCTGACCACGACTCCATTTTGTTGATTCCAGCCTACAAACAGAAACTAAAACAACAAGCTCCCGCGCTCAGGTCTGTTCAACGCTGGTCCGACCAATCTGAATCCACGCTTCAAGACTGCTTCGATCACGCGGATTGGAATATGTTCCGCATTGCGTCCAACAACAATATTGACGAATATGCTGATTCGGTGAGCGAGTTCATTAGGAAGTGCATTGACGATGTCGTACCCACAGCAACGATTAAAACATTCCCAAACCAGAAACCGTGGATTGACGGCAGCATTCGCGTGAAACTGAAAGCGCGAACCACTGCTTTTAACCAGGGCAAGGTGACCGGAAGCATGACCGAATACAAACAGTGTAGCTATTCTCTCCGCAAGGCAATCAAACAGGCTAAGTCACAGTACAGAGACAAAATCGAGTCGCAATTCAACAGCTCAGACACAAGAGGTATGTGGCAGGGTCTACAGTCAATCACGGATTACAAAAAGAAAACCAGCCCCGTCGCGGACCAGGATGTCTTGCTCCCAGACAGGCTAAACAACTTTTTTGCCCGCTTTGAGGACAATACAGTGCCACTGACACGGCCCCCTACCAAAACCTGCGGGCTCTCCTTCACTGCAGCCGAGGTGAGTAAAACATTTAAACGTGTTAACCCTCGCAAGGCTGCAGGCCCAGACGGCATTCCCAGCCGCGTCCTCAGAGCATGCGCAGACCAGCTGGCTGGTGTGTTTACGGACATATTCAATCAATCCTTATCCCAGTCTGCTGTTCCCACATGCTTCAAGAGGGCCACCATTGTTCCTGTTCCCAAGAAAGCTAAGGTAACTGAGCTAAACGACTACCGCCCCGTAGCACTCACTTCCGTCATCATGAAGTGCTTTGAGAGACTAGTCAAGGACCATATCACCTCCACCCTACCGGACACCCTAGACCCACTCCAATTTGCTTACCGACCCAATAGGTCCACAGACGACGCAATCGCAACCACACTGCACACTGCCCTAACCCATCTGGACAAGAGGAATACCCATGTGAGAATGCTGTTCATCGATTACAGCTCAGCATTTAACACCATAGTACCCTCCAAACTCGTCATCAAGCTCGAGACCCTGGGTCTCGACCCCGCCCTGTGCAACTGGGTCCTGGACTTCCTGACGGGCCGCCCCCAGGTGGTGAGGGTAGGTAACAACATCTCCACCCCGCTGATCCTCAACACTGGGGCCCCACAAGGGTGCGTTCTGAGCCCTCTCCTGTACTCCCTGTTCACCCACGACTGCGTGGCCATGCACGCCTCCAACTCAATCATCAAGTTTGCGGATGACACTACAGTGGTAGGCTTGATTACCAACAACGACGAGACGGCCTACAGGGAGGAGGTGAGGGCCCTCGGAGTGTGGTGTCAGGAAAATAACCTCACACTCAACGTCAACAAAACAAAGGAGATGATTGTGGACTTCAGGAAACAGCAGAGGGAGCACCCCCCTATCCACATCGACGGGTCAGTAGTGGAGAAGGTGGAAAGTTTTAAGTTCCTCGGTGTACACATCACGGACAAACTGAATTGGTCCACCCACACAGACAGCGTTGTGAAGAAGGCGCAGCAGCGCCTCTTCAACCTCAGGAGGCTGAAGAAATTCGGCTTGTCACCAAAAGCACTCACAAACTTCTACAGATGCACAATCGAGAGCATCCTGTCGGGCTGTATCACCGCCTGGTACGGCAACTGCTCCGCCCACAACCGTAAGGCTCTCCAGAGGGTAGTGAGGTCTGCAGAACGCATCACCGGGGGCAAACTACCTGCCCTCCAGGACACCTACACCACCCGATGTCACAGGAAGGCCATAAAGATCATCAAGGACAACAACCACCCAAGCCACTGCCTGTTCACCCCGCTATCATCCAGAAGGCGAGGTCAGTACAGGTGCATCAAAGCAGGGACCGAGAGACTGAAAAACAGCTTCTATCTCAAGGCCATCAGACTGTTAAACAGCCACCACTAACATTTAGCGGCCGCTGCCAACATACTGACTCAACTCCAGCCACTTTAAAAATGGGAATTGATGGAAATTATGTAAAAATGTACCACTAGCCACTTTAAACAATGCCACTTAATATAATGTTTACATACCCTACATTACCCATCTCATATGTATATACTGTACTCTATATCATCTACTGCATCTTGCCATCTTAATGTAATACATGTACCACTAGCCACTTTAAACTATGCCACTTTATGTTTACATACCCTACAGTACTCATCTCATATGTATATACCGTACTCTATACCATCTACTGCATCTTGCCATGCCGTTCTGTACCACCACTCATTCATATATCTTTATGTACATACTCTTTATCCCTTTACACTTGTGTGTGTGTATAAGGTAGTAGTTGTGGAATTGTTAGGTTAGATTACTTGTTGGTTATTACTGCATTGTCGGAACTAGAAGCACAAGCATTTCGCTACACTCGCATTAACATCTGCTAACCATGTGTATGTGACTAATAAAATTTGATTTGATTTGATTTGATTTGGAATGTACTGTACGTCACCTTTCTGCTTTCACTTAGCCCCTTGAGGCGATATAAGATTAACACTCTGTAAACTGGTCATCTCTGTATACCCGTCGCAAGACCCACTGGTTGATGCTTATTTATAAAACCCTCTTAGGCCTCACTCCCCCCTATCTGAGATATCTACTGCAGCCCTCATCCTCCACATACAACAACCCGTTCTGCCAGTCACATTCTGTTAAAGGTTCCCAAAGCACACACATCCCTGGTTTGCTCCTCTTTTCAGTTCGCTGCTGCTAGCGACTGGAAGAGCTGCAACAAACACTCAAATTGGACAGTTTTATCTCAATCTCTTCATTCAAAGACTCAATCATGGACACTCTTACTGACAGTTGTGGCTGCTTTGATGTATTGTTGTCTCTACCTTCTTGCACGTTGTGCTGTTGTCTGTGCCCAATAATGTTTGTACCATGTTTTGTGCTGCTTCCATGTTATGTTGCGACCATGCTGTGTTGTCATGTGTTGCTGCCTTGCTAAGTTGTTGTCTTAGGTCTCTCTTGTCGTGATGTGTGTTTTGTCCTATATTTTAAATTTATTTTATTTTAAATCCCCGCCCCCGTCCCCGCAGGAGGCCTTTTGCTTTTTGGTACGCCATCATTGGTAATAAGAATTTGTTCTTAACTGACTTGCCTAGTTCAATAACGGTTAAATAAAACATTTTTAAAAATGGTATGTATGTGGCCTCAAATCAGTGCCATACTCGCTTCTGTTTACCATATCTATTTTGGCAGGATGGTGCTTATATCAGACTAATGATAGGTCAAGGTATCAAGTTGTGATTGATATCTGGAACCTTTTCTCTAGTGTTGTAGATCAGTGCAACATTATCTGAGAGAAATAAACAAAGGCAATTGACAGGCGAAGTGACATCAGATGGAGAATCTGCAGGCCTGGTTTTCTGTTTCCCTGATGGGGGATTATCTGATGGGACACTCCACTGTCTGATGATCTATTTCACAGGACCCCAATCCCTCTCACTGTGTAGTCCAGTGCGGACATAGGTACAATACAGTACAGTAGGTGTTCACTGTATTGAAATGAGATGGTTTGCTCATCACAGGTACCATAAAGGGATGTTCTGTGGCATGTAAATGTTACACTTGAAACCCTTCATCATGATGATGTAGGTTTGACAGCCGCTTACTCATGCAAAAGTATTTTCACTTTGCTACCACTGTGAGAGCATCAATCAACCATTCTTTGGTCTGCTTTCATGATCTCAAATAAGTTGCCTGTTATCTCTCTGGTAGAGAAGGACGGTGATGATGAACAATGTGTTCACTAAAATGTGCTATTTTAAAGAACACAACTATAAGTGTGCTCCCTGAATGTGCTCAAGAACATCATATAATTCAATGGTAATACATATTAAATTGTGGCAAATTAGCTAATAATAACCTGCTCACTACCGCCAACTACAGTGGGGAGAACAAGTATTTGATACACTGCCGATTTTGCAGGTTTTCCTACTTACAAAGCATGTAGAGGTCTGTAATTTTTATCATAGGTACACTTCAACTCTGAGAGAAGGAATCTAAAACAAAAATCCAGAAAATCACATTGTATGATTTTTAAGTAATTAATTTGCATTTTATTGCATGACATAAGTATTTGATACATCAGAAAAGCAGAACTTAATATTTGGTACAGAAACCTTAGTTTGCAATTACAGAGATCATACGTTTCCTGTAGTTCTTGACCAGGTTTGCACACACTGCAGCAGGGATTTTGGCCCACTCCTCCATACAGACCTTCTCCAGATCCTTCAGGTTTCGGGGCTGTCGCTGGGCAATACGGACTTTCGGCTCCCTCCAAAGATTTTCTATTGGGTTCAGGTCTGGAGACTGGCTAGGCCACTCCAGGACCTTGAGATGCTTCTTACGGAGCCACTCCTTAGTTGCCCTGGCTGTGTGTTTCGGGTCGTTGTCATGTTGGAAGACCCAGCCACGACCCATCTTCAATGCTCTTACTGAGGGAAGGAGGTTGTTGGTCAAGATCTCGCGATACATGGCCCCATCCATCCTCCCCTCAATACGGTGCAGTCGTCCTGTCCCCTTTGCAGAAAAGCATCCCCAAAGAATGATGTTTCCACCTCCATGCTTCACGGTTGGGATGGTGTTCTTGGGGTTGTACTCATCCTTCTTCTTCCTCCAAACACGGCGAGTGGAGTTTAGACCAAAAAGCTCTATTTTTGTCTCATCAGACCACATGACCTTCTCCCATTCCTCCTCTGGATCATCCAGATGGTCATTGGCAAACTTCAGACGGGCCTGGACATGCGCTGGCTTGAGCAGGGGGACCTTGCGTGCGCTGCAGGATTTTAATCCATGACGGCGTAGTGTGTTACTAATGGTTTTCTTTGAGACTGTGGTCCCAGCTCTCTTCAGGTCATTGACCAGGTCCTGCCGTGTAGTTCTGGGCTGATCCCTCACATTCCTCATGATCATTGATGCCCCACGAGGTGAGATCTTGCATGGAGCCCCAGACCGAGGGTGATTGACCGTCATCTTGAACTTCTTCCATTTTCTAATAATTGTGCCAACAGTTGTTGCCTTCTCACCAAGCTGCTTGCCTATTGTCCTGTAGCCCATCCCAGCCTTGTACAGGTCTACAATTTATCCCTGATGTCCTTACACAGCTCTCTGGTCTTGGCCATTGTGGAGAGGTTGGAGTCTGTTTGATTGAGTGTGTGGACAGGTGTCTTTTATACAGGTAACGAGTTCAAACAGTTGCAGTTAATACAGGTAATGAGTGGAGAACAGGAGGGCTTCTTAAAGAAAAACTAACAGGTCTGTGAGAGCCGGAATTCTTACTGGTTGGTAGGTGATCAAATACTTATGTCATGCAATAAAATGCAAATTAATTACTTAAAAATCATACAATGTAATTTTCTGGATTTTTGTTTTAGATTCCGTCTCTCACAGTTGAAGTGTACCTATGATAAACATGACAGACCTCTACATGCTTTGTAAGTAGGAAAACCTGCAAAATCGGCAGTGTATCAAATACTTGTTCTCCCCACTGTATGTAGCTACCTGAAATAGGGTATGAGAGAACACCCGTCATTCTGATTAATGGGAAATATGAACAAAAGGCCCAAGCCCACCCAGATGGCCCAGTTACTGGTACTTGAAATCAACTAGTGGTTGACCAAGATACCAACTTATAGTAGATTCTTGCTGGGCTGGGCAGCTCTCCAAACTGTGATTCTTGGCCCAGATCTCCAGACTTTGTTTAGAGATGGAGGGTGTTGTACCCTGTGCTCACTCCTGTGGTGGAGCAGAGCTGAAGGATTCATCGACCTTGCCTCAGCTCGGCTGCAGTCTAGGGACGATGGTGGGTGATATAGAGGGACAAGTGTGAAGGAGGCGGGGAGGCGGTGATTATCTCTCCGCTGTACCACAGAGGATTGGGCTCCAAGTTGAGCCTCTCCGCTGGCCGGGATGTATCAGTGTCGTCAGGTGGGCTTAGACGATTACCCATGGTGCCGTGCAGATCCGTGGCTGGCTGGCAGCACCCACTGTGGGCATCCACCTTCTCTTCTCACGCAAGACCACAGCCAGAGAGAGTGACTCCCTATAACTCACCAGCTATCAACTCCTTCTGTTCCTGCTTCTGCCTGATGAATACGCTGACCTTATCTATTCACTCATGGCTGATATTACAGTGTAGGACTCGGACCAGTTCCAGTATGATAAAGACTGCCCTGCCCTCTGTGTGGATGATTGACTTTTTCCCGGCCAGAGGTTTCTCCTGACCACCAACCTGATCAAGAACAACTCTGGTCCCTAGTTATAAGCAAAGTAACCATTCTGTCTTACTTACAGAGTGTAGAATCATGCTCCTGTTGCTGATGGAAATGGTATTGACGCAATCTCTGGCAGGCCTCTTGTACAAATATAAAAAGTCCCCTGTATTGGCACTAAATAACTCATTTTGAAAACAACCAAATTATAATTTAAACATACAATATATTCAGTATTTGAGTCTGAATTTCACAAACTAGAGCTCTCCCAGGGTTTCTGAACCAGTTGCAACAGGTCAGAGTGTTCCCCTTTTTAAGCCCCCCAGTATACAGAGACAGAGACAGAGAGTCATTTGCTTTTAAGGTGCCCTGTCCCCCTTGGGTCACACAAGACCTTGCATAAATGTTTGACAAGTCTCCAAAGTTACCATTTGAATATATTTCTCAAAGTATTCTACTCAGTCTGGGTAAACTAAGCTCGGCTTAGTTTACCCAAGTATTCAGAACCCTAAAAGCCAAATTAATATGCGTTCAGAGTGCATTGTGTTTTCTAAAAGAACATCACAGTAGGTCAGACATTTGGCTTACAAATAGGAGTGTGTACAAACACAAACACAGACTGTGGAAAATGTGAGTTTGTTTATGTGATCAGAGTTAGCAGACTAGTGTGCTTAACATCTCAGCGGGCAAAACTGGCTGAAAAATGACCTCATTATAACAAGAAACTAGTTGAAATGGCAGGTCACCCCATAATGGACTGGATATTTTAATCTACACACTTATAGATCTTTATGTAGGGTGTCCACCTACTCTGCTCAGAGTGGGTGAAAACCCGCTTTGGTGATGAAATTTCGCTACCTTATGCTATAAAATATATTTTCCAAGACAAATAGGATTATTCATGTTCTGAATTGTTCAAAAGCATATCCAAAAAGTCCGATTTCGTGACCTAATACATCCGTTAATAAACACCAGGCTCTGTTGACAGAACGGTGCAGCTTTTTCGCAGCAACTTCTGAGGATTTCACGTGAGGTGTTCGTCTTCAAAGTTATTTCCGCATGTCGCAAAAAGCTAAATTAGCATGACACGAGCTGAATTGAATGTAAAAGGCTTTGAAAATAAAAAGCTTGCTGTACGCTCAGTGCTCCATTGAAATTTCACAGAGATACCCTTGTTTTTGTGAGAAGCCTTCTAAAAGGAACAGGAAATTCTCATTAATATGAAAAGTGTATACTAAAATGTCATGTCTCAAAATCTATCGTACCTTTTTATTGTTTTATGTCCCGTGGATTCGAGAAGAAAGATGAGTTCAACGGGAAAGTGAGCCTGTCACAAAGCGTTTATTCTCGCATAGCATCCAGCCTAGCTGACGGGATGCTGTACTACTTGCTTTCTTTAGTCACCCTCATTTTTGCCATCTGCAAGGGTAAAAAACCCAATCACTTTTAAGACCGATTATGAGACATGACGTTTGAACCATCGGTTTTCTTAGAGGATTATCTACACAATTAACATATTATTTTACCCATTGGCCAAAATATGCGTTTTTGATTGGACAACCTTCTTTATGCCTACCAGTAGTTGGCCTCTAAAAGAATTATAGTGCTCAGGTTTAATGGCGGTTTGGCAGCTGGGCCTATAACTAGATCCATTCCACACCTTTCCAGGGTTATATGATTTCCATTTGTCATTTGAAGGACTTTCCTGAGTGAGCTTTAATGCTGGTGAAAATGAACACTGCAAGAGAAGAAATGGACATGTATTTTAATAATCTGGATATTAAGGCAGTAAATATTTAAAACACACTTCAGACAGTTTTTGCAGGAGGCTACACATTTGCAGAGAACTATTTGCAATATTTTCCACTGTACGATGCAGCTCTGTTTTTCAAGTTAATTTCCAGTCATTAAGTTATCTTCACAACACTGACTAGAGGGCACGAGAAGTTGACTTCGAGATCTCAACAAGTTCTTCACAAGGTATTCACGGCATCCATTTTCTTTGTTCTCGTTGAGTTGTGCCAGTAGACTTCCACCTAAGGCACTCTTCCCACTCAACCAATTCTGGCAGCTGAGATATTTACAAGATGAAAAGAGTTTCTCTCACCATCACCCTCATCTCTTGCCTCCCTGGGATATCTATGTCTTGTTAGTGGGCTCTGTGTCAGTGAGAATATGAGAGATGGACTGTAAGCCAGAGTTTTTACAATTACTAGCATGAATGCTTAGGCCTACCGTTTGACATACATAGAATACGCTTTCACATATGACCTCAAGGCAATTCTGCTTTCATATTAACATATTTGATGTGCTAAGGTTATTTTGAATAATATATTCCCTAATATATTCCCTTTCCACAAGAACGCTTATGATCCGACTGCATCAGAGCTCTCTGTAACGGATTTCCTCCTCCTCTTCATCCGAAGAGGAGGAGCAAGGATTCGACCAAAATGCAGCGTTGGAATAGGACATAATTTATTTATTTAACAAGACAAAAAACGAACTAACTTGAATAACTAACAAAATAACAAAACGAAGTAGACAGACCTGGACATGCGAACTTACATAAAACGAAGAACTCACGAACAGGAAAAATGACTACACAAAAGACCGAACTGACAAACAAACCGAAACAGTCCCGTGTGGCGCGACAAACACAGACAGGAGACAACCACCCACAACAATCAATGTGAAAACACCTACCTTAATATGGTTCTCAATCAGAGGAAATGAAAACCACCTGCCTCTAATTGAGAACCATATCAGGTCACCCATTAACAAACATAGAAACACATAACATAGACTACCCACCCAAACTCACGCCCTGACCGTCAAACACATACAAAATAACAGAAAACCGGTCAGGAACGTGACATAACCCCCCCCTCAAGGTGCGTACTCCAAACGCACCACCAAAAGTCTAGCGGAGGGTCTGGGTGGGCGTCTGACCACGGTGGTGGCTCAGGCTCTGGGCGAGGTCCCCACCCCACCATAGTCAATCCCAGCTTACGTCTCCCCCTTAGAATGACCACCCTCATATTACACCCACTTAATTTAAATGGTAACCTTAAGATAAGGGGCAGCACCGGGACAAGGGGCAGCACCGGGATAAGGTAGCTCAGGACAGAGAGATAGCCCAGGACAGAGAGGTTGGTCAGGATAGAGAGGTAGCTCAGGATAGAGGGGCAACTCCGGACTGAAGGGCAGCTCCGGACAGAGAGACAGCTCTGGACAGAGAGACAGTTCTGGATAAATGGCAGCTCTGGGCTGAGGGGCAGCTCATGGCTGGCTGACGGCTCTGGACGCTCATGGCTGGCTGACGGCTCTGGACGCTCATGGCTGGCTGACGGCTCTGGACGCTCATGGCTGGCTGACGGCTCTGGACGCTCATGGCTGGCTGACGGCTCTGGACGCTCATGGCTGGCTGACGGCTCTGGACGCTCATGGCTGGCTGACGGCTCTGGACGCTCATGGCTGGCTGGCGGCTCTGGACGCTCATGGCTGGCTGGCGGCTCTGGACGCTCATGGCTGGCTGGCGGCTCTGGCAGATCCTGTCTGGTTGGCGGCTCTGGCAGATCCTGTCTGGTTGGCGGCTCTGGCAGATCCTGTCTGGTTGGCGGCTCTGGCAGATCCTGTCTGGTTGGCGGCTCTGGCAGATCCTGTCTGGTTGGCGGCTCTGGCAGATCCTGACTGACGAATGGCTCTAGCGGCTCCTGACTGACTAACGGCTCTGACGGCTCGGGACAGACGGGCGGCTCTAATTGCTCGGGACAGACGGATGACTCAGACGGCACTGGGCAGACGGATGGCTCAGATGGCGCTGGGGAGACGGATGGCTCAGATGGCGCTTGGGAGACGGATGGCTCAGATGGCGCTTGGGAGACGGATGGCTCAGATGGCGCTGGGGAGACGGATGGCTCAGATGGCGCTGGGCAGACGGATGGCTCAGATGGCGCTGGGCAGACGGATGGCTCTGGCCGGATGAGGCGCACTGTAGGCCTGGTGCGTGGTGCCGGAACTGGAGGCACCGGGCTAAGGACACGCACCTTCAGGCTAGTGCGGGAAGCAGGGACAGGGCACACTGGACTCTCAAAACGCACTATGGACCTGGTGCGTGGTACCGGCACTGGTGGCACCGGGCTGAGGTTACGCACATCAGGACGAGTACGGGGAGAAGGAACAGTGTGTACAGGGCTCTGGAGACGCACAGGTGGCTTAGTGCGTGGTGCCGGAACTGAAGGCACTGGGCTGGAGACACGCACCATAGGGAGAGTGCGTGGAGGAGGAACAGGGCTCTGGAAACGCACTGGAAGCCTGGTGCGTGGTGTAGGCACTGGTGGTACTGGGCTGGAGCGGGGAGGTGGCGCCGGAAATACCGGACCGTGCAGGCGTACTGGCTCCCTTGAGCATTGAGCCTGCCCAACCTTACCTGGCTGAATGCTCCCCGTCGCCCGACCAGTGCGGGGAGGTGGAATAACCCGCACCGGGCTATGTAGGCGAACCGGGGACACCATGCGTAAGGCTGGTGCCATGTATGCCGGCCCGAGGAGACGCACTGGAGACCAGACGCGTTGAGCCGGCTTCATGACACCTGGCTCAATGCCCAATCTAGCCCTACCAGTGCGGGGAGGTGGAATAACCCGCACCGGGCTATGAACACGTACAGGAGACACCGTGCGCTCTACTGCGTAACACGGTGTCTGCCCGTACTCCCGCTCTCCACGGTTAGCCTGAGAAGTGGGCGCAGGTCTCCTACCTGCCCTTGGCCCACCACCTCTTAGCCCCCCCCCAAGAAATTTTTGGGGTTTCTTCGTGGGCTTCCAGCCACGTCTCCTTGCTGCCTCCTCATACCACCGCTCTTGGGCTCTCGCTGCCTCCATCTCCTCACGAGCGCGGCGATATTCCCCAATGTGAGCCCAGTGTCCTTTTCCCTCCAATACTTCCTCCCAAGTCCACGAGTCCTGATTACTTGGTCGCTGCTCGTAGTCCCGCTGCTTGGTCCTGGTTCGGTGGGTGGTTCTGTAACGGATTTCCTCCTCCTCTTCGTCCGAAGAGGAGGAGCAAGGATTCGACCAAAATGCAGCGTTGGAATAGGACATAATTTATTTATTTAACAAGACAAAAAACGAACTAACTTGAATAACTAACAAAATAACAAAACGAAGTAGACAGACCTGGACATGCGAACTTACATAAAACGAAGAACTCACGAACAGGAAAAATGACTACACAAAAGACCGAACTGACAAACAAACCGAAACAGTCCCGTGTGGCGCGACAAACACAGACACAGGAGACAACCACCCACAACAATCAATGTGAAAACACCTACCTTAATATGGTTCTCAATCAGAGGAAATGAAAACCACCTGCCTCTAATTGAGAACCATATCAGGTCACCCATTAACAAACATAGAAACACATAACATAGACTACCCACCCAAACTCACGCCCTGACCGTGTGGCTCAGTTGGTAGAGCATGGCGCTTGCAACGCCAGGGTTGTGGGTTCATTCCCCACGGGGGGACCAGGATGAATATGTATGAACTTTCCAATTTGTAAGTCGCTCTGGATAAGAGCGTCAGCTAAATGACTTAAATGTAAATGTAAACACATACAAAATAACAGAAAACCGGTCAGGAACGTGACACTCTCCAACTGGTCCTGGAGAACTACTGGTTGTCAGGGCTTCATTCCAGGCCTTCAGTAACACACCTGATTCAGCTAATTAGTTGACTGAAGACCATAATTATGAAAAATATGAAAAAGTATGAAAAATGTATGCAATCACCTCTGTAACTCATTCTGGATAAGAGCATTTGCTTAAATGACAAATCTTTCTAAAATATAGATAGTGTGGGGCTATTATCAGTAGCTGGCCTGGGAATCCCTGTAGTGAGCTAGTCTGTGATTCACCTCCCAGGTAAAGGAAACTTGTACAGATGGATTATTTTAAGAATCTAGGACGAGGATTAGGTTTGGCCTTTTAATCCTTAAATCCATGGGCTGCACCCACTGATGCAGAATCATGTACGGATTGTTTAGTGGTTCTATAGTCGTGTAGTGCTTATTTATCTGAGATACAGGCTACTGCATAATGAGAGTTGGCTAGAGGAAAAGTGTATATTGAGGCGTGCAGCTGTAGACTTACTCACCTGTTCTATTTACAGTATACACCACTGTAGACCGGTTAGTTCCGCGAAGTCCATTGCTGTTAAATACCAGGTTGTTCGTGTTTTCTTTCTTTGCCACGTGTCTGGGAAACATTGAAAATGAGTTAGCTCTTTATTTAAATTGTCTAATATCTTGCTGGAAGTGCTTCTGCAGCAGTGATATAGCTGCTACACAAGGTGGAGATAATCTAGAGATTTACCCATCGTTGATTTAACTGGGGATCGATATCAGCTCATGGTTATCGTCGACTTCATCACACTATTAACTTTATCTGTGCACTGACAAGATATGAGAGCAATAGATAATGAAGAACCTCCTGACGCTGCTATAAAAAGCCATTAAGTAGCAATATGTGCCCTTGCTTCAAGGATGTAGGTATCTGCGAGACACAGGCACCACATACTGATTGAGATTTTGATTGTAGCTAATAATTAATGTCTTCATGCTACTCGGGCCAGGTTCCTTGGACCTAAAGCTCCACTTAAGAAATGACAGAGTGAAGTTGGGATCCCATCGGCAATACCACCTGAACCTTCAAAATGACATCCTTGGTCTGTACTGACTCTTGACAATGTCTTTTTCACCTTCAGGATCACCACGACAGCAGCTTGTATGATGGACCTGAGACGATATCCACTGGACGAACAAAACTGCACACTGGAGATAGAGAGCTGTGAGTATCTATCTTTCTTTCTTTCTTTCATTTCAACTCAATTACAGTTCATCTGATCTATCTTTCTCGCTTTCAATTCAACTCAATTACATTTCATTTGATCTATCTTTCTCGCTTTCAATTCAACTCAATTACATTTCATTTTATCTATCTTTCTCGCTTTCAATTCAACTCAATTACATTTAATTTGATCTATCTTTCTCGCTTTCAATTCAAGTCAACTCACTTCAATTTTATTTGAATTGATATGAATGGGAAACAATCTGTGCCAAACCAATGGTCTGTACTAGTACTGTACGTATAAGGAATCCACAAAGTTGAAGACACAACTTCAAGTCAGTTACTATAACACAATAATATCTCAAGCATTGAAAACTACTCATGGACATGTACAGTAAATTAATCCTCATGAGGGGAAATTAATAGTGTTTCCTGTCGGCAGATTTGTCAGTGAAACCTAAAGCACCCAATTCAAGAATACTATGTTGCATCACTTCAGAAATTCTGGGATTTCCGCATTACAATGGTGTACAAATATTAAGACAAAAAAAGGTTGCCAAGGTTTACTTTATATGCCGCTTTTTGATAAGTGTATTCCTTTCTCAACAGCTTGGTAAATGCTTTAAGGGCTTTCATTAACTTTTAAGGGGCAGTGCAGTTAAAAACTTGTTTTATATTTTGATGACATTTTCGCACTATGAGGTCGAAATAACACTGGAATTATGAAAATTATAATTATGCCCTTTTTGTGTAAGAGCTGTTTGAAAGAAATGCCTGGAATTTCAGCCTGTTCAGGTGGGATGGAACTTTTGGCCTACGTCATGACATCACTATGTGATCTGATTATAATAGACAAATGACTGTGCATCTGGGTAAGGGGGTGGGCTCTAGACCATCCTATCAGCCAATCTGGGCTGTATATGTAAATATCTCAGGGAAATTAACAAGAACAAATATTTTAGAGTTATTTTCATTAAATAAACACAGTGTTTTATTAGACATACAGTGATTTTAAAAAACAATTACAAAGACTGCATGGGGGCTTTAATACATCTAATTTAGTCATTGACATTAACATTAATCACTTGAATAAATCTAAATAGAAAACAAACGTTTCAATAAAAAATATCCGTTATCATCTTCCCCTCTTCAATGAATCAATTAAGCTACAATTTGAGAGGTCACGCAACACAAAGCATGAGGTCACACAACACAAAAGCATGAGGTCACGCAACACAAAAGCATGAGGTCACGCAACACAAAAGCATGAGGTCACGCAACACCAAAGCATGAGGTCACGCAACACAAAAGCATGAGGTCACGCAACACAAAAGCATGAGTTCACGCAACACAAAAGCATGAGGTCACGCAACACAAAAGCATGAGGTCACGCAACACAAAAGCATGAGGTCACGCAACACAACAGCATGAGGTCACGCAACACCAAAGCATGAGGTCACGCAACACAAAAGCATGAGGTCACGCAACACAAAAGCATGAGGTCACGCAACACAAAAGCATGAGGTCACGCAACACAAAAGCATGAGGTCACGCAACACCAAAGCATGAGGTCACGCAACACCAAAGCATGAGGTCACGCAACACCAAAGCATGAGGTCACGCAACACAAAAGCATGAGGTCACAGCACTACGTTTGCATTATCCTAATTATGGTCTTCATCTTAACAGAACCCAAGAACATTTTGCAACCGTTGTGAACACAAATGGCCTAGTCAAATCTAATTGTGACCTGTTTTGCCTTTGTCGGGTATAGTTTTTGGGGAGGCAAATGTTAGTTCCAGTGTGATCCTGGACATGGCTCAGTGACTGAAGGCATTACAGCCAGGGACAGAGAGCCTCACAGGACACTTAGTTATTCAACATTGAGCTCTTTAACACAAAGCCTCCCCCTTCATTTTAGTGGCTGACTTATTGCTGGGCACAACAGCGACAGTGTGGAGCGAATATGTAATGCATCTCTCCCTGATAAAGTTTTTTAAAAACACCTGAGGCCTCTCCTGTTTCATCTGTGCTGCTGGATTCAAAGATTGTCAAGCTGCAATGTGATGTGGGCTCTGGCTCTGTAGACCCGACACCTTTGTGATCTGATGTGCTGCCTTTCCAACTCGGCAGCCGTCCTGGTCTATCTTGTCTTGATTCCCCTCTTCTCTTTCTCTTTATCTCCCCCCATATTTCTCTCTCTCTCATCTCTCTCTCTCTTGCTCTCGCTCTCTCGCTCTCTTGTCTCTCACTGTCTTTCTCCATCTCTCACTCTCTGTCTGGCTTTTTTTCTAGGGAGCATGACAGGTTCATCGCACCTATCTCCCTTAATACCTCTGAAATATAATTACTAAATCACGCTCAGTTTGTAACCAGCTTTGACAGTAGAAGCAGAACTTTCAAGTGTATTTTATTTTGTGTCAGATTTTCATCAAATTCATCAAATTCAAATTCGTTGTGTAATTGTTTTGGACTAGAACTAAATAGCTGAACCTCATTTAATTAGCATTCTATAAATGCAGAATATGACGTTTTCCAGGAAAGGTTGTTGTTGCTGCATCGTGCTGCAAAGAAAACCCCACCATTTATTATAATTATTCAATTACCATACAAAGAATAATTGATATAACATGAATCATAATGTTCTTGTTTTGTAACTTGTAAAGGTCTGCTGCCTATTGAATAAAACAGAATAGGAGGGAAGAAACATACTCAAAGGGCATGTTGTAAATCCCAATTAAAAGTCCCCTAGGAAGTGGGTGTTGAAATGTGAAATGAGATGCTGATTAAGTAGTATTTTATAATTCAGTCCGGCTTTAAAATCACTCTTGAAAGTTGTAATAGTAGAATGGACAGGAAATTGGGTAGTGCATCATCAGTTCCTCTTGTCATGTTAGTCATTGCATACCTTAGAGAGCTATTTCTAACTTGTCGGGAAATGTCCAGATAAACTAGCCCATGTCAGTGTTTTAGTCCATAGATTTTGTTGTAATTTTTTTGTCCCTCAAATATCATATGAATACACTTTAGATGTATAGAATGTATAGAATGAGCTTTAAAACTGCAACATT
This sequence comes from Salvelinus alpinus, assembly GCF_045679555.1. Classification (NCBI taxonomy): domain Eukaryota; kingdom Metazoa; phylum Chordata; class Actinopteri; order Salmoniformes; family Salmonidae; genus Salvelinus; species Salvelinus alpinus. The sequence continues at coordinate 44,803,425 of NC_092098.1, read as the reverse complement.
TTCTTTGCATCCCATCAAAAAATGTTTAAAATTGCTGGAAATAATCTTGCAAAATGTTCTCCACCAACAAGAGGGGTGTGAACAGTTTGTGTCATGAACAGTGCTTGTGCCCATAGAAATAGACGTGGCGCGTGCGAAGGGGGCGGGGGGCGAGCGGTATGTTCCCCAATGCTGGAAGGGGGGCCCTAGCGAAAAAGTTTGGGAACCCTTGCTCTATACAAAGGCACCAAGGAATAAACGACGTTACCGGGCACCAAGGAATAAAATAAATAGAGTCAAACGTTTCCATTTTTGTCATTTAGCAGACGCTGTTATCCAGAGCAACTTACAGTTAGTGTGTTCATCTTAAGGTAGCTAGGTGGGACAACCACATCATTCATCTTCAGGTAGCTAGGTGGGACAACCACATCATTCATCTTCAGGTAGCTAGGTGGGACAACCACATCATTCATCTTCAGGTAGCTAGGTGGGACAACCACATCATTCATCTTAAGGTAGCTACGTGGGACAACCACATCATTCATCTTCAGGTAGCTAGGTGGGACAACCACATCATTCATCTTCAGGTAGCTAGGTGGGACAACCACATCATTCATCTTAAGGTAGCTAGGTGGGACAACCACATCATTCATCTTAAGGTAGGTTGGAGGGACAACCACATCATTCATCTTCAGGTAGCTAGGTGGGACAACCACATCATTCATCTTAAGGTAGGTTGGAGGGACAACCACATCATTCATCTTAAGGTAGGTTGGAGGGACAACCACATCATTCATCTTAAGGTAGGTTGGAGGGACAACCACATCATTAATCTTTAGGTAGCTAGGTGAGACAACCACATCATTCATCTTAAGGTAGGTTGGAGGGACAACCACATCATTCATCTTCAGGTAGGTTGGAGGGACAACCACATCATTCATCTTAAGGTAGGTTGGAGGGACAACCACATCATTCATCTTAAGGTAGGTTGGAGGGACAACCACATCATTCATCTTCAGGTAGCTAGGTGAGACAACCACATCATTCATCTTAAGGTAGGTTGGAGGGACAACCACATCATTCATCTTCAGGTAGCTAGGTGAGACAACCACATCATTCATCTTAAGGTACGTTGGAGGGGCAACCACATCATTCATCTTAAGGTAGGTTGGAGGGACAACCACATCATTCATCTTCAGGTAGCTAGGTGGGACAACCACATCATTCATCTTAAGGTAGGTTGGAGGGACAACCACATCATTCATCTTAAGGTAGGTTGGAGGGACAACCACATCATTCATCTTCAGGTAGCTAGGTGGGACAACCACATCATTCATCTTAAGGTAGGTTGGAGGGACAACCACATCATTCATCTTAATGTAGGTTGGAGGGACAACCACATCATTCATCTTAAGGTAGGTTGGAGGGACAACCACATCATTCATCTTAATGTAGGTTGGAGGGACAACCACATCATTCATCTTCAGGTAGGTTGGAGGGACAACCACATCATTCATCTTCAGGTAGCTAGGTGAGACAACCACATCATTCATCTTAAGGTAGGTTGGAGGGACAACCACATCATTCATCTTAAGGTAGCTAGGTGGGACAACCACATCATTCATCTTCAGGTAGCTAGGTGGGACAACCACATCATTCATCTTAAGGTAGCTAGGTGGGACAACCACATCATTCATCTTAAGGTAGCTAGGTGGGACAACCACATCATTCATCTTCAGGTAGCTAGGTGGGACAACCACATCATTCATCTTAAGGTAGGTTGGAGGGACAACCACATCATTCATCTTAAGGTAGCTAGGTGGGACAACCACATCATTCATCTTAAGGTAGCTAGGTGGGACAACCACATCATTCATCTTAAGGTAGCTAGGTGGGACAACCACATCATTCATCTTCAGGTAGCTAGGTGGGACAACCACATCATTCATCTTAAGGTAGGTTGGAGGGACAACCACATCATTCATCTTAAGGTAGCTAGGTGGGACAACCACATCATTCATCTTAAGGTAGCTAGGTGGGACAACCCCATCATTCATCTTAAGGTAGCTAGGTGGGACAACCACATCATTCATCTTAAGATAGCTAGGTGGGACAACCACATATCACAGGTATAGAAAGTGCATTTTTCCTCAATAACATAGTTATCAGTAGAGTCAGAGCTCGAGGGAGGGGGGGCTGGTTAAGTGTGTATTTTTTATTTTTATATGAGGTGAAACAGTACTTTATCCTAGTGGCAATAAGGCTGCTGAATGACAATCACTAGCAGGTCCAGTGGGCTGGCCTACACTTGACAATGTAGTTGACAATGTTCTGACGTGTATAATGTGTTTAGTAGTGTACCATTGAATCACCTACTGTAAGAATCGCACTGGTTGTATTTATTGTACACAGAGACGCAAACAACATGTCCCCATGGGGATAATAACGTTATTGTCTTATCTGTCTGTTTTAGGCATGCATGTCTTTGGAATATAGTCTTTCACCTCCATGTAGATGTGTATTTTTCTTTATCCCTGTCAGAGCTGATGTGTTGCTAGTTCAGACGTCTTCTGACAATATGACAAAGTGTCAGATGAAAGCCTTGTCAGGTTCAGAAGGAAGGAGGGAAGAGAGGATAAAGCCCCAGAAAGTTTGGCTGGATAAAAGGAGGCCCCTAGATAGAGTATAAGCCTACAAGCAATAATAACTATTCAACACTTCTGTGTAAATGACTTTAATCATTAGTGTGAGCACTTAATATGCACTATACAATTAGTATGATGCAGTTATTTATTCTCCCCTTCTATAAATTGTTCCAGTTATAAGCCCCTCTGTCTTCATAATAATTTGGTTGTAATGAAATACATCTTTGGAGCGGACTTGTTCCCTCCTGGGAATAGGAGTGTGATGAGATGAGACTTGTGCCCTCAAGGTGGACAGTGGAAGCAGTTATTTTGGATAGTCTGCCTTTCCTCTATGTGGCTCATTGCTGGGCAGGGACACTAATGTGTCATTTAAAGGGAAATGCCTTTTTCATGGAATCATGTGTTAAGTGACTTTTGTTGTCTAACTGCTGTTTTTACATGTCAACACAACAACACAGTATGTCTAGCGGAGTGGCCGTGTGTGGTTACTTTATATTGAAGAACAACTGACCAATGTCACTGCACAGTGCTGGGTGCTACAAAACACCTCCTGTCAAGCTACATTTGTTGTGTTGTTTCTTCCCAGCTTCTCTATAATGTTTGAAAATCTGGGCTGTAGTACAATAGGCCACATAACCTATATCTAGGAAGTGAAAACCTTGGACTGCGTTATTCAACAATGTCAAACTCAAAATGTTATAGTAGTTACATAGTATAGTACATGCTCATGAATTTCACACGCACACAGTACTTCATTAGTAAAGCATACTGTATGGACTAGTCCACTGTATAAATTGTGCTGCCAGATGTATAGAGTATACTTAATTCACACCTACTGTAAAACACTCAGCAAAAAAATAAACGTGCCTTTTTCAGGACTCTGTCTTTCAAAGATAATTCGTAAGGGTTTAAACACTGTTAACCATGCTTGTTCAATGAACCATAAACAATTAATGAACATGCACCTGTGGAACGGTCGTTAAGACACTAACAGCTTATAGATGGTAGGCAATTAAGGTCACAGTTATGAAAACTTAGGACACTAAAGAGTCCTTTCTACTGACTCTGAATACCACCAAAAGAAAGATGTCCAGGGTCCCTGCTCATCTGCGTGAATGTGCCGTAAGCATGCTGCAAGGAGGCATGAGGACAGCAGATGTGCCCGGGCAATAAATTGCAATGTCCGTACTGTGAGATGCCTAAGACAGCGCTACAGGGAGACAGGACGGACAGCTGATCGTCTTCGCAGCGGCAGACCACGTGTAACAAGACCTGCACAGCATCGGTACATCCGAACATCACACCTGCGGCACAGGTACAGGATGGCAACAACAACTGCCCGAGTTACACCAGGAACGCACAATCCCTCCATCAGTGCTCAGACTGTCCGCAATAGGCTGAGAGAGGCTGAACTGAGGGCTTGTAGGCCTGTTTTAACTTCTTATGGCTGCAGGGGCAGTATTGAGTAGCTTGGATGAAAGGTGCACAGAGGTGCCCAGAGTAAACGTCCTGCTCCTCAGTCATAGTTGCTAATATATGCATATTGTTATTGGATAGAAAAGACTCTGAAGTTTCTAAAACTGTTTGAATTATGTCTGTGAGTATAACAGAACTCATATGGCAGGCAAAAACCTGAGAACTTCCACTTCCTGTTTGGATTTTTTCTGAGGCTGGTCAAGTTTCAACCAAGCTCCCATTGAAATTACAGCGAGATATGGATGAGTTTTCACTTCCTACGGCTTCCACTAGATATCAACAGTCAATAGAACTTTGTCTGATGACTCTACTATGAAGGGGGGCCGAAGGAGACAGGAATGAGTAACCACTGCCATGAGGTGACCACGCTTTGACCACGCGCGTTCACGTGAGAGGCAGCTCCGTTCCATCGCTCAACTGAAGTCAATGTAATTCTCCGGTTGGAACGTTATTCAAGATGTATGTTAACAACATTCTAAAGATTGATTCAATACATCGTTTGACATGTTTCTACTGACTGTTACGGAACTTTTGGACATTTCGTCACGTTTAGTGAACACGCTTTGTGACTTTGGAATTGTTTACCAAACGCGCTAACCAAAGTAGCTAATTGGACATAAATAACAGACATTATCGAACAAATCAAGCATTTATTGTGGACCTGGGATTCCTGGGAGTGCATTGTGATGAAGATCATCAAAGGTAAGGGAATATTTATCATGTAATTTCTGGTTTCTGTTGACTCCAACATGGCGGCTAACTTGACTCTTGTTCTGAGCTCCGTCTCAGGTTATTGCATGGTTTGCTTTTTACATAAAGTTTTTTTGAAATCTAACACAGCGGTTGCATTAAGGAGAGGTATATCTATAATTCCATGTGTATAACTTGTATTATCATCTACATTTATAATGAGTATTTCTGTTGAAACGATGTGGCTATGCACTATCAATGGATGTTTTTGGAACTAGTGAATGTAACGCGCCAATGTAAACTCCGATTTTTTTATATAAATATGAACTTTATCAAACAAAACATGCATGTATTGTGTAACATGAAGTCCCATGAGTGTCATCTGATGAAGATCATCAAAGGTTAGTGATTCATTTTAGCAATATTTCAGCTTTTTGTGACTGCTATCTTTCGTTGGAAAAATGGCTGTGCTTATTGTGGTTTGGTGTGACCTAATATAATCGTTTGTAGGGCTTTCGCTGAAAAGCATATTTGAAATCGGACACTTTGGTGGGATTAACAACAAGATTACCTTTAAAATGGTATAAGACACATGTATGTCTGAGGAATTTTAATTATGATTTTTTTTTAATTTGGCGCCCTGCACTTTCACTGGCTGTTGTCATATCGATCCCGTTGCCGGGATTGCAGCCATAAGAAGGCAGGTCCTCACCAGACATCACCGGCAACAACATCACCTATGGGCACAAACCCACCGTTGCTGGACCAGACAGGACTGGCAAAAAGTGCTCTTCACTGACGAGTCACAGTTTTTTCTCACCAGGGGTGATGATCGGATTCACGTTTATCGTTGAAGGAATGAGCGTTACACCGAGGCCTGTACTCTGGAGCGGGATCGATTTGGAGGTGGAGGGTCAGTCATGGTTTGGGGTGGTGTGTCACAGCATCATCGGACTGAGCTTGTTGTCAATGCAGGCAATCTCAACGCTGTGCGTTACAGGGAAGACATCCTCCTCCCTCATGTGGTACCCTTCCTGCAAGCTCATCCTGACATCAACCTCCAGCATGACAATGCCACCATCCATACCGCTTGTTCTGTGCGTGATTTCCTGCAAGACAGGAATATCAGTGTTCTGCCATGGCCAGAGAAGAGCCCGATCTCAATCCCATTGAGCACGTCTGGGACCTGTTGGATCGGAGGCTGAGGGAATTTGCAGATGCCTTGGTGAAAGAGTGGGGTAACATCTCACAGCAAGAACTGGCAAATCTGGTGCAGTCCATGAGGAAGAGATGCACTGCATTACTTAATGCAACTGGTGTCCACACCAGATACTGACTGTTACTTTTGATTCTGACCCCCCCTTTGTTTAGGGACACATTATTCCATTTATTTTAGTCACATGTCTGTGGAACTTGTTCAGTTTATGTCTCAGTTGTTGAATCTTGTTATGTTCATACAAATATTTACACATGTTAAGTGTAGTGAAAATAAACGCAATTGACAGTGAGAGGACGTATCAAAGCAACATTCAGTATATTCCTTATTATTCCGGATAGTGTAGACCCAGACTGTGGGTGGTCAGAGAAAAGAAAGAGGCGTTTTAATAATATATTTTTAAAGAAAAAGTGAGATAATTGCACCATTTTGGAGGACAATTAAGCCACTAGTAGACCCACAATCCAGCCTTATTTCTGTTTATTTTACTAGACAAGTCAGTTAAGAACAAATTCTTATTTACTATGACGGCCTGGGAACAGTGGGTTAACTGCCTTGTTCAGGGGCAGAACGACAGATTTTTACCTTGGAGATTCGATCTAGCAACATTTCGGGTTACTGGTCCAACGCTTTAACCACTAGGCTACCTGCCACCCCAAATGTACGTACTTAATGTTTTTCTTTCTAAGATGGCAAGAGTTGAAGAGATGCCTCATTATTATGGTGATGTTTCGCTGTTGTCAGTGTTGTCACAATGAAACTCTCATCTAAGCTCAAAATTCCACCAAGTAATAGTTACATTTTCTGCACCAGTAGTGCACAACGTACGGAGCGTCACTGCTATCAGATCCTATTTTAGAAACCACAAATGTCCTCTGGGGTCTGAACAGTTTGTACACTGGAGTTTATTCTGTGCCTTAGATCTTCCCATCACAGCTCCTGCAGGTTTGCCAACCAGCTGAACTGAAGACAGCTCGCTGCGCGCTGTCGGACTTTAGAGACACTTTTAATTGGACACCAGGAATAAGATTAAAGTAACTTTGAACCGTGGGTATCAAACATTCATTTTAGTTATTATTTTAGAGGAGCCTCTCAAGCACATGCAGGGGAAAAAGCATCAGTTGTTTGAGACTCTGACTCTGAATTTCCTGTGCTCACTCCAGTTAAATTTGAAAAGAGCAGCAGACCTTCCCATGCATTGTTAAGTCTGAAACTTGGCTCTTATGTTCCCCGGTGTAGCCCTTTGATGGCATTTCTGAGACTCTCTCTGACTCAATGTATACTTTACAGACTTCAATTAGGCTTGGCCTCTGCTTTTGGTTTACTCTTCATTTAAGTTTGATGATGGTGTATTCATGTATGAACCAAGGGATGTGTGTAACTCCTAGCATAAATCAAGTTTTAATTTGTTAGAAGCCACAGTTTTCCCATGAACCCTAACTGGAAATCCATCTGCGTAACTCGATAGGATTACATTATTTACACAGTTTCCAAGTGAAGCGCACCTCTCAAGTTAGTATTTGGCCCTAAGAGAGCAAACCTCCAGGATTCACTTGTCAATTTGCTAAAATTCAACACAATCTAACACTCAATTCGTGCAAATATGTACAAAAAGTATTTCAGCAGATTTAGTGTGTTTTTGCTCATTTTTGGTGTGGCTTAATTAGTAGGAAACGACAAAATTTTTGGTGCGACTTAATTCATAGGAACATTCTTTTTGAGGAGGCAAACTTCGGAATTAAAAAAAATATATATTAGAACAATGCATGATGGGCAATGGTGTTCTACACTGCCTTTTTTGTGTCCCACATTTATTCATATAAAAAAACAAACGTGTTAACAACCCAATATTGTTAATCCACCAGGTTGTCACCAAAATAATTATAATATTATAGTAGCCTTACATTTTTGGGGATTTTATTAATGCCAATACTGTTTTCTATGCTTGTTTTCACTTACTACTTTGGGATACTGGTGCACTTGTATTCAGAAAGGCCCATTTTTCATGTAGGCAACAATAGGCCTACACGATTTTCTTCATAACGCATTTCATATTTCATGGAGCCTACATTACAACATTTTCTTCATAATGCATTTAATAAAAGGCAATGACAAATTTGATGAGGGTTGCCAGATTTGTTTTGTTGGTATTGATGAAGGTATTTGATTGGGGAATGGTGATGCATCTTTATGATGGGAAATTATAATACACACCATAATACACAAACACTTACACACATATACACACACTCACTTTGTTTGTTCTCATATTATAGCCAACTCTTTTGTATGAATTATTTTTAATAAAATATGTGTTATGTATTCATTATCTTTAACTGGTTAAATGTTTGTAGTTTGCATGTTTCAGTAGTGATTAACATGGTTAAATAGTCATAAATCTCTGCTTGATTTAGCTTTTGGTATATTTGGCATTTTTATACATATTCTGTATTTCCACTGAAGAAAGCCATAATTAATCAACACACTATTGTAAATAAATGGACTCTACCTGTTATAAAAATGGAAATTGCTCTCCGTAAATAAATGGTGAGAAATGTTCGGTCTGAAACCATGTGTTTTACAGCCCTGTAATAACGATACAAGTTATATCACCTTAAAAGGGGTTTATTTACATCCTCTGGGGTATAACATGTTGGGCAAAGTGGTTTAAGAGAGTCTGACATACAATCCCTAACTTGAGTTCAGTCTTCGCCAATGAGAAACAAGAGGGGCCTAGCTTTGTCCTTCATGAGTGTGAAAGGCCTCAATTCTAGGCCGTAGAAAATCCTCCATCCATCTCATTAGATCAGAACAGATCAACAGTGATTCATATTACTGGTTTGCATGCTAAAAAAGGATAGTTGTGTTTTGCTGCATAACACACTTCCATTATTTGTCTACCCATATGATGTGGATCATTGTCAGGTTATTAGATGTATAAGCTTCCGCAACAACAGAACACCATGGTTGTAATAACACTTTAAACAGGTCGTTTGTAAATGTGTAGAATGTGTTTGTTTTGGGTCCACACTGGTAAGTTAACTTATGTAAATTAGACAGTCACAGAGTATTTTCTTCTGAATAACTGGTCAGGGCATACCACTTTCCATTCAGCTTCCGGCAACTTGGATGTAAGGCTTGTAGGGACTACTTCTATCCGTCACGCCCATTATTGCTTACCCATTGTTCACTAGATAAATCAATGTACTTACACCCAACACAATGTTGGAAAACAGAATGCTTTCAACCACTAGATATCATAACTAGACGTGAGCTGGAGGTGGTCCCAACGCTGCCACCAATGTAGCAGAAGAAAGTGAAAGCTGCAACAGGGACTCTAACCAGGGCTCATACGTGGCAAAGTGAGCTCTAACGGACGTGGTCATGAAAACCTAGTAGGCCTCGGGCAGAATCAGTAGGCCTATAATGCTGGCATATGCCTTGTTACAATAGCCTAAGTATATAGCATGATTGACACGACCTTAATAATCATCATGAAACGGCCTTGGTAGTGCCATAAGTGTAAGCCAACATATAATTAATTATTTTAAATTAATCCTGTTTAACTGCATTGATATGGATTAATTGGTCATAGTCCAGTCTCATTATATCTGTTTCCCCACATTTATTGATGAATTCATTTCCCACCATGAAAAGGTGTTCCATTCCCCAATCAAATATCTTCATTGATACCACACACGCACAAAAAACACAGTGTCACGGATCCCTCTGGAACGTTCATTGCGCACACCTGGCCCCTATTCCCACTGATTGTGTTTGTATATATAGTCGGAGGTTTACATACACCTTAGCCAAATACATTTAAACTCAGTTTATCACAATTCCTGACATTTAATCCTAGTAAAAAATCCCTGTTTTAGGTCAGTTAGGATCACCACTTTATTTTAAGAATGTGAAATGTCAGAATAATAGTAGAGAGAATGATTTATTTCAGCTTTTATTTCTTTCATCACATTCCCAGTGGGTCAGAAGTTTACGTGCACTGAATTAGTATTTGGTAGCATTGCCTTTAAATGGTTTAAGTTGGGTCAAACGTTTCAGGTAGCCTTCCACAAGCTTCCTCCAATAAGTTGGGTGAATATTGGCCCATTCCTCCTGACAGAGCTGGTGTAACTGAGTCAGGTTTGTTGGCCTCCTTGCTCACACATGCATTTTCAGTTCTGTCCACGTATTTTGTTTTTCTATAGGATTGAGGTCAGAGCTTGGGTTCAGGGCCACTCCAATACCTTGACTTTGTTGTCCTTAAGCCATTTTGACACAACGTTGGAAGTATGCTTGGGGTCAATGTCCATTTGGAAGACCCATTTGAGACCAAGCGTTAACTTCCTGACTGATGTCTTGAGATGTTGCTTCAATATATCCACATAAGTTTCCTCCCTCATGATGCCATCTATTTTGTGAAGTGCACCAGTCCCTCCTGCAGCAAAGCACCACCACAATATGATGCTGCAACCACCATGCTTCACGGTTGGGATGGTGTTCTCCGGCTTGCAAACCTCCCCCTTTTTCATCCAAACATAACGATGGTCATTATGGCCAAACAGTTATTTTTTTGTTTCATCAGACCAGAGGACATTTCTCCAAAAGGTACGATCTTTGCCCCCATGTGCGTTGCAAAACGTAGTCTGGCTTTTTTTATGGCGGTTTTGGAGCAGTGGTTTTTTCATGGCTGAGCGGCCTTTCAGCTCATGTCGATATAGGACTTGTTTTACTGTGGATATAGATACTTTTGTACCTGTTTTCTCCAGCATCTTCACAAGATTGATTTGCACTTTTCGCACCAAAGTACGTTCATCTCTAGGAGACAGAACACGTGTCCTTCCTGAGCGGTATGACTGCTGCGTGGTCCCATGGTGTTTATACTTGCGTACTATTGTTTGTGCAAATGAACGTGGTACCTTCAGGCATTTGGAAATTGCTCGAAAGGATGAACCAGATCTGTGGAGGTCTACAGTTTCTTTCTGAGGTCTTGGCTGTATTCTTTTGAAGAGGCACTGAGTTTGAAGGTAGGCCTTGAAATACATCCACAGGTACACCTCCAATTGACTCAAATGATGTCAATTAGCCTATCAGCAGCTTCTAAAGCCATGACATCTTTTTTTTGAATTTTCCAAGTTGTATAAAGGCACAGTCAACTTAGTGTATGTAAACTTCTGACCCACTGGAATTGTGAAATAATCTGTCTCTAAACAATTGTTGTAAAAATTACTCGTGTCATGCACAAAGTAGATGTCCAAACCGACTTGCCAAAACTATAGTTTGTTAACAAGAAGTTTGTGGAGTGATTGAAAAACGAGTTTTAATGACTCCAACCTAAGTGTATGTAAACTTCCGACTTCACCATGGTCTTGTCGATTATTGTTCAAATCAAATCAAAGTTTATTTGTCGAATACAACAGGTGTGGACCTTACAGTGAAATGCTTACTTACAGGCTCTAACCAATAGTGCAAAAAAGGTATTAGGTGAACAATAGGTAGGTAAAGAAATAAAACAACAGTAAAAAGACAGGCTATATACAGTAGCGAGGCTATAAAAGTAGCGAGGCTACATACAGACACCGGTTAGTCAGGCTGATTGAGGTAGTATGTACATGTAAGTATGGTTAAAGTGACTATGCATATATGATGAACAGAGAGTAGCAGTAGCGTAAAAGAGGGGTTGGCAGGTGATGGGTGGGACACAATGCAGATTCCCCGGTTAGCCAATGTGCGGGAGCACTGGGTTGTCGGCCCAATTGAGGTAGTATGTACATGAATGTATAGTTAAAGTGACTATGCATATATGATAAACAGAGAGTAGCAGCAGCGTAAAAAGAGGCGTTGGGGGGGACACAATGCAAATAGTCCGGGTAGCCATTTGATTACCTGTTCAGGAGTCTTATGGCTTGGGGGTAAAAACTGTTGAGAGGCCTTTTTGTCCTAGACTTGGCACTTTGGTACCGCTTGCCATGTGGTAGTAGAGAGAACACTCTATGACTGGGGTGGCTGGAGCCTTCCTCTGACACCGCCTGGTGTAGAGGTCCTGGATGGCAGGCAGCTTAGCCCCGGTGATGTACTGGGCCGTACGCACTACCCTCTGTAGTGCCTTGCGGTCAGAGACCGAGCAATTGCCGTACCAGGCAGTGATGCAACCAGTCAGGATGCTCTCAATGTTGCAGCTGTAGAACCTTTTTGAGGATCTCAGGACCCATGCCAAATCTTTTTAGTTTCCTGAGGGGGAATAGGCTTTGTCGTGCCCTCTTCACAACTGTCTTGGTGTGTTTGGACCATTCTAGTTTGTTGTTGATGTGGACACCAAGGAACTTGAAGCTCTCAACCTGCTCCACTACAGCCCCGTCGATGAGAATGGGGGCGTGCTCGTTCCTCCTTTTCCTGTAGTCCACAATCATCTCCACCCGGCCAGGTCTCTGACCTCCTCCCTATAGGCTGTCTCGTCATTGTCGGTGATCAGGCCTACTGTTATGTTGTCTGCAAACTTAATGATGGTGGTGTGCCTGGCCATGCAGTCGTGGGTAAACAGGGTGTACAGGAGGGGACTGAGCACACACCCCTGGGGAGCTCCAGTGATGAGGATCAGCGTGGCAGATGTGTTGCTACCTACCCTCACCATCTGGGGGTGGCCTGTCAGCAAGTCCAGGATCCATTTGCAGAAGGAGGTGTTTAGTCCCAGGATCCTTAGTTTAGTGATGAGCTTTGAGGGTACTATGGTGTTGAACGCTGAGCTGTAGTCAATGAATAGCATTCTCACATAAGTGTTCCTTTTGTCCAGGTGGGAAAGGGCAGTGTGGAGTGCAATAGAGTTTGCATCATCTGTGGATCTGTTTGGGCGGTATGCAAATTGGAGTGGGTCTAGAGTTTCTGGGATAATGGTGTTGATGTGAGCCATTACCAACCTTTCAAAGCACTTCATGGCTACGGACGTGTTGCCTTTGTGTTCTTGGGCACGGGGACTATGGTGGTCTGCTTGAAACATGTTGGTATTACAGACTCAATCAGGGTCATGTTGAAAATGTCAGTGAAGACACCTGTCAGTTGGTCAGCACATGCCCGGAGCACACGTCCTGGTAATCCGTCTGTTCCCGCAGCCTTGTGTATGTTGACCTGTTTAAAGGTCTTACTCACATCGGCTACGGAGAGCGTGATCACACAGTCGTCCGGAACAGCTGATGCTCTCATGCATGCCTCAGTGTTGCTTGCCTCAAGGCGAGCATCGAAATGATTTAGCTCGTCTGGTAGGCTCGTGTCACTGGGCAGCACGCAGCTGTGCTTCCCTTTGTAGTCTGTAATAGTTTGCAAGCCCTGCCACATAAGACGAGTGTCGGAGCCGGTGTAGTATGATTCAATCTTAGCACAGTATTGACGCTTTGCCTGTTTGATTGTTCGTCGCAGGGCATAGCAGGATTTCTTGTAAGCTTCCGGGTTAGAGTCCCGCACCTTGAAAGCGGCAGCTCTACCCTTTAGCTCAGTGCGAATGTTGCCTGTAATCCATGGCTTCTGGTTGGGGTATGTACGTACAGTCACTGTGGGGACGACGTCCTCGATGCACTTATTGATAAAGCCAGTGACTGATGTGGTGTACTCCTCAATGCCATCGGTAGAATCCCGGAACATGTTCCAGTCTGTGATAGCAAAACAGTCCTGTAGTTTAGCATCTGCTTCATCTGACGACTTTTTTATAGAACGAGTCACTGGTGCTTCCTGCTTTAATTTTTGCTTGTAAGCAGGAATGTTACTATATCTGTTGGTGCGTATGAGTACCTGTGTGTATTTTCACATGAGTTAATTCACACAAAAACGCACAATGTCTGTTGAAATACTTTCTGTACATATTTAGTGTGAGATTGTGTTGTTCAATTCTAATCCAGTCAGAGACATATTTGAATGTCTGGTTTCAGCCCAAATGTTGTTTGAAGTCAAGTTACAGTATATTATGATGAGTGAAGTCTCCCACCACACTCTTTCAAAGGTCTCCCTTAGAACAATAAAACATATAAATTCTGAATTTATTTTATAAGCTTTATAAAATGCCTCTAGTCAGATGGGCCTATTATGCTATCTCTAACAATGTTATCAAGATAAATTTGATGTATTTTTACTGACAAAGCTCCCAAACCCGTGAGTCTATGGGAAGATACTTTGTGTTAGCTTAGCATAGCCATCTATCCTTTAAGACAGGGGTGGGCAACTCCAGTCCTCGATGGCCTGATTGGTGTCCCAGTTTTGCTCCAGCTAACACACCTGACTCCAATAATCACCTAATGATGATCTTCAGTTTAGAATGCAATTTGATTAATCAGCTGTGTTTGCTAGGGATGGAGAAAAAGTGTGACACCAATCAGGCCCTCGAGGACTGGAGTTGCCCACCCCTGCCTTAAGAGTTCAAATTAAAGTCAACCAGGGACAAGGGAGACCCAGCCTATGTACAAAGGCAGGGCGTTTTCTCCTCAGTCCTCTTCTCTCTCTCTCCTCTCTCTCTCCCTCCTTCCTTCCAGTTCTTGTGCATCACTGATTCTGCATGGGGATCCAATCAAGCCAAATGCAGTGATGAAAAAGCTATGACAGTAAATGGAGGCAAAATATAATTTGCAAAGTCGGGCTCAATGGAGTTAAGTGGATCAGAGAAGCCCAACCAACCAAGCAGCGACCTGATATCGCCATCTCTATAGCAGGGGTTGGAAGGATGTTTATCGCGTAGGCTCTATGATAATAACGCATTGGTTATTGTAAATGAACTTTGATTTCAGAATTGCGATCTGCAACTTAACGATATATCACAAAAAAACAAATAGCTTTTAACAGCCTCTTCGAAATAACTTCAATGAAACACATACTGTATCATCATGATGTCGTGTCTGACTATGATTCAATTGTATGACATGCTATTTTATCAAATCCATTACCTAACGTTTAATTGATTTCATGATTGAAATAAACCATGTAACAATTAAACCATTAATAGAGCGGTTATCTCCCGATTCCACTCTCTTAAAGATCTGAAGATCTTTTATATCAATAGTAGTCAATTATTAATCGCCACCTCGATCGGTCTCATTCTGATTGTCGTAAGTACTTGGTTATCTACACGAACCCTTGATAATAAATTGAATCATCAATACACAAATTGGCTTAATTATTTATTTACTAAATACCTAATTAATCACACAGAATAACATATATGTACACAGGATAGATCACACATCGATTACTAATCATGTCATGAAAAGCCCCTAGTAGGCTAACCCGATATGACAGCTGGTTACACAAAGGAAGGGGGTTGGGTTTGAATGAAAGAGCGAGAAGACTGAGGGACAAAGGGATTGGGTCTCTATCGGACCTTGAGAAGCTATGCTACCGCAAATACAGAATCGTATGCATTCTAATAACTGCCCATTCAGAAAAGGAAAATGCAAGATATATATATTTACTCTGAGCTGTGCTTCGATAGATGGGTCGAAGATGGAAGACTGGTTTACCCAGCAGAGATTGCCATTGTCCTTTGAAGAATCTTTCTGGTCGTAATATTGTAGAGCGGATACGTTGTAGCACCCTGTCGCTCTTCTGAGATTGTCTGTCCTTTCCTAGGCCACGTACGTTTACAGCTGCAGCTGATACGTCGACGTCTCAGGATGTATCACCTCTTTAGTGAATAATAGTTCAAAGTTCATACTAAGTTGACATAATCAGCTCGTGCTGTATTCTGGCTGGTTTAGTCGAAGTTCACCATTCCAGTGTGGTGATCGTCACCTCCAGTGTTGAAATTCACCCTTTTAAACGTTAGGACAGCAGTCCTAACATTTCTGGAACTAAATGTTAATTTCGTTTGGTTGTAGTTGAAATTAGCCCTTTTAAACGTATGGACACCAGTCCTTACGTCATCGGGAACTAAGTTTGACTTCTGTCAAAGGGCTTTTGTACTGGGGGAGAGAAGGGCGTGTTTCATAGTTCTCAACCACTGTCTGTTCACTTGGGCGTGGCCACTGAGTGGGTCTACGTTTTACTATGAAACACTTATCTTATTTAGGAGGCTAAGATTACAATCTTTTCACAAATAGTTTCATATTTAAACATTTAAATTGCATAACAATTCCATGTGAATCTGATAACTAGAATGTGTAGACTTTCCAAGATACAATTTATGTTATCCTATCATCAGTAATCATGTCTCAGACGCCAACTGATCTGGTATGATATTCTTTAAGTACCAACGGACACTTTCAACTGGTTGAGAAAGGGAAATATATATCCATTCCCCAACCTTTTGATGTTACCATACTCTCTCTATGTTAACAAAGGGCTTTCCAAGAGTCCATTCTGTAGAGTGGAGAGTAAAGAGGGAAAGGTATTTATGGGGGTGTCATAAACCTCACCCAACAGGGCAATGTCATGAGGAGAGGGAGCAGAGGAGAGGATAGGTAGGAGAATAGAGGTAGGAGAGGGAGGAGATGAGAGGGGGAGAGGAGGACAGGGAGGAGAGGAGAGGGAGGAGAGGAGAGTGGCAGAGGAGAGGGGGAGAAGAGAGGGAGGAGAGGGGGTGAGGGAGGAGAGGAGAGGAGAGGGAGAAGAGGAGAGGGAGGAGAGGAGAGGAGGAGAGGAGAGGGGGAGAAGAGAGGAGAGAGAGGAGAGGGTGAGAGGATAGAGGAAGAGAAAGGGAAGGCCTGCGTGGGACTAATCAATGAGCCAGTGGGAGAGTTTCTGAATAGTCCTGTCAAATATTACTCAGCCCTGAGGTCCACCCGCACCCGCACGTGCACACCACACGCACCACGCTCTCACACATACATATTCATGTGAATAGATACACACACATGCACGCACACAAACATTCACACATATGCAGGCATGCAGACACACAGTCACACAAATACACACACACAAATTCATAAACACACACGCAGATTTTGATTACCAATCATTATGAGGAGGAAGTGTTTTTAATGTTTGATTAGGAGAGAGACAAGAGAAAAACACCTTATTCATTTCTCATTCATGAACCTGCGATTTGGAGTGTTGCAGAACCCTCCATTTCTGTCTCTTGTCTCTGTTATAATGCGTGCACACAGTTCCCTAGAGTCAGCCGAATTGACCACTGCATTGGCCTAGGCAGGCAGGAAGTGGATTATTCAAGGACCAGTTTCATGGTCTGATGGAGAGAAAAAACATTATTGGGATTCTATAAGATGTTACTCAATAGTTTATATGCGTGAGTCCACTGGCTGGCTGCTAATTTCTGTACTAGTTTTAGTTGAGTAAGCACTGAGGCAGAGAAAATAACATTGTTTTATATGAGTATTTATGCTCAGTTAAAAAAATGATATTCTCATTGTGGTCAAAAGTTGACTTCATATTGTGGTTGTTTTGTTTAAATCTTCTCTATTGAAATCTACTCGGATCCAAGTGGCAGACATGTTAGGTTGACGCTACAGTATTTACAATGCTTCTGATTTAATCAACACATTCTTTGTGTGCCTTATATGATGATTATGTGCCCACAATTGTATATGTTGAACTTAATAATCCTTGGAGACACATACACGTTCATTATATTTCTGACTGGCTGTGTGCCCTTGTGTTCTCCATCAAATGCCCTGCCTCCTCTCTCATCCTCAGATGGGTACACCACTGATGACATAGAGTTCTACTGGCGAGGAGGTCATAACGCTGTGACGGGGGTGGAGAGAATAGAACTTCCTCAGTTCTCCATCGTGGACCACAAACTCATCTCTAAGAATGTCGTCTTCTCTACAGGTGATGTCTTATGCACCAACTGGCCCCTATATTAAGCTTCTCTCTCCCATGTACTCATCATTATAGCTAAGTACAGATACAAAGGTTGCAGAGTAGACAAAAAAAAGTGCTTCTGTGACAAGGTTATCCTTGGCCAGTTTCTGAGTAGGAGCTCTCATGTCATTTTCCAGAAAATGCCGTGTTACATCAGTCTAGCAGGTTTTCTGTCATGACCCAGGCTGAGCTAGAGCCCCTCGCTGTGCAGTGCAGGGACCATGGGGCTGACTAAGGGCCTGGCTGGTAAATTGCATCCATTTATAGGTCAGTTAGATGCTCTGACATTGGGGCTCCTCTGACAATCTGGCACATGCATGCCGTTTCCAGGACATTACCCCCATAGGGGGAGAGCGAGGTTCTTATTAAGGTGGAAGAGTAATGTAGGGTTGCGAGAGAGAGGCGAAGGGTGACCCTGTGGTGTTTCCGGAATGATTCTGGGATGTTCCTGCTTTAGCCGAACTGGCACAGGCCCCACAGGCAAAATGGAGGCCACCCCCTTCTCAGAAATGGAGCATGCTCATGACTTATTTAAAAAAGAAACATTGTTTTATTGAATTATTTATTCATAATCTACATTATTTTTATTTTCATGAATTTGTTATGCAAGCAGGCAATAGGACAGTGGAAGTGAATGTAGAGGTTCGGGGAAACTACTTTATTGAATGGGAGCAGTACAATGACACAGAGTGAGTCAAACAATTGCAGCTTGTCCTGTGCCTTATGAAGCTCATGTGTCCCCATGAACTGGTAAACCCAATGTTTTCTGATGCATAAAGAATGTATAGTAGTTACAGCTCATCCCTTTCTTTATGGGCTGTGACTGCACTGCTTAGGCATTGAGGATGGGGGATTCCCATTTTCTACAGCAGCCTGCTGAGACCAGTAAGGGCTGACCCTCAGATTACACGGAGAAGCACACATCAGCAGAAATGGTTGGCATTTATCAAATACACCCCCACCCCCCAATGTTGTGGTAAAGACCAACAAATGCCCTTGTTGCTTTATTAACCAGACAGTAACCTTAACACCCCCACTGTTTCATTAGTCCTTTAGGAAACCCTCCCTGCATCTCTTTTTGCCGTGCGCCGCACACTAAACTCACTGAAAATCTTTAACTAACGGCAACGTCAAAACTAACTGTGAACTACTCACTGGAGATGTGTGCCGGAGGCGGTTTTATACCCACTCTGTAATACATTCACATTCTCTTCCTACTCCTCTTGCACCTTCTGTTTAGCTTTTCCTCAGCTCCTTATACCCTGGGTCCTTCTTGATGTCAGCTCTAACGGTCCCCCTCGCCTGCCATTGTACTAGAATAATACAACCTAACCAAAATACATCCCAATCCCAAAGGACACAATATATGAGCGTGTTCAAGCAATGCTGCCATACAGCGGCCTGCTGGGTTTATTTCAAATAAAGCCTAGATAATAAAAAATGTAGTGCTCTCCTAGGCAGGCAAAGAAGCCCTCTCTTCATACATTCAGAGATAGTCATAACCCTGATAATGCAAGAGAACGCTGATGCCACAGAGTTAGAACCAGAACAAGTATTCTTTCTGTTGAGTATTTCCCCGACAGATATCTTGGAAAGGACAACAGGTAGTGGGACCCTTCAGGCAGCCTTTGTCAGGCATACTGTAGGCTGTCAATCAAATTCTGTAGTGATAGCCTCTGGATGCAAACGACAAATCAAATCAAATTACATGTTATTGGTCACATACACATGTTTAGCAGGTGTTATTGCAGGTATGACAAAATGCTTGTGTTTCTCGCTCCAACAGTGCAGTAATATCAAACAATTTCACAACAATACACACAATACACACCAATCTAAGTAAAGGAATGGAATTAAGAATATATAAATATATGGACGAGCAATGTCAGAGCAGCATAGACTAAGATACAGTAGAATAGAATAGAATACAGTATATACAAATGAGATGAGTAATGCAAAATATGTAAACATTATTATAGTGACTAGTGTTCCATTTATTAAAGTGTCCAGTGATTTCAAGTCTGTGGATATAGGCAGCAGCCTCTAATGTGCTAGTAATGGCTATTTAACAGTCTGATGGCCTTGAGATAGAAGCTGTTTTTCTGCCTCTCGGTCCCAGCTTTGATGCACCTGTACTGACCTCGCCTTCTGGATGATAGCCGGGTGAACAGGCAGTGGCTCGGGTGGTTGTTGTTCTTCCTGTGACATCGGGTGCTGTACTACTACTACAACTATACAACTTATTATTATTTGACCATGCTGGTCATTTATGAACATTTGAACATCTTGGCCATGTTCTGTTATAATCTCCACCCGCCACAGCCAGAAGAGGACTGGCCACCCCTCATAGCCTGGTTCCTCTCTAGGTTTCTTCCTAGGTTTTGGCCTTTCTAGGGAGTTTTTCCTAGCCACCGTGCTTCTACACCTGCATTGCTTGCTGTTTGGGGTTTTAGGCTGGGTTTCTGTACAGCACTTTGATATATCAGCTGATGTAAGAAGGGCTATATAAATACATTTGATTTGATTTGATCTGTAGGTGTCCTGGAGGGCAGGTAGTTTGCCCCCGGTGATGCGTTGGGCAGACCGCACCCCCCTCTGGAGAGCCCTGCGGTTGCGGGCGGTGCAGTTGCCGTACCAGGCGGTGATATAGCCCGACAGGATGCTCTCAATTGTGCATCTGTAAAAGTTTGTGAAGGTTTTATGTGACAAGCCAAATTTCTTCAGCCTCCTGAGGTTGAAAAGGCACTGTTGCGCCTTCTTCATCACACTGTCTGTTTGTCAGTGATGTGTACGCCAAGAAACTTGAAGCTTTCCTCCATCTCCACTGTGGTCCCGTCGATGTGGATATGGGTGTGCTCCCTCTGCTGTTTCCTGAAGTCCACGATCATCTACTTTGTTTTGTTGACGTTGAGTGAGAGCTTATTGTCCTGGCACCATACTCTCAGAGCCCTCACCTCCTCCCTGTAGACCGTCTCGTTGTTGTTGGTAATCAAGCCTACTACTTTTGTGTCATCTGCAAACTTGATGATTGAGTTGGAGGCGTCCATGGTCACGCAGTCATGGGTGAACAGGGAGTACAGAATGGGGCTGAGCATGCACCCTTGTGGGTCCCCAGTGTTGAGGATCAGCGAAGTAGAGGTGTTGTTTCCTACTTTGGAGGGTACTATGGTATTGAATGCTGAGCTATAGTCAATGAACAGCATTCTTACATAGGTATTCCTCTTGTCCAAATGGGATAGGGCAGTGTGCAGTGCAATGGCGATTGCATCGTCTGTGGATCTATTGGGGCAGTAAGCAAATTGAAGTGGGTCTAGGGTATCAGATAAGGTAGAGGTGATATGATCCTTGACTAGTCTCTCAAAGCACTTCATGACGACAGAAGTGAGTGCTACGGGGCGATAGTCATTTAGTTCAGTTACCTTTGCTTTCTTGGGTACAGGAACAATGATGGTCATCTTGAAGCATGTGGGGACAGCAGACTGGGATAGGGAGAGATTGAATATGTCCGTAAACACACCAGCCAGCTGGTCTGCGCATGCTCTGGGGATGTGGCTGGAGATGCCGTCTGGGCCGGCAGGGTTAACGCGCTTAAATGTCTTACTCACGTCGGCCATGGATAAGTAGAGCCCACAGTCATGGTAGCGGGCCGCGTCGATGGCACTGTGTTATCCGCAAAGCGGGCAAAGAAGGTGTTTAGCTTGTCCGGAAGCAAGATGTCGGTGTTCGCGACGTGGCTGGTTTTCCTTTTGTAGTCCATGATTGCCTGTAGACCCTGCCACATACGTCTCATGTCTGAGCCATGGAATTGCGACTCCACTTTGTCTCTATACTGACGTTTTGCCTGTATGATTGTCTTACTGAGAGAATAACTACACTGTATGTATTCTGCCATATTCCCAGTCACCTTGCCATGGTTAAATGGGGTGGTTCGCGCTTTCAGTTTTGCACGAATGCTGCCATCTATCCACGGTTTCTGGTTAGGGTAGGTTTTAATAGTCACAGAGGGTACAACATCTCCTATACACTTCCTTATTAACTCAGTTACCGTATCAGTATTGTCGTCAATGTTATTGACTATCGGATGTCAATGTTATTATTATCGGAGACTACCCGGAACATATCCGCATGATAAAAACAATCTTGAAGCGTGGATTCCAGTTGGTCAGACCAGCAGTGAATAGTCCTTAGCACGGGTACTTCCCATTTCAGTTTCTGCCTATAGGAAGGGAGGAGCAAAATGGAGTCATGATCAGATTTGCTGAATGGAGGGTCGGGGAGCGCCCTGTAGGCATCCCGGAAGTTGGAGTAGCAGTGGTCGAGTGTTTTAGCAGCGCGAGTACTACAGTTGAGGTGTTGATAGAACTTTGGCAGCGTTTTCATGAAATTTGCTTTGTTAAAATCCCCAGCTACAATTAATGCGGCCTCAGGATGTGTGGTTTCCAGTTTGCATAAAGTCCAGTGAAGTTCTTTGAGGGCCATTGTGGTATCAGCTTGAGGGGGAATATACACAGCTGTGACTATAACCAAAGATAATTATCTTGGGAGGTAATACGGTCGCCATTTGATTGTGAGGTGTTTGTTCTTGCAACACAAGACTGAATTACTAAAACAAAATCAGGACTGACTCCATTTTACCTTGGAACACCTTAATTGCTGGCTAACACATGAAAACCTTAGAGGAGAGAGAGAGATTCAGAACATATACTCTATGGTGCCTGTACCAGAGTTTTTGTTTATAATTTTACAAGTAGAATATTTAGTGAATTTAGTATTTTATAATTTTTAAATGTTTGTTTGCATATATTTGTATGTTTTTAAATTTTAAAATCTTTATATATATATATCTATCTATCTAATTTGTTGCCAAAACATAGTTAGAAATATTAATGCTATATTGATTTTTAAATATCTCAGACCACAAAGACACTTAAGACAGTTACAAGCATGTTCAGGTCAATCTTTTCTAAGATTCATTACTTCAAAGATGTAATGTTATTTATCCTAGAATTTATTTTGTCTTTATATTGTGAAGTTTCACTTTTTCATAGTATTAATATATTAAGTAATAGTAAAAGGGTTTTACGATTAACCAACCTTTTCTACCTTGATATAGTTGATAAATACAGAGATGCACCAAGAGGCAGGGCTCAATCTCTGCCTCTATAATCATTCAAATAAATCTTATGTTGGGCATGTGTAAAGGGGATTTTCAGGTGAATTAAAGAGACAGGAGAATTAAAGTCACTAAAAATCTTTCTGGTTTATACATGTTGCAACAGGGAGACTAGATCCAAGACAGAAGCAGAGAAAATGACTCCCGGTCCTTCTCTGAGAAGGCACTTATATATTCATCTCACAGCTCCTAATGTTCTGTAAACACCAGCTTGAGAGGCTTGTAGGAAGTCACAACATCAACTGCTACGTAGATGTCAGCTGCTACATAGACATGGTGGCCCTATTCATGGCTCCTAAGCAACTATGAAGTATTTTTTTATATATTTTTTATATTAGAACTCACCAGCATTTTGACCAGAAATACAATTTTCCTGAATCGGACCCTTTGTTCGTTCCCCCTAAGGCAGATCCAGTTATCCCAGAGACTGCTCCAAGGCACCGCCGGCGGAGAAGAGGTATTCGGAGTGGACTTTTAGTCCAAATCAGGAGGCGTGCATGTCATCCATTGCTTCCGAGTATATTACTCGCTAACATACTCTGTTTCACAGAATCATGGCTCTCTCCGTATATGCTGTCCCCGTCCATACAGCCAGCTGGGTTCTCAGTACATCGCGAAGACAGGAATAAAGAACTCTCCGGGGGAAAAAAAGGTGGAGGTATATGTTTCATGATTCATGCTGTGATTGTGGTAACACACAGGAACTCAACTCCTTTGTTCGTCCGACCTAGAATACCTCACAATCAAAAGCCGACCGCATTACATCCCGAGAGAATTATCTTTGGTCATCGTCACAGCTGTGTATATTCCCCCTCAAGCCGATACCACAATGGCTCTCAAGGAACTACACTGGCCTTTGTACAAACTGGAAACCGCATATCCTCAGGCCACATTTGTTGTAGCTGGGGACTTTAATAAAGCAAATCCTAGGAAAACTCTACCGAAGGTATATCAACACATTGCCTGCGCCACTAGCGCATCAAAAACTCTCGGCCATTGCTAATCTCCCTTCCGGGACAGCTGCAAGGCCCTCCCCACCCTCCCTTTGGCAAATCAGATCATGCCTCCATCCTGCTCCTCCCTTTCTATGTTTGCAGACGACACAACAGTGGTAAGCCTCATTACCAACGACGACTAGACAGCCTACAGGGAGGTGAGGGTCCTGGTGGAGTGGTGTCAGGAAAATAACCAATCCCTCAATGTCAACAAATGAAGGAGCTCATCGTGGACTTCAGGAGACAGCAGAGTGGTCACACCCCCATCCACATCAACGGGGCCGCAGTGGAGAAGGTGAAAAGCTTCAAATTCCTCTGCGTACACATCACTGACAATCTGAAATAATCCACCCACACAGACAGTGTGGTGAATAAGGTGCAACATCTTCTCTTCAATCTCAGGAGGCTGAAGAAATTTGGCTTGGCACCTAAGACCCTCACAAACGTTTACAGATGCACCATTGAGAGCATCCTGTCGGGCTGTATCACTGTCTAGGACGGCAACTGCACCGTCAACAACTGCAGGGCTTTCCAGAGGGTGATGCAGTACGCCCAACGCATCACACTCCCTGCCCTCCAGGACATCTAGAGCACCCGGTGTCACAGGAAGGCCAAGAAGATCATCAAGGACCTCAGTCACCCAAGCCACAGCCTGTTCACTCCGCTACCATCCAGAATGCGAGGTCAGTAAAGGTGCATCAAAGCTGAGACTGAGAGACTGAAAAACAGCTTCTATCTCAAAGCCATCAGACTGTTAAATATTTACCACTAACCGGCCTCCGCCCATACCCTGCCCTAAACTCAGTTCATCTACCATGCACCTTACAGGCTGCTGCCCTATGTAAATAGTCATGGAACACTGGTCACTTAAAAAAAATTTACATACTGTTTTACCCATTTCATATGCACAGTATTCTAGCCAAGGCCTATCCTATCTAACTATTGCTGTGAATATACTATTCTTCAGATATACTACACATTATATCCATATACTGTCCATATTGTCTATACTTCCCATCACATATGTACAAAAATGTATACAATCGAGCACACAGCCATGCAATCACCACGGACAAACATTGGCCGTAGAATGGCCTTACTGAAGAGCTCAGTGACTTTCAATGTGGCACTGTCATAGGATGCCACATTTCCAACTAGTCAGTTTGCAAAATTTCTGCCCTGCTAGAGCTGCCCCGGTCAACTGGAAGTGGTGTTATTGTAAAGTGGAAATGTCTATGAGGAACAACGGCTCAGCCGCAAAGTGATAGGTCACACAAGCTCAAAGAACGCGACTGAAGCATGTAGCGCGTAAAAATCGTCTGTACTCGGTTGCAACACTCACTACCAAGTTCCAAACTGCCTCTGGAAGCAACGTCAGCACGAGAACTGTTCATCAAGAGCTTCATTAGTTGGGTTTCCATGGCCGAGCGGCCGCACACAAGCTTGTTATCACCATGCGCAATGCCAAGCTTCGGCTGGAGTGGTGTAAAGCTCGCCACCATTGGACTCTGGAGCAGTGGAAACGTGTTCTCTGGAGTGATGAATCACGCTTCACCATCTGGCAGTCCGATGGACAAATCTGGGTTTGGTTCCAATTCAAATAAATAATCACTGTGTTAACACTGTGTTATAGTCTCCTACCATAATGATTTGATCATTTGTTGCCTCTAAGTTCAATAAATTGGTATAAATGTTTCCGAAGAAGTATGGATCATCCTGATTTGGACCGTATAGATTAATGAGCCAAATTTATTTTCGTCCACTTTCATAATCAAAACATCCACCTTCCTTGCGAATCATTCCTGACTATTTGCACATTCAGATCAACATTTTTGTTAATTAATATCATCACACCTTTTGAGTTCCTTTGTTCATGACATCAAATTATTTCACTACCCCATTCCCTTTTCCACGCAACTTCATCTAAGGATGTAGAGTGAGTTTCCTGTAAACAGTATATGTTATATTCCTTTTCTTTTAGCCATGTAAAGACTGATCTTCTTTGTTTATAATCTGCTAAACCATTACAATTATAACTGGCTATACTTATTTCACCCCGTACCATAACTAGATACTATTCAGTCTAAATTGACCATAATTAGTGATTGTAAAGTTACTGCCATCAAAGTTATTATGACAGTCAAAAAAAGAACCTTTCAAATATCTGATCTTTTGAATTCAAGAAATAGGTTCCAGCAATATTTGTTTTATTCCCTTGCCTGTTTGCCTGTGAGCCAATGCCACATATGTTAGACAATTGAGACAAGATATTACGTGTGTAGTAAATCTGAGTAGGTTGATGTGTATGATATTGGCTGTGATTTAGTGAGAGTGTGTACGATGTCTGTATAAGAGTAAGACTATAATGTGTGATGTCCAAATAAATAATAACTCTGCCAATTTGCATGGTTGAGTGTCTATGTGTGTAACATGTAGTGCGTATAGCCGTAATATTCATGAAGATAATTGTAATCCATATCGTATCACCGTCGGAGTTGCATCATAATTACCTTTAACATCATTGAAAAACACGTCCCAGCATTTCCATAGCAATTGACGTTTCACATGATCATGAAAGAGACCTTTCGTTACTCTAGAGACGGCTTCACTACAGTACAAATATATTCCGTACAATATGTTATTATTCCCCAAGGCCCCTATTCTGATATCTTCCCCTTGCTTGTTGTAAACATATATAAACTTGTAGACAAATACATAAAAAAAGATAGACAAACAATAAACATATTCAATTATAAAACAGTTCTCAACAATAGAGAGGGAGAGAAGAGAAGAGAAAAGAGAGAAAGAGAGAGTGAGAGAAGAGAGCGAGATCAGGTGTGTGTTGGTGTATGTATAAGTCCGAATGTGTAAGCGAGCATGTAATTGAGTACGTGTGTGTTCATATCCACTTCATAGTTTAACCTTTTTATACTAATTGAATATTGTATGTGCATATATACAGTACCAGTCAAACGTTTGGACACACCTACTCATTCAAGGGTTTTTATTCATTTGTACTATTTTCTAAATTGTGGAATTATAGTGAAGACATCAAAACTATGAAATAACACATATGGAACCATGTAGTAACCCAAAAGGTTTTAAACAAATCAAAATATATTTTACATTTTAGATTCTTCAAAGTAGCCACCATTTGCCTTGATGACAGCCTTGCGCAGTCTGGCATTCTCTCAACCAGGTTCACCTGGAATGCTTTTCCAACAGTCTTGAAGGAGTTCCCATATATACTGAGCTATTGTTGGCTGCTTTTCCTTCACTTTGCAGTCCAACTCATCCTCAAACATCTTAATTGGGTTGAGGTTGGGTGATTGTGGAGGCCAGGTCATCTGATGCAGTACTCCATCACTCTCCTTCTTGGTCAAATATCCCTTACACAGTCTGGAGGTGTGTTGTGTCATTGGCCTGTTGATAAACCAATTATACTCCCACTAAGTGCAAACCAGATGGATGGCATACCACTCTAGAATGCTGTGGTTGCCATGCTGGTTAAGTGTGCCTTAAATTCTAAATAAATCACAGACAGTGTCACCAACAAAGCACCCCCACACCATCACACATCCTCCTCCATGCTTCATGGTGGGAACCACATATGCGGAGATCATGCGTTCACCTACTCTGTGTCTCACAAAGACACAGCGGTTGAAACCAAAACTCTCAAATTTGCACTCATCAGACCAAAGGATAGATTTCCACCGGTCTAATGTCCATTGCTCATGTTTCTTGGCCCAAGCAAGTCTTATTCTTATTGGTGTCCTTTAAGTAGTGGTTTCTTTGCAGCAATTTGACCATGTAGGTCTGATTCACGCAGTCTCCTCTGAACAGTTGATGTTGAGATGTGTCTTTTACTTGAACTCTGTGAAGCCTTTATTTGGGCAGCAATTTCTGAGTCTGGTAACTCTAATGAACTTATCCACTGCAGCAGAGGTAGCTCTGGGTCTTACTTTCCTGTGGTGATCCTCATGAGAGCCAGTTTCATCATAGCCTTGATGGTTTTTGCGACTGAACTTGAAGAAACGTTCAATGTTCTTAATGTTCCGTATTGACTGACCTTCATGTCTTAAAGTAATGACGGACTGTCATTTCTCTTTGCTTATTTGAGCTGTTCTTGCCATAATATGGACTTGGTCTTTTACCAAATAGGGCTATCTTCTGTGTACCACCCCTACCTTGTCACAACTGATTGGCTCAAACACAACTGATTGGCTCAAATGCATTAACCTCTTGACGCTAGGGGTTTAAAATAACATTTTAAATAACGTTCCCAAGGTAAACAGACTATTTCTCAGGTCCAGATCGTAGAATATGCATATAATTTACAGATTAGGATAGAAAACACTCCAAAGTTTCCAAAACTGTCAAAATGTTGTCTGTGAGTATAACAAAACTGATTCTACAGGCGAAAACCTGAGGAAATCTAACCCGGAAGTGATTTTTTTATTTTTTTATCTGTGTTTCCTTGCCGATCTTTCTTCCATTTAAAGGGGATCAACCAGATTCCTGGTCAACCAGATTCCTTTCCCAATGGCTTCCTCAGGCTGTGACCAGGCTTTAGAAATAGTTTCAGGCTTTTATTTTGAAAAATGAGCGAGATTTTTCAAAACTAGTCAGGTGTCCTTTGATTAGTTCCTGCGCGTGAGAGGGGTAGCTCTCCATTTTCTTTCTCTCTTTTATTGAATAGGTTACGGTCCGGTTGAAATATTATCGATTATGTTTGTTAAAAACAACCTGAGGATTGATTATAAAAACATTTGACATGTTTCTACGAACATTACGGATACTTTTTGGAATTTTCGTCGAACAGAACGAGGCTTTGGTTTTCTGAACATAACGCGCAACACAAATGGCGATCTTTTGTTATAAAAGTAATATTTATCGAACAAAAATAATATTTATTGTGTAACTGGGAGTCTCGTGAGTGCAAACATCCGAAGATTATCAAAGGTAAGCGATTCATTTTATTGCTTTTCTGACTTTCGTGACCATGCTAATTTGGGGCTAGCTGTTCTAGCATTGATTGATACACTCACAAAAGCTTGAATTGCTTTCGCTGCAAAGCATATTTTCAAAATCTGACACGATAGGTGGATTAACAACAAGCTAAGCTGTGTTTTGGTATATTTCACTTGTGATTGCATGATTATAAATATTTTTAGTAATATTTTGCGCCCTGCAATTCAGCGGTTGTATAGGAAAATGATCCCGCTAAAGGGATCCGTAGCGCAGAGAAGTTAAGAAGGTAAGACATTCCACAAATGAACTTTAAACCTCATGAAGCTGGTTGAGATAATGCCAAGATTGTGCAAAGCTGTGGCTACTTTGAAGAATATCAAATATAAAATATATTTTAAATTGTTTTACACTTTTTTGGTTACTAAATTATTCCATATGTGTTTTTCATAGTTTTGATGTCTTCACTATTATTCTGCATTGTAGAAAATAGTAAAAAAATAAATACAAATTGGAATGAATAG
The DNA here is from genome assembly GCF_045679555.1 of Salvelinus alpinus. Taxonomy (NCBI): domain Eukaryota; kingdom Metazoa; phylum Chordata; class Actinopteri; order Salmoniformes; family Salmonidae; genus Salvelinus; species Salvelinus alpinus. The sequence continues at coordinate 44,773,960 of NC_092098.1, read as the reverse complement.
GTGTGTCCAAACTTTGTACTGGAACTATATATATATATATATATAGGACCTTCGAACCCTGGAGATATGGGATGTACCTGGGATATGGATGCCTGATGAAGACCTACGGATCAAAATGTTGTTGTAAATAAATATCACCTGAGCAGCAGTGTGCGGCATTTTGCTTTCTGTTTTCATGAAATAAAAGATCCCAAAAATGTTCCATAAAAAGCTTATTTCTCTATAATTTGTGCAGTAATTTGTTTACATCCCTGTTAGTGAGCATTTCTCCTTTGCTAAGATAGTCTATCCACCTGACAGATGTAGCATATCAAGAAGCTGATTAAACATCATGATCATAACACAGGTGCACCTTGTGCTGGGGACAATAAAAGGCCACTTTAAAATGTGTGGTTTTGTCACACAACACAATGCCACACATGTCTCAAGTTTTGAGGGAGCGTGCAATTGACACGCTGACTACAGGAATGTCCACCAGAGCTGTTACCAGAGAATTGAATGTTAATTTCTCTTCCTTCCAAGGCTGAGGGAACTTTTTAAACCACTGCAACCCAAGGGAATACTCCTCATGGCAGAAGAACAAGAGAACCAATGGAGCTTCACATCCGGTTGGAAACCCAGGATAGATAGTGGGGCTTTGAATTAGTGATTCTGTAAATGATTGTTGTCTGAGGTATGGGCTTGTTCTGGTGGATAGGAGTGTTGTCCTCTTCTGCACATACAGCACTTCACTCACCTGTGAACAAAGGGTCAGTTCAGATCTCAATTGGTAATTCTACACCCTTAAAAAAGGGTTCCAGAAGGGTTCTTTCGGCTGTCCCCAAAGGAGAACCCTTTTTGGTTCCAGGTACAACTCGTTTGGGTTCCATGTAGAACCCTCTGTGTAATGGGTTCTACATGGAACTCAAAAGGGATCCACCTGGAACCAAAAAGGGTTCTTCAAAGGGTTATCCTATGGGGACAGCCGAAGAACCCTTTAAGATTCTAGATAGCACCTTTTTTTCTAAGATCATATTACTATACATCTGACATCATTAACCATCGGTAACAGCATTGATTATGAAGAATGATGAACACAAGAGAAAAACAGGTTTATTTAAACAACCTGTATATTTGTATTTACAGTACACATCAATGCATGTACAGAACACTTCTATCAACCAGACATTTTAGTCACTAACACATTATACCGACTATGGAAATAGAGCCTTTCGTCTGTATGTTTGAAGTTAAATGGGATCCACCTCAAAGCCATGAAAGTCAGGACTTGGTGTGGGAGAGAGAGACTGTGAGGACTCTGATCCTACCCTGCCTGGGGGCTTGTTCCTCAGGGGACCTGGGGAGGTAGGGACCCCCTGCTGGATCTCCTCTCATCATAATCACTCCCCAGAATTCTCCCCACATATCCGAAAATTGTTCCTTCCACTCCAGAGACAGGGGCTGACGCAGAAAGTCTTGCTGTCATTAAGCAGCCGCATGCTTTTGATGTGAGCTCACATACCATGTCTTCTTCTCCACCCCACAGGTCTTCAGCTTTCCTGCCATGTGTGTATGGCACAGAAGAAACCTCATGAACCTCAAGTAGGTTTTATTTTACTAGGGGTTCGTACTGTAGGCCACTGATACTTCAATCTTGATATCACCAAAGGCCAAGAGGACATTTAATGTGTTGATCATACTAAATTACTTCTTAGATTGACTAATAGCCAATTTTGCCAAATCCATTTATGGGATATAAGGCTATAGTTGATGCAAAATACTCTATATCTCCACAGAGGACTAGAAATACCAGGAGGCCGTGTGGCAGCAACATGGTGTCCTTGCAACTACGTCCTGTGCACAAATCTTCGACCTCTTTCCTGTCAACATCATGCATGTGAACCATGTGTCCTTTGATGTTAAATGTGAATGTCTATGTTCACACTAATTTGTGTCGGTGTACTTTACGTATGTGCTTCCATCCATGGCAACGATGGTGGATGGTTGCACACACACACACACACACACACACACACACACACACACACACACACACACACACACACACACACACACACACACACACACACACACACACACACACACACACACACACACACACACACACACACACACACACGGTTTATGAAAATGAGTCATGGTGCTTTAATAGAGGAAGTGAGCACAAAGCCAACAGAGATATTTCTCCATGGCCACCAGGGCTAAAGGATTGGGAGCATGTCATGGGCCGACACACTCACACCTCTCCCCTGTGTGTTTTATTCACCAGGCATGGCTGTCAATCCATTATTTCTCACACTGCGATCCCTCACCATATGCGGGCATTTCCGCCTCACTCCTACAGGATCACTGCACCCTTTTCCTCGCCAACTCCGCCAGGTGCTGGGTCACTGAGGCTTGAAGAGTGGAGGCACTGGCAGATACTGGGATAATTGAACAGGTCCAGTCTTATGAAATACTATGAAATACTATTTCTATAGCAATTCTCTCCAGCTGAATTTGAGAAGGTAACAAAATATAGAGAACATACTGAAAGATTTTTCAATTGCATGCAGCAATTGTTGGAAATTGTACTATTAAGTTGTGAAGAGGATGAATCAGAGAGGAGACTGGACAACAATGGTAAGACAGTGGTAAGAAAGTACTCCTCTCTGAGCACATGTTGTCCTTGAGGAAAATTATTTTGTCTAGTTACCATAAGAACCTCCCCATGAGGCAGAACAAGATGGATGATAGGGCCTCTTTTAGCTCATAAAACAAGATATAAAGACAAAGATGTCCCAAGGATAGATTCTTAATGAATTGTTGGTATTGTTTGATGTTTGGTTATGCTCTCTATCCCTGGAATGCTCTACGTACACACTGTATATTTTACAGAACATTCTAATCTTGACTTCAAGTGGTAGGTAGCCTCGAGGTTAGACCGTTGGTCAAGCAACTGGAATGTTGCTGGTTTGAATACTGGAGCCGACAAGGTGAGTTTTTAAAAATGTTTTATTATAATCTGTCGCTGTGCCCTTGAGCAAGGCACATAACTTGAATTGCTCCGGTGCGCTGTACAATGATGACCCCACTCCCTGCCGGTGTCTCAGGGGGAGTTGGAATATGCAAAAAAAACACATTTCCATTAGACACTTTTGTGGAACAGGACAAATACAAGCACCCCCAAAATTGGTATTATCATCATCATCAACTCATGATGTTACAGAGTTCAAACTGCCTGTGAAAACTTTGACAGTGTAAAAGCAGCCAAGTGTGACCTCATCCCAGAGCTTTAAACTCCCATGGTGCACTGGGGGGGAGGATGAGGTCACTCTGAGATGTGGTCCATATCCTGTCGTGAGCATGTGGAAGGAAGAGGGATGCTGTGAAGCCCCTGTATGGACAGCATTTATTAGGTGGGAACAACTGAGCTCTCTAGCTAAAATCTGTTGTATTATTAAGCATTAAGTCACGGGGAGGGGGGGGGGGGGGTATATGGCCAATATACCACGGCTAAGGGCTGTTCTTAGGCACTACACAACGTGGAGTCCCTGGATATATATTGGCCATATACCACAAACCCCCAAGGTGCCTTATTGCTATTATAAACTGGTTGTCAACGTAATTAGAGCAGTAAAAATAAATGTTTAGTCATACCCGTGGTATACGGTCTGATATCAGCATTCAGGGCTCGAACCACCAAGTTTATAATTATTTGTTTATCTGACAAAGAGGAGAGGAGAGGCGGGACTCTAACTAACCAGAGTCTGGACTCCTGATATCCTGATATGTGAAAATGACTAAGAATAGCCATCTGCCCTTCTTAATACGGCGGCAGTTACTCATGTTTACAAAACTGATGTCATGCATGGAATTGTTCCATGTGGCTGGTTTTGCTGGGAGATGCTGGGTGTCCGACATTTACAGTAAACAAAACACAAAGCTTGACAAGTGACATATTCACCCTCCTAAAGTCCCATCACATACAGAATGATATGGATGTGGCCTGATTGGGTCTTTCTATAATGAATCAAAACCGAATGAAGGATGTTGTGAATGGAAGCTTCCCTATATGCACTGTCAAAGCTAGAAGCACAAGCATTTCACTGCACCCGCAATAACATTTGCTAGTCACGTGTACAGTATGTGACCAATATAATTTGATTTGATTTGATTTATATGGTTAGCCTATTTTCATTTTCGAGAGAGGAGAAGAGAACAGATTCATTATAACAGAAGTGAGTGGGAGGAAATCTCTGTAAAATCTTTGCTTTACCAGGGTATCCACAGGCACTAGTAAGATCATGCACGCACACACACATGCATGTGCACATGCACAAGTTTAAGCATGCACATGCACACACACATTTACACGTACACGTACACGTGCACACACACAGACAGGAATGCACTCATGCAGTGACATACACATGTGTAACCGATGTGAAATGGCTAGCTAGTTAGCGGTGGTGCGCGCTAATAGCGTTTCAATCGGTGACTTCACTCGCTTTGAGACCTTGAAGTAGTGGTTCCCCTTGCTCTGCAAGGGCCGCGGCTTTTGTAGAGCGATGGGTAACAATGCTTCGTGGGTGACTGTTGTTGATGTGTGCAAAGGGTCCCTGGTTCGCGCCCGGGTATGGGCGAGGGGACGGACGTAAAGTTATACTGTTACATTGATGCTGTTGACCCGGATCACTGGTTGCTGCGGGAAAGGGGGGTGAGTGTAACCGATGTGAAATGGCTAGCTAGTTAGCGGTGGTGCGCGCTAATAGTGTTTCAATCGGTGACGTCACTCGCTTTGAGACCTTGAAGTAGTGGTTCCCCTTGCTCTGCAAGGGCCGCGGCTTTTGTGGAGCGATGGGTAACGATGCTTCATGGGTGCTGTTGATGTGTGCAGAGGGTCCCTGGTTCGCGCCCAGGTCAGGGCGAGGGGACGGACTAAAAGTTAAACTGTTACACATGCACACATATCATTTCCTGTAGTGGTGATTGAATGTTTTTTTTCTCTTCAGAAACAACATCATGAACATGAGAGATAATCAGTCACTATCAATGTTGATGAATTCCTACTGCCCTTTGCAAGTCATTCAATATTAAGATACTATATTTTACCATTGTTTTCTTGACAGATTTAAGCAATTATTCCAAACAAGAACAAGCTAGCTGTTCTTTGAGAGGGTTGACATGTATGAAAATTCTCTGAGGAAATAGTGTCTAGACAATGACTGATGTTGCTTTGCAGCATAAAACGCACACATTGAATTCCTGCAATTCATTGAACTGTTTGATTTGATTTGCACTGTCTCCTCCAGCCAATCATGGAGCAATCATGTAGATTGAATTTAAACAACTATTCATAGTTTGAGCATTGGGAGAATGAGAAGCGAGGATAATGCACAACAATGCAGAGTTCCATGCACAGACTGATTGTTGATACGACCCATGTGTGCTATTAGCACAGAGGTGCATGTAAAGTTACTGTTACATGTTACAATCCGGGTTGGACCTGTCTGAAAGCCTAGAGATGTTACCACATGTTAATAACTATACTTATTGAGCCCTTACAATCTTAGGCTCTTCTATATCTGTTTTCTTTCTAATTGTTAAAACAGATTACATTGCTTTGCTACAGGCCCTAAAATAATCGTTTACCTCTTGGATCACATCAGTGGATCACATTAGTGGATTACATTAGTGGATCACATCAGTGGATCACATCAGTGGATCACATCAGTGGATTACATCAGTGGATCACATCAGTGGATCACATCAGTGGATCACATCAGTGGATTACATCAGTGGATTACATCAGTGGATCACATCAGTGGATTACATCAGTGGATCACATCAGTGGATCACATCAGTGGATCACATCAGTGGATTACATCAGTGATCCTCTGCTGATACCAGACCCATGATATTATTTGTGTTACTATGGTGATGTGTCCATTCCATGCATGGGGACTTTGACTGATGCAAATGTTAATCGGACATGTTTTCTACCTATATTGTCTCCTCTGATTAAACCTTTAGCAATGAGTCAGACCCTGTTGGCTCTTACTAAAGGCCATATTGGTGGTGGTGCCTGACCATTTTGGATGCTTCCCATGGAGCGTGTGCTCTTAGCAGCAGCAGGCTCTCTCTCCACACATCATGACCCCTATGTTGTTCACTCTCCACATGCTGATTAATTTATGATTTATGACACTATGTCACACAAACAAACATTAAATAGACTTACACATTCACGTAGGGCCTGGAAAATGTGATGGAATCTTATTGAAATGTCATTGATAACTGCTCCCCAGAGACTCAGATCGCACTGCCCCAAAGACTCAAAGCTACGATGGACCGGCACTCTTAGAAAAAAAGGTCCTCTCAAGAACCTAAAAGGGTTCTTCGGCTATCCCCATAGGAGAACCCTTTGAAGAACCCTTTTTAGATCCAGATAAAACCCTATTGGGTTCCTATGGGGACAGACAAAAACTACTTTTTGTAACCCTTTTTTCTATACAGAAAAAAATTAGGATCGCAGCATGTAAAGTGTCGGTCCCATGTTTCATGAGCTGAAATAAAATATCCCAGAAATGGTTCACATCCACAAAAAGCTTATTTCTCTATAATTTTGTGCACAAATATGTTTACATCCCTGTTAGTGAGCATGTCTCCTTTTCCAAGATAATCCATCCATCTAACAGGTGTGGCATATCAAGAAGCTAATTAAACAGCATGATCATTAGACAGGTGCACCTTGTGCTGGGGACAATAAAAGGCCACTTTAAAATGTGCAGTCTTAACACACAACACAGATGTCTCAAGTTTTGAGGGAGCATGCAATTGTCATGGTGACTGCAGGAATATCCACCAGAGAATTTGGCAGTACGTCCAACCAGCCTCACAACCACAGACCACGTGTAACAACGCTAGCCCAGGACCTCCACATCCGGCTTCTTCACCTGCGGGATCGTCAGAGACCAGCCACCAAGAAAGATGATGAAACTGAGTATTTCTGTCTGTAATAAAGCCATTTTGTGGGGAAAAACGGATTCTGATTTCCTGGGCCTGGCTCCCCAGTGGGAGCGCCCCTGCCCAGTCATGTGAAATACATAGATTAGGGCCTAATTTATATTATTACAAATTTATTTCAGTCATTAAAATTGTTGCATGTTGCGTTTATATTTTTGTTCAGTGTAAGAGTGTACCGGCAGGAGCATAGCTAGCAGTGTTGTAGTTAAGCTTCATAGCTTGTTGATTAGGAGCCACACCCGTCTGTCCGCCTCCATGGACAAGGCGAGGTTCCAGCCGGTAGTCGGGGCTGGACTATGGCTTGGATAAAAAGCATCCAAGTTCAGTTGTACAGGGTCCGCAACTGAAGATCGAGTTCGATCGTGCCGGAGTACCACTCAGGAGCTGCTGCTGATCTCATTGGGGCTACGCAGGACGTAATCGGAGCCAGAGGAGTTCTAAGCTTTTCACCATTTGTAAAAGGAACGGTCGATTCCGAGTCCTATTTCTGAGTGAGTGGGATGCCAAATGTAACTTTTTTCAAGTAGTACTCATCCCTCTGTTCCCGTTGAGCGTGTGCCACAAACCAGGTGGCTAGACCCTCTGCTCAGGGGGCGACGGTATTGGTCGGACTCCCAGACCTCCTGGACCTCCCAGACCTCCAGTCTTACCAAGACACCGGACAAAGAGAGATCACGCAATCTACATCCATAAAAGGAATGGTTGCTTCCATGTCTTTAAAGTGGAACTGACAGCATTTTAGCAACATGAAATCTTATTAAAATATGTTCATATATACCCCCAAGAAGAATATGACACTTTAAAAAAATATATCTGACAATCGAGCACTAAGAAATGGTCACATCTTCATAAATTCTTAGAATGTTTGGGAATCAGGTACACAAAGGCATTTTGGGAAAAATCTTTAGCAATATAGAGTGGGAAAGTGGCCGCGCATTTGGACAATTAATAGACACTGCAAGAAATTAAAACCTAATACAGCTGTCTGGTCCAGGACCGGAGTCTACGCAGACCGGTGCACCATACCCAATCAGATCTACAGTATACAGTGCCTTGCAAAAGTATTCATCCCCCTTGGCGTTTCTCATATTTTGTTGCATTACAACCTGTAATTTAAATTGATTTTTATTTGGATTTCATGTAATGGACATACACAAAATAGTCCAAATTGGTGAATTGAAATTTAAAAAATAACTTGTTTCAAAAAATTATTGCAAAAAATTTAAAATGGAAAATTGGTGTTGTGCTTATGTATTTAACCCCTTTGCTATGAAGCCCCTAAATAAGATCTGGTGCAACCAATTACCTTCAGAAGTCACATAATTAGTTAAATAAAGTCCACCTGTGTGCAATCTAAGTGTCACATGATCTGTCACATGATCTCAGTATATATACATCTGTTCTGAAAGGCCCCAGTCTGCAACACCACTAAGCAAGGGGCACCACCAAGCAAGCGGGTCCATGAATACCAAGGAGCTCTCCAAACGGGTCAGGGACAAAGTTGTGGAGAAGTACAGATCAGGGTTGGGTTATAAAACATATCCGAAACTTTGAACATCCCACGGAGCACCATTAAATCCATTATAAAAAAATGGAAAGAACATGGCACAACAAGAGTGGCCAGAAAAAAAGCCATTGCTTAAATAAATAAATAAGCAAACACGTTTGGTGTTCGCCAAAAGGCATGTGGGAGACTCCCCAAACATATGGAAGAAGGTACTCTGGTCAGATGAGACTAAAAATGAGCTTTTTGGACATCAAGGAAAACATTATGTCTGGCGCAAATCCAACACCTCTCATCCCCACAGGGGATGGATGTTTTTCATCGGCAGGGACTGGGAAACTGGTCAGAATTGATGGAATGACAGATGGCGCTAAATACAGGGAAATTCTTGAGGGAAACCTGTTTCAGTCTTCCACAGATTTGAGACTGGGACGGAGGTTGACCTTCCAGCAGGACAATGACCCTAAGCATACTGCTAAAGCAACACTTGAGTGGTTTAAGGGGAAACATTTAAATGTCTTGGAATGGCCTAGTCAAAGCCCAGACCTCAATCCAATTGAGAATCTGTGGTATGACTTAAAGATTGCTGTACACCAGCAGAACCCATCCATTTTAAAGGAGCTGGAGCAGTTTTGCCTTGAAGAATGGGCAAAAATCCCAGTGGCTAGATGTGCCAAGCTTATAGAGACATACCCCAAGAGACTTGCAGAGCAAGATGAGCTAAAATCTAACGAAGGATCATTAGATAAACCCTCTCAAACTGTTCAGCTAGTTGGCCATCAACATTTAACTGATAAACTATGGGGAATTGTAGCCTACTTGTTCTTCTGCAGCTTGCCTGCAAACAAGCACCCAAGCTAACTGGCTGAAGTTGGCTAGCTTGCTGGCTAGCTACTTCCAGTCATTGAGAGAACACCTCACTCTGACCATTTTACTCGCTCTACCAGAGCTGGTTAGCTAGGCTGTTTACATGTTATCTAGAGCATAATTGACTAACTATTACTTTTTTTGCCTAACTGACTCATAACTTCAGTGTTTGCTGTATTATTGTATGTAAATTGTGACCGACCAGCTCAATTTAGTCTTATGTAGGAAAATGTGAAAGTGTTTTTTTTATATTGGATAAAAGTAGAGACTCAGAGCTAGAACATTGTATATCATACACTACAGTTGAGGAACAATGGGAAAGTAATTCTGCTTTGAATGTTGATAAACTTGTAACCCCACTTTTGAGAAAATGGCCCTTGAATATTTTGGTACACCTACTGGAGAGCTCTTCTTTGTCTACACCCATTCAGCACCGTTCACACCCTCTTAAGCCTTAGCCCCAACCATCTCTTTAAGGATTCACATGTGAGGCAAAGTGCCAAACAGTGAGTATGGTCGTGTACTAAACAACCAAAGAGTACAAGACTAAATGCTGGTTTATACTACGTCTATCGACATGTCTGTATACAGTTGTCATTCATTATTACAGGAAAATAAACTCACAACAAGATCATTATTTACAAGTTAATGGCGAGCTAATTACAGAAAATATGGTTGTGAGTGTGATGAATTCTACCGGAGAATCTTAGAACTTGGACTCTGTATATATCTTCTGGAGGCAGAAGACCAGTCCTCATCTTCAAAGAGAAACATGGATGAAACCATTACCACAGTCTCTTCTGATGAGGAGATCACCATAGACTCTGATCCCATTCTACTCTGATTCCATTCTAAATTATATCCTAATTTGACTATGCTACAGGTCATGTTGTCCTTCCCATTACCATCTCTGGTAAACACACACTATGTAAAATCAAATCAAAGTGTATTTGTCACATGCAGAGGATACAGAAGGTGTAAACAGTACAGTACAATGGTTACTTGCATTGTGGAGTCTTTTGTTTAGACATGTAGCTAGCTAGCTAAACAATTAATCATAGTCCGAACTCATACTGTTACTACCCTGTATGAATCTACAGGTAACTAAACGCTTATCAACTAGTAGGTTCAATGTTAGCTAGCTAGCTAACATTCGGCTATACTCTTAGGGATAGCCCCCTTTTTCCAATTTTCGCCTAAATGACATGCACAAATCTAACTGCTTGTAGCTCAAGCCCTGAAGCAAGGATATGCATATTCTTGGTAACGTTTTAAAGGAAACACTTTTAAGTTTGTGGAAATGTGAATTGAATGTAGGAGAATATAACACAATAGATCTGGTAGAAGAAAATACAATGAAAAAAACAACGTTTTTTTTCTACCACCATCTTTGAAATGCAGCAGAAAGGTGCACAACCAGTTTTCATAACTTCATGACTCTGAAAATTCTTAGAATTTTTGTCCAAAATGAAAAGGCAGCTACATAGTAGCTACATTTTATGACAGATACATGGTTTCCAGATACTCCCGTAACGCCCAGATCATTGGCTATCTAGCTAGCTTTGTTTGACCCCAATTGGTGCCTATTTGACAAAGTTAGAGTCGTTCAAGTGAAGACAGCCTGCATCATCGGCGTGCCATGAAGGACTCGCTCTCTGAACAAATAGGGTGTCCTATAGGACATACTACACCCCTAATGATATAGTGAAGTCTGGTTACGTTCTAGGATCTCTGAGGAATATATATGAATGTGATTTGACTGGTTGAAACAACGTTTAGGGTGAGATTTTCACAGATTCCTTTCTTTGCAAATTGAACGAGAGGAAATACAAAATCGATCGTGCATGCTATATGGACCTCTTTAGGATATGAAAAAGGATTTTATCTAAGAAAACGACACTTCATGTTATCTCTGGGACCCTTTGGATGATAAATCAGAGCAAGATTTCAGAATGTAAGTACACATGTCACCTTCAGAGGTGAATTTATCAAACCTATCACGGTGAAAAAGTTTTTTATGGTTAGGTGATCTCCTCAAACAATAGCATGGCATCTTTTTTCGGAGTAATAGCTACTGTAAATTGGACAGTGCAATCATATTAACAAGAATTTAAGCTTTCAGCCGATATAAGACACTTACATGTACTGACATTTGTTGTTTCTCTAAAATCTGCGATGGTGACACAAGGCGCTGCATGATTTACAACTGTCCCGAGATGCCGATCCCTAAGAAGGCTATAACTAGCAATCCAACTTGCTCTGAGATATGAATAATATTACTACACAGATCATAAACATAACATTAGCTAGCGAGCCAGTAAGTTAACGTTAGCTAGCTAGCTAACCGTACGCTTTAACTTCCAATGAATACAACTTTCTGACAAAATAAGAAATGTATAATATCTGAAAATGTAGCTAGATAGAATCTCTTACCCGTATACATGGATGAACGCTTCTCCCTCTCTGTCACGAATGCCATGGTTGCCCTTAGTTTAAAGATGTAATCCAGAGATAGGTGTTTTATACAACAGCCTTTTGTGTTCTCTTTTCGACTCCCTCCACATTTGCAATCAAATGCCTGAATCTTCTCCATCTCTTTAGCTGTCATACTCTGCTTCCACCCGGTATTCCACTGATTTCAAAGCTCTTTCCTCCAGAAAGTGGAGAGTTATCTTTCAAAAAAATATGCGTGAGAAAGGATTACCTACAAATACTGAGCAGCTACGTGGCAGACCAATCCGAAACTAAACCAACTAGGCTCGTAATCATAAAAAAAAAAACATATTTACAGATGGCATACGAGTTTGTTATTAAGGCACATGAAAGTTCACATTTCCCAGAAGGCATTTTTGCCAAAAAAATGCATTTTGATAAAAAAAGGTTTACATTCAAATGTCTAACCTGCGAAGTATTGATGGGCGACATACGCCTAATTTCCTGAAACGAGTCACAATTGTTGATGCTACTACTGGATTACCCAGCGTGAATAATGTTTTAGGTTGCCAGTGGAGAGCCAGAGTAGGAGATAGTGTTAGAGTAGTAATAGGGCGAATGTTAAACGGTGCTGAGCTTTTCCTCGTTGCCAATACTGTATTTGTTGGTCTTTTCCTTACGAGTGCACAATTTCGAATTGCATGTAGTGTGCCCATTTTGGGATTCTGTGTTGCCCTGGTGACAGCCGTTATAGGCCTTACGAAAGATTGAGAAATTCTATGTGTCGTAGCCGTCAGGCTATATGAAACATTGAGTAATCTAATGGCGTGTTATTATAGCCATCTCAGGCCATTTTGTGATTTCTGCATGCTATTCTTCTTGACATAAATAGTAGTCGCCTACTTAAATAAAGGTGAAATAAAATAAAAATAAAAAAACATCACAGTTTTTCTGTGAAGTAAAGTTGCATGTTAGCCAGTAGTGGGGAGGGATGTTATTGTAGGTCTGGTGATGATTAGCCAGCAGATCTGACCCACTTGCTTACAGCTGCACTACACTCTTAGAAAAAAAGGTGCTATCTAGAACATGAATGGGTTTTTCCCCAACCCTTTGAAGAACCCTTTTTTGGTTCCTGTCACGCCCTGACCATAGAGAGCCCTTGGATTCTCTATAGTGGTGTAAGTCAGGGTGTGACTAGGGGGGTTTCTAGAATATGTATTTCTATGTTGGTGGTTTTGTATGGTTCCCAATTAGAGGCAGCTGGTAATCGTTGCCTCTAATTGGGGATCATATTTAGGAAGCCCTATCTCCCACCTGCTTTGTGGGATATTGTTTGTGTTAGTGTGTTTGGGCACTATGACGTCACGGTCTGTGTTGTTTTGTTTCTAGTTTCACTTTGTATTAAAAAGATGTGGAACTCAATGCACGCTGCACCATGGTCCTCTCATTTTGAAGAACGTGACAGTTCCAGGTATAACCCTATTGGGTTCCATGTAGAAAGCTTTCCCGAGAGGGTTCTACTTGGAACCAAAAGGGTTCTACCTGGAACCAAAAAGGGTTATTCTATGGGGACAGCTGAATAACCTTTATGGAACCATTTTTTCGAAGAGGGTCAGACAGATTTACTGTGAAGATTAAGATATGGCTTGGAAAATGTACCTCAATACAGGGGTGAGAAATACGTTTTGTCCCATTATCCCAAGTGTTGCACTGAGAAGATTGAACCACTGCTACCCAGAGCCATGATATTCCTTGTCAGTATGGTGATCTGTCCATTCCATGCATGGGGACTTGTGGCTCAGTTGGTAGAGCATGGCGCTTGCAACGCCAGGGTTGTGGGTTCATTCCCCACGGGGGGACCAGGATGAATATGTATGAACTTTCCAATTTGTAAGTCGCTCTGGATAAGAGCGTCAGCTAAATGACTTAAATGTAAATGACTTTGATGCAAAAGTTAATATGATATATTTTCTACCCATATGTGTTTCCTCTGATTAAACCTTTAGCGATGAGTCAGTCTCTGTTGGCTCTTACTAAAGGCCATATTGGTGGTGGTGCCTGGCCATTTGGCCATCCACAGCGCCACTGCCCACAGCGCAGACACTTCCCATGGAGCGTGTGCTCTTAGCTTAGCATCAGCAGGTTTTTTTCTCTCCTCACATCACGAACCCTATGTTGTCCCTTCAACGTGCTGATTCAGTCATGATTCATGACACTACATAAAAAAAAGAAAAACAAAACCACGGTGAGGCATAAAACAAGATGATAAAACAAGATGTCCAAAATGATTGCCAACCTTGATAAAGATGAGCAAAAACGACTGTATGAAATAAATAATACAAATATTGAGCTATATTGTATTCAATATATATGATTTTTTACTAATACTATATGAATACAATTGCTCAGAGAAGGAGATTTTGTTTAAAACCTCTTGACGCTATGGGTCAGATTATTATTATTTTTTTTTACCTTTCTGAACCACCCATCCCGGATCCGGGATAATTGTCATCAGAAACGCTGACTAGCATAGCGCCACAGGTAAATAATATTACTAGAAAATATTCATATTCATGAAATCACAAGTGCAATATTGCAAAACACAGTTTAGCCTTTTGTTAATCCACCTGTCGTCTCAGATTTTGAAATTATGCTCTACAGCGAAAGCAATACAAGCGTTTGTGTAAGTTTATCGATCGCTTGACAAAACAATAAGTACACTTAGCATCAGGTAACTTGGTCATGAAAATCAGAAAAGCAATCAAATTAATCGTTTACCTTTGATGATCTTCGGATGTTTTCACTCACGAGACTCCCAGTTAGACAACAAATGTTCCTTTTGTTCCATAAAGATATTTTTTATATCCAAATACCTCCGTTAGTTTGCTGCGTTATGCCCAGGAATCCACCGGAAAGAGCGGTCATGACAACGCAGACCAAAATTCCAAATTATATCCATAATGTCCACAGAAACATGTCAAACGTTTTTTATAATCTTTCTTCCATTTAAAGGGGTATCAACCAGAGGGGTAGCTCTCCATTTTCTTTTTCTCTAATTGAATAGGTTTTCTCTCTTATTGAATAGGTTACGGTCCGGTTGAAATATTATCGATTATGTTTGTTAAAAACAACCCGAGGATTGATTATAAAAAACATTTGACATGTTTCTACGACCATTATGGATACTTTTTGGAATTTTCGTCGAACGGAACGAGGCTTTGGTTTTCTGAACATAACGCGCAACCCAAATGGCGTTTTTTTGTTATAAAAGTAATATTTATCGAACAAAAAGAACATTTGTTGTGTAACTGGGAGTCTCGTGAGTGCAAAATCCGAAGATTATCAAAGGTAAGCGATTAATTTGATTGCTTTTCTGACTTTCGTGAACAAGCTAACCAAGCTAATATAAGGCTAACTGCTCTAGCATTGATTGATACACTCACCAAAGCTTGGATTGCTTTCGCTGCAAAGCATATTTTCAAAATCTGACACGATAGGTGGATTAACAACAAGCTAAGCTGTGTTATGGTATATTTCACTTGTGATTGCATGATTATAAATATTTTTAGTAATATTTTTGAATCTGATACGTTTGGGAATTTTCTTCTGCCTTTCAGGACCGGAACGAGGCTGTAGTTTTCTGAACATAACGCGCAACCCAAATGGCGTTTTTTTGTTATAAAAGTAATATTTATCGAACAAAAATAACATTTATTGTGTAACTGGGAGTCTCGTGAGTGCAAAATCCGAAGATTATCAAAGGTAAGCGATTCATTTTATTGCTTTTCTGACTTTCGTGACCATGCTAATTTGGGGCTTGCTGTTCTAGCATTGATTGATACACTCACAAAAGCTAGGATTTCTTTCGCTGTAAAGCATATTTTCAAAATCTGACACGATAGATGGATTAACAACAAGCTAAGCTGTGTTTTGGTATATTTCACTTGTGATTGCATGATTATAAATATTTTTAGTAATATTTTGCGCCCTGCAATTCAGTGGTTGTTTAGGAAAATGATCCCGTAAAAGGGATCCGTAGCGCAGAGAAGTTAACAAGTAATACAATTAAATCTAAAAAAGATACCGAGAGTGCCTGAGTATTGATAAAAGGGGTGGCAATAATTTTGACAACCCTTTTTTCAGTACTCAGGCACTCTCTCCTTGCGCGGATAACAGCACAGGGCCTTTTTCAAAAATGTTTTCTGAGATTGGAGAACACATTGGGAGGGACCATTCCTCCAAACATAATCTTTCCAGATCCTTGATATCCTTCAGTCTGCGCTTATGGACTGCCCTCTTCAATTCAAACCACTGGGTTTCAATGGGGTTCAAGTTCATAGACTGAGATGGCCATTGTACAATTCTTGTTTTGTGAACAATTAACCATTTCTTTGTGAATTTTTATGTGTGCTTGGGGTTATTGTCTTGCTGGAAGATCCAGGTTTTTGGCAAAAATGTCCTGGTTCTTAGTAAAGTACCGTGTGGCTCACTTGGTAGAGCATGGCACTTGTAACGCCAGGGTTGTGGGTTCGATTGTATGCACTCACTATTGTCGCATCTGCTAAATTACTAAAATGTAAAGTTTATGATAATGTTCACCTTAACAAGAGCACCAGGACCAGTGGAAGCAAAATAGCCCCATAAGATCCACAACGGTATTTTACAGTAGGTATGAGGTTATTTTCTGTAAAAGGTGCTATCTAGAACTTAAAAGGGTTCTTCGTCTGTCCCCATAGGATAACCCTTTGAAGAACCTGTTTGGTTCCAGGTAGAACCCTTACATGTTATACCTGGAACCAAAAAGGGTTATACCTGGAACCAAAAAGGGTTCTACATGGAACCAAAATGGGTTATCCTATTGGGACAGCCGAAGAACCTTTATGGAACCCTTTTCTAAGAATAGATTTGGCCCTTGGATTTTTCTTTGCCTCCCGAACCATCTTCCTCATTGTACGTAGGGATAACATAGACTTGCATCCATTACCAGGCAAGTTTATCACTGTGCCAGTGGTTGTAAACTTCTTCTTCTTAGTATTTCTTCTTTTTTTTAACTTGTTATTTGTTGCACTAACAGTTGTAAGTGGTATACATATTTCCTTTTTGCCTGATTTATGAAGGTCAACAACCAGTTCTCTCTTTTTGTTTTTGAGCTCTTTGGCTTTTCCCATGGTGATGGATTACAAAGGGATTTTACAGTTGTGTTACCTAATTTCAATACCCCAATGAAACAGGTAACCATGGAATTTCACAATATAGTTCCTTATTAAGCAGAGATTAACTTTAAAAGTACAATGTTAATGCAGATGTAATTTTGTTTGATTTTATTTATAAGAATTGTTAGGGGTGCCCGTAAGTTTGACAACTATCTTTAAAAAACAAAACCCCCCCTAAAAAAAATATTAATAATAAAAATAAAAATAAAATTGTTGTAAATGACTACTGAATAGATAGATTTTTTTATGGAATATCTATAGTTGAAGTCGGAAGTTTACATACACTTATGTTGGAGTCATTAAAACTAGTTTTTCAACCGCTCCACACATTTCTTGTTAATTAACTAACTATAGTTTTGGCAAGTCGGTTAGGGCATCCACTTTGTGCATGACACAAGTAATTTTTCCAACAATTGTTTACAGACAGATTATTTCACTTATAATTCACTGTATCACAGTTCCAGAGGGTCAGAAGTATACATACACTAAGTTGACTGTGACTTTAAAAAGCTTGGGAAATTCCAGAAAATTATGTCATGGCTTTAGAAGCTTCTGATAGGCTAATTCAAATCCAAAGTTGTGGCAAAATGGCTTAAGGACAACAAAGTCAAGGTATTGGAGTGGCCATCACAAAGCCCTGACCTCAATCCTATAGAAAATGCGTGGACAGAACTGAAAAAGTGTGTGCGAGCAAGGAAGCCTAAAAACCTGACTCAGTTACACCAGATCTATCAAGAGGAATGGGCCAAAATTCACCCAATTTATTGGGGGAAGCTTGTGGAATGCTACCTGAAACGTTTGACCCAAGGTAAACAATTTAAAGGCAATGCTACCAAATACTAATTGAGTGTATGTGAACTTCTGACCCACTGGGAATGTGATGAAAGAAATAAAAGCTGAAATAAATCATTCTCTCTACTATTATTCATTTCACATTCTTAAAATAAGGTGATGATCCTAACTGACCTAAGACAGGGAATTTTTACTGGGATTAAATGTCAGGAATTGTGAAAAACTGACTTTAAATTTGTCTGAGGTGTATGTAAACTTCTGACTTCAACTGTACGTTGGCTTCCAGAGGCCCATTATCAGCAACCATCACTCCTTCCAATGGCACGTTGTGTTAGCTAATCCAAGTTGATCATTTTAAAAGGCTAATTGATCATTAGAAAAACCTTTTGCAATTATGTTAGCACATGTTGTCCTGCTAAGGAAGCAATAAAACTGGCCTTCTTTAGACTAGTTGAGTATCTGGAGCATCAGCATTTGTGGGTTCGATTACGACCTCAAAATGGCCAGAATCAAATAACTTTCTTCTGAAACTCGTCAGTCTCTTCTTGTTTTGAGAAATTAAGGATATTCCATGCGAGAAATTGCCAAGAAACTGAAGATCTCGTACAACGCTGTGTACTACTCCCTTCACAGAACAGAGCAAACTGGCTCTAACCAGAATAGAAAGAGGAGTGGGAGGCCTCGGTGCACAACTGAGCAAGAGAACAAGTACATTAGAGTGTCTAGTCTGAGAAACAGATGCCTCACAGGTCCTCAACTGGCAGCTTCATTAAATCAAATCAAATCAAATTTTATTTGTCACATACACATGGTTAGCAGATGTTAATGTGAGTGTAGCAAAATGCTTGTGCTTCTAGTTCCGACAATGCAGTAATAACCAACGAGTAATCTAACCTAACAATTTCACAACAACTACCTTATACACACAAGTGTAAAGGGATGAAGAATATGTACATAAAAATATATGAATGAGTGATGGTACAGAACGGCATAGGCAAGATGCAGTAGATGGTATAGAGTACAGTATATACATATGAGATGAGTAATGTAGGGTATGTAAACATATAAAAGTGGCATTGTTTAAAGTGGCTAGTGATACATGTATTACATAAAGATGGCAAGATGCAGTAGATGGTATAGAGTACAGTATATACATATGAGATGAGTAATGTAGGGTATGTAAACATGATATTAAGTGGCATTGTTTAAAGTGGCTAGTGAAACATCTTTTTACATCAATTTTTCCATTATTAAAGTGGCTGGAGTTGAGTCAGTATGTTGGCAGCAGCCACTAAATGTTAGTGGTGGCTGTTTAACAGTCTGATGGCCTTGAGATATAAGCTGTTTTTCAGTCTCTCGGTCTCTGCTTTGATGCACCTGTACTGACCTCGCCTTCTGGATGATAGCGGGGTGAACAGGCAGTGGCTCAGGTGGTTGTTGTCCTTGATGATCTTTATGGCCTTCCTGTGACATCGGGTGGTGTAGGTGTCCTGGAGGGCAGGTAGTTTGCCCCCGGTGATGCGTTGTGCATACCTCACTACCCTCTGGAGAGCCTTACGGTTGTGGGTGGAGCAGTAGCCTTACCAGGCGGTGATACAGCCCTACAGGATGCTCTCGATTGTGCATCTGTAGAAGTTTGTGAGTGCTTTTGGTGACAAGCCGAATTTCTTCAGCCTCCTGAGGTTGAAGAGGCGCTGCTGCGCCTTCTTCACCACGCTGTCCGTGTGGGTGGACCAATTCAGTGTGTCCGTGATGTGTACACCGAGGAACTTAAAACTTACTACCCTCTCCACTACTGTCCCGTCGATGTGGATAGGGGGGTGCTCCCTCTGCTGTTCCCTGAAGTCCACAATCATCTCCTTTGTTTTGTTGACGTTGAGTGTGAAGTTATTTTCCTGACACCACACTCCGAGGGCCCTCACCTCCTCCCTGTAGGCCGTCTCGTCGTTGTTGGTAATCAAGCCTACCACTGTAGTGTCGTCTGCAAACTTGATGATTGAGTTGGAGGCGTGCATAGCCACGCAGTCGTGGGTGAACAGGGAGTACAGGAGAGGGCTCAGAACGCACCCTTGTGTGGCCCCAGTGTTGAGGATCAGCGGGGTGGAGATGTTGTTACCTACCCTCACCACCTGAGGGTGGCCCATCAGATAGGGTGGAGGTGATATGGTCCTTGACTAGTCTCTCAAAGCACTTCATGATGACGTAAGTGAGTGCTACGGGGCGGTAGTCATTTAGCTCAGTTACCTTAGCTTTCTTGGGAACAGGAACAATGGTGGCCCTCTTGAAGCATGTGGGAACAGCAGACTGGGATAAGGATTGATTGAATATGTCCGGTGAACAGAAGGACTTGAGTTCCTGTATGTTGTTATGATCACACCACGTCTCGTTAATCATGAGGCATATCCCCCCCACCCCTCTTCTTACCAGAAAGATGCTTGTTTCTGTCGGCGCGATGCATGAAGAAACCAGCTGGCTGTGCCGACTCCGATAGCGTGTCTCGATTAAATAGAACCCGCAAAACACCAGTCTCAACGTCAACAGTGAAGAGATGACTCCAGGATGCTGGCCTTCTAGGCAGAGTCGCAAAGAAAAAGCCATATCTCTGTCCAGTGTCTGTGTTCTTTTGCCCATCTTAATCTTTTATTTTTATTGGCCAGTCTGAGATACGGCTCTTTCTTTGCAACTCTGCCTAGAAGGCCAGCATCTCGGAGTCTCCTCTTCACTATTGAAGTTATTAAACAAAATCTCCTTCTTTGAGCAATTCTATTAGTATTAAATGATATAATTTCCCCCTATTTTTTTGCATACAATATAGATTATTTATTGTATATAGTATCTTTTGCTCATCTTTAGCAAGGGTGGCAATAATTTTGGACTTGACTGTATGCAGTTACCCATGTACGTACTTAAGGTTTGTACAATTAATAAAAACATTTAATGTAACGTGTTACTTAGAGATGACTGGATATGCCATGTACAGTACAGTACAGTACGTTCCCTCTTCTCTCTGTTTGAGAGTAGCAAATAGCAGGTGCTCTAGACATTGACCCGCTGTATAGATCTGTATGTAGGAGAATGGCATGGCATTGGGGTTGATCTGATAACGCTCTCCGTGACTTGCTATCCCGATAGATTATAGAGGAAACAATTAGGCCTGTGTAGAATGTGGTTTCAGGGCATGGATTAAACGACAATGTTCACTACCAGGGCCACACTGTAGCTAAAGCATTTGAGCCACTAGGGCTAAAGGAGTTTCCATGACCTGGTACGACCTGACTGTAACAATGTCTCTGAAAATCTATAGCAGCCAAGCTATACTCTGAGAAAAGTATCTGAAGTCCTATTTAAAGATTGCGTTCCCTCTGGAGGTCTGTGACCGGGAGGTCCTCTTTTAAACCTGGCCTTTACTCTTCACAGAGCCAAGAGTGTTCAGAATGCTTTTAGATGCTTTTTACCTAATTAGCCTGTCACAATGAGGAATCAGTCTGCCATGGTTGCAATATACCGCATATAACACTGCACTGTGCCATTCCTTGACCTTAGATAACTGGCAAGGCAGGCCAGAAAGACCCAGAGAAGCTAGTCAAAACACAACAGTCCCTCTCCCATCCCAATTTTAGTCTAAGTCTGAAAGTGAAATAATGTTTTCAGTAATACGCTTAGGGTGTTGTGGGATTGGAAGTGGAAGTCTGGAGCATAGGTTTTCAATAAGACATCTGGCACAGAGCAAATCCCTCTCTGGATTGTCAATTTCTTTTATTGAAGCACGCTTATATGGGATGGCTTTATTGAAATGTTTCTCAAAACAGTTGTTCTAAGAGTAATTATACTGAGCTGGAACACAGTCATAGGGAAGAGATGGAGAGGCTTTTACAGAGTCTACAGTATTGCTTTGTTAGGATCTGTCAAATCAATCCCTGTTTGTTTTATTTTGCCTAGCCTCTTGTGTGTTGAGGATATACTATATGTATATACAGTTGAAGTCGGAAGTTTACATACACCTTAGCCAAATACATTTAAACTCAGTTTTTCACAATTCCTGATATTTAATCCAAGTAAGAATTCCCTGTCTTAGGTCAGTTAGGATCACCACTTTATTTTAAGAATGTGAAATGTCAGAATAATAGTAGAGAGAATGATTTATTTCAGCTTTTATTTCTTTCATCACATTCCCAGTGGGTCAGAAGTTTACATACACTCAATTAGTATTTGGTAGCATTGCCTTTAAATTGTTTAACTTGGGTCAAAGGTTTCAGGTAGCCTTCCACAAGCTTCACAGAATAAGTTGGGTGAATTTTGGCCCATTCCTCCTGACAGAGCTGGTATAACTGAGTTGGGATTGCAGGCCTCCTTGCTCGCACACGCTTTTTCAGTTCTGCCCAAAACTTTTCTATAGGATTGAGGTCAGGGCTTTGTGATGCCCACTCCAATACCGTGACTTTGTTGTCCTTAAGCCATTTTGCCACAACTTTGGAAGTATGCTTGGGGTCATTGTCCATTTGGAAGACCCATTTGCGAACAAGCTTTAACTTCCTGACTGATGTCTTGAGATGTTGCTTCAATATATCCACATAATTTTCCTCCCTCATGATGCCATCTATTTTGTGAAGTGCAACAGTCCCTCCTGCAGCAAAGCACCCCCACAACATGATGCTGCCACCCCCGTGCTTCACGGTTGGGATGGTGTTCTTCGGTTTGCAAGCATCCCCCTTTTTCCTCCAAACATACTGATGGTCATTAATCGCCAAACAGTTCTATTTTTGTTTCATCAGACCAGAGGACATTTCTCCAAAAAGTACAATCTTTGTCCCCATGTGCAGTAGCAAACCGTAGTCTGGCTTTTTTTATGGCGGTTTTGGAGCAGTGGCTTCTTCCTTGCTGAGCGGCCTTTCAGGTTATATCGATATAGGACTCGTTTTACTGTGGATATTGTCACGTTCTGACCATAGTTCTTGTGTGTTTTACTTGTTTTAGTGTTGGTCAGGACGTGAGCTGGGTGGGCATTCTATGTTGTGTGTCTAGTTTGTCCATTTCTATGTATGCCTGATATGGTTCTCAATCAGAGGCAGGTGTTTGTCATTGTCTCTGATTGGGAACCATATTTAGGTGGCTTGTTTTGTGTTGGGGTTTGTGGGTGGTTGTTTCCTGTCTTTGTGTTCTGCACCAGATAGGACTGTCTCGGTTTTCACATTTATTGTTTTGTAGTTTGTAAGTGTTATCGTTCTCTTTGTTATTAAACATGTTGAACACTAGCCGCGCTGCGTTTTGGTCCTCTCCTTCATCCCAGGAAGAAAGCCGTTACAGATATAGATACTTTTGTACCTGTTTCCTCCAGCATCTTCACAAGGTCCTTTGCTGTTGTTCTGGGATGGATTTGCACTTTTCGCACCAGAGTACGTTCATCTCTAGGAGACAGAACGCATCTCCTTCCTGAGTGGTACGACGGCTGCGTGGTCCCACGGTGTTTATACTTGCATACTATTGTTTTCTACAGATGAACGTGGTACCGTCAGGCGTTTGGAAATTGCTTCCAAGAATAAACCAGACTTGTGGAAGTCTACAATTGTTTTCTGAGGTCTTGGCTGATTTCTTTTGATATTCCATGATGTCAAGCAAAGAGACACTGAGTTTGAAGGTAGGCCTTGAAATACATCCACAGGTACACCTCCAATTGACTCAAATCATGTAAATTAGCCTATCAGAAGCTTCTAAAGCCATGACATTTTCTGGAATCTTACGAGCTGTTTAAAACTTCTTCTTAATAGGGGGCGCTCTTTTCACTTCTGGATAAAATCGTGCCCAATTTAAACGGCCTCGTACTCTGTCCTAGCTCATATGATATGCATATTATTATTACTATTGGATGGAAAACACTCTGAAGTTTCTAAAACTGTTTGAATTATATCTGTGAGTAAAACAGAACTCATTTGGCAGGCAAACTTCCAAATAGGAAGTGAAAATTCTGAAATGGGTCTCTGTGAAAGGCATTGCCTATTCAATTGTCTTTTATTTATGGATCTGTATGCACTTCATACGCCTTCCACTAGATGTCAACAGGCAGTAGAACGTGGAATGAAGTCTCTAGCTTTTTCTGGGACCGGATGGGACTCGTTGGAGTGAGAGGTCAGCCATATTGGTGGTACCTGGCTACGCACTAGGGTTTGTCACATCGTTTTCTGCAATGCGTTAGGTAGACACGAAGAAATGCTCCGTCTGGGACGTTATTGGATTGATTTCTGAAAAACATCCTAAAGATGGATTATCAACTGAGTTTGACCAGTTTATTCGACTATTATTATGACTTTTTGAATTTTTCGTTCATGCGTAAAATCTTCATGGACACGTGAGCTCCACTATGCTACCCAAAGTTGCTAATTCTACAGAAGAAATGGACATTCTAAAACAAAACAACAATTTATTGTGGAACTAGGACTCCTTGCACTGCATTCTGATGAAAGATCATCAAAGGTAAGGGAATATTTATGATGTTATTTCGTATTTTTGTGAACTCTTTGGACTCCAACATGGCGGAGAATGGCTGAGCGCTGTCTCAGATTATTGCATGCTGTGCTTTGTACTAAAGTTATTTTTTTTAATCTAACACAGCGGTTGCATTAAGAACCAGTGTATCTTTAATTATATATGCAACTTGTATTTTTCAGCAAAGTTTATGATGAGTTTTTCTGTTAGATTACGTGGCTGTTTTGTGACCATGGCTGCGTTGTAAAACCCAGATTTTACAGCCTTTTAAAATCATAAACTTGGATTAGCTAACACAACGTGCCATTGGAACACAGGAGTGATGGTTGCTGATAATGGGCCTCTGTACACCTATGTAGATATTCCATTAAAAATCAGCCGTTTCCAGCTATAATAGTCATTTGCAACATTAATGTCTACACTGTATTTCTGATCAATTTGATGTTATTTTAATGGACAAAAAATGTGCTTTTCTTTCAAAACAAAGACATCTCTAAGTGACCCCAAACTTTGAACGGTAGTGTATATTATAGTTATCCTTATCAATAACACAGAGAACAGTTAATAGCCAGCATCATTTCAACAATACATTAAGTTACAATGATTGTACTAGCGGAGGATTGTATGAAATTAATATATCATTATTTGGCCTCTTTGAAAGCAAACTGTATAAAAGAGAGCATGAACAAATGTTCAAATCAATGATTGATGGTGTGGAGAAATGCTTCATTTACTGAAACGTACATCTCATCATTTGATGTGGCGCCTTTCAGATTTTTTCTGACGAGCACTAATGGAATGAACATGACTTTTGAATAGATCTGGCCAAACCTAATTTCCTCTTGTCACAATCCTTTATTAGACAAAGGTGACCTTCAGCTTTCCACTAAGGGCTCTCATTGGCTGTGTTTACACAGTCAGCCCAATACTGATTTTTTGCCACCAACTGGTCTTTTGACCAATCAGATTAGATATTTTTCCCATAATTGGGCAAAGAAATCAGAATTGGGCTGCCTGTGTAAACGCAGCCTCAGTGCTCTTACAGTTTTTTTCAATTGCTAACATGCGTTGCTCAAAACTGAAGTCACATTGGCAAAACTCTTCACACAGTCAGCAAAACAGAAGTGTACATGGACCAAACTGTGAATAATTATTCATTGCTTTCACACAATGACCACATTCGCCGAAATCCATGAACTCTTTTCTCATTCATACTTCATCACCTGCAAAACTATAGATTTGCACCACATGTTTTCAAATGCTAACACACCGTTTCCAAAACTGTTAAAAACACATTCAAAACAGAATAATGGCAAATGTTGTGCATTTCTGCAGTAACCAGATTGAAACATATAGAAAATCTCAGCAGAATATTTAATCATTCCAAACACAGCTGATTGCAATTTCAGCTGAAAGCCTACCCAAGTGTCTTGTTTTTAGTCTCGTTACGAAACAGACAGAGGACGGCTTCGGAATGATTTAGTTTGGAAACATGAATCAAGGAAGTCAGGTTGGTAGGGAAAGAAGAATGCGTGGAGGACAAAGTAGAGGAAGACCAAGAGTGGTGGTCTCTGATGAGATACGGTCCCCAATGTCTCTCTCTGAGAGAGGCCGGTTTAAGGGTGCAACCAAATCTGCAGCGTTCAACAGTTGCATCAATAGTACGAATTTTCCGGCGAAACAACAGGTGAGATGTGCATCCTTCAATGATAATTGAACTACATATTATAGTACAATACAGTATGTTCACATTTTTACATGTACTGACATTTTGAAATATATTGATTGTTTTGTGTCTTTCAGTAGGATCCAAAGGTTGGCTCCCACAGGAGGGAGAGGTAGAATATTATCAGATGCACCGGACATTGCCATTGTTGACATGGTAATTGGCAACAATGCAATAAAACTGCGGGAAATTCGGGACAGAGTGCTGACAGACAATATCACTTTTGGGAATGTGAATTTAGTCAGCACAACGACAACCAGAGTCCCAGAGAAACATAAAATAAGGATGAAGCAGTTGTACACTGTACCCCTTGAGAGAAACGGGGAACGTGTGAAAGAACTCCGGTATCAATATGTCCAGGTAAGATGTCTGTTCAATAACCAAACAGCTATGCATAATGTAAAGTACCGTTCAACTCTGGATTTACTGTATTTTAGAGTAATGGAGAAGGAAGCCAGGCAAACTGCACATACATTCATCTTTGTGAATGAAGCTAGATTCAACCTGGCAAAAACACACCGCAGGGGAAGAAATGTGATTGGACAGAGAGCAACCGCGGATGTCCCAGGCCAGAGAGGAGCTAACATTACAATGTGTGCAGCACTGTCCAATGATGGTTTGCTGTTACACAAAACATTCATTGGTCCCTACAATACAGAGAGGCTCATTTATTTTCTGGATGACCTGCATTATCGACTCGTGCCAGCGGAGGAGAGAGGGGCAAGAAACTCCCCTACCTTAGTTGTTGTGTGAGATAATGTGGCATTCCACCACTCTGCTGCAGTCAAACTGGTTTGCTGCACATCCCAGGATGTCAGAACTATTCCTGCCTCCATCCTCCCCCTTCCTAAACCCTATAGAGGAGTTTTTCTCTGCGTGGAGGTGGAAGGTTTATGACCACCATCCACATGACCAGATGTCCTTACTGGATACCATGAATGTGGGGTGTGGAGACACTTCTCCTGAAGACTGCCAGGGTGTGGAGACACTTCTCCTGAAGACTGCCAGGGTGTGGAGACACTTCTCCTGAAGACTGCCAGGGTGTGGAGACACTTCTCCTGAAGACTGCCAGGGTGTGGAGACACTTCTCCTGAAGACTGCCAGGGTGTGGAGACACTTCTCCTGAAGACTGCCAGGGTGTAGAGACACTTCTCCTGAAGACTGCCAGGGTATGGAGACACTTCTCATGAAGACTGCCAGGGTGTGGAGACACTTCTCCTGAAGACTGCCAGGGTGTGGAGACACTTCTCCTGAAGACTGCCAGGGTGTGGAGACACTTCTCCTGAAGACTGCCAGGGTGTGGAGACACTTCTCCTGAAGACTGCCAGGGTGTAGAGACACTTCTCCTGAAGACTGCCAGGGTATGGAGACACTTCTCCTGAAGACTGCCAGGGTGTAGAGACACTTCTCCTGAAGACTGCCAGGGTATGGAGACACTTCTCATGAAGACTGCCAGGGTTGGATTAGACATTCCAGGAGATACTTTCCAAGATGCATCACCAGAGAAGACATGAGATGTGAAGTTGATGAGAACTTGTGGCCAAATGCAAGAGAGAGGGAGAACTAGAACCCTCACAGTACTGTACAGTATGAGTGATTATACTATACATGTTGATGAGAACTAGAACCCTCACAGTACTGTACAGTATGAGTGATTATACTATACATATTGATGAGAACTAGAACCCTCACAGTACTGTACAGTATGAGTGATTATACTATACATATTGATGAGAACTAGAACCCTCACAGTACTGTACAGTATGAGTGATTATACTATACATGTTGTTTTTTTCGATAATTATTATTGCAGCCCAGGAATTTTTGTTTTAACTTTTTATTTTTCACAAGTACATTACTATATGCAAAGATATGGAAATATAAAGGCTATTGAAGCAAATTGCTGCTTCTGATTCATTCTTGCTACATATACTTTAATACAATCAATAAAGTGAAAAGGTGTTATTCTTATTCTATAATAAAATACTGAATTATGTGTAAAATCATTCAAACTTCAAAGAGAAAAGTTCATAATTTACGTAATGCTCCTTGTTAGTGTTTTTTAGGTCAGTGTGTTATGAGTGACAATGTATGCTTTCTGAGTGAGAATTGTTGCCAGTGTTATGGTCGAACAAGCTTATTTTGAGACATGTATGAAGTGATTTGGAGGTTTGAGTGAGTTTTGGAGATGAGTTTAACTGTTTGGCCAAGACGCATGTTGGTAATGCAGACTGTGTGAGGAGTTTTGAAAAAGTTGCTTCAGTATTGACTGATGCTTGTTAGCAATTGAAAAAAAGCTAGCATCTGTGCCGAGAGAACCACAGCCTTTTGTGACTAGACTAATTCCTTATGGTCACATGGAAGTTGGGTGCTGCAAAAAAAGACGATGCATGTCACACTCATCAGCAAACTGTTTTGCAAGAATGAATATAAAAGTCTTACTGTTGTGCATAGCTCTACTCAAAAGCTATTTGGTTGATTCAAAATATTCAGGGATTTTATTTGAGGTGCCACATCAAATAATGATTTGTACAATTCAGTAAATGAAGCAGTTCTCCACACCATCAATCATTGTTAGAATATGTGTTCATACTCTCTTTTATACAGTTTGCTTTTAAAGAGGCCAAATAATGATATAATCATTTTATACAATCCTGACGGGGAAATGTGTAAGTTCACAACTGTATGTAATTGCTATTTTTCAAGTAGAAAATCCATGATGTTCTCCCATAACAGAACGTGGTCTTAACTAGACCTATTCTGAAGGTGAATCAATGTGTAATACAAGGTGCATATTGCAATTACATGCTGAAAATGGTATCTCAAAAACAGCTTATTCCACAGACAGTGTAACTTTGTACAGCAACTCAGGGAGATTTAATTAGACTGTTTAATCAAATCAAATCAAAGTTGTCACGTGCGCCGAATACAACAGGTGTAGACCTTAAAGTGAAATGCTTACTTACAGGCTCTAACCAATAGTGCAAAGGCTACATACAGACACCAGTTAGTTGGGCTGATTGAGGTAGTATGCACATGTAGATATGATTAAGGTGACTATGCATATATGATGAACAGAGAGTAGCAGCAGTGTAAAAGAGGGGTTGGGGGGGGGGGGGGGGGGGGCACAGTGCAAATAGTCCAGGTAGCCATTTGATTACCTGTTCAGGAGTCTTATGGCTTGGGGGTAAAAACTGTTGAGAAGCCTTTTTGTCCTAGACTTGGCACTCCGGTACCGCTTGCCATGCTGTAGTAGAGAGAACAGTCTATGACTGGGGTGGCTGGGGTCTTTGACAATTTTTAGGGCCTTCCTCAGCTTAGCCCCAGTGATGTACTAGGCTATTCGCACTACCCTATGTAGTGCCATGCGGTCGGAGGCCGAGCAATTGCCGTACTAGGCAGTGATGCAACCAGTCAGGATGCTCTCGATGTTGCAGCTGTAGAACCTTTTGAGGATCTCAGGACCCATGCCAAATCTTTTTAGTTTCCTGAGGGGGAATAGACTTCATTGTGCCCTCTTCACGATTGTCTTGGTGTTTGGACCATTCTAGTTTGTTGGTGATGTGGACACCAAGGAACTTGAAGCTCTCAACCTGCTCCACTACAGCCCCGTCGATGAAACTGGGAGCGCGCTCTGTCCTCCTTTTCCTGTAGTTCACAATCATCTCCTTAGTCTGGGTTACGTTGAGGGATAGGTTGTTATTCTGGCACCACCCGGCCAGGTCTCTGACCTCCTCCCTAAAGACTGTCTCGTCGTTGTCGGTGATCAGGCCTGCCACTGTTGTGTTATCTGCAAACTTAATGATGGTGTTGGAGTTGTGCCTGGCCATGCAGTCGCGGGTGAACAGGGAGTACAGGAGGGGACTGAGCACGCACCCCTGGGGGGCCCCTGTGTTGAGGATCAGCGTGGAAGATGTTTTGCTACCTACCCTCAACACCTGGGGGAAGCCCGTCAGGAAGTCCAGGATCCAGTTGCAGAGCTTAGTGATGAGCTTTGAGGGCACTATGGTGTTGAACGCTGAGCTGTAGTCAATGAAGCTAAGCTGTAGTCATTCCGGCGCCGACAGAGATGGCCGCCTCGCTTCGCGTTCCTAGGAAACTATGCAGTATTTTGTTTTTTTACGTGTTATTTCTTACATTGGTATCCCAGGTAATCTTAGGTTTCATTACATACAGTCGGGAGGAACTACTGAATATAAGAGCAACGTCAACTCACCATCATGACGACCAGGAATATGACTCTCCCGAAGCGGATCCTGTGTTTTGCCTTCCACCCAGGACAATGGATCGGATCCCAGCCGGCGACCCTAAACAACAACGCCGTAAAAGGGGCAAATGAAGCGGTCTTCTGGTCAGGCTCCGGAGACGGGCACATCGCGCTCCACTCCCTAGCATACTACTCGCCAATGTCCAGTCTCTTGACAACAAGGTTGATGAAATCCGAGCAAGGGTAGCATTCCAGAGAGACATCAGAGACTGTCACGTTCTCTGCTTCACGGAAACATGGCTCACTCGAGAGACGCTAACAGAGTCGGTGCAGCCAGCTGGTTTCTTCACGCATCGCGCCGACATAAACAAGCATCTTTCTGGTAAGAAGAGGTGATTAACGAGATTAATGATTAACGAGACGTGGTGTGATCATAACAACATACAGGAACTCAAGTCATTCTGTTCACCTGACTTAGAATTCCTCACAATCAAATGTCGACCGCATTATCTACCAAGGGAACTCTCTTCGATTATAATCACAGCCGTATATATTCACCCCAAGCAGACACATCGATGGCCCTGTTTACAGACATATTCAATCAACCCTTATCCCAGTCTGCTGTTCCCACATGCTTCAAGAGGGCCACCATTGTTCCTGTTCCCAAGAAAGCTAAGGTAACTGAGCTAAACGACTACCGCCCCGTAGCACTCACTTCCGTCATCATGAAGTGCTTGGACTAGTCAAGGATCATATCACCTCCACCCTACCTGACACCCTAGACCCACACCAATTTGTTTACCGACCCAATAGGTCCACAGACGACGCAATCGCAACCACACTGCACACTGCCCTAACCCATCTGGACAAGAGTAATACCTATGTGAGAATGATGTTCATCGACTACAGCTCAGCATTTAACACCATAGTACCCTCCAAACTCGTCATCAAGCTCGAGACCCTGGGTCTCGACCCCGCCCTGTGCAACTGGGTACTGGACTTCCTGACGGGCCGCCCCCAGGTGGTGAGGGTAGGTAACAACATCTCCACCCCGCTGATCTTCAACACTGGGGCCCCACAAGGGTGCGTTCTGAGCCCTCTCCTGTACTCCCTGTTCACCCACGACTGCGTAGCCATGCACGCCTCCAACTCAATCATCAAGTTTGCGGACGACACTACAGTAGTAGGCTTGATTACCAACAACGACGAGACGGCCTACAGGGAGGAGGTGAGGGCCCTCGGAGTGTGGTGTCAGGAAAATAACCTCACACTCAACGTCAACAAAACAAAAGAGATGATTGTGGACTTCAGGAAACAGCAGAGGGAGCACCCCCCTATCCACATCGACGGGACAGTAGTGGAGAGGGTAGTACATTTTAAGTTCCTCTGCGTAAACATCACGGACAAACTGAATTGGTCCACCCACACAGACAGCGTTGTGAAGAAGGCGCAGCAGCGCCTCTTCAACCTCAGGAGGCTGAAGAAATTTGGCTTGTCACCAAAAGAACTCACAAACTTCTACAGATGCACAATCGAGAGCATCCTGTCGGGCTGTATCACCGTCTGGTACAGCAACTGCTCCGCCCACAACCATAAGGCTCTCCAGAGGGTAGTGAGGTCTGCACAACGCATCACCGGGGGCAAACTACCTGCCCTCCAGGACACCTACACCACCCGATGTCACAGGAAGGCCATAAAGATCATCAAGGACAACAACCACCCGAGCCACTGCCTGTTCACCCCGCTATCATCCAGAAGGCGAGGTCAGTACAGGTGCATCAAAGCAGGGACCGAGAGACTGAAAAACAGCTTCTACCTCAAAGCCATCAGACTGTTAAACAGCCACCACTAACATTTAGTGGCTGCTGCCAACATACTGACTCAACTCCAGCCACTTTAATAATGGGAATTGATGGAAATTTATGTAAAAATGTATCACTAGCCACTTTAAACAATGCCACTTAATATAATGTTTACATACCATACATTAATCATCTCATATGTATATGTATATACTGTACTCTATATCATCTACTGCATCTTGCCATCTTTATGTAATACATGTATCACTAGCCACTTTAAACTATGCCACTTTATGTTTATATACCCTACATTACTCTTCTCATATGTATATACTGTACTCTATACCATCTACTGCATCTTGCCTATGCCGTTCTGTACCATCACTCATTCATATATCTTTATGTACATATTCTTTATCCCTTTACACTTGTGTGTATAAGGTAGTAGTTGTGTAATTGTTAGGTTAGATTACTCGTTGGTTATTACTGCATTGTCGGAACTAGAAGCACAAGCATTTTGCTACACTCGCATTAACATCTGCTAACCATGTGTATGTGACAAATAACATTTGATTTGATTTGATTTGAATAGCATTCTCACATAAGTGTTCCTTTTGTCCAGGTGGGAAAGTGGAGTGTGTGGAGTGCAATAGAGATTGCATCATCTGTGGATCTGTTTGGGCGGTATGCAAATTGGAGTGGGTCTAGGGTTTCTGGGATAATGGTGTTGATGTGAGCCATTACCAGCCTTTCAAAGCACTTCATGGCTACGGATGTGAGTGCTACGGGTCGGTAGTCATTTAGGCAGGTCGCCTTCGTGTTCTTGGGCATAGGGACTATGGTGGTCTGCTTGAAACATGTTGGTATTACAGACTCAATCAGGGACATGTTGAAAATGTCAGTGAAGACACCTGTCAGTTGGTCAGCACATGCCCGGAGCACACGTCCTAGTAATCCGTCTGACCCGGCAGCCTTGTGAATGTTGACCTGTTTAAAAGTCTTACTCACGTAGACTACGGCTATGCATGCCTCAGTGTTGCTTTCCTCGAAGCGATTTAGAAGTGATTTAGCTCGTCTGGTAGGCTCGTGTCACTGGGCAGCTCATGGCTGTGCTTCCCTTTGTAGTCTGTAATAGTTTGCAAGCCCTGCCACATAAGACGAGCGCCGGAGCTGGTGTAGTATGATTCAATCGTAGCCCTGTATTGACGCTTTGCCTGTGTGATGGTTCATCGCAGGGCATAGCAGGATTTCTTGTAAGCTTCCGGGTTAGAGTCCCGCACCTTTGAAGCGGCAGCTCTACCCTTTAGCTCAGTGCGAATGTTGCCTGTAATCCATGGCTTCTGGTTGGGGTATGTACGTACAGTCACTGTGGGAACGACGTCCTCGATGCACTTATTGATAAAGCCAGTGACTGATGTGGTGTACTTCTCAATGACATCGGAAGAATCCCGGAACATGTTCCAGTCTGTGATAGCAAAACAGTCCTGTAGTTTAGCATCTGCTTCATCTGACCACTTTTATATAGACCGAGTCACTGGTGCTTCCTGCTAAAATTTTTGCTTGTAAGCAGGAATCAGGAGGATAGAGTTGTGGTCGGATTTACCAAATGGAGGGCGAGGGAGAGCTTTGTACACGTCTCTGTGTGTGGAGTACAGGTGATCTAGAGTTTTTTCCCCTCTGGTTGCATATTTAACATTGGTTTTAGAGGGGAAAATACTATATTACAGTTTCTCTCAATTGCTTAGACACAATTCCTGGAACAACTCAACATTTTCTCAAATCTTCACACACAATTTTAAAAACCCACACCCAACGGTACAAACATCTAACTTCTGGGTCCCAATTCAAACTTTGCCCTCAGACAACACATACAAGCTGTCAAAAACACAGACTACATGACTGTTTGTTACACGCTGGAGGGATTTAATTCAAAACACTGCTGCCAAAATGTTTAGAATAGGTTTTCAGATAAATAATTTGGAACTTTGTAAAATCACAGCACTGACTATCCAGATGACCCTTTCAGGAACACCCTGGAGTGTCACGGCCGTCGAATAAAGAGGACCAAAGCGCAGCGTGGTGAGCGTACATATTACTCTTTATTAGGATGACCCCGACAAAAAACAATAAACGACTGACTCCATTCTCCGGTATCCCTCTTCGCACTGCTCAATTGAATCCCAGGCGGGCTCTGGCACTCTCCCTGGGTCGACCGACCACCTCTCTACCTTCTCCCAGGTTGTCTCATACTCCTCCTTGGGACGGCAATATTCCCCAGCCTGCCTCCAGGGTCCTTTACCGTCCAGGATTTCCTCCCTTACCACGCTGCTGGACCTTTTGTGGTGGGAAGTTCTGTCACGGCCGTCGAATAAAGAGGACCAAAGCGCAGCGTGGTAAGCGTACATATTCCTCTTTATTAGGATGACGCCGACAAAAAACAATAAATATAAAAACAACCGTGAAGCTTAAGGCTATAGTGCCACAAACAAAGACAACTTCCCACACTGAAAGGAGGGAAAAGGGCTACCTAAGTATGGTTCCCAATCAGAGACAACGATAGACAGCTGTCCCTGATTGAGAACCATAACCGGCCAAAACATAGAAATACAAAATAAATAGAAAACAAAAACATAGAATGCCCACCCCAAATCACACCCTGACCAAACCAAAATGAGACATAAAAAGGCTCTCAAAGGTCAGGGCGTGACATGGAGAGAGAAATTCAAAACAGTACTAATAAATATCTCTTGCATTAGTGGATAAGGGACTACTACTGTATATGCTGTTTTTGTCAAAAACCTGACCTTTGAAATGTCACACTGACAAAACATGTAAGGAAGAGTCCATGTAAAATACCCAATTTCCAAAAGCTTTATTTCCAAATGCAGCAAATCTACAGGTTACACAGAACCCAAACTGGCTGCGCGCGTGCGCCATCGTGTGCTATCGTGCATACATTTTTTTTTTTCCCCTACACCAAAGGCGATCATGACACGCAGGTTAAAATATCAAATCAAACTCTGAACCAATGACATTAATTTGGGGACAGGTCGAAAAGCATTAAACATGTATGGCAATTTAGCTAGTTAGCTTGCACTTGCTAGCTAATTTGTCCTATTTAGCTAGCTTGCAGTCGCTAGCTAATTTGTCCTGGGATATAAACATTGAGATGTTATTTTACCTGAAATGCACAAGGTCCTCTACTCCGACAATTAATCCACACATAAAACGGCCAACCGAATCGTTTCTAGTCATCTCTCCTCCTTCCAGGCTTTTTCATCTTTGAACTTATATGGTGATTGGCATCTACAATTTTATAGTATTACCACGACAACCGGCAAAACATTTGTCCTTCAATCACCCACGTGGGTATAACCAATGAGAAGGCACGTAGGTACCTGCTTCTATAAACCAATGAGGAGATGGGAGAGGCAGGACTTGCAGCGCGATCTGCGTCAGAAATAGAATGATTTCTATTTTAGCCCTTGGCAATGCAGACGCTCGTTGGCGCGCGCGAGCAGTGTGGGTGCAATAATTGAATAACATGGATTTCTACATTTATTTTGTGACGCTCGCGCACGCGACGTGTCCGGTCTGGTCAGCATTTTACTCAGCATCAGCGTTCTCATCATCTCGTCTCCGGTCTGGGTTAAGCCATAATATCTCAACTCCACATACTATGTTTGGTCTTGCCAGGCAGCGTGGGGAAAATGCCCTTGTGTGCCTTAGAAAACCCTGGATAGACTCCACAGACACATCACCACAGGCATCCACCATTGCCTCCAGGAGGTTTTGTTGTGCATAGGGGTTGCGGTCATATGCTTTCCACCGCCATGCTGAGAAAAATTCCTCAATCGGATTCAAAAATGGGGAATATGCTGGCAATTTTTTTTTTAAACCGGGTGCGAACCAGAGCAGCCCGATGGAAACTCATGTTATCCCAAATGACAACATATTGGGCTTGCTCTGGTTGCCCTGGCTCCCCTTCCTGTTGAAGAATGTTATTGTGCAGCTGATTGAAGGAGTTGTGCCATGTTATATGGACCCACTTTGACATGGCGGTGGAGGAAGACACGATTGCTGATGGCTGTACATAGGGTGACGTTGCCTCCCCTCTGGCCAGGAACTTGTATGATGGCACGGTGACCAATGATGTTGCGTCCCCTTTTGCGCCTTTTTGTTAGGTTGAACCCTGCCTCGTTGATGAAGATGTACTCCTGTGGGTCAGCCATGGCATCCAGCTCAAAGATTCTCTACAGAAGTCCAAAAACACACATTTTACTGTACTACAAATACAGTACTGTAGTGTACTACTGTACTGGAATGAAAGATTGTGTACTGCAGTTACTGTAACACATTACTATACAGTACTGTATTGATATGCTGGAGAGATGGGCCATACTCTACACACTGTAAAGATTCTGTACAGTATAGCAATTACCTGCACATATTGGAATCGTTGCTCCTTAACTCTGTTTGAATTCCTTTCAAAAGGCACACAGTACAGCTGCTTTGTCCTTATGTGGTTCTTCTGAACGATCCGGTCAATGGTGGAAATGCTTATGCTGTGTCACGTTCTGACCTTTATTTCCTTTGTTTTTGTCTTTATTTAGTATGGTCAGGGCGTGAGTTGGGGTGGGTGGTTTGTTTATCTATGTTTGTTTATCTATGTTTTTCTATTTCTGTGTTTGGCCTGATATGGTTCTCAATCAGAGGCAGGTGTTAGTCATTGTGTCTGATTGGGAACCATATTTAGGTAGCCTGTTTTATGTTGGGTTTTGTGGGTGGTTGTTTTCTGTCTTTGTGTGTCTGCACCAGACAGTACTGTTTCGGTTATTCACATTTGTTGTTTTTGTATTTTGAGTGTTCACCTTCATTAAACACGATGAACAATTACCACGCTGCACCTTGGTCCTCTTCTTCTCCTCCAGACGACAACCGTTACATGCTGTCAATTCCTTGGAAGACTACCTGGTCTTCAACGATTTGGGTTTGAATTTCCTTCAAACGGATGGCATTATTGGCAATCACCATATTCACCAGGGCAGTCTCCTGCTCAGCTGTGAGAAGTGTCCGCTTACCTCCAATAGATGGCCGCCTCTCAGGTCTGCAAAAATGAAATTTGACCATTACTGACCTATGGTCATCCATTACTGTTGTAAAAACTACACCGAGAACAAAGTGGAGATTCAGTCTATATGCACTGCAACATTACATGTATCACAGTAACAACAAGGCAAATGACCTGTTTTCCCTTCTGAAACTACAGACAATGGATGCAACCGTGTAACGGCTTAGGTTGGGTTGCACTAGCTGTCCAGCTTCTCTCATAGTCCTCCCATGTATGAGCACATGATGAACTAGGGTGGCACGGATTTCATCTGAGATGACTTGTCTTTGTCTTTGTTGTTGCCGTCCTTGTCCTCTTCCTCTCTGTTGTCTTGCAACTTCGGCATTGTTAGGATCCATTGTTCCAAAGCACATGGGCATGCCTCTAGGCCCTATTTATTCATCCTGCAATTCTGATTGGTGTGGTAACAATTTTGAGGCTTAGTGTTTGCACCTGTAGAAAGGTGTGCTCTTTGAGTTTAGGTTGTGATGACTTGAGTTAATTATATTGAGAGCATGTGTTTGCTGAATGAATATATAGTGCAATGAATGATTTATTTGGCCACTTTTGTGTTAGGTTTTACAGAAAGAGTTATGAATATTGAAACATGTGTGGAAACAGGTGAATAGTGTTTACGGTTATGGGAAATGTGTGTGTGTTTTGGGGAATGACGTGGGTATGGGTTTTTGTGCTACAGGAACCAGTTTTTGTGTTTAAGCAAACAAGAAAAACTGTAATTATTGAATCAATGCAAATTTGCTGGATATGTACAGTGTTCAAAATATAATTTGAAATGCATCATAATATTTGAATGCGTGTCTACAGTAAGGCACAACATGAGGCCATTAACCTGGGGTTTTAGCAGAACTACATTACCCATGAAAAATAAAAGCCAATCTAACATATAACCTAGTAGGCCGGAGACGGTCAACAGAGACAAGGAAACGTTGGTAAAAAGAATATGCGTTAGAGACTATTTTTAATTAAGATAAATGTGGTGGAATTTCAATCAATCATCAAGTAGCGATCTTTGACTAATTAGCAACCCATACCTTTAATCCTGAGTGGCCAATGGTCAGAATGTAGGCTACACTACATACAATGGGAATTATTCACATACGAGCAAACCGTTTTAGAACATGTGGGATTTTGCCATTCAGTGTCATACATTATGCGAATTAGTCTGGGGGCAGTGTTGATGTAATCTATCAAAATATAGAATATATACCCTGACAAAGTAATGCGAAAATGTTGCAGAACAAAACTCTGTTCTAATACCACCAATAATATCATCAAAGTGGTAGAAATCAAACCACAAGTACTATTTCAACAAGAACTATAAAGGAGGTCCCTCTTCAAACATTGGCAGACTCTCTTAAACAAAAGGTTAAGTGCACTGCAACTCTAATATTCTATTCAGGTATTTCTGTGTGATGCGCAGATTCATTTGAATCTACGTGTATTTGAAATGGAATGCAATGTTCTGACATGCTTTAAAATATGTGCTGTCTCTGTCAACTCAGTTGTTATCACCATAATTAAAACAGAATGTTCAGGCTCTGCACCAACTGCATACAGCTGGGGAAATCATCACATGTAATTCACTTCCATAAATTCATAGCACATTCTGTGTGGGTGCATATATGATTCTTCACATCTATATTCAATGAAATGATTTAAGAGAGGGACACCAACAATGTGGATATAATGTGCAGTAAATAGCTATAACTTGTAGGAGATGAAGCATGTTTCCATTTCAGGCATGCCGTTCCTCTGGGACTTGTGGTCGTGACTCGTGTGTTGAAAGGCGACAGCTGGGCATGAGATCCAATTATCCTCTGACTCTCATACCTGACTGTTGAAAAGGAAAGACTCTGTTCACAGCCAAATGAAAGTGTAACATTTTGGCCAGTGTCTGGTTGTTCTCGCATATTTATTGTGTGATTTTGAAAATGGTGAAGACAGAATTGTTGGCATCTAATACAATTTTTTTTGTTAGAGTGAGACCTACAATTATACCATGGATGCCACTAGCCAGGTGAGTCTGATGTGCGTGCGTGAGTGCATGTGAGTGTATGTGAGTGTGTGTGAGTGTGTGTGAGTGTGTGTGTGAGTGTGTGTGAGTGTGTGCGTGCGTGCGTGCGTTTGAGTGCGCGTGTGTGTGCGCATGTCTGTATGTTTGTGTGTGTATGTTTGTGTTTGTGTGCGTGTGTGTATGTTTGTGTTTGTGTGCACGCGTGTGTGTGTATGCGAGTATATGTGTGTGCGTGTAAGTGTATGATGTTGTCAGTTGCCAGCACCACAGCTTGGAGAGGCCAGACCTCCAGTCCTTCTGACAGCTCTTCATTTGTATGCTGTGAATCAGAGCTCCAGAGGCTCTGTGCTGGCGGTCTCTGTGCTGGCGGTCTCTGTGCTGGCGGTCTCTGTGCTGGCGGTCTCTGTGCTGGCGGTCTCTGTGCTGGCGGTCTCTGTGCTGGCGGTCTCTGTGCTGGCGGTCTCTGTGCTGGCGGTCTCTGTGCTGGCGGTCTCTGTGCTGGCGGTCTCTGTGCTGCCATGCAATGGGATGCTCCCAGTGATGTAGTGGTAAAAAAATGGTTTGGTTAAAAGCATTTACTTGCGTTTACACTCCACTACACCACAGGATGATCCTGACCATCCAACAAGCCCTTTATATGCATGAAGAGCAGGTCAAGGTATATTAGAGGCCCTATTGGCATTCCAATCTATGGAGCACCAGGATTAAATTACCAAG
Organism: Salvelinus alpinus; assembly: GCF_045679555.1. Taxonomy (NCBI): domain Eukaryota; kingdom Metazoa; phylum Chordata; class Actinopteri; order Salmoniformes; family Salmonidae; genus Salvelinus; species Salvelinus alpinus. The sequence goes on along the minus strand of NC_092098.1, from coordinate 44,734,066 downwards.
AGTATTGCACAAATTCATTAAGAAGGGATAATTGTATGGGAAACTGGAGAGACAATTGTTATAAATTCAAGGCTGCAAAAGCATCATGTTTAGAACACGGGCAAACTGAAAACGCAAACCTTGGAGCTACTGTTGGTATAGTTATTTGTATTTGCAAGGAGTTATGGTGAAATGATTGAATAATGTGATTAGAGTGGAGTTTTAGAAAAACATTTATTTCAAAAAAAGAAACCCAGTTCCATGCAAAGTAGGGGCAAATCAATACACATTGCAATGTGGCCAGTAAGAAATCAATAAGACCCAGCGTCTCCCCCACCGGCCCCGCCATGCTGTTCGACTTTAGCCAAGTTTGATAAATGGGCCTCCTGATTATCACAAATCGTGAAGCTGTTAGGGCAAGCTCATTGGTAGGATTTATGTTGTTTGGTTACATTTCTCCTGGAGTGACCTCAAAAGACACAGACAGCTCCTGCAGTTTCAAAGTTCTGGTGGTGGAAGATTTAGCCTAGACAAGTATTGGATTCACTCTAGCACTTATGTGCTATGAGAACTGCATGTACGTATCTATCACCAATCACTTTCTGCACAACGCCCTTTTGCAGTTTTACCAAATGTACGTTTTTTAAACTTTTTGAGAGATAGGCAGGCCTATTTAACTTCATACTCTACACCACATAATTCATCAGAATTGAAGTTTGTCAGACGTCAATCATAGTCAGTCAGGCAGCGGAGAAACCAAACCAATTACAACTCTCTGAAGACTCGGAGAGCGACAGAGACCCACAACAATCAGAATTAAAAGCAATGAGAAGACAATTCAAAGAATGTAGAACAGCATGAAGAACTGAGACCAGCACTGGCAGATCTTCAGTGCATCCCGTAAATGTGTCATGATAGATCTTTTTATGACCACAGTCTCATAGTGAATAGTAATAACCACCTCAAAGGCCATAAAGAATACTAAAGTAAGCTCATAAAGGAGGGGCTGGTAATTTGGTAAAAAGTTATTGTATTAATTCCCATCTAATGTGTCTGTGGGTTAGTATATTGTTATCCTCTAATCATCACAAACACATATCACAGACACAGAGTCTTTCATCACCTAAATGTCTTGTGCTGTACATCCCCAACTGTCTTCTACACAGTTCTTTCTACAGAAAGAGAGAGCTGTCCATGTTGAGTAACCTCAAGCTTCAGGACTGCATGTCTGTTGGTTGAACAGGACAGTGAGTCCCGGCAGAGGTACTTTTATCTCACATCTGACCTGCATTGAGATGGTTGAACAGGACAGTGAGTCCCGGCAGAGGTACTTTTATCTCACATCTGACCTGCACTGAGATGGTTGAACAGGGGGGGGGTAACAAGGGTGATGACGACGATGATGAAGATGATGATGACAGATCTGCGATGATGAAGATGATGATGACAGATCTGATGTGATCTAGTCTCTCTCAGTATCAACTTTCAGTTTGTTGCTGTGGAAACAGGACTTTCCGTGAGTGGATTGTAATGTTACTATTGATTTGTTTTTCCTTACAGACTTCCACATGGAGCTAGAATTTGCATTGCTTAACGTGTGTGTGTGTGTGTGTGTGTGTGTGTGTGTGTGTGTGTGTGTGTGTGTGTGTGTGTGTGTGTGTGTGTGTGTGTGTGTGTGTGTGTGTGTGTGTGTGTGTGTGTGTGTGTGTGTGTGTGTGTGTGTGTGTGTGTGTGTAAGCATCTGCCTCACCTCCCTTGATAAAAAAATAAATTATCTGAACCATATTTTTTAAATTTAACTAGGCAAGTCAATTAAGCACAAATTCTTATTTACAATGACGGCTAAACCCGGACGACGCTGGGCCAATTGTGCGGTGCCCTATGGGACTCCCAATTACAGCCGGATGTGATACAGCCTGGATTCCAACCAGGTACTATAGTGATGTCTCTTGCACTGAGATGCAGTGCCTTAGACCGCTGCGCAACTCGGGAGCATATAAAGTACCTTTTGATATGTATAACTATCCATTTCAAATGCATATTTTTTAAGTGGGGTCTCTTGTATAAATGCACCCCCATGACTCTAGAATGCTTACAAAAACATGCTCAAAAACATGCTCATCATACAGTGTTCATCTTAGTAAATGTACAGTTGAAGTTGGAAGTTTACATACACTTAGGTTGGAGACATTAAAACTCATTTTTCAACCACTCCACAAATGTCTTGTTAACAAACTATAGTTTTGGCAAGTCGGTTAGGACATCTACTTTGTGCATGACACATATACTTTTTCCAACAATTGCTTACAGACAGATTATTTAAGTTATAAATTCACTGTATCACATTTCCAGTGGGTCAGAAGTTTACATACACAAAGTTGACTGTGCCTTTAAACAGCTTGGGAAATTCCAGAAAATTATGTCATGGCTTTAAAAGCTTATGATAGGCTAATTGACATAATTTTAATCAATTGGATGTGTACCTGGGGATGTATTTCAAGGCCTACCTTCAAACTCATTGCCTCTTTGCTTGACATCATGGGAAAATCAAAAGATATCAGCCAAGACCTCAGAAAAAAAATTGTAGACCTCCACAAGTCTGGTTCATCCTTGGGAACAATTTCCAAACACATGAAGGTATCACGTTCATCTGTATAAACAATAGTACACAAGTATAAACACCATGGGACCACGCAGCCGTCATACCGCTCAGGAAGGAGACGTGTTCTGTCCTAGAGATGAACATACTTTGGTGTGAAAGGTGCAAATCAATCCCATAACATCAGCAAAGGACCTTGTGAAGATGCTGGAAGAAACAGGTACAAAAGTATCTATATCCACAGTAAAACGAGTCCAATATCGACATAACCTGAAAAGCCGCTCTGCAAGGAAGAAGCCACTGCTCAAAAATTGCCATAATTAAGCCAGACTACGGTTTGCAACTGCACATGGGGACAAAGATCATACTTTTTGGAGAAATGTCCTCTGGTCTGATTAAACAAAAATAGAACTGTTTGGCCATAATGAGCATCTTTATGTTTGGAGGACAAAAGGGGGAGGCTTGCAAGCCGAAGAACAACATCCCAACTTTCAAGCACGGGGGAGGCAGCATCATGTTGTGGGGGTGCTTTGCTGCAGGAGGGACTGGTGCACTTCACAAAATAGATGGCATCATGAGGGAGGAAAATTATGTGGATATATTGAAGCAACATCTCAAGACATCAGTCAGGAAGTTAAAGTTGTTCGCAAATGGGTCTTCCAAATGAACAATGACCCCAAGCATACTTTCAAAGTCGTGGCAAAATGGCATAAGGACAATAAAGTCAAGGTATTGGAGTGGCCATAATAAAGCCCTGACCTCAATCCCATAGAACATTTGTGGGCAGAACAGAAAAAGCGTGTGTGAGCAAGGAGGCTTACAAACCTGACTCAGTTACACCAGCTCTGTCAGGAGGAATGGGCCAAAATTCACGCAACTTATTCTGGGAACCTTGTGGAAGGCTACCTGAAACCTTTGACCCAAGTTAAACAATTTAAAGGCAATGCTACCAAATACTAATTGAGTGTATGTAAACTTCTGACCCACTGGGAATGTGATGAAAGAAATAAAAGCTGAAATAAATCATTCTCTCTACTATTATTCTGACATGTCATATTCTTAAAATAAAGTGGTGCTCCTAACTGAGCTACAACAGGGAATGTTTACGAGGATTAAATATCAGGAATTGTGAAAAACTGAGTTTAAATGTATTTGGCTAAGGTGTATGTAAACTTCCGACTTCAACTGTAGGTCTATGTGGGCACTGTGGAAACATACTGCCTGTAAATGTATGTTAGACAAACAAACAATTCCCTGGTTTAAGTCCAATGCACATGATCTATATTCTGAGTCTGATTCGTACAACAGGTTGCCATAGCATCACTGAATTTTTCAGAAAATCCGAATTGTATAGTTTAAACATCAAAATCAAGCCTTCCCCCTGGGCACACACTGGTTAAATCAACGTTGTTTCGACGTCATTTCAATGAAATGACGTTGAACCAACATGGAATAGACATTGAATCAACCAGTGGGTTGATTCTCATCTAAAAGCTGGGCCAGAGATGCTAATACAGTCACAACTGACAAACAGATGGAAGACCTGGAAAATCACTCCAGTTTTCGTCACTAGCCTAGCAGGACCTGAAAACACATTACTGTTGCCCATGAAGCCTGGGACTCACGGTGTACATTCAATTTCCCTGACCAATACAACAGGGAACAACCACTGGCTTTGCTGCTATTAAGAAGGTACAAAAGTAATTTATGGGTGTCCTGGGAGGTGAGAATAGTCATTTTTACTATTTGAGCTTGATGGGCTCTGTAAACATTAAAGCACTGAAGTATTCTGTGGGAGTAATTATTCTTCATCTGTCTTCAATCTGTTCCTCTCAAGTCAAGGCACATGATGCCATCACGCAGTTTGCAGGCAACACGACTGAGAAAACATCAGTCATTTGGGGGAAAAAACGTTACGCTGGGCCCCCGAAGGACTTCACCACCCGCAACCCATACATTTTGCCTCTGATATTGCAGTTGATATATTGAGGGAGAATACTGTACTGTGCAGCTGTACACTACTGTCTCTCTCTCTCTCTCTCTCTTGCTCTCTCTCTCTTTCTCACTTTATTTCTCCTACATAGTTAATATTGTGTCTCTATGGCGAAGAGGAAAAGCAACTTCTCTTCCTGAACTCTATTTACCATTGTGAACATGATTGACATTTATTATGAGCAGTCAAATCAGATAACACTTGGGGTAAAATTGCAAATTGGACATTTCAGGTTGGGTTATCAGCTCTATGCCTAATCTTTAGCACATTCCTGCTTTGCTTTCATTTCTCCCAGAGGCGATGTGTACACCGTGTCACGCCCTGATCTGTTTCACCTGTCCTTGTTATTGTCTCCACCCCCTCCAGGTGTTGCTTATTTTCCCCAGTGTATTTATCCCTGTGTTCCCTGTCTCTCGGTGCCAGTTCGTCTTGTCTGTTTCAAGTCAACCAGCGTGTTTTTCCCATGCTCCTGCTTTTGCTATTCTCTCTTTTGCTAGTACTCCCTGTTTTGACGCTTGCCTGTTTTCTGGACTCTGTACCCGCCTGCCTGACCAGTCTGCCTGCCCTGACCTCGCGCCTGCCTGCCACTCTGTACCTCCTGGACTCTGATCTGGTTTTGGCCTTTTGCCTGTCCACGACTATTCTAGCGCCTACCCCTTTTGGAACTAACACTCAAACCATCTGCCTCCTGTGTCTGCATCTGGGTCTGGCCCTGAGCCCTTATACACCGGGAGCGTTGGACTCTAATTCAACTGTAACAGTAACAGTAATTCCAAGTAGTCTTTGGGTGAATTGTGCATTGTGAAAACAGTGCGTGTTCACAGAGCAGCTGCTTATTAATAACTTGTAATGGTTGAACTTGTTCGAAACAAGTAACAACTCCAACAAAATTATATTGATTTCCCTCAGTCTTCATCATTGCAGAAGTTCTCGTAAACCTTGAAAGTCAACTGGCCTTATTCCCATTCTCTCATTCTTGTGTTGCCATGACGTTTGCCCCTCAATTCTAGAATAAAACCATACGTTCTTGAGACTCCAGCAGAGTGTTGAGATATCACTATTCTCAGTAACCTTGTGGATTTAAATTACCCTGAAATGGTCCCAACCCCCCCGCACATTCACTCGGTACCGGTACACCCTGTATATAGTCTTGTTATTGTTATTTTAATGTGTTCTTTTTTTTTTACTTTAGTTTATTTAGTAAATATTCTCTTAACTCTTATTTTCTTAAAACTGTATTGTTGGTTAAGGGTTTGTAAGTAAGCATTTCACAGTAATGGTACACCTGTTGTATTTGTCGCGTGTGACAAATATCATTTGATTTGATTTGAAAAGCCTGGCACTTGTGCATTGTATGCCGACGCTGTTCCTACAGCTGTTTCAATGGGTAAAAACATGTTCCAGCTGTGATTAAAGTGAGGTAATTTACATTATATGGCATCTATGAATTAGAGCATAATTGAAGTGTGATAATTTGCCTATTCCCATTGTTTCTATATACGCATTGGTAGAAGTTAATGTGGAGTAGCACACAATTGTATGGACGTATAGATTTACTGTCATCCAGGAAAGGCATCACCATAAAATATATGCTATAAAGATGCATGTTTGTATATGAAGAGGTAGACAGTGACCGGGGAGGTAATTTACCTGTAGGTCATGCACAAAGCAAGAGAGACAGCCATATTTATCCGTGGGTTCTGCTCAATGACAAAACTTCGCACCTTTCAAAATAAATCTGAGAAAAACAGACGGAAGAAGGAAAAGATGTGAATAGATGAGGAATGACAACAAAGAGAGATTGAAAATGAACACTGTAACATATAGTCAGCCTCACTGTCACAGCAGATCTAAAGATAACATGTCATTTTTCTGAGGTCGTTTTGCATTACCATGGTAACATTTAACTCTGAACTCTTATCACTTTGTGATCCATAAACATGTCATGTGACTGTACAGAAATTATTTCAGCTTCTCACCACTGAGTGTTTGAGGTAAATCTAATATTACTGTTTCATAGCTTCTATCTCTTGGAAGTACAGATGACATGACTCTATGACTCTAACCTGACTCTAACCTGTTGTCAGTCAACAAGATGCAATACATTGCTGCAAAACAAGAGAAGTATAGGTACACATCCTATCCTATAGAGACTTGTATGTTAACCAAAACCCCGCAGACAAAGGGGATTCTGTGGTGTCCCAGGTCCGTTCACAGTGACCCTGATAAATAGTGAGCGATTACAATTGCTTGACATCGATTTACAGCAAGTGTGATTCCTGATCATGGGAATGGAAAGCATCTGTTTGTTCCCTCAAGCAGAGTTTGACTGTGATCAGACCCCGTTCTACAGCTGTCTAGTTCACAACTAATTCCCTTCCATGAGCCAAGAACGAAATGAAAGCCATTACTGTGTGGCAGGACCTGATGGGCTTGCAGAGTGAAAAACAACACCATTGATTTTTGCTCCGGTGCCTTGGCCCAGCCTGCTCCACAGATGCTGGCATATATGGGTAATTAATTGCTCATTATATATAGCCAGGCTCAGTTATCATATGGAGTTAATGAAGATCTCAACTGAAAGTATGGATGAAGATACTTTACATGTCATTAGACACGGATAGAGATACATGGAAATGTTCGAATCAAAATGTCATATGTGGCAAAAGAGAGATTCGGTGTCAATTTTATGCTATTGATACAGATCTGGGTTCGATCCCGGGTTGTGTGGCAGCCGGCCGTGATCGGGAGACCAATGAGGCGGCACACAATTGGCCCAGCGTCATTAGGGGAGGGTTTGGCCGGCCAGGAAGTCCTTGTCCCACTGCGCTCTAGCAATTCCTGTGGCGGGCCGGGCACATGCGCGCTGACACAGTCGCCAGTTGGACCCTGTTTCCTCCGACACATTGGTGCGGCTGGCTTCCGGGTTAAAACGAGCATTGTGTCAAGAAGCAGCGCGGCTTGACAGGGTCGTGTTTTGGAGGACGCATGGCTCTCGACCTTCGCCTCTTCCGAGTCCATACGGGAATTGCAGCAATGGGAAAAGACTAAACTAAATGTATAGTATTCTACAGTATACTACAGTTTTCTATAGTAAGTAATGGGTGAACAGTGTGAGCTCCCACCAGAAACTGTGTCGTATGGTTAGGCAGAGCTCATCACGCTCTGGGGTGGCGTAGAATCGGCTACACGTATTTTATCTACCACCTCACAAAAATACATTAATAAGGGCAGACATCCTGATGTGCATTTCTTTTTTTCCCCCAACTTCGTGGTATCCAATTGGTAGTAGTTACAGTCTTGTCTCATCGCTGCAACTCCCGTACGGACTCGGGAGAGGCGAAGGTCGAGAGCCATGCGTCCTCTGAAACATAACCCAACCAAGCCGCACTGCTTCTTGACACAATGCCCATCCAACCCGGAAGCCAGCCACACCAATGTGTCGGAGGAAACACCGTACACCTGGCGACCTGGTCAGCGTGCACTGCGCCCGGCCCGCAACAGGAGTCGCTAGTGCGCGCTATCCCTGCCGGCCAAACCCTCCCTAACCCGGACGATGCTGGACCAATGCACCGCCCCATGGGCCTCCCGGTCGCAGCCGGCTGCGACAGAGCCTGGACTCGAACCCAGAATCTCTGGTGGCACAGCTAGCACTGCGATGCAGTGCCTTAGACAACTGCGCCACCCGGGAGGCCCTGATGTGCATTTCTACAGAAATCTCCATTTGACATCAATGCATGATCCACATAAGAACTCGGAAGTAATGCACACAGATCACAAAGTTGGTATTCAGCCTAAGGCATTTCTTCTAATTAGCATAAAAATGCAGACGCATACTCGCTTCAGTCAGAAATTAAGTCATGCGGATAGACATTTAATCAATTATGTTCTTTAAAAATTGATGTGGTAAAGAGATACTGTAGTAACTTCAACCTTTAGGGAGGTACATTATCTATCGGTTTTAAACTGGTCAAACTTGTATTTGTATTTTGTTTTTATTATGGATCCCCATTAGCTGCTGCCAAAGCAACAGCTACTCTTCCTGGGGTCCAGCACAATTAAGGCAGTTTATACAATTTTAAAACATTACAATACATTCACAGATTTCACAACACACTGAGGGCCCTCAGGCCCCTACTCCACCACTACCACATATCTACATTACTAAATCCATGTGTATGTATAGTGCATATGTTATTGTATGTGTGTGTGTGCGTGTGCGTGTGCGTGTGCGTGCGTGCGTGCGTGTGTGTGTGTGTATGCATGTGTCTGTGCCAATGTTTGTGTTGCTTCACAGTCCCCACTGTTCCATAAGATGTTTTTTTAATCTGTTTTTTAAATCTAATTTACTGCTTGCGTCAGTCACTTGATGTGGAATAGAGTTCCATGTAGCCATGGCTCTATGGAGTACTGTGTGCCTCCCATAGTCTGTTCTGGACTTGGGGACTGTGAAGAAACCTCTTGTGGCATGTCTTGTGGGGTATGCATGGGTGTCCGAGCTGTGTGCCAGTAGTTTAGACAGACAGCTCGGTGCATTCAACATGTCAATACCTCTCATAAATACAAGTAGTGATGAAGTAAATCTCTCCTCCACTTTCAGCCAGGAGAGATTGACATGCATATTATTAATATAGAGCTCTCTGTGTACATCCAATGGCCAGCCGTGCTGCCCTGTTCTGAGCCAATTGCAATTTTCCTAAGTCCTTTTTTTTGTGGCACCTGACAACATGACTGAACAGTAGTCAAGGTGTGACAAAACTAGGGCCTGTAGGACTTGCCTTGTTGATAGTGTTGTTAAGAAGGCAGAGCATCACTTTGTTATGGACAGACTTCTCCCCATCTTAGCTACTTTGCAGCAATATGTTTTGACCATGACAGTTTACAATCTAGTGTTACTCCAAGCAGTTTAGTCATCTCAACTTGCTCAATTTCCACATTATTTATTACAAGGTTTAGTTTAGGTTTAGGGTTTAGTGAGTGTTTTGTTCCAAATACAACGCTTTTCGTTTTATAAATATTTAGGGCTAACTTATTCCTTGCCACTCGCTCTGAAACTAACTGCAGCTCTTTGTTGAGTGCTGCAGTTATTTCAGTCACTGTAGTAGGTGACGTGTATAGTGTTGAGTCATCCGCATACATAGACTTTACTCAAAGTCAGTGGCATGCCATTAGTAAAAAAATAAATAAATCAAGGGGCCTAAACAGCTACCCTGGGGAATTCCTGATTCTAACTGGATTATATTTGATAGTCTTCCATTAAAGAATACCCTCTGTGTTCTGTTAGACACGTAACTCCTTATCCAAATTATAGCGGGGAGGGGGGGGGGGGTGTAAAGCCATAATACATATGTTTTTCCAGCAGTAGACTATGATCAATAATGTCAAAAGCTGCACTGAACTCTAACAAGACAGCCCCCACAATAATTTTATCATCAATTTCTCTCAGCCAATCATCAGCCATTTGTGTAATTGCTGTGCTTGTTTAGTGTCCTTCCCTATAAGCATGCTGAAATTTTGTTGTCAATTTGTTTACTGTAAAATAGCATTGTATCTGGTCAAAAACTATTTTTTCCAGATGTTTACTAAGGGTAACAGGCTGATTGGTCGGCTATTGGTCGTCATTTAAGGTGCCCCTAAGCTTTTTACTATCATTCTTTATATAATTTATCTTTGTTTCATAGTGTATTTTTTATTTATTTAGTTTAGTCACATGATTTCTTAATTTGCAATATGTTTGCCAATCAGTTGGGCTGCCAGACTTAATTGTCATACCTTTTGCCTCATCCCTTTCAACCATACCATTTTTAAATTCCTCTTAAATCCCCTTGGAATGATCCGTATTTACAGTCATTTTCTTAATGGGTGTTAGTAACACTTATTAGTAACTGGAATACGTAGTTTCATAAATGTGTCAAGACCAGCAAATATTCTTTACATCATCAACATATGAATTACTTCAAAACCTATTGTATGACCTCTTATACACTATATTAGGCCCAGCCTTTGGAACTTTGGTTTTCCTAGATATGGCTATTATATTGTGATCACTATAACCTATGGATTTGGATACTGCTCTAAAGCAAATATCTGCAGTGTTAGTAAAAACGTGATCAATACATGTTGATGACTTAATTATTGTGCTGTTTGTAACTACCCTGGTAGGTTGACTGACAACCTGATCCAGGTTGCAGGCACTGGTTACAGATTGAAGTTTTTTCCTGAGTGGGCAGCTTGATGAAAGCCAGTCAATATTTAAATCACCCAGAAAATATACTTCTCTGTTGATATCACATGCATTATCAAGCATTTCACACATATTATCCAGATACTGACTGTTAGCACTTGGTGGTCGATAGCAGACGATAAATTACTCTTCTCTTCCTCCATTTACTTTCTTGCTGGAGTAGAATGTGAAATTCGATAACGATTCACCATCATTAGGTGGTTTTGCAAATGGAGTTCATGAAAATGAGTCACTGATGAAAGACGTACCTGCCCATGCTTATTCAATCTCAGATTTGTGACAGGTTAGGGTTACGACACTAAAAGAGATCCACACCTAAACTTAATGTTGCAAAGAAAAACACACACACACACACACACACACACACACACACACACACACACACACACACACACACACACACACACACACACACACACACACACACACACACACACACACACACACACACACACACACCCCCCAAAGCAAAACCCAACCATAATGACAAAAACAAAACCACTGGGTGGTTATCCTCTCCTGTGAAGGATGGATGTAACTTCTCAATGGCGTCTCTCCTTGATGATTCTTATGAAGCATTTCCGACAGCCTAATGAGATAAGAAGGAAGCCGGATCCAGGGGAGACATGTTACGCCTTTAAATGAGACGGAATGATAGTCTCTAAACTATTCATCAGCTGGCTGTGTAAGTGCCAGTCCCTGGCCCTCCCTCGACACCTTGCTCCGTGTGAAAGCATTCCAAGCATCCGTGTTGGAGTGGGATGGAGCTTCCGGAGACACATAATTGCCTGCTACTCCAATTCCAAGATGAGTGTTACCCTGCGGAGTTTACCTCCCGAATTGGACCACTGTAATCTATGCACAGGTCTCCCCTTCCCCATCAGTGGAGATACAAACTACTTAGGATGAGGGTGCATTTGACCTTAAAAACACTGGAATTGTACCGTTTGCTTAGGGGGGATTGCATTGCCATGGTGTGTGTTTTGAATAAAGCATGAGGTGACTAAAAGCAAAACATTAACTCATGTAGTTGACTTGTCTCAGGTTCTTACTTTGCATTTAGTTATGTATGTACTTTGTGCTATGCTACAGTCTTGTTACTTGTGTAGGCATTCACTAAAATATTTTTGTTCTACAACGGAAATTAGCAAGTTAACAATTGTATTGTGATGTTAACTCCCCTGTGGAATGTATCGAAAATCACAGTTTTCATTCCGCATATTACCAAACAGATGTTTATATAAGTATTCATTCAAATCTTACACATAGAGGCTATATCCATTGGCTGGTCTAAATTACATTAAAATGCTTTGAGGAATATACTGAATGTTTAAGGGCACAAGGTGATACCCAAATGCAGACACAGGAGGCAGATGGTTGAGCTCCGATATTTATTATACCAAAAGGGGTAGGCAAAAGGCAGGTCGGGGACAGGCGAGAGTTCATATACCAGGTCAGAGTCCAAACAGTACCAGAGGATAGGCAGACTCGAGGTCAGGACAGGCAAGGGTTCAGTGATCAGGTCCGAGTACAAACAGTACAAGGGGATAGGCAGGCTAGAGGAGGGCTAGGAAAAAGCAGAGACTGGGAAAAATAGGAGCTAGGAGAAATGCTGGTTGACTTGGCAAAACCAGACAAACTGGCACAGAGAGACAGGAAACACAGGAATACATACACCGGGGACTAATGGGGAAAACAGGAGACACCTGGAGGTGGGTGGAGACAATCACAAAGACAGGTGAAACAGATCAGGGCGTGACAGAATGACTGCCAATACACCTCAAGGGTAATAACGTGAAAAACAGTTGTATGTGGCTCTACTCCACAGAAGTGCAATGTGTTATTGTTAAGCACAATATTTCCCCTTTTTGTTGCTGATTCTTTCCAAAGTGACAGAGTTCGTGATGACATGCTGCTCATGAACCACATAGAGTGAGAATGTTCAGAAAGTGTGCAATTGACATTTCATCAGTGAGTGACCACAGTGGGATGACCTGACCTTCAAAACAGAATGGAATTGGACGGGGAAACTTTTACATGTCCATAGGCCTAGGAGAGGGGGAAGCCTGGAGAGAGGGCGAGAGGGGGAAGCCTGGGGAGAGGGGGAAGCCTGGAGAGAGGGAGAGAGGGAGAGAGGGGGAGATGTTTGGCCGACCGGACTGAAGACGGGTGAGTTAATCAGTTCCTCACCTCCACCTCCTCTCCCCTAATCTGTCCCTCGGCCTGGTCTCTGGCAAAGAGGTATTTTATTGTAATGGAAGGAGTAGTCCACTGTACCTATACTAAAAGAGCCTGGATGAAATGTGCTGTGACGTATGACCGTAGGAACACAAGCACTGGAGGTAACCAGGGCAGAATGAAATGTAGGTAACCCCTGCTTTGGAACACAGAGTTATTAAGAGTTGATAGGCCAGCGTTATTTGCCGTTGGATGAGAGTTAAGTTTCTTAAGCAGAAATCAATCATGTTAACTGACTATTAATTAAGTACAGTAATCCCTCGTTTATCGCGGGGGTTACGTTCCGAAAATGACCCGCGATAAGTGAAATCCGCGAAATAGAAAACTTCTTTTTTTTTTACAATTAGCAACTATTACATGTATACAAATACAGTGACTCACGTGTAGGCCGTTTCACTGCTCTTCAGACTGGGCCGCTGCATCCTGACTGCGCTCTGCAGTGTTCTCTTCTTCTGAAGCCCGTGGTGCAGGTGTGTTTGTTCGGGAGAAGAGCATAGTGATAGGCAGCTGTTGTCGCTCTTTTTTCTTCTTTGCAAAAAGATCCTTGTACACCGACATGCCACCATCGATTACGTTGGAGAACTGTAATGAACGGCTCATCAAAGGGTCCCATTCCTCAGCTACTCGCTTAAGTTCAGTGGCCATTCGCACCATGGTTGCTAAGCGACCAAGCGTTAGTCCTTCCTTCCTTCCTGGCCAACTTAATGTAAATTTGCCAAGCTGTTTTATGTACGTACACATAACTGCACGAGACGACAAAATGATAGCACAATTCGTAGCATGTTTTGATACAAGAAGCGGGAGTGAGTTTTTAGCGAATCAGAATGCAGAGCACAATGCACCAAAAAAAAATAAAAAATGCATTATGAAAATCCGCGAAATAGCGAATCCGCGATAAGTGAACCGCGAAGTGGCGAGGGATCACTGTACCTTTGAAAACATCTGCCCTGGGTCCCTTCTCCGGGTTATTCTTTATGGAAAATCATTGAAGACAATCACATTTGAAAGTCAGTGAGGTTCTCTGTTGTCTAAAGGGAACAGTGTCACCTACTGGTCTACTTTGAAACACCTTGGATTCCAGGATGAAGCGGACTCTGATGCCCAAACAATCCACTTTAGCCACAGGCATAAAGCTACCTCTCGGAAATGATCAAACTTGTTGTCAGAGCAACTGGGCAACCAACTTAAATTCTGGTTTAAAGTTAATGCATTATCAATTTAGCTAATTAAGAGGTTTCAATAGCTAATGAATATCAACTGCCAAAAACCACCTCATGGTACAAATTCTCAAGAAAAAAACAGTGAAAATAACTTAATAGCTCAATTACAATGATCATGTTTTTTTACAAATTTTTCAAGTATACATTAAAATATTCAGATGAATCATAAATAGACAGTATAATTGAATGTTTGATAAAATATGTATAAAATGGGTACAAATCTTTGTACAAATAATGAATCTATTTTCTCAACCTGTTTGGATGATGATAGATCCCAGCTATTTCTCCACAGTGCATTTGTCTTGCAAACAGAACAGCTGTGGTTGAGCAGTGCCCTGTGGCATCTGATGTGAGAGAGGAGACATTCACCTCACTGCTCTGAAAATACAAGAAGACTGGTATTCACGTAAACTATGCATATGTCGGCTCTATCGGAAATGACCTTTAAATGGTGCACTGAATCCTGGCCTTGGTCTGACTGGTGGAAAGATGGTATCACAATCACATTGAGTTTATACAGCACTACCCGTCTTTAAGAGTCCTTGGCAGCCCAAGGTGGATGACTTAGAATCAGGTGGCTGGTTCCAAGTCAAACACAGTCACTATGGTAACGCTTCAACCAGCTTCAAACTCCACAGTACGTTTTCTTCAGAGTTTTATCAACATTGCTTTTCAGACTGCAAAATGTATCTGTTTGTACTGTATACTTATACTGACTAATAATAATTTTTGTGACTTCTGTCTCTCTTATACCCTAAAAAGTGTTCAGAATTAGCCAACCATCCTTGGGAGACTATCTCTATGACATGTTGACGTTCTCTTTCCAGTTCTTCCATCCAGCCTCTCGTGTTATCTCCATACCACTCAGCACACCTACAGCGCCTTGCATGAGCAGATAGATATGGGAGACCAATGTTAAGAGTTACAGAGCATCATACAGTATTAAATTGCACATTTCAGTGGTCCCTTGCTGGGTTTGAGTCGGGACTCGGGATAGTGTGGGTGATATTGGATCCTCCCATGCGGACCAAGGCAATGGTCGCCCAGTCTCTGTGCGATGGGCTGGAAGCCCGAGGTTCGCCTGCTCTATATAAACAGGCATGAACCATTGGCCCAATGTTTCCAGAACCACGCTGGCCAGGTCACAGTGCGATAAGCCCTCAGAAGCAGCGCCAGTCAGAACCTATAAGCCTTGAACACCATCTGTTTTTGGACTCATCCAAGAGTAGCACATCCCACTGTGGGAGAGGAAAGAGGAGGGAAATAGGGAAATAAGTGAAAGGAGGAAAGAGTGGTGAAAGAGGTAGTCTATATTCTACACTGAGAGAGAGATGGGGAGGAGGTAGGCTATATTCTACACTGAGAGAGAGATGGGGAGGAGGTAGGCTATATTCTACACTGGAGAGAGAGATGGGGAGAGAGGTAGGCTATATTCTACACTGAGAGAGAGATGGGGAGGAGGTAGGCTATATTCTACACTGAGAGAGAGATGGGGAGGAGGTAGGCTATATTCTACACTGAGAGAGAGATGGGGAGGAGGTAGGCTATATTCTACACTGGAGAGAGAGATGGGGAGGAGGTAGGCTATATTCTACACTGGAGAGAGAGATGGGGAGGAGGTAGGCTATATTCTACACTGGAGAGAGAGATGGGGAGGAGGTAGGCTATATTCTACACTGGAGAGAGAGATGGGGAGAGAGGTAGGCTATATTCTACACTGAGAGAGAGATGGGGAGGAGGTAGGCTATATTCTACACTGGAGAGAGAGATGGGGAGGAGGTAGGCTATATTCTACACTGGAGAGAGAGATGGGGAGAGAGGTAGGCTATATTCTACACTGGAGAGAGAGATGGGGAGGAGGTAGGCTATATTCTACACTGGAGAGAGAGATGGGGAGGAGGTAGGCTATATTCTACACTGGAGAGAGAGATGGGGAGGAGGTAGGCTATATTCTACACTGAGAAAGAGAGATTGGGAGGAGGTAGGCTATATTCTACACTGAGAAAGAGAGATGGGGAGAGGGGTAGGCTATATTCAACACTGGAGAGAGAGATGGGGAGAGAGGTAGGCTATATTCTACACTGGAGAGAGAGATGGGGAGGAGGTAGGCTATATTCTACACTGAGAGAGAGAGATGGGGAGGAGGTAGGCTATATTCTACACTGAGAAAGAGAGATGGGGAGAGGGGTAGGCTATATTCTACACTGAGAAAGAGAGATGGGGAGAGGGGTAGGCTATATTCTACACTGAGAAAGAGAGATGGGGAGAGGGGTAGGCTATATTCTACACTGAGAAAGAGAGATGGGGAGAGGGGTAGGCTATATTCTACACTGGAGAGAGAGATGGGGAGAGGGGTAGGCTATATTCTACACTGAGAGAGAGATGGGGAGGAGGTAGGCTATATTCTACACTGAGAGAGAGATGGGGAGAGAGGTAGGCTATATTCTACACTGGAGAGAGAGATGGGGAGAGGGGTAGGCTATATTCTACACTGAGAAAGAGAGATGGGGAGAGGGGTAGGCTATATTCTACACTGAGAAAGAGAGATGGGGAGAGAGGTAGGCTATATTCTACACTGAGAAAGAGATGGGAAAATAGAGTAGAGGAGAGAACGTGGGGTATTCTGGAGAGCCGCCGTGACACCTGTTAATGTTAGCCTACACTCTCCACTGAGTTTTGTCTTCACCATCTGACCTCCTGGTTAAATGAGGGACACATTCTGTTCCAGCCTTATGGCAATTTCACCAATATAACTAAGTCCATTGATTACACGTCCTCAGTATTAGGCTACCAACGTGTTTTGTAAGGGAATATGGCATTAGGGATATCATCACAATCTGAAATTCTGAAAATTAACACCACCTAATATTCAACGGGTGCTAATTGTAGAGTGCACTAGAAAGGAAAGGCGCAACGCTCGCTCACATTGTCAAATGTAGAGTTCATTGCTAAATACTGTATGTGACCAATAAAATGTATTTTATTTGAATTAAGAGCCGAATCCATATATGGAGATTGATTAAATCCCTACCTTTCCCTGATCACACTATATCCTGGGTCATTCTTCTATCTGGTTGCTGTACACAAACACCCTCCCCTCGGCAGGTTCAACAACACACACACACACACACACACACACACACACACACACACACACACACACACACACACACACACACACACACACACACACACACACACACACACACACACACACACACACACACACACACACACTTGCATTCTTGCACGCACACAGGCATCAGTATCCAACATTCTGTGCAACCCTGACCTCTGAACTTTTTCTTGACTCGTTTAAACTTTTTTAATGGATTCTTACAGTTACAGTGCTGCAAGTAAGGAATGCTGTGCAATACATTCTATATGGCATATTATATATGTACTGTAAACTTATTAAATTAATACATTTAGCACAGGATGTGTGGGGGAGGGCCTTGTTCACCTTTAATCTGTCCATATCCCAGCACATGTATCAACCACCCACGGCTAAAACAGAAGAGAAGGGTCTCCTTCACACTGGGCCGTACAGTCCAATAGGCGCCTTGTGACTTTGGGATGCTGCGTCAGGTCTACTCAGCCTGAAGTTGCAGCAGTGATCTATTGTGGATGATTGTTTTCCTGACACTCAGTGTCCTGGACAGTCATTTCAAAGGGTCTCAGGGGACACATTATGCAGTTATAATTACCAGCTCAAAGATGAGAGAAACCGACGTACAGTATTCATCATACCTGCTTTGACTAAAGGCTGGAGGGGCTTGATGAGCTGATAAATTATGCACACCTCTCTTGACACAGGTTGGCCTCATGATCTCTTGACACAGGTTGGCCTCTTGACACCGGTTGGCCCAATGATCTATTGACACAGGTTGGCCTCATGATCTATTGACACAGGTTGGCCTCATGATCTATCAATGATCTATTGACACAGGTTGGCCTCATGATCTATTGACACAGGTTGGCCTCATGATCTATTGACACAGGTTGGCCTCTTGACACCGGTTGGCCCAATGATCTATTGACACAGGTTGGCCTCATGATCTATTGACACAGGTTGGCCTCATGATCTATTGACACAGGTTGGCCTCATGATCTATTGACACAGGTTGGCCTCATGATCTATTGACACAGGTTGGCCTCATGATCTATTGACACAGGTTGGCCCAAGTATCTATTGACACAGGTTGGCCCCATGATGTATTGACAGGTTGGCCCCATGATGTATTGACAGGTTGCCCCATGATCTATTGACACAGGTTGGCCCCATGATGTATCGACAGGTTGGCCCCATGATGTATTGACAGGTTGACCCCTTTATCTCTTGGCAAGTTGGCCCCTTGATCTCATGACAGGTTGGCCACTTGATCGCTTGACAGGTTGATCTCATGATCTCTTGACAGGTTGGCCCCATGATCTCTTTACAGTTTGGCACCTTGATCTCTTGACAGTTTGGCCCCATGATCTCTTGACAGGTTGGCAACATGATCTCATGACAGGTTGGCCCCTTGATCTCTTGACAGGTTGGCACCATGATCTCTTGACAGGTTGGCCCCATGATCTATTGACACAGGTTGGCCTCATGGTCTCTTGACAGTTTGGCCCCATGATCTCTTGACTGGTGGGCACCATGATCTCTTGACAGCTTGGCCCCATGATCTCTTGACTGGTGGGCACCATGATCTCTTGACAGGTTGGCCCCATGATCTATTGACACAGGTTGGCCCAATGATCTCTTGACAGTATGGCCCTATGATCTCTTGACAGGTTGGCCCCATGATCTATTGGCAGTCTGGCCCCATGATCTCTTGACAGGATGGCCCCATGATCTATTGACACAGGTTGGCCTCATGGTCTCTTGACAGTTTGGCCCCATGATCTCTTGACTGGTGGGCACCATGATCTCTTGACAGCTTGGCCCCATGATCTCTTGACTGGTGGGCACCATGATCTCTTGACAGGTTGGCCCCATAATCTATTGACACAGGTTGGCCCCATAATCTATTGACACAGGTTGGCCTCATGATCTATTGACAGGTTGTCCCAATGATCTCTAGCATCAACACACTCAGGTACATGTGTGTGTTTAGCAATATTTCGTTGTTACTGTGTCTCTGTCATTTTTTTTTATTAAACCATTTATTTCTGCCCATCTAGAGTCAATTTATAAATTTTGATTTCAAAATACTTCCAGGTAGAGTTTTATCCTGCCTCAGAGAAATTGCTAGTTAGTGGGACAGTTACATGTCTTTTAAGGCAATGAGGGATTGAGGGTTCTATCACATGAAAAGCTTTATATATGATTCCTGCTAGTATGCTTAGAAGTTTTTAGAGAGAGAGAGAGAAACAGAGCGTGTGTGTGAGAGAGAGAGAAGTAGGTGTGCTTACATGAGTAATCTACTGACCATCAAACAGCATCCACGCTACACCTCCATTTTACTATTGAGGTCATCGTCCCCCAACTTGCCGGCTCAGGCCACACGGTAAATGGATCCTGACATTCACGGATAGTCCTCTCCCAGCACCGTGCAGGTGTCAATGCCATCAGCTGTCCGCTTTCATAGATGGAGATGAATGAACCAGCACTTTCAAAGGATGAACGCTATTCCAATACCTTTATATCAAGTGGGGATAACAGTTCTATCTTCGTTAGATATTAAGCTTTCTTCTCCTCTTGAGCGTACACCGACGCGTCTAATGTGAAATACTGTACCAATCTATTTCATATTGTTCAGTAAAATATACTTATTCATTGTCATTGGCTGGTGAGTAACCAAAATACCAATCCTATTTTTCAACTGCTATGGTAGAACTGAAAGCAATTCATTTGTGTCAAAGCGAGTGAGATACGGCTTCACTGTGGCCAGTCGTTCCAAGAAGTGAAGCCGTACAGTTTCAACTTTGAATTAGATTGGATGTGACACATGAAATGTCATGGCCAGTTTCCTGGGCAGATGCAATATGCATGGCACACTGCTGCAGACAACAATAAAGTTATTCTTTATTGTTTCAATGTTCCATTGTTGCCCTCACATTGGCTATCAGGTTTCCAGGAAGTCTGCAGTGAGTGGTCTCCCTGAGGTCGACCTGTTTACATTAACCAATCAGTAGTGTGAATTATTGCTTTTCCCCCACTGCTTGTAATGGGTACAGGAACTGGCAGCCATGCCAGAAGCCATTTCACCTGCTATTAGGCAGATGCATTAGTATTCGAGAGGATGGTGATGGTGGATGTCTAATATCTTTGTAGTTTAAAAAGCAGGGCTCTTGATTTCAACACCATGTAACGTAGTGCAGTGTGTGATACTGTATAAGTGCATTCACTCCCATTGTTTGGTTTAGAAAGTCATGTTATGTGTCACAGAGAGGTGTAGTAGTGAACATGAACTTTTTAACAAAAATGAAATACATAAAAAACCCTGGGTTCTCTCATTGCTTTTGATGAAATTTCCTCTTGTTAAAGGGAAATGTAACGTGTGTAGTTGGCTGGAAAGCGCTATTACTGAGCAGAGTAATGTCAAGTGTAATAAGTCCAAGATAAATTGCAGTAAAAAAAAATAATAGCTTGAAAGTACTGAAAAGGCCTTTTGATTCAGAGATTCCGTTTTTGAAGTTTTTCCAAAAGCCATTAAACATGAACATCCCAAATGAGGTAGGCCTACTGTTTGAATAGCCATATTTGGTTTATGCCTGTTACACATTTTTGGATGTAAATATGAGCAGAAAGACTGAGTGAATATGTACATGTCCATGTTAGAATTTAGGAGTGTAGTTGAAGAAACCAGCCATGAAACCAGATGAAAGCTAGTTCAGTTTAGCACATAAAACAGATCAATCACTAATAAACAGGCTCATTGCCTCTTTCTTTGTGAAAACTGAGACTAATTGAATGAACAATAATCTGGTACTTACGAGACCTGTGAAAATATCACCTACCTGATGACTCCAAATTGATATCATTGTATTTTATTAATTTAACCTTTATTTAACTAGACAACTTCTTAGGGATAGGCGCCGTGGGTCACCATCGCAGATTTTAGAGAAACAACAAATGTCAATACATATAAATGTCTTATATCGGCTGAAACCTTAAGTTCTTGTTAATGGGTTTGATAAATTCACCTCTGAAGGTGAAATGTGTACTTACATTCTGAAATCTTGCTCTGATTTATCATCCAAAGGGTCCCAGAGATAACATGAAGTGTTGTTTTGTTAGATAAAATCCTTTTTCATATCCTAAAAAGGTCCATATAGCATGCACGATCGATTTTGTATTTCCAATCGTTCAATTTGCAAGAATGGAATCTGTGAAAATCTAACCCTACACGCTGTTTCAACCAGTCAAATCACATTCATATTTATTCCTCAGAGATCCTAGAATGTAACCAGACTGCACTATATCATTAGGAGTGTAGTATATCCTATAGGACACCAAATTTGGTCAGAGAGCGACACCTTCATGGCACACCAATGACGCGGGCGGTCTTCACTTGATTGACTTTAATAAGCACCAATCAGGGTCAAACAAAGCTAGCTAGATAGCCAATGAGCTGAGCGTTACGGGAGTATGCGGAAACACAGTATCTGTCACAATATGTTGCTGCTAACCATCAAATCAAATCGAAGTTTATTTGTCACGTGCGCCGAATACACCTTCACCTTACAGTGAAATGTTTACTTATAGGCTCTAACCAATAGTGCAAAAAAGGTGTTAGGTGAACAATAGGTAAGTAAAGAAATTTAACAACAGTAAAAAGACAGGGTATATACAGTAGCGAGGCTATAAAAGTAGCGAGGCTACACACAGACACCGGTTAGTCAGGCTGATTGAGGTAGTATGTACATGTAGATATGGTTAAGTTGACTATGCATATATGATGAACAGAGAGTAGCAGTAGTGTAAAAAAGAGGGGATGGCGGGTGGTGGGTGGCGGCTGGCGGGACACAATGCAGATAGCCCGGTTAGCCAATGTGCGGGAGCACTGGTTGGTTGGCCCAATTGAGGTAGTATGTACATGAATGTATAGTTAAAGTGACTATGCATATATGACAAACAGAGAGTAGCTGGAGCGTATAAAGAGGGTTTAGGGGGGGTTGGGGGGGGCACACAATGCAAATAGTCCGGGTAGCCATTTGATTACCTGTTCAAGAGTCGTATGGCTTGGCGGTAAAAACTGTTGAGAAGCCTTTTTGTCCTAGACTTGGCACTCCAGTACCGCTTGCCATGCGGTTGTAGAGAGAACAGTCTATGACTGGGGTAGCTGGGGTCTTTGACAATTTTTAGGGCCTTCCTCTGACACCGCCTGGTGTAGAGGTCCTGGATGGCAGGCAGCTTAGCCCCAGTGATGGCAGATGTGAGGATCAGTGTGGCAGATGTGTTGCTACCTACCCTCACCACCTGGGGGCGGCCCGTCAGGAAGTCCAGGGTCCAGGGTCCAGAGGGAGGTGTTTAGTCCCAGGATCCTTAGCTACACTATGGTGTTGAACGCTGAGCTGTAGTCAATGAATAGCATTCTCACATAAGTGTTCATTTTGTCTAGGTGGGAAAGGGCAGTGTGGAGTGCAATAGAGATTGCATCATCTGTGGATCTGTTTGGGCGGTATGCAAATATGAGTGGGTCTAGGGTTTCTGGGATAATGGTGTTGATGTGAGCCATTACCAACCTTTCAAAGCACTTCATGGCTACGGACGTGAGTGCTACGGGTCTGTAGTCATTTAGGCAGGTTGGGAGTTTCTCCCATTTTTCTCTGCAGATCCTCTCAAGCTCTGTCAGGTTGGATGGGGCGCGCCGCTGCACATCTATGTCAGGTCTCTCCAGAGATGTTAAATCAGGTACAAGTCCGGGCTCTGGCTAGGCACTTAAGGACAGTCAGAGATTTGTCCCAAAGTCTGCGTTTTGGCTGTGTGCTTAGGGTCGTTGTCCTGTTGGAAGGTGAACTTTCGCCCCAGTCTGACATACTGTGCGCTCTGGAGCAGGTTTTCATCAAGGAACTCTCTGTACTTTGCTCCGTTCATCTTTACCTCGATCCTGACTAGTCTCCCAGTCCCTGCCGCTGAAAAACATCCCCACAGCATGACGCTACTAATACCATGATGCTACCAACACCATGGGGATGGTGCCAGGTTTCCTCCAGATGTGATGCTTGGCATTCAGGCCATAGAGTTCAATCTTGGTTTCATCAGACCAGAGAGTCATTTAGGTGCCTCTAGGCAAACTCCAAGTGGGCTTTCATGTGCCTTACTGAGGAGTGGCTTCCGTCTGGCCACTCTAACATAAAGGTGGAGTGCTGCATATATGGTTGTCTTTCTGGAAGGTTCTCCCATCTCCACAGAGGAACTCTGGAGCTCTATTAGAAACATTAGGTTTGGGTCATCTCCCTGACCAAGGCCCTTCTCCCCCGATTGCTCAGTTTGGCCGGAAGACCAGCACTAGGAAAAGACTTGGTGGTTCCAAACGTATTCAATTTAAGAATGATGGAGGCCACTGTGTTCTTGGGGTCTTTCAATGCTGCATAATTTTTTTGTACCCTTCCCCAGATCTGTGCCTTGACACAACGCTGTCTCGGAGCTCTACGGATATTTCCTTCGACCTTTTTGCTCTGACATGCACTGTTTTTTATTTATTTATTTTTATTTACTTAACATTTATTTAACTAGGCAAGTCAGTTAAGAACAAATTCTTATTTATAATGACGGCAGTGGGTTAACTGCATTGTTCAGGGGCAGAACAACAGATGTTTACCTTGTCAGCTTGGGGATTCGATCCAGTTACTGGCCCAACGCTCAAAACACAAGGCTACCTGCCGCCCCAGTGTCAACTTTGTGACCTTATATAGACAGGTGTGTGCCTTTCCAAATCCATGTCAAATCAACTCAATTTACCACAGATGGACTTCAACCAAGTTGGAGAAACAGCTCAAGGATGATCAATGGAAACAGGATGAACCTTGAGCTCAATTTCGAGTCTCATTGAAAATTGTCTCAATACGTATGTAAATTAGGTATTTTTGTTTCTTATTGTTTTATACATTTCCAAAAATGTATAAAAACCTGTTTTTGCTTCGTCCTTATGGGGTATTGTGTGTAGATTGATGAGGAAAGGCTGGAAAGTAACAAAATGTGGAAAGAGTCAAGGGGTCTGAATAAATTCTGAATAAATTCTGAATGCACTGTATTTGTTTGAACCTCAAACAGAAGCATAAGAGCAGAGATCTTATATATACCACATACTGCACAGTGATGTACATATACCACATACTGCACAGTGATGTATATTTACCCCATACTGTACAGTGATGTACATATACCACATACTGCACCATGATGTACATTTACCCCATACTCCACAGTGATGTATATATACCCCATACTGTACAGTGATGTATATATACCCCATACTGTACAGTGATGTACATTTACCCCGTACTGTACAGTGATGTACATTTACCACATACTGCACAGTGATGTACATTTACCCCGTACTGCACAGTGATGTACATTTACCCCATACTGCACAGTGATGTACATTTACCCCATACTGTACAGTGATGTACAGTGATGTACATTTACCCCATACTGTACAGTGATGTACATTTACCACATACTGCACAGTGATGTATATATACCCCATACTGTACAGTGATGTACATTTACCCCATACTGTACAGTGATGTATATATACCCCATACTGCACAATGATGTACATTTACCCCATACTGCACAGTGATGTATATATACCCCATACTGCACAGTGATGTACATTTACCCCATACTGTACAGTGATGTATATATACCCCATACTGTACAGTGATGTATATATACCCCATACTGCACAGTGATGTACATTTACCCCATACTGTACAGTGATGTATATATACCCCATACTGCACAGTGATGTACATTTACCCCATACTGTACAGTGATGTATATATATATATCATACTGTACAGTTATGTGTATATATATACCCCATACTGCACAGTGATGTACATTTACCCCATACTGTACAGTGATGTATATATACCCCATAATGCACAATGCTGTTTATATACCTCATGCTGTACAGTGTTGTATATATACCCCATACTGCACAGTGCTGTATATATATATCTAATACTATACAATGATGTGTATATATATATATGCCCTATACTGTACAGTGATGTATATTTATACCATACTGCACAGTGCTGTAAATATACCCCATACTGCACAGTACTGTTTATATACCTCATACTGTACAGTGATCTACATATACCCCATACTGTACAGTGACGTGTATATATACCCGTACTGCACAGTGATGGATTTGAACCCCATACTGTACAGTTATGTATTTATACCCAATACTGCACAGTGATGTATATATACCCCATACTGCACAGTGAATTATATATATACCCCATACTGCACAGTGCTGTCACGGCCGTCTGAAGAAGGGGGAGTGGACCAAAGGGCAGCTTGGTAAGTGTTCATGCTTTCTTTATTAAAACTGAACACTGAGACAAAATAACCAAAAATAGAACAACACGAAACAGTTCTGTCTGGTGCAGACACAAAACAGAAAACAACTACCCAAAAAACACAGGTGGGAAAAGGCTACCTAAGTATGGTTCTCAATCAGAGACAATGATAGACAGCTGCCTCTGATTGAGAACCACACCCGGCCAAACACACAGAAATACAAATCATAGAAAAAGGAACATAGAATGCCCACCCAAATCACACCCTGACCAAACCAAAATAGAGACATAAAACGCTCTCTACGGTCAGGGCGTGACAGTACCACCCCCCCCCCAACCCCCCCCCCCCCCCCCCCCCCCCCAAAGGTGCGGACTCCGGCCGCAAAACCTGAACCTATAGGGGAGGGTCTGGGTGGGCATTTCACCGTGGTGGCGGCTCTGGTGCGGGACGTAAACCCCGCTCCACCTCTGGACCCGCTGACGACCCCGGACTGGGGACCCTCGTAGCGGGCTCCGTACTGGGAACCCTCGTTGTGGGGGCCGGACTGGGCACCCTCGTAGCGGGCCCCGGACTGGAGGGCACCCTCGTAGCGGGCCACGGACTGGAGGGCGCCTCTGGAAGCTCCGGACTGAAGGGCGCCTCTGGAAGCTCCGGACTGGAGGGCGACACTGGAGGCTCCGGACTGGAGGGCGACTCTGGAGGCTCCGGAATGGAGGCCGTCTCTGGAGGCTCCGGGCTGGAGGCCGTCTCTGGAGGCTCCGGGCTGGAGACTCCCGTTGGAGGCTTCGTGCCATGTCTCACCCCTGGAGGCCTCTTGCCATGGATCATCACTGGAGGCTTCGGACCATGGATCATCACTGGAGGCTTCGTGCCATGGATCATCACTGGAGGCTTCGTGCCATGGATCATCACTGGAGGCTTCGGGCCATGGATCACCACTGGAGGCTTCGGGCCATGGATCACCACTGGAGGCTTCGGGCCATGGATCACCACTGGAGGCTTCGGGCCATGGATCACCACTGGAGGCTTCGGGCCATGGATCACCACTGGAGGCTTCGGGCCATGGATCACCACTGCAGGCTTCGGGCCATGGATCATCACTGCAGGCTTCGGGCCATGGATCATCACTGGAGGCTTCGGGCCATGGATCATCACTGGAGGTTTCGTGCCATGGATCATCACTGGAGGCTTCGGGCCATGGATCATCACTGGAGGCTTCGTGCCATGGATCATCACTGAAGGCTTTGGGCCATGGATCATCACTGGAGGCTTCGTGCCATGGATCATCACTGGAGGCTTCGTGCGTGGAGCAGGCACAGGACGTACCAGGCTGGAGATACGCACTGGAGGCCGGGTGCATGGAGCTGGCACAGGATATACTGGACCTTGGAGGCGCACTGGAGGTCTGGAGCGTAGAGCTGGCAGAACCCGTCCTGGCTGGATGCTCACTTTCGCCCGGCAAGTGCGTGTCGCTGGCACAGGACGCACTGGGCTGTGAAGGCGCACTGGAAACACAGTGCGTAGAGCCGGCGCAGGATATCCTGGTCCGAGGAGGCGTACTGGAGACCAGGAGCGCTGAGCCACCACAACCCGTCCTGGCTGGATGCTCATTTTCGCACGGCAAGTGCGGGGAGCTGGCACCGAGCGCACCGGGCTGTGAATGCACACTGGAGACACAGTGCGTATCACCGCATAACATGGTGCCTGAATGGTCACACGCTCCTTAAAGCGAGTGCGGGGAATTGGCTCTGGTCTGAAACCTGGCTCCACCAACCACCCCGTGTGCCTCCCCCCCCAAAAAATGTTTTGGGGCTGCCTCTCGTGCTTGCGTCGTGGTTGCGACCCCCGGAGTCGTCGTTTATGCTCCTTCGCTGCTTCCGCCTGCTTCCCCGGCAGGCTTTCATATCTCTCCAATACTTCCTCCCAAGTCCAGGCTATTCTCTCCTTAACCTCCTCTATAGACCAGGATGCCATCTCCTCCCGGGCACGCTGCTTGGTCCAGTTGAGATGGGATCTTCTGTCACGTTCGTTGATGGAAGGATCGGACCAAGGTGCAGCGTGGTAGGCGTACATCTTTCTTTTATTAAATGACACCGAAAAAACAACAAACTACAAAACGAATGTAAAGCAACATGCAGTGCAGAAAGCAACTACACACAAACAAAATCACACAACTAAAGGTGGAAAAAAGGCTGCGTAAGTATGATCCTCAATCAGACACAACGATAGACAGCTGCCTCAAAGAAACAAAAGAAATAGAAAAACTAGAATACCCACCCAAATCACACCCTGACCTAACCAAATAGAGAAATAAAAAGGCTCTCTAAGGTCAGGGCGTGACAACACCATAGTACTACTATTCAGTATGTTTATCTCCTGTCCCAGCTCACAGCATGTTGTCTCCATGTTTTAGTGAGATGTTTTTCTGTTAATTTTCATTGCATCCTCCCACAGTAAATAATTATCCTCTATGTCAAACACTAGATGACAGATATACAACAATTACACAGATTGCTCTGACCACTTTCACAGCTGACCAAAAAAACAGCAACAGAAGGCTATTTATAAACATGTAAGGATACAAGTCCATATGTGAAGTAAAGCAAAATGCTATCCATAGTTGTTTTTTTCTCCATATGAGAATAGCTGATGTGAAATAATACATGCTTCTGGCTTTTGATGTAATATCTGTGAGCATCTGCTCTCCGCCTATACCACAAACCATGGCTTCACTCACTGTGTCCATATCCACTCTCCTGCCTGCCACACAACTATTTATCCCTTTCACATCCAGAACTGTGACTTCTTTTCAATGGTGAGCCAGAACAGAAATGTCCTGCTGTCCAGGGAGAGGGCTTGTTTGCCCATTGTGGTGATGGAAGTTCAGCTGGCCCCATGGTATGCCAAGACGAAGCTCTTAGATACGTCTCCTAATCACTGTAGCTCATGTCAATGTAATGTAATGTACTGCAGCCAGCAGTGGTAACAGGCAGCCAATAGTGGTAAAAGGCACCCAGTGGTGGTAACAGACAGCCAGTGGTGGTAACAGGCAGCCAGTGGTGGTAACAGGCAGCCAGTGGTGGTAGAAACAGGCAGCCAGTGGTGGTAGAAACAGACAGCCAGTAGTGGTAACAGGCAGCCAGTGGTGGTAAAAGGTAGCCAGTGGTGGTAACAGGCAGCCAGCGGTGGTAACAGGCAGCCAGTGGTGGTAACAGGCAGGCAGTGGTCGTAACAGGCAGCCAGAGGTGGTAACAGGCAGCCAGTGGTGGTAACAGGCAGCCAGTGGTGGTAACAGGCAGCCAGAGGTGGTAACAGGCAGCCAAAGAGGTGGTAACAGGCAGCCAAAGAGGTGGTAACAGGCAGCCAAAGAGGTGGTAACAGGCAGCCAAAGAGGTGGTAACAGGCAGCCAAAGAGGTGGTAACAGGCAGCCAGAGGTGGTAACAGGCAGCCAGTGGTGGTAACAGGCAGCCAGTAGTGGTAACGGGCAGACAGAGAAGTAGTGGCAGGCAGCCAGTGGTGGTAACAGGCAGCCAGAGTGGTAGTAACATGCAGCCAGTGGTGGCAATAAGCAGCCAGAGGTGGTAACAGGCAGCCAAAGAGGTGATAACAGGAAGACAGTGGTGGTAACATGCAGCCAGAGTGGTAGTAACATGCAGCCAGTGGTGGCAATAAGCAGCCAGTGGTGGTAACAGGCAGCTAGTATTGGTAACGGACAGACAGAGAAGTAGTGGCAGGCAGCCAGTGGTGGTAACAGGCAGCCAGAGTGGTAGTAACATGCAGCCAGTGAAGGCAATAAGCAGCCAGAAGTGGTAACAGGCAGCCAAAGAGGTGATAACAGGAAGACAGTGGTGGTAACATGCAGCCAGAGTGGTAGTAACATGCAGCCAGTGGTGGCAATAAGCAGCCAGTGGTGGTAACAGGCAGCTAGTATTGGTAACAGGCAGCCAGTGGTGGTAACAGGCAGCCAGTGGTGGTAACAGGCAGCCAGTGGTGGTAACAGGCAGTCAGAGAGGTAGTAACAGGCAGCCAGCAGTGGTAACAGGCAGCCAGCAGTGGTAACAGGCAGCCAGCAGTGGTAACAGGCAGCCAGTGGTGGTAACCAGAAGCCAGTGGTGGTAACAGGCAGCCAATCACAATGCAAGGCCTGCAGTGCAAAACACAGCCAACGAAACAGATACCTGCGTGCTGGCCAAGGAAACTCAGCTTCGTCTAATTGTATTTTTTTTCTCTAGGAATGACTGTCAGCTCTGTCAGGAATCCCCAATCTCATGCTAATTGAAATCATACGATATTGTGTCACGTGATTATTTCACCCCAACACTATAATATGTGATTGAAATGCTGAAAATATACACATTCAGGACAGTATTGTGGAAGACTTGAATGTTATTTCAACCCGTGGTTGGTAATAGCAACCAATTGGAGTTGATGCTTATTGGCTAAATGAAACAAAGACAATGAACTATCATCTGTCATCTTGAAGGCAAACTACTTCTGTCAAGTGTACCAATACACAGCACAGATTTGCAACAACACATCCCTCAACAACAGTTGAAGCCTGAACTACAGTGCCTTGCAAAAGTATTCATCCCCCTTGGCATTTTTCCTATTTTCTTGCATTACAACCTGTAATTTAAATAGATTTGATTTGGATTCATGTAATGGACATACACAAAATAGTCCAAATTTGTTAAGTAAAATGAAAAAAATAACTTGTTTAAAAAAAAGTCAAAAATATTTCAAACAGAAAAGTGATATGTATTCACCCCCTTTGCTTTGAAGCCCCTAAATACGATCTGGTGCAACCAATTACCTTCAGAAGTCACATAATGAGAAATAAAGTCCACCTGTGTGCAATCTAAGTGTCACATGATCTGTCACATGATCTCAGTATATACACACCTGTTCTGTAAGACCCCAGAGTCTGCAACACTACTAAGCAAGGGGCACCACCAAGCAAGCGACACCATGAAGACCAAGGAGGTCTCCAAACAGATCAGGGACAAAGTTGTGGAGAAGTACAGATCAGGGTTGGGTAATAAAAAAATATCTGAAACTTTGAACATCCCACAGAGCACCATTAAAAATGGAAAGAATATGACACCACAACAAACCTGCCAAGAGAGGGCCGCCCACCAAAACGTACAGACCAGGCAAGGAGGGCATTAATCAGAAAGGCAAGAAATAGACCAAAAATTATCCTGAAGGAGCTGCAAAGCTCCACAGCGGAGATTGGAGTATCTCTCCATAGGACCACTTTAAGCCGTACACTCCACACAGCTGGTCTTTACGGAAGAGTGGCCAGAAATATGTCATTGCTTAAAGAAAAAAATAAGTTAACACTTTTGGGAGACTCTCCAAACATATGGAAGAAGGTACTTGGGTTGATGAGAGCTTTTTGGCCATCAAAGAAAAGCTATGTCTGGCGCAAACCCAACACCTCCCATCACCCCGAGAACATCATCTCCACAGTGAAGCATGGTGGTGGCAGCATCATGCTGTTTTTCATCGGCAGGGACTGGGAAACTGGTCAGAATTGAAGGAATGATGGACGGCGCTAAATACAGGGAAATTCTTGAGGGAAACCTGTTTCAGTCTTCCAGAAATTTGAGACTGGGATGGAGGTTCACCTTCCAGCAGGACAATGACCCTAAGCATACTGCTAAAGAAACACTTGAGTGGTTTAAGGGGAAACATTTAAATGTTTTGGTATGGCCTAGTCAAAGCCCAGACCTCAATCCAATTGGGAATCTGTGGTACGACTTAAAGATTGCTGTACACCAGCGGAACCCATCCAACTTGAAGGAGCTGGAGCAGTTCTGCCTTGAAGAATGGGCAAAAATTCCAGTGGCTAGATGTGCCAAGCTTATAGAGACATACCCCAAGAGACTTGCAGCTGTAATTGCTGCAAAAGGTGGCTCTTCAAGGTATTGCCTTTGGGGGGGTGAATAGTTATGCATGCTCAAGTTTTCTGATTTTTTGTCTTATTTATTGTTTGTTTCACAATAAAAAATATTTTGCATCTTCAAAGTGGTAGGCATGGAAATCAAATGATACAAACCCCCCCCAAAAAAACTATTTTAATTCCAGGTTGTAAGGCAACAAAATAGTAAGATTCCCACTGGGGGTGAATACTTTCGCAAGCCACTGTAAATGGCTAGTAAATCTGAGCCCATCAGTGGATGAAAGTGAATGCACTGAGTCTGTTTCGCCAGCTTTAGAGATTCCCAACAGCAACATGTCATGGAAAGCAACACTTTCCCTAATTTAACTAGTTTAATCCAGATTTGGAACGCACACGTATTCTGCCGGCAAGAGGTGTTAATGCAAGTCAAGCCTTCCCTGATGTAGGCCAGATTGAATTTGTAACCCAGGGACATTGTATGCTCAATACGAACTGCTATAATTATGGCCGTGTCTTCTTTTTAATTGGTTTTAAATGAACAGCATTCATTTTAATTAGCTCATGTACACACACAGGATTTTAAAAAGGTGTCTGTGGGTTCATCTTTCTCCGTCTCGGTTAATGGCAATTCGTAATCTTGCCTTACTTGACAGTCTGTTTCATATGCTGAGATGAAGAGGGAACATTAACATATAGTATATATTGCAGCACTCGGTAAACTGTGACACTTTTTTCTCAGTCTTGACACATCTCATTTCCTCTCAGAATTGGGGAGGTCAAATACGGCTAGAGCTGTCAGTTGATGATGCAATAGCTAAGTGATTAAATACTTTATTTGTCTTGTTTAAGTATTAAGCATTTCCATAGTCTGATTCGCATGGTTTACTCATGTTCAGGAGCTTGTCTAACAAACATAATGTCGCCTATCTATCAAACAAAATGAATCAGTAATGTAAGGCTCAGAATATGCGCAATATGCGCAATATGGACCATTGACAGCTATACAGTTCCAAATCTGGATTGGATTGAGGTCTGGGCTTTGACTAGGCCATTCCAAGACATTTAAATGTTTCCCCTTAAACCACTTGAGTGTTTCTTTAGCAGTATGCTTAGGGTCATTCCCATAGATGATAACAACAGAGAGTAGCAGCGGTGTAAAAGAGGGGGGGGGGGGGCAATGCAAATAGTCTGGGTAGCCATTTGATTAGCTGTTCACGAGTCTTATGGCTTGGGGGCAGAAGCTGTTAAGAAGCCTTTTGGAGCTAGACTTGGCGCTCTGGTACCGCTTGCCATGCGATAGCAGAGAGAGAACAGTCTATGACCAGGGTGGACAATTTTATGGCCTTCCTCTGACACCGCCTGGTGTAGAGGTCCTGGATGGCAGGAAGCTTGACCTCAGTGCTGTACTGGACTGTACGCACTACCCTCTGTAGTGCCTTGCGGTTGGAGACTGAGCAGTTGCCATACCAGGCAGTGATGCAATCAGTCAGGATGCCCTCGATGGTACAGCTGTAGAACCTTTTGAGGATCTGAGGACCCATGCCAAATCTTTTCAGTCTCCTGAGGGGGAATAGGTTTTGTTGTGCCCTCTTCACAACTGTTTTGGTGTGCTTGGACCATGTAAGTTTGTTGGTGATGTGGACACCAAGGAACTTGAAGCTCTCAACCTGCTCCACTGCAGCCCCGTCAATGAGAATGGGGGCGTGCTCTGTCCTCTTTTTCCTGTAGTCCACAATCATCTCCTTTGTCTTGATCACGTTGGGGGAGAAGGTTGTTGTCCTGCACTACACGTCCAGGTCTCTGACCTCCTCTCTATAGGCTGTCTCGTCGTTGTCGATGATCAGGCCTGACACTATTGTGTCATCTGCAACTTAATGATGGTGCTGGATTCATGCTTGGCCGTGCAGTCATGAGTGAACAGGGAGTACAGGACAGGACTGAGCACGCACACCTGAGGGTCCCCTGTGTTGAGGATCAGCGTGGCCGGATGTGTTGTTACCTACCCTTACCACCTGGGGGCAGCCCGTCAGGAAGTCCAGGATCCAGTTGCAGAGGGAGGTGTTAAGTCCCAGGGTCCTTAGCTTATTGATGAACTTTGAGGGCACTATGGTGTTGAACGCTGAGCTGTAATCAATGAATAGCATTCTCACATAGGTGTTCCTTTTGTCCAGGTGGGAAAGGGCAGTGTGGAGTGCAATAGAGATTGCATCATCTGTGGATCTGTTAGGGCGGTATGCAAATTGGAGTGGGTCTAGGGTTTCTTGGATAATGGTGTTGATGTGAGCCATGACCAGTCTTTCAAAGCACTCCATGTCTACAGACGTGAGTGCTACGGGTCGGTAACTTGCCAGTTGGTCAGCGCATGCTCGCAGTACACGTCCTGGTAATCCGTCTGGCCCTGCGGCCTTGTGAATGTTTACATGTTTAAAGGTAGGTCTTACTCACATCTTGAGAGCGTGATCACACAGTCTTCCAAAACAGTGCTGCTCTCTTTTTCCCTGGACACTATATGTATTGTAATCACTGCTTTGGTAAAATAACACTGTATTCCTGGTTATTATTTATAAGGTAGCTTTTTGTGTTCCAGCCTTTGATTTCATAAAGTGTGTGTGACAATGTAAAGGTCTCAGTTGAGATAACATAGGCTTGGACATCTCTTTCTCTGTGTGTCTGAGACAGGGATTTGGAATCATTGTTACTGCACTCCATGGAAACACACAAACACGCACACGGAGACGTGCACACAGACACACACACACACACACACACACACACAGACGTGCACA
Source organism: Salvelinus alpinus (assembly GCF_045679555.1). Lineage (NCBI taxonomy): Eukaryota > Metazoa > Chordata > Actinopteri > Salmoniformes > Salmonidae > Salvelinus > Salvelinus alpinus. The sequence continues at coordinate 44,699,622 of NC_092098.1, read as the reverse complement.
TGCATGCAAGCACAAACACACACAAACACATACACACACATAGACACACACATTTTTTTCACTTGAAATTTCAGGACTGTTTGGGGATTAATAATGTATTCCCATTCAACATCCTATTTTCCCTAACCCTAACCTTAACCCTAACCCCAAAACTCCTAAACCTAACCCTAACTCCTAACCCTAACCTTAACCTTAACCCCAAACCCTAAACCGAACCCTTAAATGGGCAATCGGCAGTTCTGGTCCTGATAATGTAGGAATACATGTACACACTCTATCTCATTCACTCTCTCCCACACACCTCTCTTTCACTATTTATCTTTCTCCATCTAAAGTACTGTAACTATGGTTACCCCAATTGGAACGATTTTGTGAAGAGTACCTCAGTTGGTTGTATCTATAACGTGTTCTCTACCCTCCCCACTTCCCACTCTGTTTTAGGTTTTATAATGAGTAAGCAGACAATCTTGGGATGTCTGACAAACATATGCTACTTTAGATATTACCCACTGGACTGGGTGCACTCTGGTTGAATCAACGTTGTTTCAACGTCATTTCAATTAAATTATGTGGAATAGATGTTGAATTGACGTCTGTGCACAGTGGGTACCAATATGTACATACTCTTTATGTAATTTTACTGGAGATTGTACTGATGCAGTAATTGCCAGGAAGGGTGCATGCGTCACACATAAAACGTATAGTAGGGTGATAAAGAAACAGTGCTTTTTTCCACTCGACTAGAGCCAAAAACGCTTTTATCAAGTTGTGGAGAAGTGGTGTGGGCGTGCATACATTGTGCTGTATTAATAATTAGTTAAGGACGGCATGTGCCTCTCCTGAATGAATGTAAAAGCATAATTTGCTCTGAGTAGCATTTGAAAGGGTGGAGTTGAAGTTGATCTGAGCTAACTTAAGGACACATACAGTAAGAAGAGGTATTTGTGCCAAGAGAGTATTTGTTAAGATAACTTTTTTCATTCTTCCACTACAAGTCATCTTAGGTATTGTTGTTTCATTTGACACCAGCTCTGATTATTTTTTGCCATTGTCAAAATGGGGTCCTTTATATGCCATGGCATGCCCTAACTAAGCTTTATTTTCTTCTATTCGGTTGTTTTATATCCCTCTAAAATTATACATGGTTTTTGATTTATAATGAAAATCCCTGTACTCTGGCATCACTCTCTCTAGCTTCTTCACTTGAGAGTTTCCTGTCTTCGAGTTGCTTACGGTTTCTTATGGTGATAGAGTGGGTGGTCCTGGAAAATTACATTTTGTTATTCTGTATTTCTGTTAGATCAAAGTTGCAGTTATTTTTTCTGCTTGATATTCTCCTGTATGTTGTGATAGCAATTCTTGATTATGTTTTTTTGTCTTTAGTTTAAAATGTTTGACAATGTTAGAACATCTATCTAATATAAAAGCAAACAATCAATCAATCAAATGTATTCATAAAGTCCCTTTTTACATCAGCCAATGTCACAAAGTGCTATACAGAAACCCAGCCTAAAACCCCAAACAGCAAGCAATGCAGATGTAGAAGCATGGTGGCTAGGAAAAACTCCCTAGAAAGGCAGGAACCTAGGAAGAAACCTAGAGAGGAACCAGGCTCTGAGTGGTGGCTGAGATTATAACAGTACATGGCCAAGATGTTCAAATGTTCATAGATGACCAGCAGAGTCAGATAATAATAATCACAGTGGTTGTAGAGGGTGCAACAAGTCAGCATCTCAGGAGTAAATGTCATTTGGCTTTCATAGCCGAGCATGCAGAGTTAGAGACAGCAGGTGCGGTAGAGAGAGAGAGTTGAAAACAGCAGGTCTGGGACAAGGTAGCACATCCGATGAACAGGTCAGGGTTCCATAGCCGCAAGCAGAACAGTTGAAACTGGAGCAGCAGAACGACCAGGTGGACTGGGGACAGCAAGGAGTCATCTGGCCAGGTAGTCCTGAGGCATGGTCCCAGGGCTCAGTCCTCCGGGAGGGGAGAGAGAGAGAATTAGAGGGAGCATACTTAAATTCACACAGGACACTGGATAAAACAGAATAAATAATCCAGACATAACAGACTGACCCTCGCCCCCGACACATAAACTATAGCAGCATAAATACTGGAGGCTGAGACAGGAAGGGTCGGGAGACACTGTGGCCCCATCCGACAATACCCCCGGACAGGGCAAACCAGGCAGGATATAACCCCACCCACTTTGCCAAAGCACGGCCCTCACACCACTAGAGGGATATCTTCAACCACCAACTTACTACCCTGAGACAAGGCTGAGTATAGTCCACAAAGATCTCCCCCATGTTACGAACCCGAGGGGGGTGCCAAAGCCGGACAGGAAGACCACGTCAGTGACTCAACCCACTCAAGTGACGCACCTCTCCTAGGGACGGGAAAGAAGAGCACCAGTAAGCCAGTGAATCAGCTCCCGTAATAGGGTTAGAGGCAGATAATCCTGGTGGAGAGAGGGGAAACGGCCAAGCAGAGACAACAAGGGTGGTTTGTTGCTCCAGTGCCTTTCCGTTCACCTTCACACCCCTGGGCCAGACTACACTCAATCATAGGACCTATTGAAGAGATGAGTCTTCAAAAATGGTCTCCTGAGTGGCGCAGTGGTCTAACGCACTGCATCTCAGTGCAAGAGATGTCACTACAGTCCCTGTTTCGAATCCAGACTGAATCACATCCGTCCATGATTGGGAGTTCCATCGGGCGGTGCACAATTGGCCTAGCATCGTTCAGGTTTGGCTGGGTTAGGCCGTCATTGTAAATAAGAATGTCTTCTTAACTGACTAGTCTAACTAGTTAAATAAAATTACAAAAATTAAGACTTAAAGGTTGAGAATGAGTCTGTCTCTCACATGAATAGGCAGACCATTCCATAAAAAATTAGCTCTATAGGAGAAAGCCATGCCTCCAGCTGTTTGCTTAGAAATTCTAGGGACAATAAGGAGGCTTGTGTAGGTATGTATGGCAGGACCAAATCGGAAAGATAGTTAGGAGCAAGTCCATGTAATGCTTTGTAAGTTAACAGTACAACCTTGAAATCAGCCATAGCTTTAACAGGAAGCGTGTAGAGAGGCTAGCACTGGAGTAATATGATTTAAAAAAAATTGTTCTAGTCAAGATTCTAGCAGCATGCTTAGCACTAACGGAAGTTTATTTTGTGCTTTATCTGGGTAGCTGGAAAGTAGAGCATGGCAGTAGTCTAATCTAGAAGTGACAAAAGCATTGATTAACTTTTCTGTATCATTTTTGGACAAAAAGCTGTCCTTGAAATAGTCTTGATATGTTCGTCAAAAGAGAGATCAGTGTCCAGAGTAACGCCAAGGTCCTTCACAGTTTTATTTGAGACGACTGTACAACCATCAAGATTAATTGTCAGATCCAACAGAAGATCTCCTTGTTTCTTGGGACATAGTTTAAAAGTAAAACATTTGCCGCCATCCACTTCCTTATGTCTGAAACACAGGCTTCCAGGGAGGTCAATTTTGGGGCTTCACCATGTTTCATCAAATTGTACAGCTGTGTATCGTCCGCATAGCAGTGAAAGTTAACATTATGTTTCCGAATGACATCACCAAGAGGTAAAATATATAGTGAAAACAATAGTGGTTCTAAAATGGAACCTTGAGGAACACTGAAACTTACCGTTGATTTGTCAGAGGACAACCGTCCACAGAGACAAAATTATATTTTTCCGACAGATAAGATCCAAACCAGGCCAGAACTTGTCTGTGTAGACCAATTTGGGTTTCCAATCACTTCAAAAGAAAATGGTGATCGATGGTGTCAAAAGCAGCACTAAGGTCGAGGAGCACGAAGACAGATGCAGAGCCTTGGTCTGACGCCACTTAAAGATAATTTACCACCTTCATGAGTGCAATCTCAGTGCTATGATGGGGTCTAAAACCAGACTGAAGCGTTTCGTATACATTGTTTGTATTCAGGAAGGCAGTGAGTTGCTGCGCAACAGCTTTTTCAAAAATTTCATTTTTCTAAAATGAAAGGTCACATTATGCTCAGTCAGAACATCATGAATTTAATTCACAACGTATCTACCTACACATTTATAGTGTGTTTCTGACCTTTTGGAATGGCTGTATTACTTGTATACTGTATTCTCGTTCATGATCTGTAACCATGATATTTCCTTTTTGTATGCTCTTTTCAACAACTCATGAATTTTCTTTGAGTGTGGGGCTGTGTAAAGGCCCCACACAGTCACAGGTCAACATTTGTCTTAACACTGAAACCCCGAGAGTTTTAACTGAGTTTCAACTGAACATTTTCCTTTTGGGGATACATTTTAATGTTTACGTTAATGTTTACAGTACCAGTGAGAAGTTTGGACACACCAACTCATTGAAGGGTTTTTCTTTATTTTTTACTATTTTCTACAATGTATAATAATAGTGAAGACATCAAAACTATGAAATAACACATATTCAATCATGGTGTAACCAAAAAAGTGTAGAAAAAATCAAAATATATTTTATATTTCAGATTCTTCAAAGTAGCCACAGCTTTGCACACTCTTGGCATTATATCAATCAGCTTCATGAGGTTAAAGTTCATTTGTGGAATTTCTTACCTTCATAATGCGTTTGAGCCAATCAGTTGTGTTGTGACGAGGTATACAGAAGATAGCCATATTTGGTAAAAGACAAAGTCCATATTATGACAGGAACAGCTCAAATAAGCAAAGAGAAACAACAGTCCATCATTACTTTAACTGAAGGTCAGTCAATACGGAACATTTCAAGAACTTTGAACGCTTCGTTATGTGCAGTCGTAAAAACCATCAAGCACTATGATGAAACTGGCTCTCATGAGGACCGCCACAGGAAAGGAAGACCCAGAGTTCCCTCTGCTGCAGAGGATAAGTTCATTAGAGTTACCAGCCTCAGATTGCAGCCAATATAAATACTACACAGAGTTCAAGTAACAGACAAATCTCAACATCAACTGATCAGAGGAGACTGCATGAATCAGGCCTTCATTGTCGAATTGCTGCAAAGAAACCACTACCGAAGAACACCAATAAGAAGAAGAGACTTGCTTGGGCCAAGAAACAGCAATTGACATTAAACCGGTGGAAATCTGTCCTTTGGTCTGATGAGATTTTTGGGTTCAACTGCTGTGTCTTTGTGAGATGCAGAGTAGGTGAAAGGATGATCTCCGCATGTGTGGTTCCCACCGTGAAGCATGGAGGAGGAGGTGTGATGGTGTGGGGGTGCATTGCTGGTGACACTGTCATGATTTATTTCGATTTCAAGGCACACTTAACCAGCATGGCTACCACAGCATTCTGCAGCGATACGCCATCACATCTGGTTTGCACTTAACGGTACTAACATTTGTTTTCAACAGGACAATGACCCAAAACACACCTCCAGGCTGTGTAAGGGATATTTGACCAAGAAGGAGAGTGATGAAGTGCTGGATCAGATGCCCTGGCCTCCACAATCACCCGACCTCAACCCAATTGAGATGGTTTGGGATGAGTTGAACCACAGAGTGAAGGAAAAGCAGCCAACAAGTGCTCAGCATATGTGGGAATGTGTTTTAATGTAATACTGTGTATTATAATGTGTTTTTCTTTCAAAAACAAGGACATTTCTAAGTGAACCCAAACTTTTGAACGGTAGTGTATATGTATATATATTTTTTGGGTTACTTCATGATTCCGTCATTTCATATTTTGATATCTTCACTATTATTCTACAATGTAGAAAATAGTAAAAATAAAGAAAAACCCTGGAATGAGCAGGTGTGTCCAAACCTTTGACTGGTACTGTACAGTATATACATATACTTCCATAAATCTTTTCAACTGGTACCAGGAGACCTTCAGACGAGTCTTGTGAGGTCAATATGTACGTGTCCGTGAGTGTCTCACCTTTACACAGAGGGGTCATATTAGTGTGTATCTCAAACTGTTCGGACACTACAGACAGAAGTTGGCAGATTGGCTGTACTGAGACTCTTGTGGGGGCCGTAGAACAAAACGGAGAACACCATTGTGTTTGTGAGAGTCTCATCTTTCCATAGAGGGGTCAATAGTTTGTAGGCCAAACCGTTCGGACACTACAGACGATGTTGTGAGAAGACAGATCTTCAGGATGTCTCCAGCTCTGACAAACATTACTCTACATAGGCGGATATCTCTGACAGATTTTTATGGGGATTTTTGTATTATGCTAATTAGATTTCCATGCGGGCGCTGACATCGACCTTAGGGGAATTTAAAGGATTGATAGTGCATCCTTTGATGACACATTGTGGAAAAAAAGTTCACAATTCGCTACAATCCAGTGCCCTCTTAGATCATAATCAACCATTGTCATTATTAGTGACCATTATAAAAGTATTTTGCAGCCTATACTGTATGTTTCGACTCAAGGCATACAGCACTGAGATCTTGCTTTAGTGTTGTACACTTTTCATTTTGCAACCTTTCAAAGTGTCATTGTCTTAATATACACTGAGTGTACAAAACATCAGGAACACCTTCCTAATATTGAGTTGTACCCCTTTTGCCCTGAGAACAGCCTCAATTTGAAGGTGCATGGACTCCACAAGGTGTTGAAAGTGTTCCACGGGGATGCTGGCCTACTCCAATGCTTCCCACAGTTGTGTCAAGTTGGCTGGATGTCCTTTGGTTGGTGGACCATTCTTGAAACACATAGGAAACTGTTGAGCAGTTCTTGATACACTCAAACCAGTGTGCCTGGCACCTACTACCATACCCCATTCAAAGGTACTTCAATCTTTTGTCTTGCCCATTCACCCTCAGAATGGCACACAATCCATGTTGAAATGTTCACCAGGTTTAAAAATCCTTCTTTAATCTGTGTCCTCCCCTTCATCTAGACTGATTGAAGTGGATTTAACAAGTGATATCAATAAAGAATCATAGCTTCACCTGTATTCCCCTGGTCACTCTATGTCATGAAAATGTCATGTTCCTAATGTTTTGTCCACACAGTGTATATAGACTTCTGCATTGTCTGGAAATTCCTGTCAGATTATGCTTCATGAAGTGCCAAACCCTCATTTTGGGTCCAGTAATTAGTTACTGTACATGTGCCACCTGCAAATACAGAATTATTTCTGCTTCTAATTAGATTATTTCTTCCACAGCTGCCATCTCCTACATAAACAATGAAGTCACCCAAAATAATTAGGGCAGTTTGTCATGCTTGTGAAAAGTCTTGCCAAACTTGTATATTTTCAGTTCTAGCCAATAAGGTTTTAATTAATGACTAGAATGTTTTAATCAATTGTCATTAAAATCCAAACTGAGATCTTAAATTCAGCCCAATGGGTGCATTTGTTGACACAATGCATTCTATTCTGCAGGTCTGGTGGAAAATTATTCATTCTCAACCAGGGGAAGCATCTCAAGATCTCATTTAATATACAATCTGAATGTTATTATGCATTGTGCAATCACATTTTGGTGATAGAGGTTCATTAAGATTCAAAATGGATACCATGCCATAATGTTGCATTTATGCAGTAGCTCAATGATATCCCAGTCTTTTGCATAATGTGAAGCTTGAACAGAATCACTCAATCAAGGAACATCAACCCCTCGACACACACACCAAATTATTACTATTATTCTCTGGAGGTTAATAAAACCAACGGTACCTTTTCTACAAAACTAAAACTGGCCAAATAAAATGATGGACTCCACAATGAATAATTCAAATAGGGAAAAAGCTGTGATGGATTTAAATGTATTGCTTGTTGAGAAGCGATTCAACGTAATCACACATTCAGTGAATCACTCCACTGCGCAAACGATCAAAGGTGCATTCCAGCAGTCCACAAGCAATGGTTTGCATGTGGACTCACTCATATCTCTTTGGACATGTGGGATGGTGAGCGTGCACAAAGTGAGTGTGTAACGTGTATAGAATTATTGCTTGCTGCTCTTTATAGTTTTTACTATTGCCTATTGCAGTATGCCTCTGTGTACATTGTTGTTGTAATATGAGCATGTAGCATATCCATTTATACAGTCCTTTCTTTGTCATTACCATTAATGCTCTCAATGTGCTATCAGCTTTGTGTTGTGTGTAGTACTGTATATTCAGAACCACTATCAGAACCACTATCAGAACCCCTACTTTCCCATGTCTATAAAGTATCCTTATGTGTAACTGAGGTTCCCTTATTCCCCTCTTACCGGGGGAATGCTAGTGGGTCACAGTTCAGCCCAAATGGAGCGTCACTCTCTTTCAATACTGTACATAGCGAATAGTAGCTTGTCACAATATAACCGAAGAAGAAACCGTCCAATCCCTAGATGTAATAAGCTTCAACAAGGTGTTTTGGTTCAGTATGCATCTTGAACACTATTTTAGATCTATGTCAAGCCTAGTGACACCCACCCTTGATTTTAACAAGCATTATCCAAATGACTTTAGCACAGTCAGTGTTAAGATCAATAACCCCAAAAATTGACAGCTGTGCCATGTAGATTGCAAAATAGTTGGGAAGAGAGATGTTTGATGTACCGATTCCATGGCACATGGTTTATGAACTGACGTGCAAAACGACGCCGCATTCTACGCGCAAACAACGCCAGATTTTTTTTATTTGAATTATTATAAAAAATTCTTGCAACCAATAGAATGTTATATATTTGGGGGATACAACCTTCCCAGCTCTGTAGATTTTGCTGCGAAGAGACTGAGTCATATGATCATTTATTTTGGTACTGTCCATATGTAGCTTGTTTTTGGTCACAGGTCCAGGAATGACTGAAAAATTGCAACATTTAACTCGATCTACTAAGTGTAACGGATGTGAAATGGCTATCTAGTTAGCGGTGGTGCGCGCTAATAGCCTTTCAATCAGTGACGTCACTTGCTCTGAGACCTTGAAGTAGTGGTTCCCCTTGCTCTGCAAGGGCCGCGGCTTTTGTGGAGCGATGGGTAACGATGCTTCGTGGGTGACTGTTGTTGATGTGTGCAGAGGGTCCCTGGTTCGCGCCCGGGGCGAGGGGACGGACTAAAGTTAAACTATTACATATGCAGAAAGTAAAACTGGGTTATTTGAAAAGTCATAGTCAATCTATCAATAATATAATTATACTTTTAGCAAAAATGAGTGTCTTTTTTTCACAATCTGTAGAAACTATGAGAATAGAAAGATTCAGAACTTCTGTGAAGCATCACAGCACAGTTGAAGAATGTATGGCAAATAGAAATCCAATATGGATGGTGTTAAGAGATAGATGGGAGAGGTTGAATAGAGCTGAAGGGTGGGACTAATAACAACAAGATAACTAATGTCAAATGTACTGTGTCCGTAAAATGTACATAGGTTCAGAACTTCAGTGAAACAGCACAGTTAAAAATATATGGCAAATAGAAATAAAACTGGATAAATCAGAAATAGATCAGAGAATTTGAGGGTAGAGGAAGGACAGGACTAAACACAAACAAAATATAACCATTGTAAAATAGATTGTGTCTGTAAAATGTATGTAGCACGTATAAGCTGGAAGTAGAAGCCTAAGTGGTTATGTTCATTAGTTTACTCCAATTATGGGAGGGCTGGTAGGGTTAGTGGAAAATAATAAAGGAAAATATATTTTTTTAAGATTTGCGTATATATATATTTCATACTTACAAACAAATATATGGGGGATTGGAAATGATGCAGGCAATTACATTGATGGAAGCTACAATCTATCTGCAATATTAAAGTTGATCTACACCTTATAAAATAAATAAAGATCAATAAGCATGTCTTATTATTGTTGGAAGTGAAATGTATGTCAGTCTAGCATTGCCTCTGGGGTTTATAATGTGCTTTTGTTTTCTCTAGTATATGGTTTCATAAATACAGCGGTTTAGAGACGTATATATCCTCTTCTATTAGTGGTAGAGAACGGATTGGAGAAAAACATTAGCTTGTCAAAACATTGTATTTCCCTCTCACGTATCATTATCATCAATGTTATGGATGACACACCTCCCTATCAGCTTGGAGGACTTCCTGCCACATCCCTGCCACATCTGCTGCTTCTGCACTCAACTGTGGTTTGTCTGTCATCATCAGAAATGAAAATGAAAGGGAAGAATATGTTCCCCATCCAGTGCAGACAGTATGCAGGACAATTGTAGTTTAATAGAGAGAGAGAGAGAGAGAGAGAGAGAGAGAGAGAGAGAGAGAGAGAGAGAGAGACAGATACACAGAGACACAGAGAGAGTGTGCATGCAGTCTTTCACAGGTAGTAGAGATCAGCACTCCCCCCTGCTGGCTGCCAAGCAGACATACTGTTTGAGAGCATCTGTATGGTCCTGAAAACCTCAGCCATCATACACTGGCATAACTGGCATCTCAAAAAGAAAAATTATTATTCATCTTTTGGTAATTATCATCAAAGTAACTGTCTCGCATTCTTCCCGAGGGAGTGTAATAACAGGCCTAATTTACATTCTACATCCACTTGGCCAATAACAGCTCAGTGAAGTACTATATTAAAAGTGCTTTGTGACTTTCTCTGTAGAGAAAAATTAAACATGGTTATGTTGGTGCTGATGCTGTGTACTGCGCAAGTCATTGGAGCATGTGCACATACTGAACAGTATGACTGACAATACACAACTTCATGGGATTCAATTCATTATTAATACTTTTACAGTACCTTGTCAGTATTACTAACAGAGCATATCCTTGTCATTAATTCTAACTGAGAGGATATCCTTGTCATTAATTCTAACTGAGAGGATATCCTTGTCATTAATTCTAACTGAGAGGATATCCTTGTCATTAATTCTAACTGAGAGGATATCTTTGTCATTAATTCTAACTGAGAGGATATCCTTGTCATGATTTCTAACTGAGAGGATATCCTTGCCGTTATTCCTAACTGAGAGAGAATTTAATTTCAAATGCTGTCAGCGAGTGAATTAATCTGTGTAGATGGAGAGACAAGTATGGATATAATTAGCGCAATTACACAGTTTTATAAGACCATTACAGGATTTAGGGCTGGGTTATGATCATGGGGCATAAAGGCATTAAGCCTCTCAATGGCATGAAGAGCTACAGTGCATTTGGAAAGTGTTCAGACCCCTTGACTTTTTCCACATTTTGCTACATTACAGCCTTTTTCAACAACAACAAATCTTAATTCATCTAAACACAATACCCCATAATGACAAAGCAAAAACAGGTCTAGATTTTTCAGCTATTTTTTTATATTTTCTTTTAAGGGAAATATCACAATTACATAAGTATTCAGACCCTTTCATCATTACTTTGTTGAAGCACCTTTGGTAGCAATTACAGCCTCAAATCATCTTGGGTATGATGCTACAAGCTTGGCACACCTGTTTTTGGGGAGTTTCTCCCATTATTTTCTGCATATCCTCTCAAGCTCTGTCAGGTTGGATGGGGAGTGTCACTGCACAACTATTTTCAGGTCTCTCCAGAGATGTTTGATCGGGTTCCAGTCCGGGCTCTGGCTGGGCCATTCAAGGACATTCAGAGACTTGTCCCCAAGCCACTCCTGCGTTGTCTGGGCTGTGTGCTCAGGGTCATTGTCCTGTTGGAAGGTGAACCTTCACCTTCACTCTGGAGCAGGTTTTCATCAAGATCTCTCTGTACTTTGCTCCATTCATATTTCCTCCGATCCTGACTAGTCTCCCAGTTCCTTCCGCTGAAAAACATCCCCACAGCATAATGCTGCCACCACCATGCTTCACCCAGATCTGTGCCTCAACACAATCCTGTCTCGGAGCTGTAAAGACAATTCTTTAGACCTCATGGCTTGGTTTTTGCTCTGACATGCACTGTCGGACCTTATATAGACAGGTGTGTGCCTTTCCAAATCATGTCCAATCAGTTGAATTTGCCACAGGTGGACTCCAATCAAGTTGTAGGGACATCTCAAGGATGATCAATGGAAACAGGATGCACCTGAGATCAAAGGGTCTGAATACTTATGTAAATAAGGTATTTCTGTTTTTCATTTCAAATAGATTTGCAAAAATGTCTAAAAACTTGTTTTCGATTTGTCGTTATGGGGTATTGTGTGTAGATTGATGAGTAATAAATGAATACATTTTATAATAAGGCTGTAACGTAACAAAATGTGGAATAAGTGAAGGGGTCTGAATCCTTTCCGAATGCATTGTATATGACCGTATGGCATGCATATCAATGCACTTCATAAAAGGACTGAGGAGCGAGAATTAGAGAGAGAATGAATCAGAGATAGAACGGATAGAGAGAGAGGTGTGGGGGTGGAAAGAGTGGCGGTGTGTGTGTGAGAGAGAGAGAGCTTTATGTGCTTTATGCTCCAATAATGCAATTTCATATGTGAGTCTTATCTAGGCAAACCTGAAGGTGCACTCTAATAGAGCATCGCACGGATCCTTTCGCTCCCCTGCCTTGGTCTCTGCTCCATCCAGAATGAGAATACTGGCAGCTTATTCAACTCCACATGGCCCCCAGACCCAGCCATCACTCACAGAACATACTCCTCGCCTCGACTTTCTCCACTGTACATAAATGTGACCGAGATGCAGTGTCTCAAAATGTCCACAGTTTCTGTAGGTCACACTTCTTAGAATTACTAATAGTGATGACATCTGAGGTCAAACAAGCTAAAACAAGATAACACAATTCATGCATTTGCCCCTGGATAAGTCCTAGTTATTTAGTGATAGGATAACTGATATGCTTTGTTTTACAACAACTACAAATAGTTTAAATAAGCACTTAATGTCCAGTTAAATTGCACTTGGGCTCTGAGAGATCCCTTTTTCTAGTGATCAGATGACTGTCTCTCAGAATGACCCCAGAATGACAACATGACATCAGACATGGCAGTTTTGTAGCGGTACGCTTGAGAGAGATTGACAATGAAGTCAGAAGAGGGGTCTTGTGCAGGGAGGAAGATCAAGCTTCGGCACAGAATGTGGATTTCATATATGCAATGCAGCCTAGAGGACCTTCTTTGTAACAGCTCCTGTTACAGGGTCCTCAAGAACTGTCTCAGTTAAACTGAGTTGTGAGCAACTGGAGCACTGTCTAAAAACAATAAGATGTATTATATTTTCTCCCGTTCTTTGTGTACCAATTTCAACTTATTCTAAAAGTAGGCATCTGGCTCTAAGGACCAATCTAGGATGATGATCATCACCTGTGATCACCTGTGATGATGACTGAATATTCAAAGAGAGAGGTACACACTTCACAGGAAAACTAGACTGAATTCCAATAAAGGTCATTACAGTACATCCACTTCCTGCCTGGGTGACTGATGAATGAATTTATGCGGACAGACGCATTCTCTGTCTCTATCAAACTGTGGCTCAGAAAGGGTTGGACATAAGCACCCTTTCACTAGACCACCTATTCATGGCTAAATCCAGATGTTTGTAATTGGTAAAGTCATGCAATGTATCAAATTTAAACCAGATATACAATTCAGTTATTAAATAGTTTTTAAACGATAGTCAGTATTTCTATGATGTTTCTACCCTGGTTGAGAATAAAGAGCAGCACCAATCAATCTCTTTCTCTTTCATTTAGGGTAGAGTGTGTTGAGCTTTTTAAGACTGTAATTTGATCAGTTGCACACGGTATTGTTTTTCCTCTCTTGTCAACTAACTTTAATTTACAGCTCTCAGCTCTACTGTTACCGAGAAACCTTAAAGAATTGGAAATATTGATTCCTAATCTCTTTGTAATTGCTAACCCCAGCCACAATGAAGACCAACTATTGTGATTCCAGTTCTCAGGGTGTAGAATGACACTGGAGTGAATGATCCAGCTTGATTCTGTACGATCATCCTTATGTTTTTATCTAGGATGTCGCTCCTGATTAAAGACAGGACATTTCAAATAAAGAGAAACTTACTTCTCCATACTACCTCTAGACAATAACATTTTCAACAGAATGACAATAGCACGTCTTGCGTAGTCTGCCGTAAAATGTAAAAGTAGTTTAGATAGGAACACACACAACTGACAAGGCTTTACTGTAGAACACAAGCTCTTACTGCTGTGTAAAACACAATGGGCCATATTCAAACAAGCTCTGCTTTGTAAGTACTATATTTGACTATAATATAGTTATATATTATTTTACTATTGTTTATTTGTAGTTATTCAATTATATATTTTCACAAATTAGCTTTAGATTGTTTTGTTCGTTTTTTTTGTCTACTAAGACAAGGATGCAAATTTGCGTTAATAAAACGTCATGTTTCAGATTAGCGAATTTAAAAGCAACACTGATATTCACAGATATGAGGATAAGAAAAAAAAGATGCTTCACAACATTGTAAACAGAACAAAAACTTAATTATTATCTGTTTGTAATCCATTATCTCTATGAAAACACCTTGTCTGTATAATAAACATGTGCAAACAAATCAAGATGTGATTATGTGCCATCCATATCAGTTATCTCAATAATCACTAGCGGTGATAGGATTAGAAAAGAATAGGCACTGCCAGAGCCATACAGTATATACAGTGAGCGCCAAAAGCACTGGGACAGTGACACACTTGTTGTTGTTTTGGCTCTGTACTCCAGCACTTTGGATTTTAAAAGATACAATGACTATATGGATAACGTGCAGACTGTCATCTTTCATTTGAGGGTATTTTCATCCATATCGGTGAACTGTTTTGAAATGACATATTCTCACTATTTTAGCAGACCGAAAGTTTGGGACAAATTAACTTACAGTACATGTGTATTAAAGTAGTCAAAAGTTAAGTATTGGTCCCATATTCCTATCACACAATGATTACATCACGCTTGTGACTACAAACTTGCTGTTTGTTTTGGTTGTGTTTCAGATGATTTTGTGCCCAATAGAATTGATAGTAAATAATGTATTGTGTCATTTTGGAGTCACTTTTATTGTACATAAGAACAGAATAAGTTTCTAAACACTTCTACATTAATGTGAATGCTACCATGATTATGGATAATCCTGAGTGAATCGTGAATAATGATGAGTGATCAAGTTACAGACGCATAAATATCATACCTCCCTGTTATTATAAGGGTGAGAGATTAGCATGTCTTGTGGGTATGACATTTGTGCATCTGTAACTTATTAACTTCTAACTTATATGTAACATATCATTTACACTATAGTTCAAAACGTTGGGGTCACTTAGAAATATCTTTGTTTTTGAAAGAAAAACATGTTTTTTATCCATTAAAATAACAAACTCTTGGCATTCCTTCAACCAGCTTCACGAGGAATGCTTTTTCAACAGTCTTGAAGGAGTTTCCACATATGCTGAGCACTTGTTGCACTTGCTTTTCCTTCACTCTGTGGTCCAACTCATCCCAAACCATCTCAATTGGATTGAGGTCGGGTGATTGTGGAGGCCAGGTCATCTGATGCACCCCTTCATCACTCTCCTTCTTGGTCAAATAGCCCTTACACAGCCTGGAGGTGTGTTTTGGGTCATTGTCCTGTTGAAAAACAAATGATAGTCCCACTAAGCGCAAACCAGATGGGATGACGTATTGCTGCAGAATGCTGTGGTAGCCATGCTGATTAAGTGTGCCTTGAATTCTAAATAAATCATGACAGTGTCACCAGCAATGCACCCCCACACCCTCACACCTCCTCCTCCATACTTCACGGTGGGAACCACACATGCAGAGATCATCCTTTCACCTACTCTGCATCTCACGAAGACACAGCAGTTGGACCCAAAATTTGGATGCGAGAAATGAAACTGAAGATCTCGTACAACGCTGTTGAGTTGAGAACTTGTGAGATGTCTGTTTCTCAAACTAGACACTCTAATGTACTTGTCCTCTTGCTCAGTTGTTTGCCAGTTTGCGCTGTTCTGTGAAGAGAGTAGTACACAGCGTTGTACGAGATCTTCAGATTCTTTCCAATTTCTCGCATGGAATAGTCTTAATTTCTCAGAACAAGAATAGACTGACGAGGTTCAGAAGAATGTTCTTTGTTTCTGGCCATTTTGAGCCTGTAATCGAACCCACAAATGCTGATGCTCCAGATACTCAACTAGTCTAAAGAAGGCCAGTTTTATTGCTTCTTTAATCAGAACAACAGTTTTCAGCTGTGCTACATAATTGCAAAGGTGTTTTCTAATGATCAATTAGCCTTTTAAAATGATAAACTTGGATTAGCTAACACAACATGCCATTGGAACACAGGAGTGATGGTTGCTGATAATGGGACTCTGTACGCCTGTGCAGATAGTCCATTCAAATTCAGCCGTTTCTAGTTACAAAAGTCATTTACAACATTAACAACGTCTACACTGTATTTCTGATAATAATTTGATGTTATTTTAATGGACAAAAAATGTGCTTTTCTTTCGAAAAACAAGGACATTTCTAAGTGACCCCAAACTTGAAATGGTAGTGTATATTCTGTTCTTATTTACAATAAAAGTGACTCCAAAATGACACAATACATTGTTAACTATTAGTTTCTACTGGGCACAACATTTTCTGAAACACAACCAAAACAAACAGCAAATGCATTCAACAAATTTGTAGAGTCACAAGCGTGATGTAATCATTGCATGATAGGAAAATGGGACCAAATGTCTACTTTAATTTCTAAACGGTTCCCCCTTTATGAATGAAAAGACCCTCAAATTAAAGATGACAGTCTACACTTTAACCTCATAGTCACTGTATCATTTAAAATCCAAAGTGCTGGTGTAACCAATGTGCAGCAATTGTCGGACCAATGTGCAGCGTGGTAAGTGTCCATAATTAGATTTTTAATAAATCAAATGAACACAGAACAAAATAACGAACAAACAACCGAAACAGTTCTGTATGGTGAAACACAGACACAGAAATTAACTACCCACAACCCATAGTGGGAAAACAGGCTACCTAAGTATGATTCTCAATCAGAGACAACGATCGACACCTGCCTCTGATTGAGAACCATACTAGGCCAAACACATAGAAATATAACACACAGAACAAAACATAGAATAACAACATAGAATGCCCACCCCAACTCACGCCCTGACCAAACTAAAATGAAGACATAAAAAAGGAACTAAGGTCAGAACGTGACAGCTGGAGTATAGAGCCAAAGAACAAAATAATGTCCCAATACTTTTGGAGCTCCCTGTATATAGTGTTATGGCTCTGGGCAGCGCAACATTTTAGCATGCACCCACACTCTCAGTCCTCTCCAGGACAATATCAGCAATCTGCATAACAATGTAATTGTAATCCTCCTGATTTTCCCTCTATTCCCAGCACATTACCGCAGAGCAGCAGTGAATCTGTTCTTGATCGTTTTGGCAGGACATTGATTATTACACAAGGTAAGTGACTAATGGCCACTTAAAAAACCCAAAGCATTAATCTTCAGATAATTGGATTGAAGATTAGAGCGATGTTTTCGGCTTCCCCTTCCTCTATTCCGACTCTCTCTTCTTTTCCTGCATCTCAGAAAGGGTATATTAGGGTGGGCTGAAATCACTTAGCACTGTATGAAGGGCTTCCGTAGCATCCTCAACAGGTACATTGACCTAGTCATAGTGATGAATATTCTCAATTTATTCTCACAGTGGGATACAGCAGTGACTACATGTGTAAGGGACCACCCTCTTGTTCAGTCATTTCTCAAGCTTCATCTTGTCTCCTCAAATCAAGAGTCCACTCATTTTCAGCATTCTGGTCCCCTCTTCCTTTCTCTCCCCTCCTCTCATGTGCTGGCAGTGATCTCACCACGGTAGGAACACAGCTGTGGCTGTAGATTTGGAGGACTCTTTACGTGAATGATCCTTAGCATGAAAACTAGGATTCTGGAGTTGAAACGTTGTTACAGTATTTTAAAGGGCGTGAAACGTCACCATCATCTGCGTTGATTGAGTTCCATCTACAGCCCCTTGTCCATGTGTGACCACTTAAGATATCATTTGGACTTTGTGAGTTTCGTAAGTTGGAACAACTCAGCATAAGAAACTATTAGTGGGGCAATTCGTTCCGTATTAATAAGTAGCTGTTGAAATGTTGTCAACGGCACATAAGAGCTCTCAGGTAAAAAGTAGCTGTAAAGGAATACCAATAGAAACGTCTTCCTGTGAAGTGGTTGGCTTTCTGTAAAACTAACCGTGAGAGCTCGGTCAAACACTCAACAGTAATTGATATTGCACCAATATGTGATACTCTGCATGTCCATTATTTTCAGCAATTCTTTTCTATATTTTTTTCTTATTTTTTTGCACCAGCTACAGTATATTACTTTTTCATGACTTTAAATTGGATATCCTCAAATAATAGTGGAGCACTCTATTATTTATTAGAATGAATTCATCAAGCTGGTGAGTAAGGTTGCAGGAACCATGAAAGACCTGGCGGGCTGGGGAACCAATGGTTTTTACTTCGCCTGCTTTCTCCTGTTTGAGTGGGTGTGATAAGAGAGAGATTCATTTATGAACATTGTGTCAGCCTTCTCAGCCTCCTTCTTGGAAATGAACTGTTCTTCCCAGACTGCTAATAAAAACGGTGTACTTCAGAGATTACACATACTGTACATGTCAGGAGGAGGACAGCTCCTGCATATGCTTTCCAATATGACATATCCCACAGGTGTTGAGGCTTGACATCCTGTTATTACATGTGCCTTACAAACCTGGGCTGTGATTCATCTCAAACTGGTGCCCAGAAAAAAAACGCTCTTCCTGCCCAGCAAAGAGGTATGCTGTATTTGAACCAATTTTGTTTTTTGTTTAAGTTCAAAATGTTTCCTTTTTCTAAAGCACATGCCCACTCCCACCCATGAGGTACTGTGATTGTTCCTCTTGGTGAGTCAGTGAAACCTCTTGGTGAGTATTATGAGGAAATTCTGCAGACTTATTGTGTTTAAAAGCAATATAAAAAATGAACTCACTTTACTGTATTTAGCTACACTTATTCCACATGTTGTTATGTTACAGGCTGAATTTGAAATTGATTTAATTGAGATTTTGTGTCACTGGCCTACACACAATACCCCAGAAATGTCAAAGTGGAATTCTGTTTTTAGAATTTTTTACAAATTAATTAAAAATTAAAATCTGAAATGTCTTGAGCCAATAAGTATTTGACCCCTTTGTTATGGCAAGCCTAAATAAGTTCAGGAGTAACAATGTGCTTAGCAAGTCAAATAATACTCTCTGGGATATTGGCCAACATCCAGTGAAAATGCAGAGTGCCAAATTCAAATAAATTACTATACAAATTAAACTTTCATGAAATCACAAGTGCAATACACCAAATTAAAGCTACACTTGTTGTGAATCCAGCCAACGTGTCAGATTTCAAAAAGGCTTTACGATAAAAGCACACCAAACTATTATGTTAGGTCAGTACATAGCCACAGAAAAACACAGCCATTTTTCCAGCCAAAGAGACGAGTCACAAAAAGCATAAATAGAGATAAAATGAATCACTAACCTTTGATGATCTTCATCAGATGACACTCATAGGACCTCATGTTACACAATACATGTATGTTTTGTTCGATAAAGTTCATATTTGTATCCAAAAATCTCAGTTTATTTTAGCGCGTTACGTTCAGTAATGTTTTGCTTCCAAAACATCCGGTGATTTTGCAGAGAGCCACATCAATTTACAGAAAAACTCATGATAAATGTTGATGAAAATACATGTGTTATGCATGGAACTTTAGATAAACTTCTCCTTAATGCAACCGCTGTGTCAGATTTCAAAAAAGCTTTACCGAAAAAGCACACCATGCAATAATCTGAGAACAGCGCTCAGAGCCCAAACAAGCCAAAGAGATATCCGCCATGTTGTGGAGTCAATATATGTATATATATATACAGTACCAGTCAAACGTTTGGACACACCGACTCATTCCAGGGTTTTTCTTTATTCTTACTATTTTCTACATTGTAGAATAATAGTGAAGACATCAAACCTAGGAAATAACACATATGGAATCATGTAGTAACCAAAAAACAAAGTGTTAAACAAATCCAAATATATTTGAGATTTTAGATTCTTCAAAGTAGCCACCCTTTGCCTTGATGACAGCTTTTCACACTCTTTGCATTCTCTCAACCAGCTTCATGAGGTAGTCCCCTGGAATAAATTTTAATTAACAGAAAATAGAAAAAATATAGAAAAACCCTGGAATGAGTAGACGTGTCCAAACTTTTGACTGGAAATGTATATTATTGCCTGTTTTGCATGTTATTTTGGCATTAATACGTCACATCAGTTTGCAAACAATGTAAAAACAAATGTACTGAGTTATTAAAGTCGCATACGAGCATGGTCTATTTTTTGCTTTCTTGAGTAAGGCAGCTCCAAAATGTAGGTGTTTCAGCCTAGCTCAGTGCTTTCCGTGGTGGAGGGGCATCCAGCAGAAAATACAGAGCGTAGAGGTTGGTAATCTTCTCTAGTTGCACCATGATTGGCTCAGAGTTCTGTCACTCATGGGGAAACTACGTCACCGCAAAATCTACAGGGAGCGCTAGAAAGTTCAAGCCCCCTTGGTTGTTACCATAGATTTACATTAGAAGTGCCCATAAAAGAAGGTCATTGGCCACAGATACAATACATTCAAATCACGTTATATCGAATGTAGCTTTGATTGGAATCTTAGCTAGCAAGCTAGACAAGCAGTCATCATCATGAATCACTTCGACAATCTACAGTGCTTGGAAATCCTTTTCAATCCATGTCATATGAAGAGAAACTATAGATAAAACTTTTCGGTGCTCATCGGCCATTGGACATAAACACTACACAACAAGTTGGAAATCACAAATTCAACAATGAGTGGTTAGGAAGGAATCAGACCGCCTCGTCACCTTCCTGTTCAAGTGAGCACAGCACAACAGAGGGTAATTCTTTTATTGTATGCTGCTGCATAAATGATGTAAAATGCCAAGGAGATACAGTTGAAGTCAGAAGTTTACATACACCTTAGCCAACTACATTTAAACTCAGTTTTTCACAATTCCTGACATGGAATCCTAGTAACAATTCCCAGTCTTATGGCAGTTAGGATCACCACTTTATTTTAAGAATGTAAAATGTCAGAATAATAGTAGAGAGAATGATTGATTTCAGCTTTTATTGCTTTCATCACATTTCCAGTGGGTCAGAAGTTTACATACACTCAATTAGTACTTGGTAGCACTGCCTTTAAATTGTTTAACTTGGGTCAAACGTTTCGGGTAGCCTACCACAAGCTTCCCACGATAAGTTGGGTGAATTTTGGCCCATTCCTCCTGACAGAGCTGGTGTTACTGAGTCAGGTTGGTAGGCCTCCTTGTTCGCACACGCTTTTTCAGTTCTGCCCACAAATTTTATAGGATTGAGGTCAGGGCATTGTATAGGATTGAGGTCAGGGCATTGTGATGGCCACTCCAATACCTTGACTTTGTTGTCCATAAGCCATTTTGCCACAACTTTGGAAGTATGCATGGGGTCATTGTCCATTTGGAAGACCCATTTGCAACCAAGCTTTAACTTCCTGACTGATGTCTTGAGATGTTGCTTCAATATCTCCACATCATTTTCCTGCCTCATGATGCCATTTATTTTGTGAAGTGCACCAGTCCCGCCTGCAGCAAAGCACCCCCAAAACATGATGCTGCCACCCCCGTGCTTCACGGTTGGGATGGTGTTCTTTGGCTTGCAAGCTTCCCCATTTTTCCTCCAAACATAACGATGGTCATTATGGCCAAACATTTATATTTTTGTTTCATCAGACCAGAGGACATTTCTCCAAAAAGTACAATATTTGTCCCCATGTGCAGTTTCAAACTGTAGTCTGGCTTTTTATGGCGATTTTGGAGCAGTGGCCTCTTCCTTGCTGAGCGGCCTTTCAGGTTATTTCGATATAGGAATCGTTTTACTGTGGATATAGATACTTTTGTACCTGTTTCCTCAAACATCTTCACAAGGCTCTTTACTGTTGTTCTGGGATTGATTTGCACTTTTTGCACCAAAGTACATTCATCTCTAGGAGACAGGACGCGTCTCCTTCCTGAGCGGTATGATGGCTGAGTGGTCCCATGGTGTTTATACTTGCGTACTATTGTTTGTACAAATGAACGTGGTACCTTCAGGCATTTGGAAATTGCTCCCAAGGATGAACCAGACTTGTAGAGGTCTACAATTTATTTTCTGAGGTCTTGGCTGATTTCTTTTGATTTTCCCAGGATGTCAAGCAAAGAGGCACTGAGTTTGAAGGGAGGCCTTGAAATACATCCACAGATACACCTCCAATTGACTCAAATGATGTCAATTAGCCTATCAGAAGCTTCTAAAGCCATGACATAATTTTCTGGAATTTTCCAAGCTGTTTAAAGGCACAGTCAACTGAGTGTATGTAAACTTCTGACCCACTGGAATTATAAGTGGAATAATCTGTCTGTAAACTATTGTTGGAAAAATGACTTGTGTCTTGCACAAAGTAGATGTCCTAACTGACTTGCCAAACTATAGTTGGTTAACAAGAATTTTGTGGAGTGGTTGAAAAACGAGTTTTAATGACTCCAACCTAAGTGTATGTAAACTTCCGACTTCAACTGTATGTATACTGTAGCTAAGAAAGTAATACTAGTAAGCTGTAAGCAGTTAGTAGCCCATGTGCCTCACCCTAATAATTTGGTTCCTTTCCAACTCATAACTTAGCCTACTGTTCTGACTTGGTGGTGCACATGTAGTCTGAAGCCTGTTTTAAAGAAATGTCATCATTAAATATTGTAAGAGCTTTTATTGTCTCATTATATGCCCCTTTATTTATCCTACGGTTCTGACTTGGTGTACAGGGAGAATACTGTAAGACCGGCCCATGTTTTGAATTCTGTCGCTCTACATTGAACAAATAGTTAGATTTACTACGTCCGTCTTAGCTCATTAATTGTCTTAATCAAAATGACGGATAGCCTCTTATCCGCTCATCGTTCCCTTTTGCTGCCAGACAAGGCTCCGCTGATAGTCAGGAGTAGCGATGGTAAAGATTCACTACAGTCAATATGAAAGTCAATATAAAAACAGCGTGTTTTTTTTTTTACCCTTTTTTTACCCTGAAAAGAAAGCTCTGCTGTTGGGACAGCTTTATGTAGGCGTAACAATTGGTGGGCACCATTTGTCACCGTTAAAGTGCAAGTAATGTATTGTTTAATGTTGTGTTGTGTAGTGGCTTTGCTGGCATGCATCCCAAAAGATGTACATGCTAAAATCACCACTGTCCACAATACTAAACTAATTGAAAGAGTAAAAAGAAGGAATGGTGGTGGCTACATCATGTTATGGGTATGCTTGTCATCAGCAAGGACTAGGGAGCTTTTTATGATAAAAATAAATGGATAAAGCTAAGCATAGGCAAATACCTAGAGGATAACTTTGTTCAGTCTGCTTTCCAAAAGACACTGGGTGACAAATTCACCTTTCAGCAGGACAATAACCCAAAACACAAGGCCAAATATACACTGGAGTTGCATAACAAGACAACATTGAATGTTCCTCGGGTGGTCTAGTTAGAGTTTTGACTTTACTTGGCTTGAAAATCTATGGCAATGCTTGACAATGGCCGTCTAGCATTGATCAACAACCAACTTGAAAGAGATGGAAGAATTTTAAAAATAATAATGTGCAAATATTGTACAATCCAAGTGTGCAAAGCTCTTAGAGACTTACCCAGAAAGACACAACTGTAATCACTGCCAAAGGGGATTCTGACTCAGAGGTGTGAATACTAATGCATATGAAATATTTCTGTATTTAATTTTCAATAAATTTGCAAAAATGTCTAAAAACATGTTTTCACTTTGTAATTATGGGGTATTGTGTGTAAATGTGTGAGAAAAAAATATATTTGAATCCATTTTGAATTCAGGCTTTAACACAACAAAATGTGGAATATGTCAAGGGGTATGAATACTTTCTGAAGGCACTGTATACATAGATCCCATCTACCATTCATCAGGATGTCACCTCAACTTAAATGCTTTAAGTTGCTATTCGAGAACTTTAAATGGAGAGTGAAGAAGTAAGAACTCAATAAATATTCACAAAGAAAAGTGTAAAAAAATATACTTGAGTTATATGCTCTGTTCTTGACAGTATTCTGAATAACCAGGTGTTCTTGAACAATGTGTTCTTTCTCCCATCACATAATTATTTTGCCATTTCTTAATCCAACAATCCAGAGACATTTGGAGCTGAAGAATGCCTCACATCATCGTTGACCTTTTAGCAAGTTTGTGGCAGATCTCTGTGAGGTTGACCTTTACATTCCTGAGCTGAGGGTTGAGCCTCCTCTATGGTATAGGACCCTCATTACCAGCTAATTCATAGCTGTCAGACTCCCACCTGTCTGACTGCCGGAGGAGACTAGCAGCATGGCAGGCAGCACAGGGCTTCACTTCACATGGCAGGTACACGTCTGGATGGTTCTAAATTAATCCAACTCGTTTTTACTTTGCTAAGGTAAAGCCGGACTGAGGGAGAGGAATATGATGAATGCTATGGGACATGCTTAGGATCTGAGGTGGAGGACAGTGCCATCGTGCCATCCCACTGGGCACACACTATTTGAATCAACATTTTAATGAAATTACATTGAACCAATGTTGAAAAGACGTTAAATTGACATCTGTTCCCAGTGGTATGCGTTATTAATAAGAAGAGCGTCCATGGGGCTTCCTTCTTGTCAGACCTCAGTTATGATTACAAATGTCTCACAATTCAACAGGTGGACGAGTTTCAGGCTCGGCAGATCCGTGAACATATTACTCAAAGGCTGAGACAAAGTAGCAGTCTAAAATGGCCATAATCCTGACAGGTCTTTCATGCTTTCCCATTTCTCATCTGTGTAAGTGCCAGTAAAATACCCTGACTTGGCAATAGTGGCATGGCTGTACAATAATGAAGACAGTATATCTAGCCTCTGCCCCAAACAGGATGCACATTTCACAAGCTTTGGCCATAAATGTGAATTATACTCTGTGTTCAGGGTATACAGGGTTTGTCTGGCTCATTATAGAGCTCTATCTGTGTGTTGCCACTTTCCGACCAGACAGACATCGCAATTGAGGACCTTGTTAGCATTTACCAGGAAATACAAGTAAGCGTTGGGTAGTTTTCCTCTCTAAATGGCTAAGGGAGAGAGAGAGAGAGAGAGAGAGAGAGAGAGAGAGAGGTCTTTCACAGGTAGTAGAGATCAGAGAGAGAGAGAAACAGTAAGATATTTGAGGCAATTCTGTGGCCTAAACATTGCTTTGAGTGCCTTAGTTCCTGCATCTGTTCTTTTGACTCTGCAGACGTTCCGTTCCGTTCCAAGCACATATTTTTGAACAGTATGCCAAATCACAGAGAGGTAAATGTAAAGTTCAACAAAATGAAAGGATGGTTCGTTTATCTTCCATACGTCCAGATGGTAGACCTCACAGACCACGGTGTGCTGCAGATAAAAGTTTTCAAGTGCATGTGCGGCCAGATGCGAGGAGACAGTTGTGAGACATGGGCAGGTGTCTCCCACTCGGCAGTATCATTGTTGATGTGTGCTGGCATCAACCATGGAAAGATGAGAACAGATTATTATCAGCTCATGACCCATGGTTGGTGGTGCAACCCAGTGATAGCTGTTTTGTTTTTATTTACCTAATGTTCGTTAAACCCTGTTGTAACGTCCAGTTATTTAGATTGCTTATGTTTATAAGAACTGAGGTCAGAGCGTTCGTATACTTTAGTTTAACTTTACTCAGAAGTCAGCTGGCATTACATATATGCCATGTGAACTCCCTCCCGCTGTCTGGCTACTGTAAAACATGAAACTGGAATCCCACAGTACGAATACACGGACTGGACTATGGCATAATGTTCACTACATTACACCTGTCTGATTCTAATTAAATTATACTGCTTGTTGTTCACCCTTGACATTGACAGGAGTTTTACAGATTTTTACACTATCGTTCATTGATTCAGTTTGTTACTTCTATGTCATACTTTTTTTAGGTATTTTCTTAAAACTGCATTGTTGGATAAGTGCTTGTAAGTAAGCATTTCACTGTAAGGTGAACACCTGTTGTATTTGACGCATGTGACAAATAAAATGTAATTTGATTTGATATATTCAATTGTCTGTGAGAAGATAACATTTACCAACAGGGATATTGAACGTATCGCTCCTTTATTGATATACACAGCACTAACTTCATGACCTGAAAGTACTACTCTGTTCACTGTGAGGTCAGAGGTCAGCTTCTCCTCTACTGTTGTGATAAAACAGACCATTTCACCCAGGCAACACAGCAACAACAGCCACTCTCTTCTCTTTCGCTAAAGACAAGTCAGTAGAGTCAATGCCATCCTAATATTTATATATTTCTTAATTCCATTATTTTACTTTTAGATGTGTGTGTATTGTTGTGAATTGTTAGATACTACTTCACTGTTGGAGCTAGGAACACAAGCATTTCGCTACACCCGCAATAGCATTTGCTTAATATGTGTATGTGACCAATACAATTTGATTTGATTTGATTGATAAAGGACCCATAGAGACAGCTTTGCATGACCACTTTGTTTATATTTGGACTACATCAATCCAGCAATGATCCATTGCACTCACACTACAGCTGCTAAGGAAGGTATATTTGACAACACAACTTTCTCTAATTATCCTTACGGTAAAATAACTAAATACTGTAGCATTTGGGTGGAATGTCCCTTTAGGAAACCCCTAAAAATGTGACTTTTTATTGTAAAGAAAAAAAACAGACATTGCATTAAAGCCAACACTTAATCCTGGATTTTGAGAACAAAGCCTTTTCACAGTATGCACGAGTGACAATACATGAGCAGTCGCTGTGTGAGTCTGTGTATCTGTGCATCTGCGTCACTTGTTGTATTAACAATGGTGTTTTATGTTTTTTACCAGTTATTCAATGCCCCATGGGGATTGATGACCTAGAAATGGCAATTGTGTGGGTGAACTTTACTGTTGCTAAGCATCAAAGCAACTGTCTTTTGTGTTGTATTGGTCTTTGTGGTGCTTGTGTACATTTTGGTTCAATCCTCCTATGCCAAACGCATCAGTCCTCAATGCATCAGTGTGACTTTCGTGCTATCAGGGAGCTGAACAGGGGCTTCACTCCTGACGAATACAAAACAACAACAACAACACAAACATACCTGGAAAGGACAGCTAGAGTGTATTGACATGTCACAACACTTGTGGTTTCTATAGCAACTGTGGAGAAAAAGACGCATTAGTGCGTATTCTAAAAAAGGAATCTGTCAACAACTCTAGGAAGTTATTCTTGCTATCGGGTACCCATCGCACACTTCCTTCTCCCAACCCTCTTGTCAAAAATACAACTTTATTTTATTCAGTCTGTATTGGAGTGTGCACTGTGTACACCAAGTTTCTTCTTTAAAAGTCAGAATTTGTGCTTTGTTGTTGACGTTCCCAGGGAGAATCCACAGTCCTGTGGGAGCTCAGTGGGAACAGAACCGCTGGCGTTGGATGCCTCAGGATGCCTTAACTGCTGAGGCTCATGGGAATAAGGAAGCCAGGCTGTTTGGCTGCCACACCTAAACAGAGCTGAGATTCCTCAGTGTGTCATTGTACTGTCTGAGTGCTGATGATTCAACAGACTGGATGTGCTACCTTCACACTCATAGTTCTACTGTCGGATGTTCCTTCGATGTTACAGCTGACAAAGGAATGCCATGCTCATGGAATGTTGACGGCTCATTCTTTTCGAGTGCAAGCGTCTCTCCCAGTCATTGTCTATTGACTTTACCTCAAACTGTGTTGTCTTGTGCAGTTGTGGTTATTCGACAAAACAACAATGACTGAACTTGAAACTTTTCACCTCTGAGGTCACAGACCAATCAAGTTCAAGTGAATAAATGGCACAGAGTGATGTTGGACTGCATCATGCAAAGTAACTTACTGATGCGTAATATCAACAAAAATGTTATCCATGGGAACCAACTTTGGTGGCAATAAATCAAATCAAATTTTA
Organism: Salvelinus alpinus; assembly: GCF_045679555.1. Lineage (NCBI taxonomy): Eukaryota > Metazoa > Chordata > Actinopteri > Salmoniformes > Salmonidae > Salvelinus > Salvelinus alpinus. The sequence goes on along the minus strand of NC_092098.1, from coordinate 44,671,596 downwards.
TTTGTCACATACACATGGTTAGCAGATGTTAATGCGAGTGTAGCGAAATGCTTGTGCTTCTAGTTCCGACAATGCAGTAATAACCAACGAGTAATCTAACCTAACAATTCCACAACTACTACCTTATACACACAAGTGTAAAGGGATAAAGAATATGTACATAAAGATATATGAATGAGTGATGGTACAGAACGGCATAGGCAAGATGCAGTAGATGGTATAGAGTACGGTATATACATATGAGATGAGTAATGTAGGGTATATAAACATAAAGTGGCATAGTTTAAAGTGGCTAGTGATACATGTATTACATGGAAGTCCAGTACTGGAAGTCCAGTACCCAGTTGCACAGGGCGGGGTCAAGACCCAGGGTCTCGAGCTTGATGACGAGTTTGGAGGGTACTATGGTGTTAAATGCTGAGCTGTAGTCAATGAACAGCATTCTCACATAGGTATTCCTCTGGTCCAGATGGGTTAGGGCAGTGTGCAGTGTGGTTGCGATTGCATCGTCTGTGGACCTATTGGGTCAGTAAGCAAATTGGAGTGGGTCTAGGGTGTCAGGTAGGGTGGAGGTGATATGGTCCTTGACTAGTCTCTCAAAGCACTTCATGATGACGGAAGTGAGTGCTACTGGGCGGTAGTCGTTTAGCTCAGTTACCTTAGCTTTCTTGGGAACAGGAACAATGGTGGCCCTCTTGAAGCATGTGGGAACAGCAGACTGGGATAAGGATTGATTGAATATGTCCGTAAACACACCAGCCAGCTGGTCTGCGCATGCTCTGAGGACGCGGCTGGGAATGCCGTCTGGGCCTGCAGCCTTGCGAGGGTTAACACGTTTAAATGTTTTACTCACCTCGGCTGCAGTGAAGGAGAGCCCGCAGGTTTTGGTAGCGGGCCGTGTCAGTGGCACTGTATTGTCCTCAAAGCGAGCAAAAAAGTAATTTAGTCTGTCTGGGAGCAAGGCATCCTGGTCCGCGACGGGGCTGGTTTTCTTTTTGTAATCCGTGATTGACTGTAGACCCTGCCACATACCTCTTGTGTCTGAGCTGTTGAATTTCGACTCTACTTTGTCTCTATACTGGCACTTAGCTTGTTTGATTGCCTTGCGGAGGGAATAGCTACACTGTTTGTATTCGGTCATGTTTCCGGTCACCTTGCCCTGGTTAAAAGCAGTGGTTCGCGCTTTCAGTTTCACGCGAATGCTGCCATCAATCCACGGTTTCTGGTTTGGGAATGTTTTAATCGTTGCTGTGAGTATTACGTCGCCGATGCACTTTCTAATGAACTCGCTCACCGAATCAGCGTATTCGTCAATGTTGTTGTTGGACGCAATGCGGAACATATCCCAATCCACGTGATCGAAGCAGTCTTGAAGCGTGGAATCAGATTGGTCGGACCAGCGTTGAACAGACCTGAGCGCGGGAGCTTGCTGTTTTAGTTTCTGTTTGTAGGCTGGAAGCAACAAAATGGAGTTGTGGTCAGCTTTTCTGAAAGGAGGGCGGGGGAGGGCCTTATATGCGTCGCGGAAGTTAGAATAACAATGATCCAGGGTTTTACCAGCCCTGGTAGCACAATCGATATGCTGATAGAATTTAGGGAGTTTTGTTTTCAGATTAGCCTTGTTAAAATCCCCAGCTACGATGAATGCAGCCTCAGGGTGTGTGGTTTCCAGTTTACATAGAGTCAGATAAAGTTTGTTCAGGGCCATCGATGTGTCTGCTTGGGGGGGAATATATACGGCTGTGATTATAATCGAAGAGAATTCCCTTGATAGATAATGCGGTCGACATTTGATTGTGAGGAATTCTAAGTCAGGTGAACAGAAGGACTTGAGTTCCTGTATGTTGTTATGATCACAACACGTCTCGTTAATCATAAGGCATACCCCCCCGCCCCTCTTCTTACCAGAAAGATGTTTTCAGGATCCGCTTCGGGAGAGTCATATTCCTGGTCGTAATGATAGTGAGTTGACATTGCTCTTATATTCAGTAGTTCCTCCCGACTGTATGTAATGAAACCTAAGATTACCTGGGGTACCAATGTAAGAAATAACACGTAAAAAAACAAAATACTGCATAGTTTCCTAGGAACGCGAAGCGAGGCGGCCATCTCTGTCGGCGCCGGAAGTTGGACTGTAGCCTCATTGGGGTTAGCGTGCTAAATACTGTACAGTATGTACTGTATGTGTGATGTGCAGCTCACACCATCTAAATTAGCGTTAGTCAGCGCTGTCCCTCATCAAAGATCTGTCCTATCAGAGGCCCTCTGGCTTGAAACTATTTAACTGGGTTTGATCATAGGACAGCTAGACCTATACAGCACAGCAACCTTGGCAACACTCCCCGACTGGCATTTCCCACAAGGCTTTGTTAGAGGGACACATCTCTTGTACTCTTTCTACACATAGTCCGACTATAACTACACTCTTAGAAAAAAAGGGTTCCAATCGGGTTCTTCGGCTGCCCCATAGGAGAACGCTTTTTGGTTCCAGATCGAACCCCTTTGGGTTTCATGTAGAACTCTCTCCACAAAAAAAATATTATACTTGGAATCAAAAGTTTTTCATTTTAAATAGCTTGTGTGTTTAACTAGCTGACTAGCTAGCTTAAAACCATACACATCTTTCTAGCTTATGACTATGAAGTTACTAAATCTAGTTATCCTTATGTCTACAAAGCTGATTAATTTCAGTACAGCTGTGGCAGTCAACAGGCAATAACGAGCTATAGGAAATGAGTAAATACATGGGGAAATTACGTTTTTTATTGATCTATGCTTCATATGAAATCTATTATTCATGTTGCTCATTGCTCATCATTGCTCCAGTGTCTCATACTCCTCTCCATTGCCAGCAACATTGCTCTACAATATTGACCCCAAAAATTGCCAATGTATCATGGCCATTTGAGTGTATAGCATAATCAGATGTAAATTAGACTATATCAAATATCAACTAGATTCAGCAACGGAACATATTTTTTTCTTGAGCGGATGGTTAGGGGGCTGGAACATAATGACAAATCATTTGTAAACTGCAAATTGACCACAAGAAGCCAAAACAGATATAATATTTGACTAAAACATAATAATTTCAAATCTTTTTTACATTTGTATACGATCTCATATTGTATATTTCTCTATTATGCATGGGAATACTTTGGAACATATTTCAACAATTAAAATCACTTGGAGCTGATTTTCTGGTGTTTTTACAGTCTTTAATGTCCAATTTATTAAAAAAAATATATATATATAGATTTTTTTTTTCTTTTGAAAAGGTAAATAAAATCACCTGCAGGTTCAATTTGGCCCACGGGCCGCCAGTTAGGGAAACCTGCGATATAGGTTAGCCTAACAGTGTAACCCATAGATGTGTACAAAGCAAATTGTTTCTCTATCTGCCATTTGGCCTTCTAACAAAGCTTCCTACACTACCTTGATTGTTCATTATTTCATAGAGAGATGGCTATTCAAAAGCACCTTTCCCAGGGATGAAATAATCAGTTCAACTTACACACAGATTTCCATATACTTCATATAATTATTTATATGGTACAGGTAAGCCAGTTGTTGTAGTTTTATTCTGCATCTCTTATTTTATGCTGTTGTTTTTTAAAACCATTTCCAGGTTTATCTGCTTTAGTGGAACCATTACATGACTAAAAAAGTTAAGAGGCAAATTCACAGTTTCTCAGGATCAGCCATCTAAACTCTGATTTAACGGTGTCTGATCATGTTATGGCAGCAATCCAGGTTCCTTATTCTAATCCATTATATGTTACTGCTTGCAGTTTAACGCACATAATCAAAACAGAGCACCTGTTGGACCCGAATTTGCATTTTACAGTGTATTGAAAACTAAACTCGGCAAAATAGAAATGTCCTCTCACTGTCAACTGCATTTATTTTCAGCAAACTTAACATGTGTAAATATTTGTATGAACATAACAAGATTCAACAACTGAGACATAAACTGAGCAAGTTCCACAGACATGTGACTAACAGAAATGGAATAATGTGTCCCTGAACAAAAGGGGGGGGTGGGGTCAAAATCCAAAGTAACAAACAGTATCTGGTGTGGCCATCACCTGCATTAAGTACTCCAGTGCATCTCCTCCTCATAGACTGCACCATATTTGCCAGTTCTTGCTGTGAGATGTTACCCCACTCTTCCACCAAGGCACCTGCAAGTTCCCAGGCTCCGATTTATTTATTTTTTTACTGTGGAAATATCTGTATACCTTTGACATGGGAACTTGTTCATTTTGGCCAAATACTGGGTTACCTTCAGACAAGTCCCGTGACACTTGTGGGGGTCGTATACCACAATGGGGAACACCTCCGTGTTCATGAGAGTCTCATCCATCTATAGGGGGGTCATATTAGTTTTTAAAATGAACCCTCTATGGAAACTACAGACATTTTCGTGAGAAGACTGCTTTTCAGGATGTTTCTTGGTCTGACAAACAGTGCTGTAGCTCTGCCACCTTACAACATCTGCGGATGAGGTGGATTGAGACACAGCCCATGCAAAAAACAGATACAGTTGAAGTCGGAAGATTACATACACCTTAGCCAAATACATTTAAACTCAGTTTTTCACAATTCCTGACATTTAATCCTAGTAAAAATTCCCTGTCTTAGGTCAGTTAGGATCACCACTATATTTTAAGAATGTGAAATGTCAGAATAATAGTAGAGAGAATGATTTATTTCAGCTTTTATTTCTTTCATCACATTCCCAGTGGGTCAGAAGTTTACATCCACTCAATTAGTATTTGGTAGCATTGCCTTTAAATTGTTTAACCTGGGTCAAACGTTTCAGGTAGCCTTCCAAAAGCTTCCCAGAATAAGTTGGGTTAATTTTGGCCCATTCCTCCTGACAGAGCTGGTGAAACTGAGTCAGGTTTGTAGGCCTACTTGCTCGCACACACTTTTTCAGTTCTGCCCACACATTTTCTATAGGATTGAGGTCAAGGCTTTGTGATGGCCACTCCAATACCTTGACCTTGTTGTGCTTAAGCCATTTTGACACAACTTTTGAAGTATGCTTGGGGTCATTGTCCATTTGGAAGACACATTTGTGACCAAGCTTTAACTTCCTGACTGATGTCTTGAGATGTTGCTTTAATATATCCACATCATTTTCCTGCCTCATGATGCCATCTATTTTGTGAAGTGCACCTGCAGCAAAGCACCCCCACAACATGATGCTGCCACCCCCGTGCTTCAAAGTTGGGATGGTGTTCTTCAGCTTGCAAGCCTCCCCCTTTTGTCCTCCAAACATAAAGATGCTCATTATGGCCAAACAGTTCTATTTTTGTTTCATCAGACCAGAGGACATTTCTCCAAAAAGGACAATCTTTGTCTCCATGTGCAGTTGCAAACTGTAGTCTGGCTTTTTATGGCGGTTTTGGAGCAGTGGCTTCTTCCTTGCTGAGCGGCCTTTCAGGTTATGTCGATATAGGACTCGTTTTACTGTGGATATATATACTTTTGTACCTGCTTCATCCAGCATCTTCACAAGGTCCTTTGCTGTTGTTCTGGGATTGATTTGCACTTTTCGCACCGAAGTACGTTCATCTCTAGGAGACAGACCGCGTCTCCTTCCTGAGCGGTATGATGGCTGCGTGGTCCCATGGTGTTTATACTTGCGTACTATTGTTTGTACAGATGAACGTGGTACCTTCAGGCATTTGGAAATTGCTCCCAAGGATGAACCAGTCTACAATTTTTTTTCTGAGATCTTGACTGATTTATTTTGATTTTCCCATGATGTAAAGCGAAGAGGCACTGAGTTTGAAGGTAGGCCTTGAAATACATCCACAGGTACACCTCCAATTGACTCAAATGGTGTCAATTAGCCTATCAGAAGCTTCTAATGCCATGACATCATTGTCTGGAATTTCCCAAGCTGTTTAAAGGCACAGTCAACTTAGTATATGTAAACTTCTGACCCACTGGAATTATAAGTGAAATAATCTGTCTGTAAACAATTGTTTGAAAAATTACTTGTGTCATGCACAAAGTAGATGTCTTAACCGACTTGCCAAAACTATAGTTTGTTAACAAGAAATGTGTGGAGTGGTTGAAAAACAAGTTTTAATGACTACAACCTAAGTGTATGTAAACTTCCGATTTTTATGGGAATTTTTAATTATGCTAATTAGATGTTCGCGGGGGTGCGACATTGACTCTAGGGGATTTTAAGGAGGCCTGACCAACTGTTTTCTGGTACCATGTGGAGGAAATTGGTGCTGTGACATTTTAGGCATCCCCAGTGTAATGTAAGTGCTTATTAGGAGAACTGCAAATCAGCTACGCATACAGTGTAAGACAGCAAACCTTTTAGTAACAAGGATTTGTTAGCCTTGTTAATTATGGGAGTGAAACATTTGTGTGACAAAGTGCCCACAGAACAAGACTGCATCCCTTGACCTTTAGGTTGGTGTGTTAATCAGAATAAATCTCCTGTGTAAATGGTTTTGTGGCCTTTCTCTTAGATGGTCAGCCATGACAAGGGAGAAGAACTTTCACATGACAGCAAGGATTAACAGAAGCTTTCCCGGCAGCTTTCAAAATGAACAGTGTGCTGAACCCGCTCGTGTGTGTTCATGTGTCAAACTGACCATCTCAGAGCCTTCAAACAGAATCCAGCCATTGTGTGTCACATACTGTTGGTGTCATAGAATATGTCCACAGCGTATATTGACGAGGTGCCACAGTTGGCATTCTCAACATTAACAAACACCATAGGGTGGGGTTCAATGGTGTCTATTTAGGTATTTGATATGACACTTTTCTCATGCTCTGTAGCCTATCCCCATTTAGGATGACTATCTGAAGTACATGCTGGAGTACAAAGGCTCTGCGCTGACACCCAGAGAGGGCGTTCAAACACTGATGAGCAGAGTCAAAAGAATCCTTCCTCAAAGTTGAACCCCAGCTAGCCTAAGGAAATAGAATGCCTTTGTTGTTGCATGCCAGAGAGAGGGAAGGTCTGACTAGGAGAAACTGTACATCCACAAGGTCACACTCTGGAGCATAATACACTAAGGCCACCAACAACCTGTGTGATGGGCTCTCCCCTTAGCAGAATGCCAGGATTTCTATACAATGCTGTATAGAACATCTCACAAATGCCATCTTCTGATGGCACGTAAGTATCAATACCAGGTTCAGTATTCACCTAACATCATTGTTGACTAGGCGGAGTGAGAGCCAGGGGTCATAGGAGTACCATAGAATTTAGTTGCTGAATGTTCCCTCCGAATAACGTCCCAAACTCAATGTTTTATTGCTTGGAGAGAAGCATTACAAGTGACACTATATCATTTCACAATCCCTATGGAAATTATTTGGATGTACGTATTATTACATTTTTTTAAATACGAGTAACGAGTCCTGTTTTGTATGAGCATATGCTAATGATATTACTTTCCACCCTGGGTGAATTCATAAAATTAATGTCACTGCAATATTATGTTAATGTCATGTTTAAAATGCATTAGCTAGAGTGAAAAATACTTGCTGTGTGCCTGATGGCATGTCATCAACCTGCACATCCTAATCACTGGAAATCCATTATATTCTAAAAATGTAATAATTTTTAAATAGCGAGGACTAAACATGACATTACATTAAAAAAATACTCTCCCAGAGGATTCAATCTGGCTGGAATGGGTGTGTGGTTATTCGTGGATTTGCAATGGGAGAGGCGTGTAACGCTAATTGTCTTTGTTACATTATCACCCCCGGTCACATTGGCAGCCGGCCGTGTAGAGTGGTGGACAGCATGGCTGCGTTTTGGGGGACACAGTCAGTACAACCACGTAAATATTTATCTGTAGACCTTCTCAATGGTTACGCTGCTAGATTCTAAACAGGTGTATCCAGACATGGGCAAACTAAATCACTTAAACTATCCAGGTGTTACGTTGCACAATAACCTCAAGATTCATGCCAAGGAGATGGGGCCACTCTAGAAAGTGTATGCTGTATAACACCTGTTTAAGTTTGCAACCCTTTCTTCTTAGAGTGTTCTGAATGAATGACCCTGCTTGGAAAGACATCTTCTCCAGGATGTGCATCATCTCTCTTTCTCTCTTCCACAAGAACTCAGTATGCCTCTCGTTGTTTTTCTGACAGGCAACCGGAGAAGCTGCTTTGCATGATAATAACAGTGTGAAAATCCCGCTCCTCCGCATTCCCCCACACACCTCCTATTTATTCCTTAAATCAATGTTCATGTCTAATTTTAAACAGTGAAAATGTTGAATAGATGTGAGCACAGAGGAACATGACGTGACGACATGTCCCTCATCCCCATTTACCAGTGTAAAGTTTTGAGGGGGTTTTTGTCGCTAATTGCTTTCCAGTTTTTGACACATGGAATGTATAGTGAGTTTAGTGAGTGAGTGATGAAACCACATTTTTTGTCAGTTGCTGTGCAGGCTCCATGAGGTAGGTGCTAAATGCTCTAGCCCCTGGGTTTGATTGACATATTTGCTGTGTATGGTGTAAAGAGCTAATTTTAACACTATCTCAGAGTACATACTGTATGGTCCCACTCTACAGAGTGGCCAATTTCCTGTGTAGGTCAGCTTTCTGCATCCGGAGCTCTGGCTCTTAATTAAGATCACAGCTATCAGGGGGGTTTTAGTCGCCAAGGCGACAGAGAAAAAATACATCCCCTTGCAAATTAATAAATGAACACTGTCGTGTACATTCCCTGACTGGATTTTATCTTGTGCAGTGACAAACTTTTAGAAGTAGGATGCACCAGCAGCAACCAAGTACCCCTCACTGCAGCACATGGAATGGCCGACCCCGCCCACAGCCAACCCCATCCCGTTCCCTGAAGGACCCGTCGGCGACAAAACGTCCTCCTCAAACTTTCTCAAGTTGCGAGTGACGACCTGTGATCCTGTAGGTTTGAAACTGGTACTGATATAAAATTTAATTCCACTCACTTTTTAGTTGTATAGTCCATTTGTTATTTCACTCACAGCTGTAGTAGGCCTATAGAGCTCGCTAGCTTGAAGTCCTAAAAAAAACAGTCATACCATAGAGCATTCCTATGGGGAAATGAATGGGTGGAAAAATTGGATTTTGGAATATACTATATACTGCAAATAGGCTTAGGAGATCTTATACTGTATGTTTTGTTCCATTAGATAATATCAGTCAGTTATGACCATTATGAATTATGATGCCTTTATGTGCTCAAAATAAGTCAGTTTCTAACAAGTCGCTAAGTTAGTCACAACAGTTATTTTGTATTATTTATTTTTATATTTGTTTTGTATTTTCCCCCCTTTTTCTCCCCAATTTCGATATTGTCCACCGAAACATGACCTGCCAAACCATGCTTCTTAACACCGGCCTGCTTAACCCGGAAGCCAGCCACATTGTGTCGGAGGAAACAACTGGCGACCAAGGTCAGCCTGCAGGTGCCCGGCACGCCACAAGGAGTCCCTAGAGCGTGATGAGCCAAGTAAAGGCCCTCAGGCCAAACCCTCCCCTAACCAGGACGATGCTGGGCCAATTGTGCGCTGCCCTATGGTGATTGTCCACCAGAGGTCACAATGGCTTCTTCTTAGTTGTCTGTTAACTTGCACTCGTTCTGGAAGAGTGGTCTCCTGAGGATGGCTAATCAGCCGTGTCGATGATCCCAGAGTGGTGATGAAAACAGTGTAGGCAACGATGATTTGAAGAGAATAACCTGATGGTCCTACTTAAATTCACCTTCTTAGATACAGTACTTAGAACAGCTACTCAGCCGTAGCGTTGGATTGTTAGAGGTTATTTTGTCTTCTTCAACCTCGTTTCGCTTTTTGGGTTCGTGACTATCATAGACCTCAGCTGCAGCTTGTGGTCCTTCTAGTCTGATATGTGAATTCTTAACTCAATCTTTTTATACCCTCGGGTAAAAAGGCTAGTGTGGCTAATTACGAGGCAAGGTATTAGAATTACTATGATCTCGTTAGAGAACTAAAATCACAATCCTATCGTCACAAAAACATTCTCTTTATCCTTGATATTTTCTACACAATGTAAAGAATGTAAACCTGATATACACAGTGTAAAAGCTCTTCGAGTTACAATGTTTTTGTTAGAACGTCTTTATAACAATTTTAATGACATCACAAAATAGACATACATTTTCCATATTCTATCACTCATCATTCCCACCATTCGGATGTTGAAATATATTGTCCCAGTGTCAATTGTTAGATGTAGAAGTTTTGGGCGGCAAACTCTTCTGTAACACAAAGACATTCCATTCGCCCAAATTATACCCCAAAAGGAATCGTCTGTTGCCTACAATTTACAATCGACGTGAGGTGTCATACCCCCCCGCCCCTTGCGGGTGAGAAGGCTCTATTGTATGCTGATTCTCTGTAACCTAATTCTTGGATCCTCACAGGAGAGTCATGACAAATATAAACTTCTAGCTACTGTGGCGTACAGCCACCAGGGGGAGACTCGTCGAGGCCTGGTGACAGACGGAGTAAACATCACGAGGCGATGGCTCCATCTGTTGGACGTGCCAGGTCTCGACGGGCTCTCCGCCCAGGACTAATTGGGGCTGATTGGGGAGTTGGTGAGTAATCAAGGGCTGATTGCTCACCAGCTATACAAGCCCCATAAAGGGCAGCACACAGGAGAGGACTGGGGGAAGTAAGGTGACTTGAGTAGTTGTAGTTGGAGACGGTGCCCGAGCTAAGACGAGGGAGTTTGAGTTTGTGTGCCCGACAGGATACAGCAAGATCCGGAGCCCAGAAGACGGTATCCCGGAGAGGGTGTCATGGGGGAGACCTATCATTTTCTTTTGATTTATTATTTAATAAACACCCTTGAAACCGAGCTAATTATACTCTGTCCGTGTCTGATCTGTGTAAACGTCTTGACCAAACCCCCTGGTCTGCCACACTACACATAAACACATTTGCCTTTAAATAACCAAGACCCAGAGGTTAGTTCAAAGACAACCCAGTGCAACAACATGCATGAACCGCAATAACCTATCCCCGTTCAGTATCCCTGGCGAGGAGACATACCTTCTACCTTTCCATGTAACAGTTATACATCATGTTGCACATACAGTTGAAGTCGAAAGTTTACATGCACTTAGGTTGGAGTCGTTAAAACTCGTTTTTCAACTACTCTACAAATGTATTGTTAACAAACTATAGTTTGGCAAGTCGGTTAGGACATCTACTTTGTGCATAACACAAATAATTTTTACAACATTTGTTTACAGACAGATTATTTCACTTATTATTCACTGTATCACAATTCTAGTGGGTCAGAAATGTACATACACTAAGTTGACTGTGCCATTACACAGCTTGGAACATTCCAGAAAATGATATCATGGCTTTAGAAGCTTATGATAGGCTAATTGACATCATTTGAGTCAATTGGAGGTGTACATGTGGATGTATTTCAAGGCCTACCTTCATACTCAGGGCCTCCTTGCTTGACATCATGGGAAAATCAAAAGAAATCAGCCAAGACTCCAGAAAAAAATGGTGGACCTCCACAAGTCTGGTACATCCTTGGGAGCAATTTCCAAATGCCTGAAGGTACCACGTTCATCTGTACAAACAATAGTACGCAAGTATAAACACCATGGGACCACGCAGCCGTCATACCACTCAGGAAGGAGAAGTGTTCTGTCTCCTAGAGATGAACGTACTTTGGTGCGAAAAGTGCAATTCAATCCCAGAAGATGCTTGAGGAAACAGGTACAAAAGTATATATATCCACAGTAAAACGAGTCCTATATTGACATAACCTGAAAGGCTGCTCAGCAAGGAAGAAGCTACTGCTCCAAAACCGCCATATAAAAAAGCCAGACTACGGTTTACAACTGCACATGGGGACAAAGATTGTACTTTTTTGAGAAATGTCCTCTGGTCTGATGAAACCAAAGTAGAACTGTTTGGCCATAATGACCATCGTTATGTTTGGAGGAAAAAGGGTAAGGCTTGAAGAACACCATCCCAACCGTGAAGCATGGGGGTGACAGCATCATGTTGTGGGGGTGCTTTGCTGCAGGAGGGTTGGGTGCTCTTCACAAAATAGATGGCATCATGAAGCAGGAAAATGATGTGGATATATTGACGCAACATCTCAAGACCTCAGTCAGGATGTTAAAGCTTGGTTGCAAATGGGTCTTCCAAATGGACAATGAACTGAAAAAGCATGTGCGAGCAAGGAGGACTACAAACCTGACTCAGTTACACCAGCTCTGTCAGGAGGAATGGGCCAAAATTAACCCAACTTATTCTGGGAAGCTTGTGGAAGGCTACCCGAAACGTTTGACCCAAGTTAAACAATTAGTATTTGCTACCAAATACTAATTGAGTGGATGTAAACTTCTGACCCACTGGGAATGTGATGAAAGAAATAAAAGCTGAAATCAATCATTCTCTCTGCTATTATTCCGACATTTCACATTCTTAAAATAAAGTGGTGATCCTAACTGACCTAAAACAGGGAATTTTTATTAGGATTAAATGTCAGGAATTGTGAAAAACTGAGTTTAAATATAGTTGGCTAAGGTGTATGTAAACTTCCGACTTCAACTGTAAGCTTATGATAAATGCCAATACATTTTGAATCTGGAGTTAGTTTTTGTTTTACCTACACACAGTTGAGAAAAACAAAGAAAGAAGGAACCCGCACACTGCTCTTGATAGTGTCACTGCTCTTGATAGTATCACTGCTCTTGATAGTATCACTGCTCTTGATAGTATCACCGCTCTTGATAGTATCACTGCTCATCACTGCTCTTGATAGTATCACTGCTCTTGATAGTATCACTGCTCTTTAATAAGCTTTACGTATCGGCGTCACGGCCTTCGAAAAAGCTCTGACGAAGGCCTTGAGGCCGATACGTAAAGCTTATTAAAGATCAGTGATACTATCAATAGCAATGTTCGGGTTCCTTCTTTTTTATCTTTTTTTTCAACTGTTACCATGCACCTGCAAAAAAGATAGCTCAGATGTGCGAGTGTCTTTTGAATTTTGACCTACACACAGTTGAATTACAATGCATAATCCCACACCAGAGTTGTAAATTAAAACCATTGGATAGGTTTGGTTTTGCCACATGAAATATACATTTTTTATATGCACTTTCATCACTGGGTAACTCACTGTAAGAATTTAATGATTATCCCTCAAAGGGTTAAGACACTGTTTAAGCCTCTTTTTGATTTCAACCAATATAAATTATTGGATGTACATTATATCACTCTTTGTACCATGATTCTGTCTGCTACTGAATTTACTTCATGGTGGTGTGTCTAAGCTGGGGGAAGGGGTGGAGGGGGGTTCCAAGCTAACATATGGAATTGTTTTAAGATGGTCATACCAATGATCATGTAGATCACTTTTAAAGTAACAAAAAACTATAGAAAAAAAATTGGATGAAACATTGAATTTGGCATTACTGCTATTAGCCAACTGAAATGCATTAAATAACAGATTCACTACATGAAACAACAGATAGTCCCAAAAAAGTGAAGTATCTGAAACTATTATTATTATTTTTCTACATGTATTTATCCGCATACCTGCAGATATCTCCATCTTAAACAGATGGATATTGAAGGGGATTTTTTAATTACAGTGCCTTGCAAAAGTATTCATCCTGTAACGACATTCTACGTCGTCCTCCTCCCCAGACGAGGAGAGGAGAGAGGGATCAGATGACCAATGTGCAGCGAGGTATGTAGACATGAATGAATTTATTAGACACGACGAACACTGACACGAACTATACTTGAATATTTACAAAATAACAAACAAACAACGTAGACTAACCTGAACATGCAAACTACATATAACGAAGCATGCATGAACAGGAACGAACGAACGAACGAACGAGACAGTACTGTGTGGTGCAAATAAACACAGACACAGCGACAATCACCCACAAACAAACAATGTGAAACCACCTACCTTAATATGGTTCTCAATCAGAGGAGATGAAAACCACCTGCCTCTAATTGAGAACCATATCAGGTCACCCATTTACCAACATAGAAACACATAACATAGAAATGCCCACCCACACTCACGCCCTGACCGACTAACACATACAAAACAACAGAAAACAGGTCAGGAACGTGACACATCCCCCTTTGCGTTTCTCCTATTTGTTGCATTACAACCTGTAATTTAAATGGATTTTTATTTGGATTTCATGTAATGGACATACACAAAATAGTCCAAATTGGTGAAGTGAAATAATAAAAATAAGCATAAAAGTGGTGCGTGCATATGTATTCGCCCCCTTTGAAATCACATAATTAGTTAAATAAAGTCCACCTGTGTACAATCTAAGTGTCACATGATATGTCACATGATCTCAGTATGTATACATCTTTTCTGAAAGAACCCAGTCTGCAACACCACTAAGCAAGGGGCACCACCAAGTAAGCGACACTTTGAAGACCAAGGAACTCTCCAAACAGGTCAGGGACAAAGTTGTGGAGAAGTACAGATCAGGGTTGGGTTATAAAAAACATCCAAAACTTTGAACATCCCACGGAGCACCATTAAATCCATTATAAAAAATGGAAAGAACGTTTCACCACAACAAACCTGCCAAGAGAGGGCCACCCACCAAAACTCACGGACCAGGCAAGGAGGGAATTAATCAGAGAGGCAATAAAGAGTCCAAAGATAACCTTGAAGGACCTGCAAAGCTCCACAGCAGAGATTGGAGTATCTGTCCATAGGACCACTTTAAGCAGTACACTCCACAGAGCTGGGCTTTAAGGAAGAGTGTCCAGAAAAATAATAATAAGCAAATACGTTTGGTGTTTGCCAAAAGGCATGTGGGAGACTCCCCAAACATATGGAAGAAGGTACTCTGGTTAGATGAGACTAAAATTGAGCATTTTGGCCATCAAGGAAAACACTATGTCTGGCGCAAACCCAACACCTCTCATCACCCCGAGAACATCATCCCCACCATGAAGCATGGTGGTGGCAGTATCATGCTGTGGGGATGTTTTTCATCAGTAGGAACTGGGAAACTGGTCAGATTTGAAGAAATTATGGATGCCGCTAAATACAGGGACATTCTTGAGGGAAACCTGTTTCAGTCTTCCAGAGATTTGAGACTGGGACGGAGGTTCACCTTCCAGCAGGAAGCGAGTGTAGCATTTCGCTACACTCGCATTAACATCTGCTAACCATGTGTATGTGACAAATAAAATTTGATTTGATGACCCTAAGCATACTGCTAAGGCAACACTCGAGTGGTTTAAGGGAAAATATTGAAATGTCTTGGAATGGCCTAGTCGAAGCCCAGACCTCAATCCAATTGAGAATCTGTGGTATGACTTAAAGATTGCTGTACACCAGCGGAACCCACCGAACTTGAAGGAGCTGGAGCAGTTTTGCCTTGAAGAATAGGCAAAAATCCCAGTGGCTAGATGTGCCAAGCTTATAGAGACATACCCCAAGAGACTTGCAGCTGTAATTGCTGCAAAAGGTGGCTCTACAAAGTATTGACTTTTGGGGGGTGAATAGTTATGCACGCTCAAGTTTTCTGTGTTTTTTGTCTTATTTCTTGTTTGTTTCACAATAATAATAAAAAGTATCTTCAAAGTGGTATGCATGTTTTGTAAATCAAATGATACTAACCTCCCCAAAATACATTTTAATTCCAGGTTGTAAGGCAACAGAATAAGAAAAATGCCAAGGGGGGTGAATACTTTCGCAAGGCACTGTATGTTAATTCAATTTCCGCTGGGGTGCTGAAAATGTAGGCTTAGTTTTAAAAACGTTAACTTTTTTTTTTACAGATGGATTGATGAATACTTCTTTAAATTAAACAAATAATGAGTTGTAGCAGTGAGTCTTTAGCCAGAGCCACATGGGCTGACCACATAATACCTCCTAATACTCCTGCAGATCGCGCATCACACCATGGAAAATGGCATCATGTCAGCAAGCATGCAATGTTATGCAAAGATGAGAATCGTTGTGAGAACAAACACCAGGCAAAGTAAACCACTTCCAGCTGTCTCTCTCACGGCTGTGTGTATGTGTGTATGTGTGTGTGTGTGTTAGTGTGTCACCGGGTGGATGGTGGATGAATGTCAGATTAAATTAAACCTGGAAGAGTGTAATTGGAGGCCATTTCTGATTCATCACGTCTCTTGTTGCCCTCTACTCCTGCAGCTTGTTTGCTATGATTCTCTCACAGTGTTGATTCAACAGTCATTAACACTGGCGACCATTTTTCCTCTTGCAATGTCATCTTGTTTTTACACTTATTATTAGCTACGGTAAAGCCTACATAGCAGCCACATCTATGCACTTTGAAAAGGTTACTTGCAATTACATAATTGTTTATTAATTGGGCCTTGCGTGGGCCGCAGTGTGAAACAATGATTAAGTCAGATGGAATATGATGATGTCATTAAAGGCTCAGTTATAAAAGGTATAACTTTGTTATGGATCTTTTGTGTAAGCCATAGTGTGTGTGTTACCCCTTGGGGTAAATCATACTCCACGAAGGCTATACACTGTCTATTTAAAAGATTGATCGTTGAATGAGAGCCTCATTAATTCAACAGGAAAAGGTGATAGACATTCTCTGACATTTTTCATAGAACCCAGAGTCCCTGTATGGAAAAGGTTAGCCTACCATAAAATAAGTCAGATCACTTGATAGTCAAGGCTTTAATCTCCTCTGTTTCATCTATTAATCTCATAACCATGGAAACATAGGCTATATGATATGTTTTTTTTTCAATCCAAATCCAGGTTGACTGATATGACTGAGTGTCCTTGCTATTAGGGATCCTTGGGATGTCGCTACCCCATTGAAGTTTACATTTAAATGGTTAAGGTAAGCGTTGAGGTTAGGGTTAGCTAAGGGTTATGGTTAAGGTGAGGGTAAGGGTAAGGGTTAAGGTTAAGGTTTAGGGTTGGGATGTCCCAAGGACCCAGGATAACATTAGCCTATGGTTTAGCCCCAGAGGGCTGGAGATCATTGTCCTAGAGAAAGACAGACTGGACTGTCAGCAGAGCCTTCCTCCCCGGAGACATATAGCTTTATAAGTCAGAGCCCTGGTTTACAGGCAAGTAAACCTTGTCCGAGCCATAACTGCTACTGATCATGCAGAACAAAGGCTGTGTCCTCATGAATGAGACGTGCAAAGTAACGCTGCTCTCTTTCTGTTTGTTTGAGTTTTCGTCATCATCCCCCGTTAGGTGGCAGTCACCTGGTCCACCCTCAGGGAGGCCTGACTCCATCACCCTCAGTCCCTATCATGGTGAACACTGACCTAAATACAATCCTGCAACCAGGGAAATAGGTTGAGCCCACAGTGGGGTAGACATGGAACTTAAGACATTGACATTACATTTACATAGAACACAGACGCATGAACATGCACACACATGGGAGCGCACACACACACACACACACACACACACACACACACACACACACACACACACACACACACACACACACACACACACACACACACACACACACACACACACACACTAATATCTACCCATTCCCTACACACACACACACACACACACACACACACACACACACACACACACACACACACACACACACACACACACACACACACACACACACACACACACACACACACACACACACTAATATCTACCCATTCCCTACACACACACACACACACACACACACACACACACACACACACACACACACACACACACACACACACACACACACACACACACACACACACACACACACACACACACACACACACACACTAATATCTACCCATTCCCTATACACACACACACCAGAGGATAAAGCTGTATGCAAGCTGTCTTAAGCGAAGAGACCATGGAGTCTCATTTTTATATCAAGTTCAATTTATATCAACCAAGACTGATCTTCAGGAGGTCAACCTTACTTTATTGGATGTCAATAGCCAACCCCAATTAATAAACTGAAATGTGGAAAGTAGTTACATTTTAGGAACAATGGTGCATGAGAATAATGGAACAATGGACTAATGGACTGTCTCTCTGTGCTTTCACCATTGACAAACTCTCTAAATGGTTGCAATAGCAGAATAGAGTGTACGCGGGCAGGAGTCTGCAATGGGTTGACCATGGAATTTGTAGTAGTCTGCCTCTGCTAAGTGCCTCATTTCACAACGCCTCTCCTTAAGTAATCTCAATTCCAATTATTTGTGTTTGCATCACAATTTGTGTTAGCTCTCAGTGAGTTTCTCCTCTCTCTACCTCACTCTACCTCTCTCATCTACCTCTCTCTCTACCTCTCTCTCCACCTCTCTCTACCTCTCTCAACCTATCTCTCCCTCCCCATAGTGTTGACTCAGCCTAATGACTGGAAAGCCTTGGAAGTTGCTCTGTGGAAAAGTCTGTTGGATCCGATTTGAAATGAGTTTGGAATTATGAGCCATTGGGTGGTAATGGAGGGGAGCCTGGCAATCTTTATGCACATCATTAACTGTGTGCCCATGCATTATTTATGTACTTGTTTGTTTATTTATTTGTCTGCCAGTTGGGCTTTGGTGGCTGTGGCTCTGCCAGTTAGGCTAATCCCAGGATGCATCATATCGGGCTCCATGCTATTCGGTAAGCAGAAAAGTAGTTTCCATTGAATTGTTATGAATATAGAATGCATATTTCTTAGGAAATGGTTTGGAATTGTAATGAGTTGCTGATAAGATAATATGCCCAAAAGGTTTAATATTACTATAGTGTACTGTCCCCAAATGTAAAAAAAACCCATTATCAAATGTTTTTAGATCCAACATGGTGTCACGTTCCTGACCTATTTTATGTTATTTTTGTATATGTTTAGAGGGTCAGGGCGTGAGTTGGGGTGGGCATTATATGTTTTGTGTTTCATTGTTTAGGTCACTTGTAATCAGCCTTATATGGTTCTCAATCAGAGACAGGTGTTTGACGTTTTCCTCTGATTGAGAACCATATATAGGTTGGCTGTTCACACTGTTTGTTTGTGGGTGATTGTCTCCTGTGTCTTTCGTGTCAGTGTATGTGCACCACACGGGACTGTTTTGGCTGTTCGTTTCGTTTTGATGTAGTCTGTTCCTGTTCGTGAGTTCTGCGTGTAGTATGTAAGTTCCATGTTCAGGTCTGTCTACGTCGTTTTCTTATTTTGTAATTTTCCAAGTGTTTTCGTATTCGTCTAAGTCTTTCAATAAATTCATTTATGTCATCATACCTCGCTGCGTATTGGTCCACCGATCCTTCTCTCCTCTCCTCGTCTGAGGAGGAGGAAGATCTAGAGTTGCGTTACAGAATCACCCACCAACCTAGGACCAAGCGGCGGGGGAGAGCTCAACAGAGCAACCAGGACTACTGGACTTGGGAGGACGAGCTGGATGGAAAAGGACCTTGGGCTCAACCAGGAGAATATCGCCGCCCCAAAGCTGAGCTGGAGGCAGCGAAAGCAGAGAGGCGGCGATATGAGGAGGCAGCAAGGAGACGTGGCTGGAAGCCTGAAAAGCCCGTGAGTACTACCCAAAAATTTATTGGGGGGAGGGGCTAAGAGGTAGTGGGCCAAGGGCAGGTAGGAGACCTGCGCCCACTTCTCAGGCTAACCGTGGAGAGCGGGAGTACGGGCGGACACCGTGTTACGCAGTAGAGCGCACGGTGTCTCCTGTACGTGTGCATAGCCCGGTGCGGGTTATTCCACCTCCCCGCACTGCTAGGGCTAGATTGGGCATTGAGCCAGGTGCCATGAAGCCGGCTCAACGCGTCTGGTCTCCAGTGCGTCTCCTCGGGCCGGCATTCATGGCACCAGCCTTACGCATGGTGTCCCCGGTTCGCCTACATAGGCCGGTGCGGGTTATTCCACCTCCCCGCACTGGTCGGGCGACGGGGAGTATTCAACCAGGTAAGGTTGGGCAGGCTCAATGCTCAAGAGAGCCAGTACGCCTGCACGGTCCGGTATTTCCGGCGCCACCTCCCCGCCCCAGCCTAGTACCAACAGTGCCTACACCACGCACCAGGCTTCCAGTGCGTTTTCAGAGCCCTGTACCTCCTCCACGCACTCTCCCTGTGGTGCGTGTCTCCAGCCCAGTGCCTCCAGTTCCGGCACCACGCACTAAGCCACCTGTGCGTCTCCAGAGCCCTGTACACACTGTTCCTTCTCCCCGTACTAGTCCTGATGTGCGTGCCCTCAGCCCGGTGCCACCAGTGCCGGCACCACGCACCAGGCACAGAGTGTGCTTCGAGAGGTCAGTGTGCCCTGTTCCTGCTCCCCGCACTAGCATGAAGGTGCGTGTCCTTAGCCCGGTGCCTCCAGTTCCGGCACCACGCACCAGGCCTACAGTGCGCCTCATCCGGCCAGAGCCATCCGTCTCCCCAGCGCCATCTGAGCCATCCGTCTCCCCAGCGCCATCTGAGCCATCCGTCTCCCCAGCGCCATCTGAGCCATCCGTCTCCCCAGCGCCATCTGAGCCATCCGTCTCCCCAGCGCCATCTGAGCCATCCGTCTCCCCAGCGCCGTCTGAGCCATCCGTCTGCCCCGAGCCATTAGAGCCGCCCGTCTGTCCCGAGCCGTCAGAGCCGATAGTCAGTCAGGAGCCGCTAGAGCCATTCGTCAGACAGGATCTGCCAGAGCCGCCAACCAGACAGGATCTGCCAGAGCCGCCAACCAGACAGGATCTGCCAGAGCCGCCAACCAGACAGGATCTGCCAGAGCCGCCAACCAGACAGGATCTGCCAGAGCCGCCAACCAGACAGGAGCGTCCAGAGCCGTCAGCCAGACATGAGCGTCCAGAGCCGTCAGCCAGCCATGAGCGTCCAGAGCCGTCAGCCAGCCATGAGCGTCCAGAGCCGTCAGCGAGCCATGACCAGCCAGAGCCGTCAGCGAGCCATGACCAGCCAGAGCCGTCATCCAGCCATGACCAGCCAGAGCCTTCCGCCAGCCAGGATCCGCCAGAGCCAGCCAGCCAGGACCCGCCAGCCAGCCAGGATCCGCCAGAGCCTTCCGCCAGCCAGGATCCGCCAGCCAGTCTGGTGTTGCCCCCCATTCTGGTGTTGCCCCTCATCCTGGTGATGCCCCTTAATTTAGGTGGGGTTATATGGAGGGTGGTCATTTTGAGGAGGCTACAAAAGCGGGTAGTGACTAAGAGGGGATGGGAACCACGCCCAGAGCCTGAGCCACCACCGTGGTCAGATGCCCACCCAGACCCTCCCCTAGACTTTTGGTAGTGCGTCCGGAGTACGCACCTTGAGGGGGGGGGTTATGTCACGTTCCTGACCTATTTTATGTTATTTTTGTATATGTTTAGAGGGTCAGGGCGTGAGTTGGGGTGGGCATTATATGTTTTGTGTTTCATTGTTTAGGTCACTTGTAATCAGCCTTATATGGTTCTCAATCAGAGACAGGTGTTTGACGTTTTCCTCTGATTGAGAACCATATATAGGTTGGCTGTTCACACTGTTTGTTTGTGGGTGATTGTCTCCTGTGTCTTTCGTGTCAGTGTATGTGCACCACACGGGACTGTTTTGGCTGTTCGTTTCGTTTTGATGTAGTCTGTTCCTGTTCGTGAGTTCTGCGTGTAGTATGTAAGTTCCATGTTCAGGTCTGTCTACTTCGTTTTCTTATTTTGTAATTTTCCAAGTGTTTTTCAATAAATTCATTTATGTCATCATACCTCGCTGCGTATTGGTCCACCGATCCTTCTCTCCTCTCCTCGTCTGAGGAGGAGGAAGATCTAGAACGCCGTTACACATGGAGTACCTTTAACATTTCTGTGTCCCTTTTATCATATAGATTTGATTAGATTAGATTCAAATTTATTGTCATTGAACAAGTACAAGTACAGTACAACGAAATGCAGTTAGCATCTGGCCAGAAGTGCAAATAAAAGACTACAAAAAATGTACAAGTCAAACAATTAAGTAGAATATATGTTATTAAGTGGGATGTATAAATGTGCAATGAAGGCAAATGGCAAGTTTTCACCACACGTTGCAGGGCATTCCGGTCGGCCACGGAGCATCCGCCAAACCACACTGTGGCACAGTTAGTCAGAATGCTATCGAGCGGTAAAAGTTCACCAGGATCTTGGGAGACAGGCGGGTCTTCTTCAGCCTCCTCAGGGTTGAGGTGTTGAGAGTCCAGGAGAGGTCCCCAGAGATGTAGACACCCAGGAATTTGAAGCTGGGTACACCTCAATTCCAACAATGAGAACTGGGGTATGGCAGCTTTAGACTTCTTGTAATCCACAATGAGCTCCTTGGTTTTCTTTGCATTGAGGACCAGGTTGTTGTCAGCACACCATGCAGCCAGGTTCTTGACCTCCTCCCTGTAGGCTGACTCGTCATTGTCACTGATCAGACCTACCACCATGGTGTCGTCTGCGAACTTGACGATGGTGTTGGAACCGGGTACAGGAACGCAGTCGAAGGTGAAGAGGGAGTACAGGAGGGCGCTCAGCATGCAGCCCTGTGGCACACCGGTGTTCAGGTTCAAGGTTGAGGAGGTGAAGTTGTCTAACCTGACAGACTGGGGTCTGTTGGTTAGGAAGTCCAAAGTCCAGTTACAGAGAGAAGGGCTGATCCCTAGGTCAAGAAGATTGGTGACCAGCCTAGAGGGAATGACCATATTGAAGGCTGAGCTAAAGTCTATGAACAGCATTCTCACATAGGTGTTGGTTTTGTCCAGGTGGGTCAGGGCAAAGTGTAAAAGCTGTGGCGATGGCGTCCTCTGTAGACCTGTTCGGTCGGTAGGCAAACTGGTGGGGATCCAGTGTTGGAGGGAGGCAGGACTTAAGGTAGGCCAAAACCAGTCTTTCGAAGCACTTCATGATCGTGGGGGTGAGTGTAACAGGTCGGAAGTCATTCAGGCTTGATGCGGTCGACTGCTTCAGCACTGGCACAATGGTTGCGGTCTTAAAGTACGTGGGAACAACCACCTGGGCTAGTGATAGGTTGAAAATGTCAGTGAAGACCTCTGCCAGCTGCCCAGCACATGCTCTGAGCACACGGCTGGGGACACCATCAGGACCAGCAGCCTTGCGTGTATTCACCCTGCTCAGTGCAGACAACACATCTGCGATGGATGTGGGGGAGGTCGTCTGGGGGGAGCTCAGCTTTGATGGCTGGATCTTTGTTGTCCCTGTCGAAGCGAGCATAGAACCTGTTTAACTCGTCTGTGATGGAGACATCGCTGGCTGTGGGGGTAAAGTTTTTTGGCCGGTAGTCTGTGATGGCTTGGATGCCCTGCCACATGCGTCGAGGGTCAGAGTTGTTGTTGAAGTGCTCCTCAATCTGCAGTTTGTGGTCATGTTTAGCCTTCTTGTTGCCCTTTTTCAGGTTGGCCCTGGATGAGCTGTAGGCTTCCGCATCGCCGGATCTGAAAGCAGCGTTGCATGCCTTTAGCAGTAGTCGGACCTCTCTGTTCACCCAAGGCTTCTGGTTGGGGAAGGTCTTTATTAGTTTATGGGTGGTGACATTGTTGATGTAATCCAGAACGGAAGAAGCATATGTTTCAATGTCCGTATGGGAGTCAAAGGTGGCTTGAGTGGCAAACAATCTCCAGTCTGTGTGTTGGAACTGGTGCTGTAGCAATGAGTCTGACCTTTCTGGCCAAACTTTGTCTGTCCTCACTGATGGTTTCACACGTTTAGTAAGGGGTAAATACTTGGGGAGTAGGAACAGTGAAAGGTGATCAGGCTGTCCAATGTGGGGGAGGGGAATGGCTTTGTAAGCCTCCGGAATGTTTGTATACACGTGGTCTAGTGTATTATCTCCTCTAGTGGGGCAGGAGACATTTTTGGTGGAATTTGGGAAAAACAGTTTTCAGATTTAAGTGGTTAAACTCCCCTGCAACAATAAAAGCATCTTCAGGATGTTAATAGCAAACTGCAGCTCTTTCATTGCTAGTTTAGCATTAGCATCCGGAGGTATATAGGCTGCAGTAACAACAATGGATGTAAGCTCCCAAGGCAAGTAGAAAGGCCTGCACCTAATCATCAGGTGCTCCAGATTGGTTGAACAGTAACTCCCGGTTATGTTACTGTCTGTACACCATGCTTTGTTTACATAAATGCACAGACCACCTCCTCTGGTCTTACCAGAGTCCTCTGCCGTATGATCAGCCCTGAAGACGCCATGCCCCTGTAGCCCAATAGCGTTGTCGAGTATGCTGTTGTTTAGCCACGTTTGAAAATCATGACGCTGCAATCATAATCCTTTTTTGTGAGATGATTCTTAGTCGTATTTCGTCCATTTTGTTCGCCAGTGACCGGACATTAGCGAGGAAAAGGCTAGGTAGTGAAAGCCGATGTGGGGTTAGCTTTTGCCTAGCCCGGAGGACACCCCGCTTCCCTCGCCTTTGTTTATTATCTCGACGCCGCCTCCGGGCACTTCCTCTCAGCGATGTTTCAGTCTCCCGGGGCGTCTTCGCGATCTCCAGTGGAAGTTGTAAGTTCTCAAAAACTCTCTTTGTGCATTGTGTTCCAATATCCAGGAGTTCTTGTTGGCTATATAGAGTGTATGTCAGGCTGTACTGAGTGAATTAACTAAGAACTATTAAGTAAATTACTGCTAATTCGCAAAATCTGTGTAGATGCCGAGTCTACCGTTGTACACGCGCCGCCATGTTTTAGCTGTGGCTGGTCATTAATCAGGCCTTCACATCTATGATTCTGTGGACATGGCCTCTGTGGATGTTGGATTCAGTAAAACCTTCAGTAAGCACAACTGGCGACCTGCAGTAGCCTTTATATTACAAAGAAGAGAGAAATGGCATTACATCATGCTAGCTAAGTAGCTATGCTCGCTGGTCAGTTCGCCAACAATTTACATTACATAACAATTTCCCTCTATATGGGGTAAAGCAATTACAGTGCCTTCGGAAAGTATTCAGACCCCTTGACTTTTTCCACATTTTCTTACGTTACAGCCATATTCTAAAATGTATTAAATTGTTGTTGTTTTCCTCCTCAATCTACACTCAATACCCCATAATGACAAAGCAAAAACAGTTTTTTAGACATTTTTGCTAATTTATCAAATCAAAAAAGGAAATATCATATATACATAAGTATTCAGACCATTTACTCAGTACTTTGTCGAAGCACCTTTGGCAGCGATTACAGCATCGAGTCTTCTTGGGTATGATGCTACAAGTTTGAATCTCTCTGTACTTTGCTCATCTTTGCCTCAATCCTGACTATTCTCCCTGTCCCTGCCGCTGAAAAGCATCCCCACAGCATGATGCTGCCACCACCGTGCTTCACCGTAGGGATGGTGCCAGGTTTCCTCTAGACGTGACACTTGGCATTCAGGCCAAATAGTTCAATCTTGGTTTCATCAGACCAGGAAATCTTGTTTCTCATGGTCTGAGAGTATTTAGGTGCCTTTTGACAAACTCCAAGCGGGCTTTCATGTGCCTCTTACTGAGGAGTGGCTTCCATTTCAATATCTGACATGATACAGGTGTCTTCTTTAATTTAAACCCATAACCATGTGTGTGAGGTGTATACTTTTGTTTCAAGTAGATTTGTTGAAGATTACCAAGAAACACTGTGTGTAACCCTGATTTATCTCACTGCAGTAAAAGGTTATTTGCACTTTCTACATGCAGTAGTTAGTTACATTTAGCAATTATAAGGTACAGTATATCTACTGTATTCAACTAGTATTGCCTTCAAACCCATAAATTCTCCTTTAGATTTAAGATAAATTATGAGAAACTACTCACACAGAGCCATTTGACAGCTATGGGAACTTAATGGTATAGCATTGCATGTCATGTCATCTTGTGTCATCATGCCTCGATCATGTCACGTGCAGTCTAGTCGCTGTATGATTTAAGGTAGTTGCCATGCTCCCTTCATCTGCCAGGTACAGATGGCAGACCAGTATTGTCGCAGCAAATTAATCCTGCAGCAACAGGATTTGAACGTTTAGTCTATAATGTTGCTTGATCAGTGGTTAGTTTATTAGCTGGCCAAAATGAGGATACATGAAAAGTGTAATACAGTTAAAATAACTGTGTGCTAGTGCATGCTTTCAGTTAATTTATGCAAATCATGAAGCTCATCTGCATTTCTTGAGGTGCAGGAAAATTCTCCGCAACAAAAGAGTGATCAAATTAAGATCCTGCATCTGTAGAGTGAATGGAAGAGAAGTTGAGGCTACGGGTCAAAATACATGTACTAGATATGGAATAGGGTGCCATTTGGGACGTAAACTTAATGTTTCCTGTTCTGGCACTACTGATCCTCATGGCCGTGCATTCAATTGAAAAAAAACCTGGAATGATGAGCCGCAACAGTGCCTCACGTCTGACAAAGTGCATCAGTTTAACTTAAACCTCTCCAGTGAAAGCTGATAGGTAGATTTATTTTTACTTCAAAGTCATCACATGTGACTGTACATGGGAAAAGAGATGGCTTAATCCTAATCAGAGATGGGCGTAACTCCAAATGCATGCCAAGGGTGAGACTGAGGTAAATTTGCATGTTTCTTGTTTGGTTTGGCACAATAGTGACATAGGGACTTTTTTTGGCATTCTGACATACTTTATTAAACCAAGGTGACCAAATCTGTGTTAGTCTGTATTATCTGATTTTTCATGCAAAGCATGACTAGCCTGCCACTGTCGTACTTCACGTGGGATGGGGAGCGGATTTCTAGAATAGAATTAAACTAATTAAGATCATCAAATTATGATAATTCCAGTATGAGGAAACATGTGTGTTATGCATGTCAATGTCTGCCAAATTAAAGGTTATGCTGTTTAAGTGATGCCAAGTTGCTGTTTTGTCCCCTTCAGTGGTTGTAGATGTACTGACAGACAGACATAACGTAATAATAATTGAGTTTGTCAGTGCGGACATTGGTTTATATTCTCCTGAACATTTGAAACATACACAGCAATTATCTGCCTTTATTCACAAAACAACCTAAAGTACTCAATCCCAGGTAATACTTTCAAATGTTATGCTAATTCATGAAAGAATGTATTCTGTCTCATAATAGGTTAATCATTTTCACTCACAGTCTCGATGCCATAGTATTGTTTTCATCGGATTAACCTCCAGAGTCTAAATAGACCAACAGTGAAACAATTGTAAATAAGTTACGAAGTTCATTGCTACAGTAGCCCATTCCTGCTTTCATTTCAGTGTCAAAATGAAAGCTACAGACATCATGTGGAAAAGGTTATGTCACGGCCTCATCTGGTTTAACCAGTTTTAATACACACCTCTTTGACCCTGATAGGAGGCTTTATCAACTCGGCTACAGCCCCCTACACCCTGTAACCTCCACCACCAGGGCTAATTCACACTGCTCTAGGGTAGATGGGCCAGAGTAATCTCTACAGTAAGACTGGCCTTTAATTTAAAATGCTGACCCCTTTGGGACCAGATGGGAAGAAAAGGGGATATGGCAATAATAACGGAGCTATGGAGAGGCAGCCTATACCGTCCTCCTGACCCCGGGACCACTGCCCTGACAAGGCCATGTAAAATACGAGGCGAAATTGGTTACTGTGGCTCAATGTCTCTCTGAGTGACTCCAGTGACTCCAGAATCTGTCAGAGTCAATCAACCCCAGAACATCTCCACATGACGCAGCCCAGTCTCTGTAAAGACACTCAATCACTCTCAGAAAAGTCCACACACAAAGACTAACCTATCCATTCGTCCTGTTTTAGCTTGTTTGGACACACGTACAGTGCATTCAGACTTTTTCCATATTTTGTTACGTTACAGCCTTATTCTTAAATGGATTAAATGTTTTTCCCCTCCTCAATCTACACACAATACCCCATAATGACAAAGCAAAAACAGGTTTTTAGATTTTTGGGCAAAATGTTTTGAACCACCTTTGGCAGCGATTACAGCCTCGAGTCTTCTTGGGTATGACGCTACAAGCTTGGCACACCTGTATTTGGGGAGTTTCTCCAATTCTACTCTACAGATCCTCTCAAGCTCTGTCAGGTTGGATGGGGAGTGTCACTGCACAGCTATTTTCAGGTCTCTCCAGAGATGTTAGATCGGGTTCATGTCCCGGCTCTGGTTGCGCCACTCAAGGACATTCAGAGACTTGTCCTGAAGCTACTCCTGCGTTGCTTTAGTTGTCTGCTTAGGGTCATTGTCCTGTTGGAAGGTGAACCTTCGCCCCAGTCTGAGGTCCTGAGCTCTCTGGAGTAGGTTTTCATCAAGGATCTCTCTTTACTTTGCTCCATTCACCTTTCCCTCGATCCTGACTAGTCTCCCAGTCCCTGCCGCTGAAAAACATCCCCACAGCATGATACTGTCAACATCATCCTTCACCGTAGGGCTGGTGCCAGGTTTCCTCCAGACGTGATGCTTGGCATTCAGGCATGGTTGATTCTCATTGTCTGAGAGTCCTTTAGGTGCCTTTTGGCAAACTCCAAGCAGGGTCTCGTGCCTTCCACAGAGGAACTCTGTAGCTATGTGGAAGTCCAAGGCCCTTCTCCCCCGATTGCTCAGTTTGGCCGGGCGGCCAGCACAAAGAAGAGTCTTGGTGGTTCCAAACTTCTTCCATTTAAGAATGATGGAGGCCACTGTGTTCTTGCGGACCTTCAATGCTGCAGACATTTTTTGGTACCCTTCCCCAGATCTGTGCCTCGACACAATCCTGTCTCGGAGCTCCAACGACAATTCCTTCGACCTCATGGCTTGGTTTTTGCTCTGACATGCGCTGTCAACTGTGGGAACTTATATAGACAGGTGTGTGCCTTTTCAAATCATGTCCAATCAATTGAATTTACCACAGGTGGACTCCAATCAAGTTGTAGAAACATCTCAAGGATGATCAATGAAACAGGATGTAGCTGAACTGAATTTTGAGTCTCATTGCAAAGGGTCTAAATACTTATGTAAATAAGGTATTTCTGTTCTCAAAAAAACTGTTTTCACTTTGTCATAATGGGTATTGATGAGGATTATGTTTTATTTAATCCATTTTAGAATAAGGCTGTAATGTAACAAAATGTGGAAAAAGGAAAGGGGTCTGAATACTTTTCGAATACGCTGTACATGAAGAATGTATTTTGTTTTCTTTCCTCTTCTGCCATGATTAACACTGCTGTTTCCTGATGATTGTCTTTTATTAACCCTGATTGACTTTGAGCTGTCATAGCGCTGAACAACGGAGGACGGAGGTTGTGTCAGATTTGAAGAGGAAGATGCACAGTGACATGCTTCCTCTGCAGCATGCCTCATCTCTATGCCATTTGTCTCACTGGATTCAATTGCCACATGTATTGCACTCAGGTGTCATATAGACACAGAGAGTACATAGAGAGAGTCTGTGTCATCCCTTTACCTTTTACAAGTGATACATATGGATGCGGAGTGGGGGCACTGGGTTTCTGAATTAATCCAACTGGCAATGTCATCGGCTGCATGCTCTCTGGAAATTGGCAAGCCATATTCAAATTCGCAAATAAATAACACAGTGGGTCAAATGAACCAAGGCCTTGCCACTATTATTTTCAGTATATATGGCATGGAGCCAAATGGCTGGAGAAAGCTAACTCCATGCTTCGTGCTGATGCAGTTTAGCCTATTCCATGATCATAGTTCAACATGCTCTTCACCATGATCATAGTGGATCTGAGTGGGACTGCTGGCTGGTGAGTGGTGGGTGACGCTTTAATAGCCACTCCAGGGCTGAATATAGGCCATGGATTTCCCGCAGAGTGAACTGTATTTTAGTGCTGCCCCCACTGTGTACTGTATTCACTCTCCCAGGTCCAACTGCAGCCAAACACAACTACATCCCCTAATCTGACGCCGAGCTCTGACTGTAGCCAAACACAATCACATCCCCAGCCACTGCTTCTACTCTTTGTGTGTCCATATTCTGGTCTCTGTGGGTCTACTCTGCTGCCACGTCGAGTCACTTTGAACAGATAGTGTTTCATGTGATAGGTCATGCTGTGCCAGGATCTCTCATTCTTCACAGCAAGACCCATGTTCTGGATGAACTAGACAAGACGAGGCTGACCTGAACCATTTTCTCCTCAGGTGTTCATTGTCCATATTTCTGTTCAATAGTGATGTTAAATACAGTAGCTTGGTGATGTTATATAGCTTGTTGGATCCATTTCACCGGATGATGATCATTTGAGAAAGCCACCTCCTCATGGCCTGTTTAGAGTTTATTAGAGTTGAATATTGAGTTGAAAATAGAGTTGAAATTTGAGTTGGAAATAGAGTAAGACATTGAGATGGGAAGAGAACAAGGGGAGGAGCCTTCCAGTTTCAGTTCCATTGTCTCTGGGTCCCTTGACCAGAACATTTCCCATTAGCAAGGCTGCAATCTCTTATGCCTTGTGTGTGTGTGTGTGTGTGTGTGTGTGTGTGTGTGTGTGTGTGTGTGTGTGTGTGTGTGTGTGTGTGTGTGTGTGTGTGTGTGTGTGTGTGTGTGTGTGTGTGTGTGTGTGTGTGTGTGTGTGTGTGTGTGTGTGTGTGTGTGTGTGTGTGTGTGTGTGTGTGTGTGTGTGTGTGTGTGTGTGTGTGAGACCGTGAGCACTAAGATCTCCTACTAAAATACACAATCTGGGCCCAGTTTTTCAAACGTCACCAATCTGGATTTCGCACAGAAATATAATGAATAGAACATGAGTCCCCATTCAAGTCAATGATTCGTCCATTCTATTCATTCTATTACTATGCATTCAATCCTATTTGATAGGCGAAATCTTTCTAGATCACTTTTATAAAACTGTTCACAGGAGACTTTTGCCCAGACGTTTGCATAGCCACTTTTCAAAATACCTTTTTTTTCTTAATCGGCGAATACTTTTATTAGGGACTTGTTTCATCTGCATCTTGAAGACAGTCGGTGTCCTAATTGCATTGAAGAACAAGATGTGGCTGTTCAAAGCAAACACCAGTTTCTCTCTCTTCTCAGTTTATCTCTTTCCATCAGTGCAGGCAGCCCATGCAAGCCTGATTCAAATGAGAATGGACCATTATCCAGTGCTGCATAGCCTCAGCGGGAGGCCTGGGGAAGCCAGAGCCGGTCGGCAGCTTGATTATGCAGTAGTACATTACATGCATACAATGTGGCTTCTCCCCTGGCAGTCTAATGGCCCCTGATTTACATTCAGGTATGCTACAGCGCTGCTGATTGGACTTTGCCATTTTCTCCAACTGTGAATCTCTTCTTTTTTTCTTCTTTTTTTTTTTACAATGGAGGATACTGAAGACAGGGCCATTGCATTGGGCTAGCTGCCATTCCCTGCTTGTTCAAATACAGTATGGACATTTGGTTTAATGGCTGGCTGTAGATTGTGTTGATTGCTTTGCGTAAGTGCTCTGTCACGTTTAGTGTCTGCCTCAAGCTTTTTCGTGACCTTGGGACTATAAGGTTCTATCTGTGCCAAGCATAGCTCTGAGATATTGAGCATCAACGTTTTCACATCCCAGATCTCAGAACTGTTAGGTAGTGAATGATTCTTTCATAACCCATTGAGGTCCTCGCCATAAAAGGTACCTAAAGTGCAGAGTATCAAAATCATGGGACATTCATAAATCTGTTTTTTTTTAGGGGGGTGTAATCGCAGATGGATCATTATGGCTCTGAAAAGTCAATCTGGGTTCAACCATATGGTTCTATCAGACACTTCTGAATTGGACATTTTCAGTTTTTATGAAAACTGTAGCTATTTGAATACATAAATGATAGAATAACCCTATTTTACCAAGATAGATTTAGAACACATCATCAAATATATTAATAAATGTATTATATGATCATCAGATAAACTGCTGTCATCGCTGAACAACGATGTGACAAGATTTCTGACAGTGTTGTTAATTTGCTTGTGTGCCATTATTCCTGGCTAGAACAGCTAGACCATACTTAGAAGGAGATGGCTGTCATGGTTCCACCTGTCACCAGAAGGCGCCAGAGACCGTCCTAGAGACATTAATGACACTCAGGTGTGTCCTATTTACTCATTATGATTTCCCTGTTAAAAGAGGTGTGTTTTCTGTTGTCCTTTGCTGAAGCTTGAATTATGCACTGTGTGTGTTTGTCTCCTGAGTGAGTTTTTGAGACTTGTTGTTTTCCCAGTGTTACTGTGACCCTTCTGTTACCGTTTCTCAGTAAAGTATTATGTTTATCCTTAACCGCTGATTCCTCGTCTGGTCTCTTCTCTGCACCTGGGTCCAACCTCACCATGTCACAATGGCAA
Organism: Salvelinus alpinus; assembly: GCF_045679555.1. Lineage (NCBI taxonomy): Eukaryota > Metazoa > Chordata > Actinopteri > Salmoniformes > Salmonidae > Salvelinus > Salvelinus alpinus. The sequence goes on along the minus strand of NC_092098.1, from coordinate 44,639,348 downwards.
AGATGTATTCTGATTGGTCCGTCTTTAATTATTCAGGCTTGTGATTGGATTGCAGACAGAAGCTTACAGCACCAGGTTCAAATGGGTTTATGCAGAAGATCGATTTTGTTTTACTTAGATTTTTTTTATTTTTATAAATGACTTCACAGACATGAAGAACCACCTAAAGATCAATTATATATGACTAACTCATTTTTGACAAAAATGTCAGAACCGTATGGCTCTTTTCCACTGCACGGCCATGCCAGGCCGTAAATATCACGGTTCCTATTTCATTTCCATTTACCCATGATTCCTGGAACCAACCTGGATATTCACCCTCATTTGATATCTGGTACTAACCTCGAACCAAGTAGGCCGTGGGTGGGGTTACAAATGGCGGTACTCATTGATTGGTCTCACGCAATGTCACAGTGTCGCGACTGTTGTTAATACTCATGCACGAGTCACTGGTGCCATTCTTATAAGAGAAGTTAAATCTGACTACAAACGGTACAGGTACACTAATGAATAACTCTAAAGTTAAAAAATGTATATTGGAGGCAGCAAATTGGTCAGTTGGAGATGTCCAAGCGCTTTGAGCAGATGTTGGATACATTAGCCGAGATGGGAATCTCGGAATATAAAAAGATAAGAACATAACATCAAAAGTAGATCAGAGTCCAACTGCGATATTTTAAATGTTGTACCTTTATTTAACTAGGCAAGTCAGTCTCTGCCTGGCCAGTTCCCCTCTCTCCACTGGGAGTCCTGTGTGAATTTAAGTATTCTCTCTCTCTCTCTCTCTCTCTCTCTCTCTCTCTCTCTCTCTCTCTCTCTCTCTCTCTCTCTCTCTCTCTCTCTCTCTCTCTCTCGGAGGACCTGAGCCTTAGGACCATGCCTCAGCACTACCTGGCCTGATGACTCCTTGCTGTCCACCTGGCCGTGCTGCTGCTCCAGTTTCAACTGTTCTGCCTGCGGCTATGGAACCCTGACCTGTTCACCGGACGTGCTACCTTGTCCCAGACCTGCTGTTTTCAACTAGAAACAGCAGGACAGCAGGAGCGGATTTAGATACTCAATGTGATCGGCTACGAAAAGCCAACTGACATTTACTCCTGAGGCGCTGACCTGTTGCATCCTCGACAACCACTGTGATTATTATTATTGGACCCTGTTGGTCATCTATGAACATTTGAACATCTTGGCCATGTTCTGTTATAATCTCCACCCAGCACAGCCAGAAGAGGACTGGCCATCCCTCATAGCCTGGTTCCTCTCTAGGTTTCTTCCTAGGTTCTCTCCTTTCTACTGAGTTTTTCCTAGCCACCGTGCTTCTACACCTGCATTGCTTGCTGTTTGGGGTTTTAGGCTGGGTTTCTGTACAGCACTTTGAGATATCAGCTGATGTAAGAACGGCTTTATAAATAAATTTGATTTGATTTGATTTGATGAACAAATTCTTATTTTCAATGACGGCCTAAGAACAGTGGGTTACTGCCTTGTTCAGGGGCAGAATGACAGATTTTTTACCTTCTCAGCTCAGGGATTCGATCTTGCAACTTTTCAGTTACTAGTTCAACGCTCTAACCACTAGGATACCTGCCTGCCCAGTCATGGTGATGCTGCCTGCCCAGTCATGGTGATGGCCAGTCATGGTGATGCCGAGCAGCACTATCAATGTCTTCAGTGTAGTCCACACAGCTACTGTCATTGTAGCTTATAGAGACCAAACTGGTGTACAAACAATCCTAAAACTATATACATATACAAGCATAATGAAACCTATAACACAATATATTCATTTGACTTTGTGAAGATCTGTTTTCTGAACCTAACTTGCTTACCACTTTTTCCATGTGGTTTCTTCCTTCACAGAATGATGACCACTTCCAAAATATTCGGTCACATTATTTAATGTTGTGTTTCCTAGAAACAAGGGGTGGCTCAACTCACCCCATGACTCAATTTACCACACTCTCCCATATGCAGGTGACGCACATTGCTACTGTACACACAGGAGTACTGATGACTCAATATCAGTAGCATCTCCTCTGACTACAAGAGACAGAAAAGAAGGGGGAGATTGAGACTAGGAAAAGGGTGAGAGTTACTTAAGGGTCCTGAGCGGGCAGACGCTGCCACCCAATCTGCCAGTCCATCATGCCGTCTGTTGTGCCCAGCCCGAGTCCTGACGTCACCGACTCAGGGCCCAGCTTCCTGCCTCTGCCTGCTTCCCCCTCTTCCCCACACTCCCACCCTGGCCTCCATATGGCCAAGCAGTTTGGAGCCAGCGATGGGCCCCAGCACCAAGGCGTCATGGCTCTGTGGCCCAGCCTCAGCATGGACATATGGCCCTGCTGCGGTCCGATGACACACGATCCACTGATGCCGGCTACCATGCACATGGCCAGCCAACAGACGTTTTATCCCGCACGGAGGACGTAGGTTTTACTGGGGTACCAGCGTGTTTGTTTTCTCCATTTTGGTCATGTGGTTTCTCTCATGTTTTCGTTTATTTTCCTTGTGCGTCTGCCCCTGTAACGCTGTCATGGTTGTGATGTGATGGGTCTGTGTGAGTGAGCTGAGGAGTGAGGATGATCTGATGATCGTATGTAGCTCTACAGTGTATCTCACGAATCCTCTATATCATTCAGAGGACAAGAACCATACAGTTGCTGTACCCCATATTAACCCTCATTGCTGGAGGTAGAGGACGTTTCTCCTGGGGGTAGAGGAGGATGTTGCTGGGGGTAGAGGATGTTTCTGGTGGTAGAGGAGGATGTTTCTGGGGGTAGAGGATGTTGCTGGGGGTAGAGAAGGTTTCTCCTGGGGGTAGAGGAGGATGTTTCTGGTGGTAGAGGAGGATGTTTCTGGGGGTAGAGGATGTTGCTGGGGGTAGAGAAGGTTTCTCCTGGGGGTAGAGGAGGATGTTTCTGGGGGTAGAGGAGGATGTTTCTGGGGGTAGAGGAGGATGTTGCTGGGGGTAGAGGAGGATGTTTCTGGGGGTAGAGGAGGATGTTTCTGGGGGTAGAGGATGTTGCTGGGGGTAGAGGAGGATGTTGCTGGGGGTAGAGGAGGATGTTTCTGGGAGTAGAGGGGGATGTTGGTGGGGGTATATGAGGATGTTATATTAAATAGTAAAAATAAAGAAAAACCCTTGAATGAGTAGGTGTGTCCAAACTTTTGACTGGTACTGTATATATATATCTATATATATCACAAACCTGAAGAAGTAGTCCTGTCATGAACACAAACCTGAGGAAGTAGTCCAGCTAACCTGATATGAAGTCTGTTGATAAGTCTGCAGTTGAAAGGCTGCGTTCACACAGGCAGACCAATTCTGATATTTATTTATTTTGACCAATCAGATCTGAAAAATATCTGGGATGCGTTCAGAAGGACGCAAGTTTTTGTTACGTGCAATCTAGAACAAACAGGCCTCTTTGGCATGTAAAAAAATTAAGATTCACGTCAGTTCTAGTCACAGCATTTCTCAGTGGTGATTTTAGCATGTAAATCTTGGTGGGGCAAACTCCCCCAAAAATGTTGAGATGCCTGCAAAGCCACGACACTAAACTAAACACAACACCAAACGATACATGAATTGCACTGTAACGGTGACAAATATGCACACAAACTGTTAGGGCCTACAGAAAACTGTCCCAACAGGAGAGCTTTCCTTTCAGCACCAGGGAGTGACTCCTTACCACAGCTACACCTGGCTATCAGAAGTGGCCTTGTCTGGCAGCGCAACAGTTCATTCAGCCTCATTTACTGCCTTTAAAAAGAAATATAGCTGATATTAGTGGTTTCTACTGACAATTGAGATTTTAAAAACTATGGCATAAGGGAAAGATGAGCAGATAAGAAGCAATCCATCATTTTGATTAAGACATTAATGAGCGAGCTAAGATGGATGTAGTCAATATAACTATTTGCTCAGCACTTTTGAAATGTACAGCAACAGAATTCAGAACATGGGCCGTTCTTACAGTAATCTCCCTGTACACCAAATCAGAACTGAAGGATAAATAAAGGGGGCATATAAGCAGACAATGAAAGCTCTTTCAATATTCGTTGATGACGTTTCAATAAAACAGGCCATAGCCTACATATGCACCACCAAGTCAGAACCGTAGGCTAAGTTATGAGGGGGAAAGGGACCAAATTATCAGGGTGAGGTACATGGGCTACTAACAGCTTACTATACAACATACTGTACACTTAGTATTCCTTTCTTGGCTACAGTATGCAGTTGAAGTGGGAAGTTCAAATACAGTTAGTTTGGAATCATTTAAACTCGTTTTTCAACCACTCCACACATTTCTTGTTAACAAACTATAGTTTTGGGAAGTCGGATAGGACATCTACTGTGTGCATGACACAAGTAAATTTCCCAACAATTGTTTTCCTGACAGATTATTTCACTTATAATTTACTGTATCAATATTCCAGTGGGTCAGAAGTTTACATACACTCAGTTGACTGTGCCTTTAAACAGCTTGGAAAATTCCAGAAAATGATGTCATGGCTTTAGAAGCTTCTGATAGGCTAATTTACATGATTTGAGTCAATTGGAGGTGTACCTGTGGATGTATTTCAAGGCCTACCTTCAAACTCAGTATCTCTTTGCTTGACATCATGGAAAATCAAAAGAAATCAGCCAAGACCTCAGAAGAAAATTGTAGACCTCCACAAGTCTGGTTCATCCTTGGGAGCAATTTCCTAATGCCTGAAGGTACCACATTCATCTGTACAAACAATAATACACAAGTATAAACACCATGGGACCACGCAGCCGTCATACCACTCAGGAAGGAGAAGTGTTCTGTCTCCTAGAGATTAACGTACTTTGGTGCGAAACGTGCAAATCAATCCCAGAACATCAGCAAAGGACCTTGTGAAGATGCTGGAGGAAACAGGTACAAAAGTATCTATATCCACAGTAAAACGATTCCTATCTCGACATAACCTGAACGACCGCTCAGCAAGGAAGAAGCCACTGCTCCAAAACTGCCATAAAAAAAGCCAGACTATGGTTTGCAACTGCACATGGGGACAAAGACTGTACTTTTTGGAGAAATGTCCTCTGGTCTGATGAAACAAAATATAACTGATTGGCCATAATGACCATCGTTATGTTTGGAGGAAAAAGGGGGATGCTTGCAAACCGAAGAACACCATCCCAACCGTGAAGCACGGGGGTGGCAGCATCATGTTGTGGGGGTGCTTTGCTGCAGGAGTGACTGGTGCACTTCACAAAATAGATGGCATCATGAGGCAGGAAAATGATGTGGATATATTGAAGCAACATCTCAAGACATCAGTCAGGAAGTTAGGGCTTGGTCGCAAATGGGTCTTCCAAATGGACAATGACCCCAAGCATATTTCCGAAGTTGTGGAAAAATGGCTTAAGGACAAGAAAGCTAAGGTATGGGAGTGGCCATCACAAAGCCCTGGCCTCAATCCCATAGAACATTTGTGAGCAGAACTGAAAAAGCGTGTGTGAGCAAGGAGGCCTACAAACCTGACTCAGTTACACCAGCTATGTCAGGAGGAATGGGCCAAAATGCACCCAACTTATTGTGGGAAGCTTGTGGAAGGCTACCTGAAACGTTTGACCAAGTTAAACAATTTAAAGGCAATGCTGCCAAATACTAATTGAGTGTATGTAAACGTCTGACCCACTGGGAATGTGATGAAAGAAATAAAAGCTGAAATAAAACTTTCTCTCTACTATTATTCTGACATGTCACATTCTTAATATAAAGTGGTGATCTTAACTGACCTAAGACAGGGAATTTCTACTCTTATTAAATGTCAGGAATTGTGAAAAACTGAGTTTAAATGTATTTGGCTAAGGTGTATGTAAACTTCTGACTTCAACTGTACATATCTCCCTGGCATATTACATCATTTATGCAGCATTATACAATACACTTTTGGACTTTTAGACGTGTGCTGTGCTCACGTGAACAGGAAGGTGGCGCGGCGGTCCTTCTTGTGGGCAAATTTTGTCATCAAAATGTGTAATCACAGTCTGTCATTCTCTGGATTTATGGTGGTTTCAAGACAACTGGGAACTCTGATTAAAACAAGGTTGAATCATGACATCAGTAATCTTCAGGTCGGAGCTCTAGAAAGAGGCCTGAGTTCCCGACTTAGAATTCCGAGTTGGATGACCACTCAAAACGAGATTTCCCAGTTCTGAGTTTCCAGTTGTTTTGAATGCGGCAGAAGTCATGCTGGATTGACACCATGGCCAATGTATTCAACCTTTTCTGGCCCATGGTGTAGAATGTTTATACTTTTAAGCTTGGAAAAGAGACACAGACAAGGACCACACACCCTCTCTGCTGAATAGCAGGCTAATGATTGCTTTGCAACGCTTGCAGTTGGCCACTGATTCCTTCCAAACCACTCATTGTTGAATTTGTTGTGTAACGTTTATGTCCAATGGCCGATGAGCATTGATACATATTATCTATAATCTTTTTTCATATGACAAGGTTTGAAAAGGATTTGCCCGTAGACTGTCGACTAGCTAAGATTTTGAATGTATGATATTGACATGATCAGTCTAATCAAACTATGGTAGATATAACGTGATTTAACATTTTATCTGTGGCCAATGACCTTGAGCCTTCTTGGATGGGCACTTCTAATGTAAATCCATAGCAGCACCCAAGGGGCTTGAATTTTCGAGCTCTCCCTGTAGATTTTGCAGTGACGTAGTGTCCCCATGAGTGACAGAACACTGACCAATCACGGCGCAACTTGAGAGCATTACCAACCCCTATGCTCTGTATTTTCCACTGGCTACACGACCACCACAGAAAGCACTGAGCTAGGCTGAAACACCTGCATTTTGGAGCTGCCTTACTCAAGAAAGAAAAAAGGAGATGATGTTGGTATGCGGCTTTATTTACTCAATAATAATTTGTTTACATTGTTTGCAAACTGATATGTGACACGTATTAATGCCAAAATAACACGCAAAACAGGCAAAAAAATATATATACAGTATATATACAGCTCTGCCCCACCTGCCATGAATGACGGGTCGCCACTGGCATTTCTATCTGCAATGTTCCAAAACGTTTTCGTAGTGAACATGGCCATGATGTGAAAATATCTGATGTGATTGGTCAAAACCAACATATTTCATACAGTAACTTTTGACTTGCCAAGGATTCCAGCACTCTGTTCCAGATGTTCTTTGATAATGAGTGACTTCTACAAGATGCAATAATGGATTCAGGGGGTTGTAATCCTGCTAATTAGTGCAAATCTTTATGAATTAATCCCAGATTAACTCCTGAAATGGATCAATGCAACCAACAATAGCAATTAATATCATAAGCTCTTACGTTCACTCAATATGATTTGAGTCGTGAGCTTTTGCAGTTCAAACAAAAATGTCTCTCATATTATATGAGAGTATGGGATACTTAATCAAAAAGAGTATTACACTATACGTATAAAGAGGAAAATAAATTCAGAGCCACTAAGAATTATAATTACAGTGGCAAGAAAAAGTATGTGAACCCTTTGGAATTACCTGGATTTCTGCATAAATTTGTCATAAGATTTGATCTGATCTTCATCTGTCACAACAATAGACAAACACAGTGTGCTTATTAAACTAATAACACACAAATGATTGTATTCTTCTTGTCTATATTGAATACATCATTCAAACATTCATAGTGTAGGTTGGAAAAAGTATGTGAACCCCTAGGCTAATGACTTTTCCAAAAGCTAATTGGAGTCATGAGTCAGCTTACCTGGAGTCCAATCAATGAGACAAAATTAGAGATGTTGGTTAGAGCTGCCCTGCTCTATAAAAAACACTCACAAAAGTTGAGCTTGCTATTCACGAGAAGCATTGCCTGATGTGAACCATTCCTCAAACGAAATAGATCTCAGAAGACCTAGGATCAATAATTGTTGACTGCCATGAAGCTGGAAAGGGTTACAAAAGTATCTCCAAAAGCTGTTGATGTTCATCTGTCCATGGTAAGACAAATTGTCTATAAATGGAGAAAGTTCAGCACTGTTGCTACTCTCCCTAGGAGTGGCCATCCTGCAAAGATGACTGCAAGAGCACAGTACAGAATGCTCAACGAGGTTGAAGAATCCTAGAGTGACAGCTAAAGACTTACAGAAATCTCTGGAACATGTTAACATCTCTGCTGAAGCGTCTACGATATGTAAAACACTGAACAGAATGGTGTTCATGGGAGGACACCATGGAATAAGCCACTGCTGTCCAAAAAAAACATTGCTGCACGTCTGAAGTTAACAAAAGAGCACCTGGATGTTCCACAGCACTTCTGGCAGTGGACAGATTAAACTAAAGTTGAGTTGTTTGGAAGAAACACACAATACTATGTGTGCAGAAAAAAAGACACAGCACAACAACATCAAAACCTCATCCCAACTGTAAAGTATGGTGGAGGGAGCATCATGGTTTGGGGCTGCCTCAGGGCCTGGACAGTTTGCTATCATCAATGGAAAAATGAATTCCCAAGTTTATCAAGACATTTTGCAGGAGAATGTAAGGCTATCTGTCCACCAATTGAAGCTCAACAGAAGTTGTGTGATGCAACAGGAAAACGACCCAAAACACAGAAGTAAATCAACAAAAGAATGGCGTCAACAGAAGAAAAAACACCTGACCTCAACCCGATTTAAAATACTGTGGCATGACCTCTAGAGCGGTTCACACCAGACATCCTTATAATATTGCTCAACTGAAACAGTTTTGTAAATATGATTGGTCCAAAATTCCTCCTGATAGTTGGGCAGGTCTGATCCGCAACTACAGAAAATGTTTGGTTGAGTGTATTGCTGCCAAAGAAGGGTCAACCAGTTATTAAATCCAAGGGTTCACATACTTTTCCCACCCTACACTGTGAATGTTTACACGGTGTGTTCAATAAATACAAGAAAACATATACATTTGTGTGTTATTAGTTTAAACAGACTGTGTTTGTCTGTTGTTGTGATTTAGATGAAGATCAGATCAAATTTGATGACCAATTTATGGAGAAATCCAGGTAATTCCAATGGGTTCACACACTGTTTCTTGCCACTCCTACTTGCATGGTATTACTGAACTATCATGAGATAAATATTGAGCTTAGAACTTATTGATGTACACAGCCCTGTATCGGTTGTTTTCTAAAATAAGCATATTTCCCTTGAAAATGAAAACTTCTATGAAGTATTTTAGTTCACATAATTTGAAATACAATTATGATATTTCACTCAAAAATATGTTTAGCGCAGCCACATGTGGATAAAAAAGACAGACATATACTGACAAAAAATATAATACAATAACATCCCTCTCGCTCTCTCTCTTACACACACACACACACACACACACACACACACACACACACACACACACACACACACACACACACACACACACACACACACACACACACACACACACACACACACACACACACACACACACACACACACACCATCCCACCCTACTATCTGTGCAGTGTTTGGCATCAGCTGCAGTCTGGTCACGTCCTCTGTGGTGGATGCAGTTCAAAGAGGTGTGCTCAACTGCTCGCTGTGTGTGTCCCACCCTGTGCCTCACCTGTTCCTCTACCCCGTGCCACGCTACACTGGCACGGTCCCCTTCCCCCCCTCCCCATAACAGCTGCCACAGCAGGAGGTTGTATGAGTAAAATATATGACAAACATCTGCAGCACACAGATTAATGGGGCAAATGATCTGTAAACTGGGCCTGGCGGTTCTCGATCTGTTCGTCCAAGCATATTGATGAGACAGAGGGAAAGGAACCGGGAACCAACAATATGACAGTCATCTCTCAAAACATGAGGCATAAAAAAAGAAAGATTTTCTTCCACTTCTAATGTGCTATTTTCCCATGAAGATAATTTCATTTGTAGTCTATATAATTTCGGTCACAGCAGCCAGAATGAATACGACTTGAAATAATCCCATGGCTTTGAATCATTTTCTTATAAAATTATTATGTTGTTATGGGTGATGGAGGAATCAATTCATTCAATTCACCATAAAGTATTTTGAATTCGATTTTTAAAATATATGTATTTATTTTTTTATTCAGAGGGATACAGACTTAGCGGCACAGGATTTATCACCCATATCCCATACTGATAAATATAATTTTGAACTAGACTTACAGTACTATATTACAACCAACCCCTGTGGATAATTGCCATATAGTGACATTTAGTGAAGCCCGTTCCAATCTTTCCATGCCAGACCTCACTGCCGTCCCCAAAGTTGAGGCCGTAGTTAAGGACAAGCCTATTACTTTGATTAGGACTAGTTTGTGATTGCTGTGTTAATCAGGACAGGGAACGCGATCATCAGCGGCCAGGGACCCCTGATGAACTCTGCCATCTGGGCTAAAAATATCGGAAACTTTCTGAAAGCCTTAATCATAGTTGCGCTGTCAGAGGTCTCTGAGTGCTGTAGCTAGCTGCAGGGACTCTGCTGAAAGACGGACAGACAGAGGAGAACTGCTCTGGGAGTTCAGGAAGGGCCCCTGGCAGAGGAGAACTGTCTCTGGGAGGAGAACTGTCTCTGGGAGTTCAGGAAGGGCCCCGTTCATCTGCTGATAAAGGCTGGTGTGCTCGCTGGCTGTGACTAGCCGTTTGCTTACCTCCAGCGAGCCCTCGGTGTGGAAGAGGAAATTGAATAATAAGCTCATCTGGAGATCTGCTTTCCAGTGGGGAACATGTGCTCCCAGGGCCCAGAATGTAGGTCATGTTTAAAGCCATAATCAGGCAGCATGCAGCCAGGGTGCTTGTACGTTTTGCTGGTGCAACGGAAGAAAAATATAACAGGCATCGACTGTTTTTTGTTGTTGTATATTCTTTTATTTGGTGTGAGGGGGGTAGTGCTTCATATCTTTTTTGACAGTCTTGTCATCCCCTTCCCATAGTCTTTCACAGATGACAATGTTTAAAAGGCAAACTTGGTGATTGGAGGGCATACACATCCAGAATACATACACAGATACCACCTTCATCTCATACGGCACAGGGCAGAGAAATGGTAATATTACATCCTGTCAAAACATCCTCTTTCAATGTATGAATAGGTGTCATTGCATATCACCAATACTGTCAATGGCATTGTACAACAAGCAACCAAACAGTTGAGTGTCAAGGGGACAGAAATGCAGCTAAGGCCCCTGAACCTAAACATCTCTTAGTAAATATAGGTCAAGAGGGGGTTGACTAGTATAGTTGGAGGAGGAAAATAACTGTATAATCAGTATGGATCCCGCGGAAAGAATCATGTCCTTGGTTGCTCCAGACGCAGGGGGAGAACATAGAGATCCTATTAAATTACTAGAGGGGCTATGCCATAAACCCTCAAAGTTCCAGAATGTGGTGAAAATGGCAGCCATATTGGTCAAGGACAAAATCCAAACCAGTCTAATTGGAATGAATGGCAAAAGAGGCATAATCCTGATTTTACTTATGCAGGAAAAGATTGTCTGTTTACTAAAATATATGATGCAGAATGATTTCCCTATGGAAATGAGCAGTGGGGAGTTTAAAGGTCAAGTTAACATGGTCTTTATTAAATTCAGCACATGCAGAGGGTGAGATAAAGCTGCAGGCAGACAGGGTCCTTTCACCTGACGTCATCACACCGCCTCACCCTCACTCCCTCTGATTCCAATCATGGGACTCAGGTCTGGTGAGGGCTGCATTAGTTCTGCACCACTGGCCACAGGCACCGCTTATGCATAGTTATGGTACCTTTCAATAGTCATATTCCTCTCTATAAAGTCTCCCCAGAATTACTTTCCCTCCCAATATCAGGATTATGGCTGGTGGAGAAGAGTCCCTTGCCCTCAGATGATTTGGAAAAGACAGACTTGGATGAAAGGCAAAGCTCAGCGCTGAGTGGAAATTATCTTCAGAGATACTTTTCTAAAGTAGTTAGATAAAAAAATGTCAATCGTAATTAACGTTAGAGACAAACAAAGCCAATTTAGCAGTCTGGTAACGTGAAAATCAGAGCCCAGAACAAATGGGTCACAAAGCCAAATTATGAAAAAATATACAGTATATTCTTTGGCTTTCAAAACAACACAGTTCCCAATCTTTTTTCCAACTCTCAAGAAAATATCACTATAATTATCCTAGTGGCGTTGAGTACTGTAAGTGTTCAGAAAAAGCCTTGTATGCTCAGCCTAGAATGACCCCTCTCCTTTAACTCGGCTTCATCACAATTATATTTTTTGGAGAGAAACAAGGACACAGAACATTTGTACAGCTTACAGACTTAAAGACTATCTCTCTGTTGTTGTTTTCCTCAGAGACAGACATTGAATCAATTTCACACAGTAAAGTAATACGCTCTGACATACTTTGAAAACAAAACACACTAAAGTCTAATTATTTACAGTAGACAAACACAGCTTTTTAAAATACTGTATATCCTCACAGCTATCGGCTCCAATGAACATAAGATTGGTTGTGCAATTGATAAGAATTTAGTCATGAAATAATAACATATTGATTTCTGTAGATGCAATTGCATTCAGGGCTTTCCATTGCCAAATGTCCAATGGAAGGTAAATCATTAGGCGCCCATCTGGGTAGAACCCAGCTGACATAATGAATGTTGATTATTTTCAAATGATTTCATACAACATTAAACCCAGAGATGGAGAGTTCTCACTGGGGCCTGGTGGGATGTTAGGATACAAACATATGAGTTTACATCTCAGAGTGCCAGAGAGAAAGAGAGAGTCAGGACTCAGGAGGAAGTCTAGCATGTCCTTACACTCATCCAGGCCATATAATAAGAGAGTTTGGCTAGGTTTTAGAACAGTCGCCATGTTAGCGCCTTTATTCTTGAAAATGTGGTAACAATATGAGAGCGCCTCCGACAATTCCCTATCAAATGACCCGCTGTAAACAAGCAAACAGAGCAGTGAATTTAACAGATGTTTTCATTGATTAGCGTTCAGGATAATGTGTATCCAAGTCGGTACTGTGTTGTGGTGTCAACAAATTACATATCTGCTTTCACAGGACATCTTCATAGGTTTAGAAAACTGTTGGTCAATGTCTTCAACAGATGATCAGGTCTATATAATTATCAAACATACATTAGTAATGGAAAGGAAACACAGATTCCTTGTTTAAGTATTAAAATTCTCCTTTAGTAATACAATTGTAGGCAGAAGTTGGTACAGAGTACAGTATATGATAGCTCTCCCCAGGTTCTGCAGAATGTCTAAGACATCCTGTAACTCATATAGCCTCTCCCAGTCCTCCTTGCGTGAGTTTCCCTGGCAACTACATTTAAATAAATCTAACCTACCCTGACAGAAGAAACCATCTTGTCAGCAATTAAAAGCTCAGAAGTGGGTTTGACCGAAACTTGATCTTCATCACAAGTATAGGGTCATGACAAGGTGAACGAGTCCAAGCATCTTCTGACAGGTGACTGTTTTCATCAGGCCTTGCGGCAGCCTTGTGTTCTCAGAAAACCAGTTGTATTCTCAGAACCTCAGATAGCCAGGTGGGGCCCAGACAAGAGGATTGTGTATGAACATAGGCGGTTTCTGCCTTCTGATAGTGTCTGAAGGGCACAACACTCAAAACAGGTGTAAACACACACACAGAGGTCTCCTAAAGAGGAGACCTTACAGTTTATCATAACACAATTTATTAACCCTTTAAAAGGTATGAGGCCTTGGTTTAACCCCTTCAAAACTATCAGAAATAAACAGCATAATGCAGAAGCATCAATTATCATTTAGCAACAACTACGGACGAGAAAGTGGCGCTCTTGGAACAGTCAGACAGAAACCGCAATGGCCCATCTTTAAATGACTCTGCACACATCCATTCACACTGCATGTCTGACTACCTTTATCACTGTTGATCACCAACACTTGATCCACTTTACAGTAGGAGTACAATTATTGATGATGCACAGACTTCATAGTGAAATGAAGATTACAGAAATTAAAAGCTAACTTTCCATTGTCCTTTCCATTGTCCTTTATCAAACAGTGGTTGAATGGAATTGCCTGCTAGTGAAAGATGTGTGTCTGTGTAACACTTGTCATTGGTGGAAGGAGAAGAGGACCAAAGTGCAGCTTGGTATGTATTCATAATACATTTAATAAAGAATGAATACTGAACAAAAACAACAAACCGACAAACAAACAGTTCTGTAAGGTGCAAACAAAAACCACTAAACAGAAAATAACTACCCACAACCCATAGTGGGAAAACAGGCTACCTAAGTATGATTCTCAATCAGAGACAACGATAGACACCTGCCTCTGATTGAGAACCATACTAGGCCAAACACATAGAAATATAACGACTAGAACAAAACATAGAAAAACAACATAGAATGCCCACCCCAACTCACGCCCTGACCAATTAAAATAAAGACATAAAAAAGGAACTAAGGTCAGAACGTGACAGTCTGGGTATACGTGTCTGGGTTTCTTTCTTTTTTTCTTTCTGTTTTTTTGTGAGCGGGTGGTCTATAGGTTTTACAAATATGTAACATATGTCAATATTTTAACTGCTTGACAAAGACCCTAGATAAGTTTGTTTTGGCTGTGAAAAGAAAGAGGGACTAGAAAGTCTAATTAAAATGTAGATGAGTTCATGAATTATGAATTATAGAAGTATTAATAATGTCTGTTTTTAGTCTCCACCTTGGAGTCAGCCACTGCAGCCTCTTCAACATGTATCTTTCACGCCCAATCGCCATGACAATACAGAAATGTCTGATCAATTGTCAAATGAGAACAATGGATCCAGAATAACTCAACTTCTTATGATATTGCCATTACAATAGTCAGGGCAAGCCCTAGCCTTTTGGGGGACTTAAGCTAAAGCTTTTGATGGCACAAATAACAAAGTTTTAGACTTAATTTCCTGCAATTCTAAAATTGTTCGCAAGGGTTGCCTTCCAGAGAGACATCAGCGATTGTAACATTCTTTGTTTCATGGAAACATGGCTCTCTCGAGATATGTTGTCGGAATTGGTTCAGCCACCGGGCTTCTCCATGCATCGTGCCGACAGAGATAAACACCTCTCTGGGAAGAGGAAGGGCGGGGGTGTATGCTTTGTCATGTCTTTGGCTATGCCGGATTAAGTGATATGACATGCTATTCTATAAAATCCTTTCTCTCTAATTAATATTACCTGATTGAGCTAATCATATAAATGTAATTAACTAGAAAGTCGGGGCACCACGAAATAATGTTTATAGAGCTGTTATCTTCCGAATAAACTCTTAAAGACCTAGTAATATTTTACATCAATAGCATTCAATATTAATCGTCACCTTATTTCAGTCTCCTCTGAAAGTTGTAAATTCTTGGTTATCTTCACGAACACTGGCTAACAAGTTGAATCAGCAATGCAAAAATTGGGTTTAATTATTTATTTACTAAATACCTAACTAATCACACAGAATGACATATACACAGAATGCAAATTATGTCATACAGAAAACGTCCCTGGTGGACGGAGCCGACATGACAGCTGGTTACACAAAGGAAAGGGGTTTGGGTTTGAGTGAAAGAGCGGGAGACTGAGGAACAAAGGGAGAAGCTGTGCTATTGTAAATACAGTATCTTATGCATTCTAAATTACCGCCCATTTGGAAAAGGAAAATGCAATAAATATTTACTCTGAGCTGCGCTTCGGTAGGTTGGTCGTAGATGCTGGCCGTGTTGGCCAACAGAGATCTTCCTGTCCTCAGAAGAATGTCACTGGTGGTAAATTGGATACTTTGTAGTATCGTCGTTGTGTGTTAGACTGGATACGTTGTCTGTCCTTTCCTAGCCCACGTTTACAGCGGCCGCTGCTAACTCAACGGCTAGGAGGTATCACTTCTGTAGTGAATAAGAGTTCAAAGTTTATACCATTCACAACCTAAACTCACGCTGAGGTTGGCTTAGTTCTGTAGTTGACATGTTAGTCCTTTTCAACGTGTGGACCGTCATCCTATCGTCCTCGGAACAGAGAGCTACATTTTCGTCAAAGGCTTATATAGTGGAGGGAGAGAAGGGTGTGTTTCATAGTTTATAACCCATGTCTCTTCACAGGGGCGGGCCACTGATTGAGCAGAGCTCTAACTTTATGAAAACCCAAATCTCTCATTTGGAAGCTAAAATTAAATTTCATCTTTTCACAAATAGTGTCATATTTAAACATATAAATTGCAAAACAATTTAATGTGAATCTGATAACTAGAATGTGTAGACTTTCCCAGATACAGTTTATGTCGTCCTGTCATCAGTCATAATGTCTCAGATGACAACCGAACTGACATCATATTCATTAAGAACCAACGCATATTTTCAACTGGTTCTATTACCGAAATATGGTTCCTTTCCCCCCACTTGTTTGATGTTCCCAGACTCTCTATGTTTAACAAAGGCTATTCAAGAGTCCTTCATTAGAGTCAAGAGAGAGAGGGGAGAAAGGTATTTATGGGGTGGTCATAAACCTTACCCACAGGCCAACGTCATGACAGCTTTATGATTAACAACTCATGGTGTAATCATAGCAACATACAGGAACTCAAGTCCTTCTGCTCACCCAACCTAGAATTCCTTACAATCAAATGCTGGCCATTTTACCTACCAAGAGATTTTGCGTCAGCTATAGTCACAGCTGTGTACATTCCCCCTCAAGCGAACACCAAGACGGTCCTCAAGGAACTACACTAGACTCTATGTAAACTGGAAACTATATATCCGGAGGCTGCTTTATTGTAGCTGGGGATTTTAACAAAGCAAATTTGAGAACAAGGCTACCTAAATTCTATCAGCATATTGATTGCACGACACGCAGGGCTAATACTCTCGACCACTGCTACTCTAACTTCTGAGATGCATACAAAGCCCTCCCTCGCCCTCCCTTCGGCAATTCCGACCACAAGGCCATCTTGCTCGTTCCTTCTTACAGGCAGAAACTCAAACAGGATATACCAGTGACAAGAACCATTCAATGCTGGTCTGACCAATCGGAAGCCACATTTCAAGATTGTGTGGAACACGCTGACTGGACCATGCTCCAGTCAGCCTCAGAGAACAACATTGACCTATGCGCTGACGGTGAGTGTGTTTATAAAGAAGTGCATTGGAGATGTTGTACCCAATGTGACTATTAAAACCAACCCTAACCAGAAACTGTGGATGGATGGCGACATTTGCACCAAACTGAAAGTGTGATCCACTGCACTTAACCATGGAAAGCAGTCTAGAAATATGTCTGAATATAAACAGTGTAGTTATTCCCTCCGCAAGGCAATCAAACAAGCGAAATGCCGGTACAGGGACACGGTGTACAAACGGTGTACAAGTCGCAATTCAATGGCTCAGACACGAGACATACGCGGCAGGGTCTACAGGAAATCACGGACTACGAAAACAAAACAGTCACGTCACGGACACTGACGTCACGCTTCCAGACAAACTAAACACCTTCTTTGCCCGCTTTGAGAATAATACTGTGCCACCGTTGCGGCTCGCTAACAAAGACTGCGTTCCCCCCCCCCCTCTCCTTCTCCGTGGCAGACGTGAGTAAAACATTTAAACTTGTTAACCCTCGCAAGGCTGTTGGCCCAGACGGCATCCCTAGCCGCATCCTCAGAGCATGTGCAGACCAGCTGTCTGGTGTGTTTATGGACATATTTAATGGCTCCCTATCCCAGTCTGTTGTCCCCACATGCTTCAAGATGGCTACCATCATTCCTGTACCCAAGAAGGCAAAGATAACTGAACTAAATGACTTACGCCCAGTAGCACTCACTTCTGTCATCATGAAGTGCTTTGAGAGGCTAGTCAAAGATCATATCACCGCCACCCTACCAGCCACCCTAGACCCACTTCAGTTTGCAGATGACGCAATCGATGATGACAGATGACGCAATCGCTATCACAATGCACACTGCGCTATCCCATCTGGACAAAAGAATACCTATGTAAGAATGCTGTTCATTGACTACGGCTCAGCATTCAACACCATAGTACCCTCCAAGCTCATTATCAAGCTGGAGGCCCTGGGTCTCAACCCCGCCCTGTGCAACTGGGTCCTGGACTTTCTGACGGGCCACCCCCAGGTGGTGAGGGTAGGAAACAACATCTCCACTTTGCTGACCCTCAACACTGGGGCCCCACAAGGGTGTGTGCTCAGCCCTCTCCTGTACACCCTGTTCACCCACGACTGCGTGATAATGCACGCCTCCAACTCAATCATCAAGTTTGCAGACGACACAACTGTAGAGGGCTTGATCACCAACAATGACGAGACAGCCTACAGGGAGGAGGTGAAGGCACTCGGAGTGTGGTGTCAGGAAAACACTCTCACTCAACGTCAACAAAACAAAGAGATGATCATGGACTTCAGGAAACAGCAGAGGGAGCACCCCCCTATCGAAGGGACAGCAGTGGAGAAAGTGGAAAGTTTTAAGTTCCTGGTCTACATGTCACAGACAAACTCAAATGGCCCACCCACACAGACAGTGTGGTGAAGAAGGCGCAACAGCGCTGATCAAGATCAGGGATCTTAACAGAGATATTGACAGTGATAATGATCAGCAATATTGATCAGGGATATTGATCAGGGATATTGACAGAGATATTGATCAGGGATTTTGACAAAAAATATTGATCAGGGATATTGACAGGGATATTAATAAGGGATATTGACAGAGATATTGATCAGGGATATTGACAGAGATATTTATAGGGATATTGATCAGGGACATTGAAGGAGATATTGACAGGGATATTGATCAAGGATATTGACAGAGATATTGACAGGGAAATTGATCAGGGACATTGAAGGAGATATTGACAGGGATATTGATCAAGGATATTGACAGAGATATTGACAGGGAAATTGATCAGGGATGTTGACAGGGATATTGACAGAGATATTGATCAGGGATATTGATCAGGGATAATGATCAGGGATATTGACAGATATTGATCAGGGATCTTAACAGAGATATTGACAGTGATAATGATCAGCAATATTGATCAGGGATATTGACATAGATTTTGACAGGGATATTGACAGGGAAATGTATAAGTGATAATTTGAATTATGTATAAGACATGAGACAGAGATAGAGATATTGAAGGGGACATTGACAGAGATATTAACAAGGATATTGAGAAAAATATTGACTGAGATATTAACAGATGTTGAAGAAAAGATTGACAGCGATAATGATCAGGGATACTGACAGGGATATTGATCAGGGATATTGACAGAGAATGATCAGGGATATTGACAGGGATATTGACATAGATATTGACAGGGATATTGATCAGGGATATTGACAGAGAAATTGACAGGGATATTTATCAGGGATATTGACAGGGATATTAGTAAGGGATATTGACCAATATTGATCAGGGATATTGATCAGGGATATTGACATAGATATTGACAGGGATATTGATCAGGGATATTGACAGAGAAATTGACAGGGATATTTATCAGGGATATTGACAGGGATATTAGTAAGGGATATTGACCAATATTGATCAGGGATATTGATCAGGGATATTGACAGGGATATTGATTAGTCCCGTGTGGCTCAGTTGGTAGAGCATGGCGCTTGCAACGCCAGGGTTGTGGGTTCATTCCCCACGGGGGGACCAGGATGAATATGTATGAACTTTCCAATTTGTAAGTCGCTCTGGATAAGAGCGTCTGCTAAATGACTTAAATGTAAATGTAATGATTAGAGAAATTGACAGAGATTTTGATTAGGGATGTTGATGTAGGATATTGATAGATATATTGATCAGGGACATTGATCAGGGATATTGAGATATTGACAGAGATAATGACTGTCACGCCCTGACCTTCGAGAGCCTTTTTTATGTCTCTATTTGGTTTGGTCAAGGTGTGATTTGGGGTGGGCATTTTATGTTCTTTAGTTCTATTATTTGCATTTGTATGTTTTGGCCAGGTATGGTTCTCAATCAGGGACAGCTGTCTATCGTTGTCTCTGATTGGGAACCATACTTAGGTAGCCCTTTCCCTCCTTTCTGTGTGGGAAGTTGTCTTTGTATGTGGCACTATAGCCTTAAGCTTCACGGTTGTTTTTGTATTGTTTATTGTTTTTGTCTGCGTCATCCTAAATAAAAGGAATATGTACGCTCACCACGCTGCGCTTTGGTCCTCTTCATTCGACGGCCGTGATAATGACAGGGATTGATATTAGTGGTGTGAAAGTACAATAGCCGGCACATTTCCAGAAAGTATGTACGATACACACAACAAAAATGTCTCTATTATATTGTGTAGTCTCCTCTGTCTGCTCAGCACATTTGTCCTGAACTCAGACATGTATGGAACATACATTCATCATTTACACGTCAGCTTCCAGGCCCAATTACAGCAGCAAGTTCAGCTGGGAGAGAAGGTCACGTGACCAAGGTCAACATCAGCAGCACATTCTACCGCAATCAGCAGCATGTCCAAATGTCCCATGATAATAATAATACCATTATTAGTGTACAGCTCAATATCATCATTAAATGGAAGGCTGACAACGAACATATTCATATGAACATTTTGAAGAAACCCTACATCACTTCATAAGGGATAATAATGATTTGAAAGGGTCCTTGGATGGAGGAGATGAGAGGCAGGTTAATTACATGGACATTGAACATATTGATCTGACTGGGCAACCCCTTAATCATTAGGCTCACAGCAACAGACATGTAGTGAAGCTAGCAGTTCCATCTCTGGCTCTCTTGTTCCATTGTGGAATTGTCCTTGGGTTGTCATCTCATTCCGGAAGACTTTGCTCCCCCAGCGATGGAAACAACTTGAGATGGATTAATTTAGGAAAAATGTATACTTGATTAAAATGTTTTGTTTTATGGAGAAAAAAAAGCTTGACAACCGTTCTTGTTCCAGTGCTAATAAGGTACATGAAAGTACAGCAACACTTTGTCCTTCAAGCAGCCCCAAAAATAATAATACATTCACCTACAAATGTGTATATGAAATGTTCTGCCTTCTGACTCCACCATGTTCATGCTGACCTTTATTCAATCCCAGCTCATAATCTCTCTGTCTCCTCTCTTCATTATTTGTCTTGCACCATTTGTCACTGGGGGATAAACTTTCAGTATTAGTGTATTTCTGTACAAAATCTCACATGTGCAAAGGAGCTATGATGAGCATAAAATAACGAATGTATCTGTGAGCGTTTTAATTACTGTAATGTTTAGGCTAAGTGTTTGTTAACCCACATTACAAAATACTATGGTATACTCTGGTATGAATACGAAAGTATTCACTGTTGTGTTTTTGCTGTTAGTCTGTAGTTTTTACTGTAGTATACTGTAGCATTTACTGTAGTATTTGCTGTAGTATATTGTAGCATACCGTAGTATTTACAGTTAATTATAGTATACATACTGTAGTAAAAGAGAACTGTAGTATATACTATAGTAATTAATATAGTGTTTTTGATGATTGTAGTATACTGTAGTATTTACTGTCGTGTTTTTATTTTATTATCTTTGGCATAGAACTGGAGGCTTTCTCCTTCAGCAAACCTACTGGAGAAATAATAAAATAGCACATTTTCCATAACCTGTAGACAGACAGGACTGGGTTCTGAATTGATATTTCATAGATTCTGCTCCAGTAGTGGTGTGTCGGTAAAATCACTGGGGAAGCCAAGCCAGACAAAAATGCCATAATCTATTATAACCTATGTGTTCGTGTTGTTTGCTCTACAACCTGTTAGTTCATATGCCTTGCAACCATGATATATAAGCCTAAGGCAGAGACAATAAGAAGCCACAGTGGCAAAATAAATTCTATCAAACCTTTGTTTCATCACAAAACCGGAAAGCATCCTCTGTCCGGTGAAGTCCACAAAGCATATTGCATGTAACAAACAGTTACCCTACATGACCTACAGCATGGTCAAGGAAGTTAATGTTTCTGCCATTTTCTGACTACTAAACAACTATTGATTTAGAACCACAGAGAGTTACCGCAAGTCGCAAAGAAAACTTCAACATTTCAACAAAATCAAATCACCTATGCTTAGTTTAATACAGTGACAACCAAAATATACCAAAAACGATTTAGTCCAATCAACATAAGCTAAATATGATGTGGCTGTCCATGGTTCTGATGTGTGTGTGTCAATAGGTCAGACAGGTGTGTGCGTGCGTGCAAGTAGAAAAAATATGTTGACTCACCCTATTTGTAGACTAAAGCAAATGCCAGCCTCCTCTCTTTCATGTAGATGAAACGGTCTATGACTTTGTCATACAGTAGACGCTTTTATTTTTTGTTGTCCTAGGCTACCTGGCTAAAATGCTTGCAGTCCAGGGGCACAATGTATACATTTATGGTTGGATCGGAATCGCCATTATAATCATTGGCCAGTACGGAGAATTAAGTAAAACCACAAGTCCAAATACCTATCTCCATACACGGCTAATTTAGGAAAGGGACAATTTTAACTAGGTAGCTAGCCACCGGAGGACAACAACACAATGAGATGCAACAATTCATGTTGTTTATGTCAATGACGTATTTCTCTTGATGCGATGTGATAGAAGAGAAGCCAAATCCAAACTGGCTTCCCTTGAAAAAAATGTGTGTGTGCTAGGACCATTCACAGTTGAGCTCAATCAGTTTAGCTCAACGCTGATTGGCTATTATTATTTAGTTTTCTATCTATCGAGGCCAAATGCTCATTGGCTTCCCTTGCAGTCAATGCTACGGGCAGCAATAATGTCATACTCTTTATGACCAGACAGTATCAAATCAAATCAAATGTATTTATAAAGCCCTTCTTACATCAGCTGATATCTCAAAGTGCTGTACAGAAACCCATCCTAAAACCCCAAACAGCAAGCAATGCAGGTGTAGAAGCACAATGGCTAGGAAAAACTCAGTAGAAAGGAGAGAACCTAGGAAGAAACCTAGAGAGGAACCAGGCTATGAGGGGTGGCCAGTCCTCTTCTGGCTGTGCCGGGTGGAGATTATAACAGAACATGGACAAGATGTTCAAATGTTCATACATGACCAACAGGGTCCAATAATAATAATCACAGTGGTTGTCGAGGGTGCAACAGGTCAGCGCCTCAGGAGTAAATGTCAGTTGGCTTTTCATAGCCGATCATTCAGAGTATCTCTACCGCTCTTGCTGTCTCTAGAGAGTTGAAAACAGCAGGTCTGGGTCAGGTAGCATGTCCGGTGAACAGGTTCCATAGCCACAGGCAGAACAGTTGAAACTGGAGCAGCAGCGTGGCCAGGTGGACTGGGGACAGCAAGGAGTCATCAGGCCGGGTAGTCCTGAGGCATGGTCCTAGGGCTCAGGTCCTCCGAGAGAGAGAAAGAAAGAAAGAATTAGAGAGAGCATACTTAAATTCTCACAGGACACCGGATAAGATAGGAGAAATACTCCAGATATAACAGACTGACCCTTGCCCCCTGACACATAAACTACTGCAGCATAAATACTGGAGGCTGAAACAGGAGCGGTCGGGAGACACTGTGGCCCCATCCGACGAATCCCCTGGACAGGGCCAAACAGGCAGGATATAACCCCACCCACTTTGCCAAAGGACAGCCCCCACACCACTAGAGGGATATCTTCAACCACCAACTTACCATCCTGAGACAAGGCCGAGTATAGCCCACAAAGATCTCCGCCACGGCACAACCCAAGGGGGGGCGCCAACCCAGACAGGAAGATTACGTCAGTGACTCAACCCACTCAAGTGACGCACCCCTCCTAGGGACGG
This sequence comes from Salvelinus alpinus, assembly GCF_045679555.1. Taxonomy (NCBI): domain Eukaryota; kingdom Metazoa; phylum Chordata; class Actinopteri; order Salmoniformes; family Salmonidae; genus Salvelinus; species Salvelinus alpinus. The sequence continues at coordinate 44,615,525 of NC_092098.1, read as the reverse complement.
CATGGAAGAGCACCAGTAAGCCAGTGACTCAGCCCCTGTAATAGGGTTAGAGGCAGAGAATCCTGGTGGAGAGAAAGGAACCGGCCAGGCAGAGACAGCAAGTGCGGTTCGTTGCTTTTCTGTTCACCTTCACACTCCTGGGCCAGACTACACTCAATCATAGGACCTACTGAAGAGATGAGTCTTCAATAAAGACTTAAAAGTTGAGGCTGAGTCTGCGTCTCTCACATGGGTAGGCAGACCATTCCATAAAAATGGAGCTCTATAGGAGAAAGCCCTGCCTCCAGCTGTTTTTTTTGAAATTCTAGGGACAGTTAGGAGGCCTGCGTCTTGTGACCGTAGCGTACATGTAGGTATGTATGACAGGACCAAATCGGAAAGATAGGTAGGAGCAAGCCCATTTAATGCTTTGTAGGTTAGCAGTAAAACCTTGAAATCAGCCCTTGCGTTAAGAGGAAGCCAGTGTAGAGAGGCTAGCACTGGAGTAATATGATCAACATTTTTGGTTCTAGTCAAGATTCTAGCAGCCATGTTAGGCACTAACTGAAGTGTATTTAGTGCTTTATCCGGGTAGCCGGAAAGTAGAGCATTGCAGTAGTCTAACCTAGAAGTGACAAAAGAATGGATAAATTTCTCTGCATCATTTTTGGACAGAAAGTTTCAGATTTTTGCAATGTTACGTAGATGGAAAAAAGCTGTACTTGAAACAGTCTTGATATGTTCGTCAAAAGAGAGATCAGGGTCCAGAGTAACGCCGAGGTCCTTCACAGTTTTATTTGAGACGACTGTACAACCATCAATATAAATTGTCAGATTCAACAGAAGATCTCTTTGTTTCTTGGGACCTAGAACAAGCATCTCTGTTTTGTCCGAGTTTAAAAGTAGAACATTTGCAGCCATCCACTTCCTTATGTCTGAAACACAGGCTTCCAGTGAGGGCAATGTTGGGGCTTCACCATGTTTCATCGAAATGTACAGCTGTGTGTCATCTGCATAGCATCTGCATAGTTAACATTATGTATAGTACAGTATCAGATAGATGGCCTACAGGGAGTGCTGGGGTGCTGTTTCGCTCACTCGGATTCTTTCTCCAGTGAGATATAGTCAGCCAAATTTAAGGAAAATTACACTACATGACCAAAAGTGTTTGAACACCTGCTCGTCGAACATCTCATTCCAAAATCATGGGCATTAATATGGAGTTGGTCCCTCCTTTGCTGCTACAACAGCCTCCACTCTTCTGGGAAGGATTTTCACTAGATATTGGAACATTGCTGCAGGGACTTGCTTCCATTCAGCCACAAGAGCATTAGTGAGGTCGGGCACTGATGTTGGGCGTTTATGCCTGGCTCGCAGTCGGCATTCCAGTTCATCCCACAAGAACTGCACTTACAGTTGACCGGGGCAACTGTAAGTGCAGCCCTAGCAGGGCAGAAATTTGACAAACTGACTTGTAGGAAAGGTGGCATCTCATGATGGTGCCGTGTTGAATGTCACTGATATCTTCAGTAAGGCCCTTCTACTGCCAATGTTTGTTTATGGAGATTGCATGGCTGTGTGCTCAATTGTATACACCTGTCAGCAATGGGTGTGGATGAAATAGCCGAATCCACAAATTTTAACGGGGGTCCACATACTTTTTTGGCATGTAGGGTATTTGTTAATTGCATTGAAAGAGTCTCAATCTACTGCATCTGCCAATGTCGCACTTCCACATCTGCGGTGAAAGCCTACAAACTATTGACACCTCTATGGAAAGATGAGACTCTCACAAACACAATGGTGTTCTCCGTTTGGGACTCATCTGAAGTCGGTACAGCCGATCTGCCCACAAGACTCGTCTGAAGATCCCCCGGTACCAGCTAAAAAAAAATATGGAGATATATATATGGAGACTGTTCAGTGCCAAAAATAAAGCACACAGCTTTGACCTACTACATTAGCTATGTTGAGAAGGTTTGAATCCAAAGCAGCCTGCCTACACAAGTACAAACCCAACATAGCTACTGTAGTAGGTCAAAGCTGTGTGCTGGAAAACCTTGGTAAAGCATGGGTGGAATAGGCATTGTGGTGCTCATGTGAATTTCCTTTATTTTCCCGGCTTCAGACCAATGCCTATTCTCACCGTAAACATATTTTTTTTGTTTTTAATTCTATAGTAAGATCTGTAGTATTTTATAGTAAACTGTAGTATTTTTATGTGGGAATTAAATGCAAGGTAAGTATCATGAGTCAGACTAAGACCTAACTGAGCTCTCCTACCTTCCAATGTATCCCTCCTTAAATATGTAGTCCCTGTGCTCTACCACAGCAGGCACTGGTACACATTCCCTGGGATGTGTGACAGCTGTCTCTCTTTGTGTTCCTCTGCCAGGTTATGGGTTATTTGTCATATCATATCCGTGCTCTACCTCATCACCCTGCCTCATTGTTCTGGGTGTGTGCAGTGTGGCCAGTGGACTCCTCCAAAAGGAACACAGGTGTTTTAGAGCGTTCACACTGGAGGGTTTTCTCCTGTCTGGATTTGAGATCAAAAGGAATGAGTACGGTGTTTTAGAATGATATAACTGGTTATATATCCTCAGTGTGCTGTTTGGACTGGTCCCACAGCAAGAGGCCACAGTATGAAAAAAAAGCGATTCCACACACCGATTTGAGTATCCTATCATGGACCAATTACTGAAGTGAATAAATGTTTTATCATCTGAAGTGTTAGCTGATGAACCTAAATCTTAGTCTGTAATAAGCTTTTGTGTGTGTTCGGCCCATTGTAAAGCATTTACAGCACCTCAGGCCTTCTTGACTTTTCCCCAGGGGAAAATATATACAGTATATTTCAAGGTTTAAGAACGTCTAGGCTTGATGGTATATCCACATCGCTCCTATTCACCAATAAAAAATGAACATAATTCCTGGGCAATGACAAAGTTGTGTGTTTCGGGACTCTTCTCCAAATGTCTATTCAAGTGGATTTGGAGTGCAGGAGGTAGAGAAAGGCAGTGATCTAAGGTGATATCCTTGACTCCAGCCAGGGACAAACGCTATCCCCAAAAAGTGTTTACATTACCTGATGTCTCCCTCACCCACTCCCCCCTCCCTCAGCACCTCCCCCCTCCCTCACACACTCCCCCTCCCTAACCCATTCCCCCCTTCCCTCAGCCACTCCCCCCTCTCTCATCCCTCACCCACTCCCCCCTCCCTCAGCTCACTGTCTATTATTTCACATGATGATACTCCTTTATTTACACACTCAATTTACTTTGGAAATTGTTCCTCCCTCTCTCTCCTTGAAAAGCTACTTTATCTTGGTGTGTAAATAAAGGAGTGGGTGACTTTATCTTGGTGTGTAATTAAAGGTGGGCACCTGAATCCCAAAACAAAAGGGTGCTGAGAAACAGCGAGAAAGATATATATATATATATATATATATATATATATATATATATGAGAGAGAGAGAGAGAGAGAGAGAGAGAGAGAGAGAGAGAGAGAGAGAGAGAGAGAGAGAGAGAGAGAGAGAGAGAGAGAGAGAGAGAGAGAGAGAGAGAGAGAGAGAGAGAGAGAGAGAGAGAGAGAGAGAGAGAGAGAGAGAGAGAGAGAGAAGAGAGAGCTCATGGGCTCGTGAGTTTTCAGTTCTTCTGCAAAAAGATAAATGTAGATAAACTTGAATTTATACAGGATACTAACCTCAACATCAAAACCTTCAATCCTATTCAAAATTCCATACCTAAAACCTTGTTTTTGGACAAAATTACCTAAATTCACTATTACTACCAAGGATTACCAAGAAAAAACTTCTAACAAACCAAAACCTGCAGAAGAAACACAGCGGAACCTGGAAAAACCATCCAACACAAAACTGAGAGAGTAATGTTCAGTCTGAACCTACTTCTGAAGCCAAAAAGTAAAAGACAATAGTCTCTAGGTCATTTAGTTATATAAAGCTTAATAAATAAGGCTACTAAGCTACCAAGCTGCTAGAACAGAACGTATCTGGCTGCAACTTCAATTAGCACTGAAGTGTGAAGTGAGACGTGAAAATTCTTGAGCCTAACAATGGCAGGAGAGTTTCACACCCCCCCTCCCCCACTCACCCAAATGCAGAGGCCTTTGAAGCCCATGGCTTCTCCTTGTGGAGAGGTCATTACAATACAATATCCCTTGGATATTAAAAATAACACTGAAAAAAAAAGCTCCTCAAGGACAATCCAGGGACACTATTTTCTGACTGCTACGAAGAGGGGAACGTAAGCAACTTAATTTTCCACACAGACCATCCCCTGGCAGGGCACAGTGCTATAAGAGCACACTACCACTATGTCAAAGGAGAGGGTATTGGCCCATGGTGGAAACTCAGAATACTAAACACGGAGGAAAATGAAACAACCTCTGTCAACGTGTACAAGTCTGGGACAGTAATGGTGCAGGGTATCCTCATGCAGTTTCAGCAGGACTTTTACAGGATCAAAGAGAGAGCACAGCAGGAAAAGCTCTCTCTCTCTGTGACATCTCCCCCATCCTGAGTGAGTCTGATCACACCTCTTCAAACTGTCCTGCAGACGAGGATAGTCATCCCCCCAGCACTGAACACGCCCAGGTCCCCCAACTGCACTGCTCCTCCATCATTGAGAGGGATAAATTCACAGAGTTGGAGAGAGACATGGTGGAGCTCAGAGAGCTAGTCCACACAACCCAGACAGAAAAAACCTACAAAACAGACCAGCACAACAACATCCCCCCAACAAGACCCGTAGGGCAGAAAGTGGAGATGGACGGCTATCTGAGAGAGCTGGCTGCTTTACGAACTGAGGTGAGAGAACTTAAAGAGGCACACATGGCACTGAAGGAGGAGGTGACAAAGCTGAGGTGTGACAGAGAGCAGGACACTCCCTCGGCGAAGCCAGCAGAACAGCCCACCTCAGAACCGGACCACAACCTCAACACCACAATGGGACAGACAACACAGGACGCACCAACCCAACAGACCCCACCCCCTCGTAACAGCCCCCTGTCAGCTCCCCTGATAGCCCTCCTGACAACCCCCACACATCCACTGAGGACACACAAAAGCCAGAGATTGTGCTCCTCATTGACTAAAATGGCAAATACATTCAAGAGAATAAACTTTTTCCCAAACACAAAGTGGCTAAACTCTGGTGCCCAAACACTAGGCATGCCCTGGAGCTGTTGTCAGACGACAGACTAGGGTCCCACAGCCTCATAATTTACACGGGCACAAACGACCTGAGGGCCCAGCAGGAAAGGGTGGCCACAGCACTCAAGGGAGTGATTGAAAAAGCTTCTTCCACTTTCCCCAATGCACAAGTGTTTATCTCCACCCTGCTACCACAAAAATACTTTCACCCTGCCACCATACAACGGGTGATGCCAGCATTTCACGAGACTGTGCCTCCAAATGTAATGTCTACCTGGCCCACCACTCCACCCTGGACTTGAACAGCCAATACGACCAGGTCCACCTCAACAAGGCAGCAATCACAACTTTTTCCAGGACACTGAAGGACGTCACCCTCAACTGTAGCCCCAGGACCTCACACAGGAGCAACAGAGCAACGGACACCACACCCAGAGCAGCGAGACCCCCTCCTGAAGGACCTGACCGAGAGAACCCATGCCAAGAGGACCTACACACAGACCACAGCATCACCAGCCACACCCCAACCAGCTAAGACCACCCCAAGCAAACCCTGGCCACACCCTATATAACCCCCCCATATCAGACCTATGCCCCTTCTAATTTGGTATAGAGCAGACCTAAACCACTCTATTAAATTAGTCAAAACAGGAACATTTTACATCTGGCTAGAAATTAATAAGGAAATTATCTCAACAGAGAAAAATGTCCTCATGTGTGGTACCTATATCCCCCCAATAGAATCCCCATACTTTAACGATGACAGCTCCTCCATCCTAGAGAGGGAGATCAACAATTTCCAGGCCCAGGGACATGTACTAGTCTGTGGCGACCTAACTGCCAGAACTGGACAAGAACCTGACAACCTCAGCACACATGGGGACAAACACCTACCTGGAGGTGACAGCATTCCCTCTCCCATATGCCCCACTTAAATGTCTTACTCACATCGGCCACGGAGAAGGAGAGCCCACAGTCCTTGGTAGCGGGCCACGACGGTGGCACTGTGTTATCATCAAAACGGGTGAAGAAGGTGTTTAGCTTGTCCGGAAGCAAGACGTCAGTGTCCTTGACGTGGCTGGTTTTCCCTTTGTTGTCCGTGATTGTCTATAGACCCTGCCACATACCTCTCGTGTCTGAGCCGTTGAATTGTGACTCCACCTTGTCTCTATACTGACGTTTTGCCTGTTTGATTGCCTTATGGACGGAATAACTACACACCTTTGTATTCGGCCATATTCCCAGTCACCTTGCCATGGTTAAATGCGGTGGTTTGTGCTTTCAATTTCGTGTGAATGCTACTATCTATCCACAGTTTCTGGTTAGGCTAGGTTTTAATAGTCTGGGTAAAACATCTCCTATTCACGTCCTTATAAACTCAGTCACCGTATCAGTGTATTCATCAATGTTATTCTCGGAGGCTACCAGGAACATATCCCAGTCAAAATGATCAAAACAATCTTGAAGCGTGGATTCCGATTGGTCAGACTAGCGTTGAATAGTCCCAGCTACAATAAATGCAGCCTCAGGATATGTGGTTTCCAGTTTGCATAAAGTCCAGTGAAGTTCTTTCAGGGCTATCGTGGTATCAGCTTGAGGGGGAATATACACGGCTGTGACTACTACCGAAGGTAATATGGTTGGCATTTGATTGTGAGGTATTCTAGGTCGGGTGAACAAAAGGACTTGAGTTCCTGTATGTTATCACAATCACACCATGAGTAGTTAATCATTAAATACACACCCCCTCTCTTCTTCCCGGAGAGATATTTATTCATGTCTGTGCGATGAACTGAGAATCCAACTAGCTACCGATTCAGACAGTATATCCCGAGAGAGCCATGTTTCCGTGAAACAGAGTATGTTAAAATCCCTGATGTCTCTCTGGAAGGAAATCCTCGCCCTGAGCTCATCAACTTTATTATCCAGAGACTGAACATTAGCGCGAAATATACTCGGAAGAGGTGGGTGGTGTGCGCACCTCCTGAGTCGGACTAGAAGTCCACTCCGAATACCTCTTCTCCACCGGCTGAGTTTTGTATCAGCCTCTGGAATCAGTCCAATTGCCCTGAGGGGTATGAACAAAGGATCCGATTCGGGAAAGTCGTATTCCTGGTCGTATTGCTGATAATGCTGATACCAGTTACCACTGCTCTGATATCCAAAAGTTCTTCCCAGATATATTTAATAACACAAAAAAAGTTCTGGGCTAATAATGTAAAAAAACGAAATACTGCAAAGTTGACTAAGAGCTAGAAGCACAGCTGCACTATCTGTCGGCGCCATTTTCACGTATCCATATCCAAGTCCATATTATGGCAAGAACAGCTCAAATAAGCAAAGAGAAATGGCAGTCCATCATTACTTTATGACATGAAGGTCAGTCAATGTGGAAAATTTCAAGAACTTTGAAAGTTTCTTCAAGTGCAGTCGCAAAAACCATCAATCGCTATAATGAAACTGGTTCTCATGAGGACCGCCAAAGGAAAGGAAGACCCAAAGTTACCTCTGCTGCAGAGGATAAGATCATAGAGTTACCAGCCTCAGAAATTGCAGCCCAAATAAATGCTTCAAAGAGTTCAAGTAACAGACACATCTCAACAGCAACTGTTCAGAGGAGACTACGTGAATCAGGCCTTCAAGGTCGAATTGCTGCATAGAAACCACTACTAAAGGACACCAATAATAAGAAGAGACTTGCTTGGGCCAAGAAACATGAGCAATGGACATTAGACAGATGGAAATCCTTAGGTCTGATTCAAAATTTGAGATTTTTGGTTCCAACCGCCATGTCCTTGTGAGACGCAGAGTAGGTGAACGGATGATCTCTGCATGTGTGGTTCTCACCGTGAAGCATGGAGGAGGAGGTGTGGGGGTGTTGTTGTTTTTTGCTGATGACACTGTCTGTGATTTATTTAGAATTCAAGGCACACTTAACCAGCATGGCTACCACAGGATTCTGCAGCGATACGCCATCCCATCTGGTTTGCGCATAGTGGGACTATCATTTGTTTTTCAACAGGACAATGATCCAACACACCTCCAGGCTGTTTAAGGGCTATTTGACCAATAATACGAGTTATGGAGTGCTGCATCAGATGACCTGGCCTCCACAATCACCCAACCTCAACCAATTTGAGATGGTTTGGGATGAGTTGGGCCACAGAGTGAAGGAAAAACAGACAAGTGCTCAACATATGTGGGAACTCCTTCAAGACTGTCGGAAAAGCATTCCAGTTGAAGCTGGTTGAAAGAATGCCAAGAGTGTGCAAAGCTGTCATCAAGGTAAATGTAGATGAAGAATCTCAAATATAAAATATATTTTTGATTAACACTTTTTTGGTTACTACATGATTCCATGTGTTATTTCAAGGTGTTGATGTCTTCACTATTATTCTACAATGTAGAAAATAGTCCAAATAAAGAAAAACCCTTGAATGAGTAGGCGTGTCCAAACATGATCAAATACAAATCTTAGAATGAACTATTAAAGACTACCGGAACCCACTGGATTCTCCAATTACAGTGCCTTGCAAAAGTATTCATCCCCCTTGGTGTTTTTACTATTTTGTTGCAATACAACTTGTAATTTAAATAGATTTTTATTTGGATTTCATGTAATGGACATACACAAAATAGTCCAAATTGTTGAAGAGAAAATAAAAACTAACTAAGTAAGTGATACGTGCATATGTATTCACCACCCTTTGCTTTGAAGCCCCTAAATAAGATCTGGTGCAACCAATTACCTTCAGAAGTCACATAATTAGTTAAATAAAGTTATTTCAAGTGTCACATGATCTGTCACATGATCTCAGTATATATACACCTGTTCTGAAAAGCACCAGAGTCAGCAACACCACTAAGCAAGGGGCACCACCAAGCAAGCGGCACCATGAAGACCAAGTAGCTCTCCAAACAGGTCAGGGACAAAGTTGTGGAGAAGTACAGATCAGGGTTGGGTTATAAAAATATCTGAAACTTTGAACATCCCACGGAGCACCATTAAATCCATTATTTAAAAAAATAAAAAATATGGCACCACAACAAACCTGCCAAGAGAGGGCCGTCAACCAAAACTCATGGACCAGGCAAGGAGGGCATTAATCAGAGAGGCAACAAAGAGACCAAAAATAACCCTGAAGGACCTGCAAAGCTCCATAGTGGAGATTGAAGTATTTGTCCATAGGACCACTTTAAGCCGTACACTCCACAGAGCTGGGCTTTACAGAAGAGTGGCCAGAAAAAAAGCCATTAATTAAAGAAATGTTTGGTGTTTGCCAAAAGGCATGTGGGAGACTCCCCAAACATATGGAAGAAGGTACTCTGGTCAGATGAGACAAAACATTTGCTTTTTGGCCATCAAGGAAAACGCTATGTCTGGCGCAAACCCAACACCTCTCATCACCCCGAGAACCTCATCCCCACCATGAAGCATGGTGGTGGCAGCATCATACTGTGGGGATGATTTTCATCGGCAGGGACTGGGAAACTGGTCAGAACTGAAGGAATGATGGATGGCGCTAAATATAGGGAAATTCTTGAGGGAAACCTGTTTCAGTCTTCCAGAGATTTGAGACTGGGACAGAGGTTCACCTTCCAGCAGGACAATCACCCTAACCATACTGCTAAAGCAACACTCAAGTGATGTAAGGGGAAACATTTAAATGTCTTGGAAAGGCCTAGTCAAAGCCCAGACCTCAATCCAATTGAGAATCTGTGGTATGACTTAAAGATTGCTGTACACCAGCAGAACGCATCCAACTTGAAGGAGCTGGAGCAGTTTTGCCTTGAAGAATGGGCAAAAATCCCAGTGGCTAGATGTGCCAAGCTTATAGAGACATACCCCAAGAGACGTGCAGCTGTAATTGCTGCAAAAGATGGCTCTACAAAACATTGACTTTGGGGGGATGAATAGTTATGCATGCTCAAATTTTCATTTTTTTTTGTTTTATTTCTTGTTTGTTTCACAAGAAAAAATATTTTGCATCTTCAAAATGGTAGGCATGTTTTGTAAATCAAATGATACAAACCCCCCCAAAATCTATTTTAATTCCAGGTTGTAAGGCAACAAAATAGGAAAAATGGGGGGTGAATACTTTCGCAAGCCATTGTATGTAACCTGTGAGATGGAGAGTGAAAGAGAGAGAGAGAGAGGGTCCGCTGTCTAATAATGAATTTACTAAATGGGACAAACATCCAATTGAAGTATTGCATGCAGAGTTTTGCAAGACTGTATTGCAAGTACAAAGAAAAACTCCAAATAACGCATGTAGGGCAGAATTGGGCCAATATCCCCTCCTCATTCGAATAGAAAAAAGAGCCATCAAATTTTACAACCATCTAAAAACAAGTGACCCTAAAACATTCCATCACACAGCTCTACAATGTCAAGAGATGAAACCAGAGAAGAGTCCCCTCAGCCAGCTGGTTCTGAGGCTCAGTTCACCAACCCAAACCAACCCCATAGAGCCTCGGGACAGCCCTCAGAAAATCTGGCCCAACCAAATCATCACAAAACAAAAAGAAAAATATATAACCTATTGGAAAGACACCACAAAAAATCAAAGTAAACTTCAATGCTATTTGGCTCTAAACAGACAGTGCATGGTGGCAGACTATCTGACCACTGTGACTGATAGAAAACTGAGGAAAACATTGACTAGGTACAGACTCAGTGAGCACAGTCTGGCTATAGAGACCGGTCGTCACAGACAAACCTGGCTGCCCAGGGAGGACAGGCTGTGCTCACTCTGCTCCAGGGGAGAGGTAGAGACAGAAGTGCATTTCCTACTACACTGTGACAAATACTCAGACCTAAGAGCATATTTCTTTCCCAAAATTATAATTCAATACAAAGAATTTGAAACTATAAAAGATGAAGAAAAATTCAAATATTTATTGGGTGAAAAGCCAAAATGTGCAGTTTTGGCAGCCAAATATGTGTCCTCCTGCCACAGCCTGAGGGACAGCCAGTGAAAAATGCAAAGTAATGTTGATAATATTTCCCATTTAGCTTAGTTTTGTTTTGTCTTTCGTACCAGGTCATGTGTCTTCTCAGTCATGTTGACACTGGTCTACTACTGTTGCTTTAATGTATTGTTGTTCTGATTAATATTGTTGTTGTAGCTGTTATTAATGGTAATCCCATGTCCACTACTACTATTATTATTGCTGTTAATCCCACCATTTATTTATATATAAATATATATATATTTTGTGTATATATATACATATATATTTTATTTAAATTTTTCGATATGTATACTTTGACAATGTAAGTAATAATAACTTGCCATGTCAATAAAGTCAATTGAATTGAATTGAATTGAGTGCGAGAGAGAGAGAGACAATCATTTTTTACTGATTGATGATCCCCTGAAATGTTCCAGCTACTGTTGACAGACGTGTTTGAAGTCTCACGGGGAGGGAGGGACGGCGTGAGTGGCCAGTGTCACCTCTCTGGGACCAGGGGATCTGCTGCGTGGAACATGTGTTCATGTGTCTGAGAGGATAAGGATGTTTGTCCCTCACCTTCTACTCCCTCTGTGGAACATCTTTCTTAAAACATATGGTTCTTGGTCCCATACCATTGGCAGTTCAGAACTATTGCGGACAGTATCGACTTTTTATGAGTGGCATTCAGGGAGTGTTTTAGTCTTCAACAACAGAGTCATCTTTTGAGTGTCCCTCTGACCAGTAGATAACTGGCTCCATCACTTTCTTGTTCCAGGAGTTGGGTGGAAACTTTTTCAGCTATGTTGCCATGGGATTGAGGGCAGATGAGTCAGTGTTTGATAGATATAAATTTCTGCTCCTCGAGATTCATCAGATTTATCCAGTTTGGTTAATGATCCGAATGGTTTTGAATAAAAATAACAGTGTTTACTGTTTAAGGAGACACATGGCATTTATAAAAATTGTTGGGAACGGTGAAACCATTATTGTGTGTTGACCTCAAAACATCTCTAATCTACGTATCCACCAGATTGTTCATAAAATATCCATGATTTGCAGATGTTACATAATGTGTTTTTTCCTCTTCGTGTACAGTATGAGTGCGTACTATTGGGGAACATGATGTTCTTTTTTCTCCATTTATTCCATTTGCTCAATCTTAGTAGAGAATGATAAGGACAAGAGAGATGAATAATTCATCAGAGTATCTTAAGGCATCTTCCTCTGCTTTTGGAACAAGGATCTTCGTTTTAGTGCTTCTTAATTACATTTGTGTTGCTGGGGGGTTGTACATTATTGATTGGCGTTGGCTTTGATGTTTGTGCCATGTGGTACTACCTGTTTCCACTTCCAGACAAACATGCTCTTCTCCCATGGGACGTGGCATCTAAGACAACACTAACAGATGCGCAAATGGTCCAATCACAGTCACTACAGCACTCCTGCCTTTTGAATGGGCCACCAGGGTTTATTTAAAAAAATCATATTACACTGTAACTTTTTGTCTGAAAATGGCCACCTTACGTGCATTCTCATGTAGTGATTTAATGTAGGAGAGTTGGATTTGTAACCTTAGTCCCCAGTGTGAAGTGTCTTCACCTGCGCTATGGAGCTGCTAGCTTTTCAGAAGTGTAGTTGGCTAAGCTGTTGCAAATAGGGCAGGCATGTGTGTTCGCAAGGCAGGGGGCTAGTGTGGGATGAAGTGGTACAGTTAAGCTAACACAGTGACCTGTTATATTAGCGAAAAGTCCTTGTTTATAGGTAAGGATTGACATGATAAGTCAGGAGTGGTCTGAGGTGTGACCTCCTCTCCATAACTGATGTGACGATGACGTGTGCTGTGCAGTCATTTTTTTCTACGTTGACAAATCTGGATTTACACACACTCAGCTCTATGGAGCCGGACTAAATGAGGACTGAGAGTAATCAGATTGCTAACCATTTTCTATGAAATGATAAGCAGGCCATTTGCAGAAAGACAGTATGCTAAGTGACCCCTGTGACAAAACAAACCTCTCAATCAAATCGCTCGATGTTGCGTCATTCCTATTTAAAACTCAGGTTACAGAGGAGAAACTCTGACGCAATTGAAACACAAGAATCAAAGTTATACTTTCTCTTAATAGTTTTTAAGAGAAGAAATGACAGGATTCCTCCATTTCTCCTCAACACAAAGTCTTTCTATGTCACATTCCACATTCACTTATTCACACTATTGTCATAAATATAACGGTAGTGTGGGCAACCTGATGGCATGTGTATTCAGAAAAGCTTCTCACTTAAGGCAAACGGTCTGCATCCTCCTGCTGATAGCAGTCTGTTCTGCACACCAATTAGGGATGCCTAATGTTATCCTTAAAAACAACCCAAGTTGTCCCCTACCTATTTATAGCTAACACCCTGAGCGGCTAGTGGAGAGAGAGAGCCTGTGGTCAGCAGCTGGCCAGAGAACTGACTGGTTCTAGAAGAGGTCCGGGACCTGGTTGCCCTGTCAACCTTAATCACACATCTCCTTAGCATGTGGCATGTGGCGCAAAGTCGACCGTGTCCGCATTCCCTCAACTTGTTCAACCCTTTGTTCAATCACACTTGTCTGATCCAAATCACCTCTAATTTATTTGTCTTGCAAGTGGTGCCAAAGCCGTACCTGACTCAGCTTAATCTCAGTGGAGACAGGATCGATCGATCGATCTCGCATTCTTCTCATCTTAGTTTGCCCGATGTAATAGAGGCGCACTGACGAAGCTAGCTGCTATGGTGATCACTCCATGTCGTTAACAAAGGCTCCTGACATCGTTGTAATCTGCTACAAATAAAGTCTTACAAGGGGAGCCATGCAGGCACCTGGGAATTACACATAGTAATACCACAGCTTTTAAACGATATGTCAGATATTACTGATTGAAATGATCTATTCTATTCAATGGCCTGCTTGTGATCGACCAGCCAGGAAATGTGTTATTGACGTTGGGTCAGACATCTATGCAAGGGTCACCAGTCGATACAGCATACAGACCGAAGACAGAATGAGTTTTGCATATACTGTATCTCAGACCAAGAAGCTGAGGTGCGTTGTGATGACTTCCCACCTTCCCCTGTCATTCCTTTGTGGGGATGTTATTCTAGAATGAGATGTGTGTGTGACACAATGCAGCTGTAGAACGGCCAGGTTCTGAGATCTCATGTGAAGGTCTTAACATCTGCCTCATTTCAGCATGACGTTACGAACCCCTGACTATCACAATTTTTGTGAAAATTATGACAACCTTTTACTCTCATATAATTTTCAAGATGTACTGTACATTGAATTTTACCTGTACCTAACCTGTATTTTATTGTGAACACACACACAACTGCCTGCCCTATTTACACACAAACACACACACACCTGCCTGCACTGTATAAGTAGAGTGTTTATCACTCACAGTGACGGATTTAGGTGTAGGCGACATGGGCAGCCGCCCAGGGCGGCATCTTGCCGGGGCGCCCGCACAAAAAAATCGCAATGGTGACTTGCACGATAGATTTTCTATCGCTCATTTACACGTCACGTTAATGATATCATGTCACCGTGTGGGACTGTGGGTCAATTAACCTTGCCGGAGTGGGCGCCCTGATTCTATTTCGTGAGCTAGGCAGGCTACTGCCTGGGAAGGTCTCCCACTCAGAAGTACGAGATGGGGAGGGGGCGGGGGTAGGTTGACCTTAGGTCTCCCCACTGGAAGCCCGAGGTGGGGGGAGCGGGGAATCTATCAAATATTGCACTTCTAACTGTCAGGTTTTGGCCAAGACTGTTCGGGTTTTGGTCACTAGATGTCCCCATTGCACCTTTTTTGTACCTTTTGTTTTTTCTTGCTCTAATTATTGTTTGCACCTGTAGGTCATTCCCTTGTTAGTATTTAAACCCTGTGTGTTCCTCAGTTCCTTGCTCAGTGTTTGTAAGTTAGCACCCAGCCCCAGCCCAAGCCTTGTTTTATACAGATATTTCTCTTGTTGGATTTTCCAGAGGTTCTCTGGTTTAGTTCTTGTGTATTATTTGAGTAGTCTTTTGAGGTTTGTTTTTCCCTGCTGATTTTTACCACTTTGTGGAGTTTCTTTTGTATTTTGGAGGATTTCCATTTTGTGCCTCTTGGCTTTATTTTTGGACATTGTGGATTTAGTTTTTTTTGCCTGAAGATTTTGTTCTTTAATTAAACCACCATCTCTAGTACTGCTGTGTCTGCCTCATCTTCTGGGTTCTGACGATTATTAGTGACTGTTTCTTCGGGTTTTGGTCACTAGATGTCCCCATTGCACCTTTTTTGTACCTTTTGTTTTTTCTTGCTCTAATTATTGTTTGCACCTGTAGGTCATTCCCTTGTTAGTATTTAAACCCTGTGTGTTCCTCAGTTCCTTGCTCAGTGTTTGTAAGTTAGCACCCAGCCCCAGCCCAAGCCTTGTTTTATACAGATATTTCTCTTGTTGGATTTTCCAGAGGTTCTCTGGTTTAGTTCTTGTGTATTATTTGAGTAGTCTTTTGAGGTTTGTTTTTCCCTGCTGTTTTTTACCACTTTGTGGAGTTTCTTTTGTATTTTGGAGGATTTCCATTTTGTGCCTCTTGGCTTTATTTTTGGACATTGTGGATTTAGTTTTTTTTGCCTGAAGATTTTGTTCTTTAATTAAACCACCATCTCTAGTACTGCTGTGTCTGCCTCATCTTCTGGGTTCTGACGATTATTAGTGACTGTTTCCCGCACCGGGTCCTGACACTAACTTTGTACAGTACTAAGGCAAATAGTAAAATCAGTCACACTATGAAATGCTACCAAATAAACCACAATTCATTCATAATACTGTGAATATATAGTTTCATAGACATATTGTAGCATTTTTTTCTGGTTTGTGCGAAATCGTTAAGAATAATATAAAACCAGTCTGCACACCACCAAGGTGAATTGGTTTAGTCTTGACTCTTGGTTGACAGTGTTGGGGGATGGGTAATGTATTGATGCTCGAGTGCCAAATCAACACAAATGTGTTTCTATTTGTCTTTGTTACTTCTTTTTTATATTTATGAGTCTTATTTTTGTATATATTTTATATTTATATAGTTTTAAATGTTATGATTATTTAATTGGGGGGGGGGGTTCGCCCAGGGTGCCATACAAGCTAGAACCGCCACTGATCACTCACGTCACTCAACATGCAGGTAGGCGACCCATAATATGTTCAGCTTGTGGGTGATACTGTACTGTATCCTGTACAAGCTGCCATTTCTTTTCATTTTTTTGTGAAGGGACATTCACAACATTCAGTTGAAGATTTTATGGCAATATTTCTGTAGTATATGATAGGTCCCAATGTCTCCTCTCAAAACGTTGCATTATTTTGCAGCCCCAATTGGTCTTTGTTTTGCAGTTACAGTATATAGCCAGACAAGGGACAGCTTAGCCAAAAAGCTCCCAGCCAACCAAATTACAATTTAATACCAGCCATTTTCCTATTGTTCTGGAGATTTCTAAAATGTAATCTATGCATCACATGCGGCCAAAATTAACTTCAGTCGTTGGGTCGACCTGACGGATGGAGCTTGTGAGTCCCCCCCATAGAGGTACAATTAGGAGATGGCCTGGGGTGTGCTGTGCGGCCAGCAATACTTCAGCCTGACAGGCCCTACTGGTAGGAGCGCAGGGAGGACGACACCACTCTTCATTTGTAGCACAAAGCACTAGTTTTGAATGCTGCCTGTACTGTACCTGTGGATTCATTACCTTCATAGGGATTCCCAGTATTTCTCTCAACTAGTCTGGTGGGTTTCATAACATGAATTTGATACCCTTTGATTACATTTAAAGTTATACTTTAAAGCGCTAAAGAATGGAACATTTACCAAGTTCCCCAGGTGTATGGGGGAAAAATACTAAAAAGGAGACAGCAGGAAGCTCACTATCCCAGCCTCATGTGAGCTAACTATTACACACTCTGTCTAGGCTGAACCTCCTACTGCTGAGGAACATGTTTGGTCATCAAACAGCTATAGTACTTGGTGATAACTCCTGGGCTAATACCAAAGGCTATGGATTTCTTGTCAGGTCACAGTATTCTCCACAGAGCTTCTTGGGCTAGTTTTCTCTGAGCTGGCTGTCTGCATGTGCGCATGCCATTGGCTGGGATATACAGCTTAATAGATTAACCTCGCCTAGATGCCACAGCCATTCTCACTAGCGTGGGAGCAAGAACACAAAAGCAATCATCCACCTCAGTGAGTGTTCTGAAACGCTAAGCTCTGCATGCTTCTAGCATGGTGTTCAAATGATCAAAGTGGATGTTGTGTCGCGTTACTTGGAAACAGCCATCCATGGTGACAAGCTAGCGCCTGTAGGATTAGGACGTCCTTAACATTCAATCACAGCTTATTGTCTGTGCTCTTTACAGACGGCACTGCATGTATTAGTACTCAGCAACAATCACAAACAGATTGTTGCTAGCAGAGAGCGATGGTCATTCAATTGTGCTTATTTATGACGTTTTATGGTGCGACTTAACGCCGCTGACTTCCATGAGGACTCAGTTGTTTGTAATCACTCCATAATTACTCAGCAGTTGGTAAGCAATTAAGTGCCAAATTCTTGAGCCTCAGTGGGGGAAAAAATGACTGGAAGAATGCCTATTGTGGTACACTCTTCCTGCTCACTGGCCTCACTTCATAGAAACTTTTGATGAGCTCCGACGACACTTCAGTCAATACAACAGTTGACCTGTTTTTAGACTGGCCATGGTTTCTACTTGTTCTCTCAGACAGGAAGGATAGGTTGCTGAAATCACTCAAAGGGTCCTTCGGGATTTCAACTTGAGCATTCAAAGCACAGCTGCGTTCCGTCTTTTATCGATTTCTGAGTTCTATAGGCCAGGTTGCCATGGTTGCATCACTCTTTAGAACATGTCTATATCCATGGGGGAAATTCAATGCAATGTGCCTTTTAATTTCAATCCCA
The DNA here is from genome assembly GCF_045679555.1 of Salvelinus alpinus. Taxonomy (NCBI): domain Eukaryota; kingdom Metazoa; phylum Chordata; class Actinopteri; order Salmoniformes; family Salmonidae; genus Salvelinus; species Salvelinus alpinus. Next base: position 44,597,440 of record NC_092098.1, on the reverse strand, counting down.
TCTCAGTGTACTTCCATCACAGTGAAGTAGATATGCTATATTCTCCAAGACCTGGTTGCTGTTTTATTTTGGAGCCTGGAGTGCAACCCGACGTGGAATGTGAATCACTCTAACTTTCCTGTGTGTTGGTTATAGCGCCGGAAGTACGAGCGATAACGCCAACACAGATCTGTCCCTCGTTTCGTCTATAGGCTGATTGCGAAAGGTTTGTGACCAGGGGCTGTTACGTTACACACCAGTCAGGACTAACTTTAGGCAAAGCAACAAGAATACAATTCGGAGGCTTTTCAAAAACGTCCCATATTTCCTGTGTCGAGAGCTAATCTCAGGGACTTCAGACAAACTGCCTTTGAGGCAATATGATTGTTTGTGAAACAGACCATTGCTCTGTTTAGTAATCCTACAAATGTATCAACACAGACTAAATTATTAAGTGTTGTAAAACCAAGTGTGATGCAGAACAATATAGCGTGTGCTCTGTTGCTCATCTAGAAAACCACTTGAGTAACGTTAGTGTTACAACTCTTGAGGGGCTCCAGTACACTGCTTTGACCTGAAGTCATTTCTCCGTCACGGCATGTGGATGAGCAGATTATTAGCCCATATATCCATTACTGTAAATACAAACAGCACATTGGAGTCTGCAACAGATTCACAGAGGCTGGCACTGCAGATGGCACTATGTCTGCACCACCAGGGACAACAAAACGGTTTAAGGAAGCCCATCTCTCCAGGGACATAGGTTGTCTCAGTCCACGGTACAAGACGAGAAACAGAGTGAGAAGACACAGGGGGGATAGTGATGATTTATTTGCTAGTGCTATATAATGACCACTTCTCAGGGTCTTCCTCCTCTCTTTAATTGTGTTGTGTCTCAGGTGTTGTGAGCGGTGGGCCGGTGGCCACGAGAGAAACAATGACCAGTTTAAAAGTTAATGGTCTCTGAAATGGTCAATAAACACTACAACCGTCCCCAAAAGCTAGAACAAAATATTGGACGATTTTGGCGGGAAATGAAATAGATTTTTCCCACTTAGACGTCTCGCTCCTCTGTGATGAGATAGCTGGCTGCAGCGCTCTAGTAAGAGAGGAGGGTTGAATATGGGTGTTTCCCCCTCAGCTGTCAGCTTTAGTATGTATCACAGTTTGGTCAGTGACAGCGATGAGAGGCTGTCAGATGTAGGCTAATGCTCTGCTCTCGTTCATGACTCAAATAAGCCATGAGACTCAGCTAGGGATAAAACGTATCTATCAGGACTATATCGTTCTGTTAGGGGGAAGGTATGGGGGACAAAACTGTAAATATATATTTTTTATAACTTTACATAGGATTATCGAATGCCATGTTGCTCATATACATTTATGACTAATAGCCTACCATCTTCAGAGCTAATTCCCTCAAAAATATTAGGTCTACTTTTTTCAATTTTTTTTAGCCTCATCACATTATTTTTAAATGTTCTCCTTCATATCAAAAGATATTCTCAGATATATATAGGTCTCTTCGTGGTCTTTACAATGTGTAAACCGGTGCTGTTGACTGCAGCCGTTCAGTAATGTGTAAATTACTTGAAATGGTCCACAGTGGAGCAGTGTTGTTGTGTGTTCCACCCGCAGTGAGATGATGGATTGTCTGTGATGGCACTATCTTCCTTCACACTGTCTCCACAGCAGCGCTACTCACAGCAAGCAGCAGGCCAGACCAACCTGAACACAGCCTAATGGGAGTCCTGTATGAGACTCAAAAATAGATAGAGACTGAGAAAGAGAGAGAGAGACTGAGAAAGAGAGAGGAGAGAGAAAGATAGATTTTTTACTGATTGATGATCCCTGAAATGTTCCAGCTACTGTTGACAGACGTGTTTGAAGTCTCACAGGGAGGGAGGGAGGGTGTGAGTAAGAGAGAGAGCAAAAGAGAGAGGTAAATGGGGAAGAAAAAGAGGGAGCAGAAATACCATTGTGAAAGAGAACATCCTACACAAGAGAATAACAGAGTGAGAGTGTTGCAGAGAGAGAGAGCAACCACCTAAAAGAAAGCGATGCCCACACATTCCACCACAAAGCCCTCACCTACAGAGAATAGTCCCCTCAGCCAGCTGGTTCTGGGGCTCTGTTCATTTTAAACCCCACAGAGCACCAGGACTAGAAACACATCTAGAAACAACCAAATGAGAAAACAAAAAGATAACTATTTGACACAAAGGAAAGAATCAAACAAAAAACTCAGCAAATTGGAGTGCTATCTGGCCCTAAACAGAGAGTACACAGTGGCAGAATACCTGACCGGTGTGACTCACCCCAAATTAAGAAATCCTTGACTATGGACAGACTCAGTGACCATAGCCTTGTCACACCCTGATCTGTTTCACCTGTCCTTGTGATTGTCTCTACCCCTTCCAGGTGTCGCTTATTATCCCCGGTGTATATATCCCTGTGATTCCTGTCTCTCTGTGCCAGTTTGTCTTGTTTGCCAAGTCAAGCAGCTGTTTTCCTTGCGCCTATTTTTTCCCAGTCTCTTTTGGTTCTAGTCCTCCTGGTTTTGACCCTTGCCTGTCCTGACTATGTACCTGCCTGTTCTGTCTTCAAGCCTGCCTATCCCCTTGTACTGTTTGGACTCTGATCTGGTTAATGAACCCCTGCCTGGCCTGACCTCGGGACTGCCCTTTGTCTGGTACCGTTTTGGACTGGTACCGGTTTATGAACTCTTGCCTGTCCCCGACCTACCTTTGCCTACCCCTTGGATTAATAAATATCGGAGCTCAACCATCTGCTTCCCGTGTCTGCATTTGGGTCTCGCCTTGTGTCCTTATAAGCCTTGCTATTGAAAGAGGCCACGATAGGCAGACTTGGCTGAGCGACACTTCCTAACCTCCTGCCAAATGTATGACCACATTAGAAACACATATTTCCCACAGATCACACAGACTCGCAAAGAATTTGAAAACAAATTTAGTATCGATAAACTCCCACATCTGTTAGGCGAAATACCGCAATGTGCAATCACAGCAGCAAGATGTGTGACCCTTTTTGCCATGAGAAAAGGGCAACCAGTGGAGTACAAACAAAATTGTAAATACAACACATTTATCTGTTTATTTATTTTCCTTCAACTATGTGCACATTGCTACAACACTGTACATAGTCAATAATATACAATTTGAAATGTCTATATTCTTTTAAAACTTTTGTGAGTGTAATGTTTACTGTTAAGAGAAAGGGAGACATAGAGAGACCAATGGTGGCGCGTCACGATTACGTGACAACCGATATATGTTCCTCCAAAATGTGGACGCCTCTTCTAGCCTGTCTCCCCTATTCCCAACAGCAGTCAGTTAGCTTTAAGTGTTCCTAGGGTCATTGTAATCTCCACTTACAATGCCAGGAAGAGTGCTCATCGCAATCTGTCTTTGACTATCCATGATGACAGGCACTCTTGTCTGACACGAGGAATGTTCCCAGAGAATCTGAACATGTGTATCACGGCACTAACAGACACTGAGAGGAGATGAGGGCAGGTGAGGAGAGAAAGAGGGATTCTGGGCCGTAGGGTTCAAGCATTACATTGTTACTGTGTGTTTGACTGGGATTTCCACAGCTGAGCTGGGGACAGATGGTGAGTCACTGACCTCTCCATTAGGCTATTGACTCGTCATTGATGTTTGACTGGGAGGTGAGCGATGTGGATAGTGACTCCTCTGTCCGACCTGAATGGATCCACTGGCAAAAACGCAATGGGCCATTTCACTCACGCAATGAGTCACCCATAAAAGAATGTCATAGGCAGCTCCAGACAGTGCAGCCTTTTCTGGCCAATGATAGATTGTAAGGACTCATAGACAGACAGTGTAAATGAAAGCAACATGGCACACTTGAGACTGAGGGATGGTTAGGGACCGAGAGAGAGAGAGAATGATGGCTGCCACGTCCCTCTGGATATCATCCTCTGAGTGATTAAGGTCATTTCGGCTTACAGCAATGATGACATCTCCCCCTGCCCAATGTCAAATCCATCCTACTATGCCAGCTCCTCATCAGCCAGCACTGTGGTAGCGTGTGTGTGCGTGTGGGCACGCATGCACGTGTGAGTGTGCGTGTGTGTATGTGTGTGTGTGTGTGTGTGTGTGAAGGAAGAGGATTGGTGTGAGGATTTCTTTCTTAGTATTTCTCTTGCAGGATGTGTAAATGGACTTGTCATGTTTCAGCTAGGCCCCGTAAGCAGGTCAAGTCCAGGAGCTTCAATGTGTCTCTGTCCCTCTGATATGTCTGGGTATAGAGGGAGTCCTGTTCTTACTCTCTACTCTCATCACTGCACAAACACACACTCACCACTGGGGCACAGTGACACAGGGACACATTCACAAGGGCAGGGAGGTGCTGTTCGTTCAGACTGGAGGAGGACGACGAGGAGAAGGAGGTGGAGGATGCTGGTCCTGTAGTTGGTTGTTATTGTGTTCCTGCTCCCAGTTATCTTGTCTCATCCTATTACGTTCCTAGAGGGGGACTAATGCACATCTCCACCGTGGATGAGTTTTGGGGAGGAGAGAGAGTGCTCACTCGCTTGATTACGAAATGAGTTGCCCGGTCACCCTGGCAGATGAGTTGCCCGGTCACCCTGACAGAGCAGAGCTGATTCTCCCCTCCAGTTATTGTTGTGTTAATTTTACTGAATGCTCTTTTCCTCTCCTCTCCCCACATCTGGTTCTACAGTATGTGTTAGTGCACACCAGAATGAAGTGCAGGGACCCGCTCTGTACAGTTAGTCTGTGGCGTTATCCAGGGGAACAGCTGCCAGTAGGCATCGCATGTCTGAGCACCATCCAGGTGATTTCCCCAACCATGTCAGCGCACCCCGCCATGCAGAGGAGAGCAGACCACCACTCCACCCCTGGGAGGCTGCCCCGCCCCCTTACCCAGCCCCTGTGGCCTCACTGACCTGTTTTGCAGAAGACAGGGTTCTGAGCAGAACTTTTGCAGTATCTTTTGTTTGTTTTTCTGACAAGCCAGAGAGGCATGTGTAATCGTGTGGAACGGGATACAGTGGAGGGAGGCAAGTTGATGGGCAGAGAGGCAGGCAGCGGGCAGGCAGCGGGCAGGCAGGGGCAGGCAGGAGGCAGGCAGCGGGTAGGCAGGCGGCGGAGGCAGCGCAGGGGCAGGCGGAGGCAGGCAGCGAGGTAGGCAGGCAGGCAGGGAGGCAGGCAGCGAGGTAGGCAGGCAGGCAGGGGGCAGGCAGGAGGCTCTCGGTTGCCAACCCCCAAAAAACCCAGCCAGACCCGTAAACTTGGATGTGTCACACAGTGTTAGGGGCCTGCCCTGGGTGACCGGGGGTCAGACAGTCTCTTCCCATCCCATTACTGACAAACTGACCGTGACTCTGTCCCCAGGAACATGGAACTGATGTCACGTCCTGTGTTTCTGCTATTCACATTCACCATGATTTCATTGTCCTCAGCCAAGTCATGGCTGAATCATTGTATTGTTGTACAGTAACTGTATTCCTGGAATTGAGGGACTATTGAATAAAATTGTTTATTTATGCAGTACCTGCCTCAAAAAATGACTTGTGTGACAGTATACATTCATATTTTGCAGTGGGTAGCAACATAGTGAATTATTTCTCAGCATCATAAAGTATTTCTAAAGGATACTGATACATTGCATGGTACCTGATTTTACCCCTTTTACACAGGCCATGATTTTTATGGCAGAATAATTCCCTGCTAACATTTTAGGATGCTAGTTAGGGTCATGGGATAAAAAGCCTGGTAAACACTTTCTGCCATAGTAAGCAATTTACCTGAAAAAAAAAGACAATTTCCATAAGTCTGACCTCTGATACTGTGGCTCTCTAGAGGATACTGGAAAAAATATGCTTTTTGGTTTTACATCAAAGCAATAATTATTTTACAAATTAACATCCCTTCCCATTCTATTTTTCAAACACACCTGTGTGTATACACACGAACACACACACACACACTCACACAGACACTCTCTCTCTCCTTCTCTTCCCCCCTCTCTCTCCAAAAATGCAAATGAGACGCTTCTGCCTATCAAACAGCTGCTTTCCCCATGGCAACCGATGGATTTTGTCCCTGTGACAAGACTGGATAATATTTCTAGCATAATATAACTAAAAGACAGACTGAACAGTATATTGGCACAAATTGTCAGAACAAATTTTCCCTAGGCCATTCAACAACTTCTGTACACTTAGTTACTAGATCTGTTGTTGTCAGAGTTTGTAAGCCGGTCTATCCTTGACTGCATCAACCTCCAAGCAGTTAGCATTCCTACAACAGCATCTCGTCAACCTGGATCCTTATACATGTAACTATCTGTGCATCAGACAAAGGGACCCTGAGGGGCCCTCTCACTGGGGCAGCTGCCACACATCCACACCGTTTCCTGTACTGCACCACCCTCTGGAATCCTTGGGGAGGCAGGTCACCGTGGCCCCATGGTGGGGGTAGAGGGTGTGGAACGGTGTGTTTCCCCCCACTTAAATTAGGTCACGTAGGAAGCGGTGCATTTGTCATGTATGACAGGCCTATTAATCATAGGAAGGGTTGTGTCAGAGCCTCAGGGGCCCCAGGGGCCCCATGTGCCAGCTCTGCAGGTGGGATGTCCCTCCGGATGCCTTAGCCTTGCATTCTGTCCCTGCTCTCTCCTGCTCTCTTCTGCTCACTCCTCCCAGGTGTTTTTCTAGGAAGTTATTCTCCTCATATCCCATCAGTGTACCCAAGTCACACTCTCTCCTACTCTCTCTCTCTCTGTCCATCCTCCTCTCCTCTCCGATTCTGTCTAGTCTGCTGTTTTTAGAATGTCTCCTGCTGTAGTATTGCAGACTTTGCTGTAATATTTACTGGAGTTTTGTGGACATGACTGTAGTATACTGTAGCATTTACAGTTTACTGTAGTATAGATACTGTATTAAGAAACAAACTGTAGTATATAATTTAGTAATCACTGTAGTGTTTTGCGGAATGTAGTATACTGTATTATTTACTATAGTGTTTTTGTGGACTCTACTATACTGTAGTATTTACTGTAGTACTTAAAAAAATATTACTGTAGTATTTACTATAGTGTTTTTGTTTTATTATCTTTGTCCTACTAGAAACCTACTAGACAAAATACTCAAAGTGCAAATATCAGTTCAAAGCTTCTGCTCTTTTATAACCTGTAGGGAACACAATATATGGTGTATACTTGGGATGTAGGTTTCTCACTTATGAGTGGCACAGATTGGGGTACGGGGGAGGGGAATGGGTAGGGTATATGCAAATTAAATACTGTAGTATATACTATATTAATTACTGTAGTGTTTTTGCGGACATTACTGTAGTATTTACTGTAGTGTTTCTGTGGTCTGTAGTATTTACTATAGTATTCTACAACATTCTATAGTAAGTACTACACATGATCAAGGTATACTACAGTGTGTAGTATAGTATTCTATAGAATACTACAGTTTACTACAGAATTCTATAGTAAGTACTGTAGTATTTTTTCATGTGGGTGCTGTCTGACGGTCAGAGGCTCCTGGCTTTCTCCTGAGCTCTGACTAGCAATCTCTACCCAGGCCTCACCTCCTGTTTTCACACCTCTACCCCACGTAGTGTGTCTGGAACGTGGTGATGGGGTGGGGGTGTGGATGGAGAAGCCTGTCTGACAGGGGATCTGACCAAACAGAGGGGATTCAAGTTTCTGTAGAAGAGTGCTGGAACACAACGATACAAAACTTAGACGTAGTCAGGTGTTTCATTTCAATGTGTACTCTGCCTGTGAGAAAATCTGCCTCTGCTTATGGACGTGTGGGTGGTTGTACACATAGCTATATGCAATTTGTATGTGTGGGCACATGTTGACACAGAATGTGGGTGTTTGAGAGCGAGGCATTAGCAGACCTATGTGTACAGTATGAACATGTGAGAGTGTGTGGGTGCATCTGCGTGGTCTTTGTATTCGGCCTGTGGGTTAGGTGTATGCATCAGTGCGTGCCTGTGTGTGTGTGTATGTGTGTGTGTGTGTGTGTGTGTGTGTGTGTGTGTGTGTGTGTGTGTGTGTGTGTGTGTGTGTGTGTGTGTGTGTGTGTGTGTGTGTGTGTGTGTGTGTGTGTGTGTGTGTGTGTGTGTGTGTGTGTGTGTGTGTGTGTGTGTGTGTGTGTGTGTGTGTGTGTGTGTGTGGTGTGTGTGTGTGTGTGGGGTTGGGGCAAGGGTTTAGCTTAGTTCATATTAAACAGTATATGGTCTGTGCACATGGGTGGGACGGAGTTGTTTTTCATCACTCATCATGTGTTTTGTTAAGATATATATTGCTCTTGTTTTCCTGTAGAGGGAAAAACATCCCTCTCTGTGTCCCTCCAAATGGTAGGCCATTTACATAGTGTATTATTCTCTTTGATAGCCATGTTGGTTATATTATGGAAAATAGCCTCAAATACATTCTGTATTCAGAGAATGGGTCTACAGTAAGTGAGCTATATTTTGTGCTATGCAAACTTTGTGGACACAGGCCCATTGTAAATGAAGGGACATTACAGAGAAAGATCCAATTTATAAAAACATAAACAAGAGACCCCAGAAAAACACAGTCATTATTCACAAAAACTATGGGTATTAGAAAGTACAACAAGTAGACCTATGTTTCCATGGTGATGGTGGTGGGCCACATTTGACTGTGCAGCTGATGGTGATGATGATGAAGCACACATGACTCCACTGAGGGGGATCTGGCTGTCTGGTTTGTCTACTGATAGCCCTGTATACAGTATATATACAAAAGTAGGTGGACACCCCTTCAAATTAGTGGATTTGGCTATTTCAGCCACACCCGTTGCTGACAGGTGTATACAATTGAGCTCACAGCCATGCACTCTCCATAGATAAACATTGGCAGTAGAATGGCCTTACTGAAGAGCTCAGTGACTTTCAATGTGGCACCGTCATAGGATGCCACCTTTCCAACAAGTCAGTTCGTCAAATTTCTACCCTGTTTGAGTTCAACTGTAAGTGCTTTTATTATGATGTGGAAACGTCTAGGAGCAACAACGGCTCAGCCGCGAAGTGGTAGGCCACACAAGCTCACAGAACGGGATTGTCTGTCCTCGGTTGCAACACTCTCTACCGAGTTCCAAACTGCCTCTGGAAGCAACGTCAGCACAATAACTGTTGGTCATATATTCTACATATTTCTGTGTGATTCCACAGTCATATATCTGGATGCGTTTGAAACACCAGAAATAAAGACAATATTTATAACGCCAGTCCTGCCAAATCAGGGTGAGCTGCCAAGAGAAGCTGAGGAACGAGCTCCCTGCAGATATGTGGTGCGCGTGAGGAGCTGAGGAACGAGCTCCCTGCAGATGTGTGGTGCGCGTGAGGAGCTGAGGAACGAGCTCCCTGCAGATGTGTGGTGCGCGTGAGGAGCTGAGGAACGAGCTCCCTGCAGATGTGTGGTGCGCGTGAGGAGCTGAGGAACGAGCTCCCTGCAGATGTGTGGCGTGTGTGAGGAGCTGAGGAACGAGCTCCCTGCAGATGTGTGGTGCGCGTGAGGAGCTGAGGAACGAGCTCCCTGCAGATGTGTGGTGCGCGTGAGGAGCTGAGGAACGAGCTCCCTGCAGATGTGTGGTGCGCGTGAGGAGCTGAGGAACGAGCTCCCTGCAGATGTGTGGTGCGCGTGAGGAGCTGAGGAACGAGCTCCCTGCAGATATGTGGCGTGTGTGAGGAGCTGAAGTCCATCTCCGTCATAAAAGTAAAACCCCCCTCCCATTAACATACTAACCATGCAGGCCAGTGATGGGATGGGGTAGGTACAATGCAGTGGCGGTTGGTTCCATTTAAGATGAGGGAGGATGATATATATTTTTTTGAGCATGGCCTTATTTCTATTACAGCATGTTGGATGACTGTCATTCATATTCCATTCACCCAGTTTAATGTAACATCGATAGTTTAGGCTACTACATGATACTCACATTTTCCCTATACCCATCATGAGGTTGCTACAACCTAGCCTATTAATTAAAGTTTTTAATGTAGGTGCATAGGTCAAGAGAATTTTGAGTAATCAAGGTGACTGACAGTGGCACATTCAATATCGCCTTGCACACTCTTGCCTGCATCTAGCTGATCTAGGGTGTAAGCATTAGTCCAACAGTTAAAAATTAATGTTCCTATTGGACAAAATGTTTATCCCCGTTTCGTTCCGTTAGCTTCCGTTTAATAAATGTTTTCCAACAGAATCGGCAGAATGAACACCTCTGATCACACGCAAACACAGTTCACTTTCTTATCAGCCACATAAAAACAACATGATCACTTTGCTCTTTGCATATATAATTCCTACTCTCAACTATATCCTCTCACCTTTTCCCTTCACTTGTGGACTTCAGTGCACAACACATCAGCTGTCTGACCAGATGTAAAAAACTTTCCAAGCCAAACCTTCATATCATGACCGGTAACCTCAACATACAGCCTACATCGTTGTCAGGTCATAGTTAATATACTTGAACTAACGCGTTGTTTCCCCCTACAATTATGCAGTACAGTGTACAGTCAGAAAGCAGTTTATCAGTTACAATGGTGGGCCCTGGTGGCAATACATTTATAAAACCAAAAGCTTACCATGACTTGGAAGAGTTCCAGTGTTGGATAGCCATAGCCCGCTAGCTAACATAGCATCCCTCTCTGTTTGAGCTGGGTGTTTGAGTAGGATAAACTAGGTAGCTGCATTCGCTAGCTAAGTGGAAGTGAAAGTTTTTTTTAAATACAAGCAAATATAGCTAGCTCTCTATCTCTTTTTGTCTCTCTCTCCCTCTTGCTTCTCCTTAATATTGGAAGAAATTAATTTGTTTAAAACTGTGAAGCTATTGTCTTTCTCTTTCTTGGAGTCAACTACTCACCACATTTTATGCACTGTAGTGCTAGCTACCTTTAGCTTATGCTTTCAGTACTAGATTCATTCTCTGATCCTTTGATTGGGTGGACAACATGTCAGTTCATATTGCAAGAGCTCTGATAGGTTGAAGGATGTTCTCCGGAAGTTGTCATAATTACTGTGTAAGTCTATGGAAGAGGGTGAGAACCTTGAGCCTCCTAGGTTTTGAATTGAAGTCAACGTACCCAGACGAGGACAGAAGCTAGCTGTCCTCTGGCTACACCATGGTGTTACCCTACAGAGTGCTGCTGAAACTACTGTAGACCGTCATTGCAAAGCAATGTGTTTTAATACATTGTTTGGTGACGTTCATATATTTAGTATAGTTTTATCTAAAAAGCCTAACTTTTTTAATGTTTCACAATTTTAATTTATATAAAATTCACTGAGGACAATGGTCCTAATTTTCCTCCTCTGAGGAGCTTCCACTGGTAAAGTGTATTGTATAGACAGGGCATCCTGGTCTCATTCTCCCTCTATATATCCTCAGACCCATGCAGCAGCAATGCTCACTCATGGTGGCTGGTTATTGTTTTATTGGAGTGTGTGTGTGTGTGCACGCGTGTGTATGTTTGTGTGTGTGTGTGTGCAAGTGTGTGCTTGTGTGTACCATTCTCTGTGCGTATGTGTTTGCGTGCCTGCCTCTCTGCCCGTGTCTGTGTGTGTGTCAGATGAAGTAAAACCATTCTCAGGAAGGTGAATGTTTGAACAGTGACTCCAGCGCTTTACAGGAGGCAGCTCATTTAGTCCCAGTCCCAGATGCAGCCAGCCGGGGGAGAGGGGTGGCCACACCAGTCTCTCCTGGACGTGGCCACCTCCCTGTTCTGTCTATCTGCTGGCTGCTGTGTGGCTGATGAAGATCATAAAGCTACAGCGATGCAGTTCCTGCCCTTCTTTGTTCCTGTATATTCTTTAACTGCAGTGAGGCTGTGTGAGGCTTTTTCTCCATAACCACCTCAGAGCATGCAGCTAATACATCTGCTCTCACTAGGGTGGTACTGACTGCAGTCACCGACATGTCTCTATTTGCCCAAAAATAAGGCTCTCATGAACTTGTTGTGACATCAAATCAAAGTGTATTTGTCATGTGCACCGAATACAACAGGTGTAGGTAGACCTTACAGTGAAATGCTTACTTACAAGCCCTAACCAACAGTGCAATTTGTAAGTAAAAAATAGGTATTAGGTAAGCAATAGATAAGTAAAGAAAGAAATGACAGTGAAATGACAGTGAAAATAACAGTAGCGAGGCTATATACAGGTGGTACCGGTACAGAGTCAATGTGCGGGGGCACCGGTTAGTCGGGCTAATTGAGGTAATATGTACATGAATGTATAGTTAAAGTGACTGTGCATAGACGATAAACAGAGAAAAGCAGCAGCGTAAAAGAGGGGTTGGCGGGGGGGGGCACACAGTGCAAATAGTCCGGGTAGCCATTTGATTACCTGTTCAGGAGTCTTATGGCTTGGGGGTAAAAGCTGTTGAGAAGCCTTTTTGTCCTAGACTTGGCACTCCTGTACCGCTTGCCATGCGGTATCAGAGAGAACAGTCTATGACTGGGGTGGCTGGGTTCTTTGACTATTTTTAGGGTCTTCCCCTGACACCGGCTGGTGTAGAGGTCCTGGATGGCAGGCAGCTTGGCCCCAGTGATGTACTGGGCCGTACGCATTACCCTCTGAAGTGCCTTGCGGTCGGAGGACGAACAGTTACCGTACCAGGCAGTGATGCAACCAGTCAGGATGCTCTCGATGTTGCAGCTGTAGAACCTTTTGAGGATCTGAGGACCCATGCCAAATCTTTTGGTCTCCTGAGGGGGAATAGGTTTTGTCATGCACTCTTCACGACTGTCTTGGTGTGTTTGGACCAAGATAGTTTGTTGGTGATGTGGACACCAAGGAACTTGAAGCTCTCAACCTGCAACACTACAGCCCTATCGATGAGAATGGAGTTGTGCTCTGTCCTCCTTTTCCTGTAGTCCACAATCATCTCCTTTGTCTTGATTACGTTGAGGGATAGGTTGTTATTCTGGCACCACCCGGACAGATCTCTGACCTCCTCCCTATAGGCTGTCTCGTCGTTGTCGGTGCTCAGGCCTACCACTGTTGTGTCGTCTGCAAACTTAATGATGATTTTGGAGTCGTGCCTGGCCATGCAGTTGTGGGTGAACAGGGAGTACAGGAGGGGACTGAGCACGCACCCCTGAGGGACTCCAGTGTTGAGGATCAGCGTGGCAGATTTGTTGCTACCTACCTTCACCACCCGGGGGCGGCCCATCAGGAAGTCCAGGATCCAGTTGCAGAGGGAGGTGTTTAGTCCCAGGATCCTTAGCTTAGTGATGAGCTTTGAGGGCACTATAGTGTTGAACGCTGAGCTGTAGTCAATGAATAGCATTCTCACATAGATGTTCCTTTTGTCCAGGTGGGAAAGGGCAGTGTGGAGTGCCCTAGATATTGCATCATCTTTACGTTTCTTTCAGCCAGTTGTGTATGACTAAATGTCAATCTTTGTTGTATATGTGTCCTATTGGGACCTACTTGGCTATATGTCTGGCATGTGGCCTAACATACAGGAGGATCAATAAGGTCTCCTGTCAGGTTGAATTGACCACACAGCTATTTAGCTACAGTCCTACTGTAGTTAAGCTGCAGTACTATTGTAGGTGTCGTTAGATATCTTCTGACTGCTGGGTCATTGAACACACTGGGCCTCGTGTGTACATCCCTGAACACCCATATCATGTGTCTGTTCTGTGTTTGTGCTAATTTCTCTCCATGCATGGGCGGACTGCCTGGCGTCCCACGTAGATAAATGCACGTTTACATGTATTTTTTTTCCTCCACCAGGCATGATGATGAAATAGAAAGCAATGGAATTCAAACACAGAATTATAGCTACGTGAAAGACTACCACATTATTATACACAGTGGCATAAACATCTCTGAACAGCTGTGGCTAAATGTATTGACCACTTTACTGCGTTGTTTACTGAGGCAGTATTCTCTGCTTTGCTCTCTGTTTGCTATAGTAACATTAAGGTATCTAAACGTTAGATCTGTCAGATGGCAGGACAAGTGGAGAGGGAGGAGGTAGCTAGGCAGCTTCAGGCTATCATCATCAAACTCGCTCTGCTGCCAAGCCCTGTTTGTCACAGCCGAGACACACAGTTAAAATAAAATGCCATTTCAATACAGAATCAAATGAAAAGAGGAGAAATTGTGATAGCTCAGATTATTCATAAGCAAACACATTTTTTCCCCTTCAGTTATTTCAATGATCACGTTCCCTGGCATGAGAAGTCAACGTGCCTCTTTCTCGCTCTCTCTATCTCTCTTCCCTTCACTCTCTTCCCTTCTCTCTCTCGTTCTCACAAGCCAGTCAGCCTCCACCAGTGAGACATTTCTGCCATCTAGAGGACAAATTGTATTTTTATTTTTTATTTCACCTTTATTTAACCAGGTAGGCTAGTTGAGAACAAGTTCTCATTTACAACTGCAACCTAGCCAAGATAAAGCAATGCAGTGCGACACAAAGCTTTTGGAATAAACAAGCGTACAGTCAATAACATAATAGAAAAAAAGAAAGTCTATATACAGTGTGTGCAAATGGCGTGAGGAGGTAAGGCAGTAAATAGGCCATAGGAGTGAATAATTACAATTTAGCAAATTAGCACTGGAGTAATAGATGAGCAGATGATGATGTGCAAGTAGAAATACTGGTGTGCAAAAGAGCAGAAAAGTAAATCAAAACAATATGGGGATGAGGTAGGTAGATTGGATGGGCTATTTACAGATGGGCTGTGTACAGCTGCAGCAATCGGTTAGCTGCTCTGATAGCTGATGTTTAAAGTTAGTGAGGGAGATATAAGTCTCCAGCTTCAGTGATTTTTGCAATTCGTTCCAGTCATTGGCAGCAGAGAACTGTACAATACCATGTGCAGTGCTGTCATCCCAGTGGCAAAGCAAGGATGGAGCCTCTCTCAAAAAAAATCTTAATTTCAATTACTTATTTTACAGGATCTCTCTTTTATTGATGACAGATCTTCATATCTACTAAGGTCTTTGGTGATATTTTAATGCCCAGTAGAGAAATGGACTTTAGTGAACTAGCGGACCAACAGGTAGTCTCCAAATACTGATGGGGATGCATTCTCTCTGTTCCATCTGTGCTCATCTCATTGAACATACTGATATGGGTGCATTCTCTCTGTTCCATCTGTGCTCATCTCATTGAAGATACGTTGTGATTCTGGCCTTTTCTTTTCTTCCACTTTGCTCATCTCTGTGTTGCTCATTGTGTCGCACCATCTGTTTTCCTGTTGTTGTTTTTTAAAAGTAAAGCAGCCTCTTGCTCAGAGTGGCTGACGGGTGTTCAAGCAACAATTTTGGTTTTAATTATGTGTGCTATCGGTGTTCACAAAGTGTAATTATACATCAAGTCTGCACGGAAGGACTTTTATCAGCCAAGCGTGATGTGGAAATACAGTAATTATAGATAATGTAGGATCTTCTTAAAACCTCTACCGCTTCTCTCTCCCGGATCCGGGATCCTCCTCATCAAAAAAGCTGACTAGCATAGCCTAGCCTAACGGGACAGGGATATCATATAATATAATTTTCATGAAATCACAAGTCCAATACAGCAAATGAAAGATAAACAGCTTGTGAATCCAGCCATAATTTACGATTTTTAAAATGTTTTACAGCGAAAACACAATATGTATTTCTATTAGCTAACCACAATAGCCAAACACACAACCGCATATTTTCACCATGTTTCTACCGCATAGGTAGCTTTCACAAAACCGACAAAATAGAGATAAAATTAGTCACTAACCAAGAAACAACTTCATCAGATGACAGTCTTATAACATGTTATACAAGACATTTATGTTTTGTTCGAAAATGTGCATATTTGAGGTATAAATCATAGTTTTACATTGCAGCTACCATCAAAAATATCACCAAAGCAGCCAGAATAAATACAGAGAGCAACGTGAAATACCTAAATACTCATCATAAAACATTTATGAAAAATACATGGTGTACAGCAAATGAAAGATAAACATCTTGTGAATCCAGCCAATATTTCCGATTTTTTAAGTGTTTTACTGCAAAAACACAATATAGAATTATATTAGCTTACCACAATAGCCAAACACACAAACGCATTTATTCACCGCAAAAGGTAGCTTTCGCAAAAAACAGCAAAAGATATCAAATTAATCACTAACCTTGAACAAATTAATCAGATGACAGTCTTATAACATCATGTTATACAATACAATTATGTTTTGTTCGAAAATGTGCATATTTAGAGCTACAAATCCTGATTATACATTGTGAATACGTAGCATCGATTCACCAGAATCTCCGGAGATATTTTGGACACTCACCTAATCTGACCAAAGAACTCATCATAAACTTTACATAAAAATACTTGTTGTATGGCAAATGAAAGATACACTGGTTCTTAATGCAACCGCTGTGTTAGATTTAAAAAAATAACTTTACCATAACATACAGCTTGCGTTATTGCGAGACAGCGCTCACCAAAACAGCGGAGAATAGGACTCAACATTTTACACAGAAATACGAAATAACATCATACATTTTTTCTTACTTTTGCTGAGCTTCCATCAGAATGTTGTACAAGGAGTCCTTGGTCCAGAATAAATCGTTGTTTGGTTTTAGAATGTCCATTTCTTCTGTCGAATTCGCGCCACAATGCTAGCCAAGGTTGATAACATTCCCATCCTCTCTTGGCGCAAAGAACGGAAAACTCCAAAAGTCCCAATAAACGTTGAATAAACTGATAAAACTCGGTTGAAAAAACCTACTTTATGATGTTTTTCTAATATGTATCAAATAAAATCAGAGCCGGAGATATTCGCCGTGTATACCGATCACTTATCAGAAGACAATATCCAAAAGCTCTTGTTCGACCTCAGATCAAGCTAGACACCCCATTCCACCTTCCACTGCCTGTTGACATCTAGTGGAAGGCGTATGAAGTGCATGTATATCGATAAATATAAGCCAGTTGAATAGGCAGGCCCTGAAACAGAGCCTCGTTTTCAGATTTTTCACTTCCTGCATGGAAGTTTGCTGCAAAATGAGTTCTGTTTTACTCACAGACATAATTCAAACAGTTTTAGAAACTTCTGAGTGTTTTCTATCCAATAGTAATAATAATATGCATATTGTATGATCTAGAAAAGAGTACGAGGCCGTTTCATTTGGGCACGATTTTTTCCAAAGTGAAAACACCCCCCCCCTATTAAGAAGAAGTTTTTAACTAACAGACTTTTAAATTGGATGTTGCATTGATGATGGAGTCAGACTTGGGTAGATGTACAGTCTTGTGTAAATCCAAAGAGCGCAGTCACTCCCAGAAGCTCCAACTTTAGTAGCCTCACTACATCATAACTTTAGTAGCATCACTACATCATAACTTTAGTAGCATCACTACATCATAACTTTAGTAGCATCACTACATCATAACTTTAGTAGCATCACTACATCATAACTTTAGTAGCATCACTACATCATAACTTTAGTAGCATCACTACATCATAACTTTAGTAGCATCACTACATCATAACTTTAGTAGCATCACTACATCATAACTTTAGTAGCATCACTACATCATAACTTTAGTAGCATCACTACATCATAACTTTAGTAGCATCACTACATCATAACTTTAGTAGCATCACTACATCATAACTTTAGTAGCCTCACTACATCATAACTTTAGTAGCATCACTACATCATAACTTTAGTAGCATCACTACATCATAACTTTAGTAGCCTCACTACATCATAACTTTAGTAGCATCACTACATCATAACTTTAGTAGCATCACTACATCATAACTTTAGTAGCCTCACTACATCATAACTTTAGTAGCATCACTACATCATAACTTTAGTAGCCTCACTACATCATAACTTTAGTAGCATCACTACATCATAACTTTAGTAGCCTCACTACATCATAACTTTAGTAGCATCACTACATCATAACTTTAGTAGCATCACTACATCATAACTTTAGTAGCCTCACTACATCATAACTTTAGTAATCCACTGTTCTTAGAAGTCAGGTAACACAAGTTTCATTGCATTGTCGATGGATTGACAATCAAATGTTTCGTAGTAACCCCATCAATGTAAAAGTTGCTGAATTTTACACTGTTATTCCTTCACAGGGCACCGGGTTGGGTGAATACCTGTTCAGTAGGAACTGTTGGGCTGAGAGCAGAGTGAAGGTCTAACTGTTAACTGTTACTGCAGGCTTCATGAACAGGGCAGAAATGTAATTTGTTCCTCTGGATGTGTGAGCAGCAGGTTCAAAGGGTATAGACTCTATTTTGAGTCCCCTGCTGCCATTACGTTGTAATCACGGTGACAAGCTGACTGAGATGTGTTGCTTCTGCTTCTATACTGAGAGCTGCTCCTCCTTCTTATCGTGCTGCTCCTCCATACTTCTTTCTTCCTCATCAAAGCTCAGGGATGTGGCTCGGCTCTCCCGCTGTGAATCATATTCTCTCCGCCTCGCCGATCCATCATGATCGGCAGCGCTCTGCTTTGATCAATATCTGATTGACCGTGACATGTGTGACATTCATCTTGCCTGCTATATGAAACAGCTGCCTTTCCTGCTCGTACAAAGCCCCCCTGGAAGACCGGCTCATTTTCTACCGATGATGCGGTTCTCCTGATAGTTAGACGTATGGCCTTGTTAACCTCAGCGATCACCTTTCAAGTCAAAGACCGGAGACAGAGATATGACGTTCATGTTGAATAAGTGCACAAAAGCGATTGACTTGACTTGTCATGTGCTCGGTTCAGTCTCTTTGAGACGACTTTAGAGCAAAATCAAAGAAAATGTCTTAAATGCTACATGAGTAAAACTTTAAAATGTCACCATTTGTCTTTCCCCACTGGGCACAGACACCGATTCAACATCTATTCCGCATTGGTTTAACGTAATTTCATTGAAATGACGTGGAAACGACGTTGATTCAACCAGTGTGTGCCCAGTGGGTCATGTTATACAAAAGCAGTGAAATATACAGAGGTTAATGCATATTACTCAAAATGGTAGGCCGACTTATTGTTAGAGTGCACCATATATTCCTGACTATGACACATTGTCCAGAGTAAAATGTTACTCTCATATGGGGATATTCCACAGTTTTCCCACTCCCCTATCCTGGTATGTTCATTATGAAAGCGGAACAGTCGCCAAGGTTTACAAGGACATCATATATTATTTCATGATTCTTTTCACCATGAAAAGGAATCAATCAATCAACCAAGGCAAGTTCATTTACTGACATGAACAACATTGCTGAAGTCTACATTTTCTTGATTAGATGGGTTTAAGAGTTAGATGCACTATTGTAAAGTGGTTGTTCCACTGGATATCATAAGGTGAATGCACCAACTTGTAAGTCGCTCTGGATAAGAGCGTCTGCTAAATGACTTAAATGTAATGTAAATGTTTAAATCCATTTATACATTGCATTTGGAAAGTAGTCAGACCCCTTGACTTTTTTCACATTTTGTTACGTTACAGCCTTATTCTCAAATGGATTAAAAAAAAGAAAATTCCCCTTATCAATCTACACACAATACCCCATAATGACTAAGCAAAACCAGGTTTTTACATATTGATTGGACATGATTTACAAAGGCACACACCTGTCTATATACAGTCCCACAGTTGACAGTGCATGTCAGCGCAAAAACCAAGCCATGAGGTCAAAGGAATTGTCCGTAGCGCTCCGAGACAGGATTGTGTCGAGGCACAGATCTGGGAAAGGGTACCAAAACATTTCTGCAGCATTGAAGGTCCCCAAGAACACAGTGGCATCCATCATTCTTAAATGGAAGAAGTTTGGAACCACTAAGATTCTTTCTTAGATCTGGCCGAACTGAGCAATCGGGGGAGAAGGGCCTTGGTCAGGGAGGTGACCAAAAACCTGATAGTCACTCTGACAGAGCTCCAGACTTCCTCTGTGGAGATGGGAGAACCTTCCAGAAGGACAACCATCTCTGCAGCACTCCAGCAATCAAGCCTTTATGGTAGAGTGACCAGACAGAAGCCACTCCTCAGTAAAAGGCACATGACAGCCCGCTTGGAGTTTGCCAAAAGGCACCTAAAGGGCTCTCAGATCATGAGAAACAAGATTATCTGTTCTGATGAAACCAAGACCAAAGTCTTTGGCCTGAATGCCAAGCGTCACGTCTGCAGGAAACCGGGCACCATCCCTACGGTGAAGCATGGTGGTGGCAGCATAATACTGTGGGGATGTTTTTCAATGCCAGGGACTGGGAGACCAATCAGGGTTGAGGGAAAGATGAACGGAGCAAAGTACAGAGAGATGCTTGATGAAAACCTGCTCCAGAGTGCTCAGGACATCAGACTAGAACGAAGGTTAAAATTCCAACAGGACAACAACCCTAGCACACAGCCAAGGCAACGCAGTGGCTTCGGGGTCAAGTCTCTGAATGTCCTTGAGTGGTCCAGTCAGAGCCCGGACTTGAACCCGATCTAACATCTCTGGAGAGACCTGAAAATAGCTGTGCAGTGACACTCCCCATCCAACCTGACAGAGCTCGAGAGGATCTGCAGAGAAGAATGGGAGAAACTCCCCAAATACAGGTGTGCCAAGCTTGTAGAGCCATACCCAAGCTGCAATCGCTGCCAAAGGTGCTTCAACAAGTACTGAGTAAAGGGTCTGAATACTTATGTAAATGTGATATTTCCGTTTAATAAAAATGTGAAACCTGTTTTCGCTTTGTCATTATGGTGTATTGTGTGTAGATTGACGAGGGGGAAAAAATATTTTATCCATTTTAGAATAAAGCTGTAACGTAACAAAATGTGGAAAAAAGTCAAGGGGTCTGAATACTTTCCGAATGTACTGTATGTAAGGGATAATCAACAGAGACTACGTGTTCTATGGAAAATAATGAACGACCTGGAAGGTGTGTTCCAAGACGTGCTAACCTTCCACGGAGTTGCATTATTTTCCTGAGAATGCCTAGAGCCACGAGTTGATAATCCCTTTTTCATTTGTAGGTAGAAATGTGTTAAACATCCACTGAAGTAGCTAGGAGGTTTACTAGATAGCTACAGTAGCTGCCTTGATAACCAAACAAAAAGACTTGCTAGTTTAGCTAACCAAACCGTCAATCCTAGCTTGCTATTATAAAAATCTAATTCAATAATGCCAATAATGTTTTCAATTTGACTTTTGCTTTGAAAAGCAGCTCAATCATAGAACATGTAAAAATTAAATATAGCTATTGAATTCTACCATGCAAACATATACCGTGCGTTACAGGGAAATAATGCATGCTATAGAATGCCCTTCAAGCCAATCAGAAACGAGTATTCAACAAGGCCATGGTATAAATAGAGATGAAGTGTGAGAGGCCTTGTATCCACTCTATTCCGTTGTGATCTGGCATGATGTGTGATGTGTGATGGCTGATGGCTGATGGGTGCAGACAGGCTTTCAACACTGTCCACGGGAGTTCAGGAATTCTGAAGGGCATTTCCCAGATTGTTGTGCGTGTTTTGAGAGACGATCAATACAAGACATTTCTGCAGGTGGTGAGAGCTAGCCATGTTACTAGACTGCAGTAGGCTACATTCCCTTCCTCTGAGAGCTCCCTGAAGTGCACACGGAAACCCTCTTAGTGGAACACATTAGCGTGCTACAGCGCCCCCTGTCGGACACGTCTGGGAATAACACTCCTCTAGTTTGACCTCTCTGCCCTGAGCAGTCTGCCTGAGCCCCCTCCCAAGTCCCTCAGATGTGTTTACAGATCGACTCGGCCAAGTGGGCATGACTTGGAGCTGTGTTGAGATAGCTAATTTACACAAAGCACAGCTCCAATCCATCATGTGCTTCAGTGTTTTCACACCGGCCGGTTTGCGAGACAGCTCTGTTCCCCAGCTCTGAGAGAAGTCAGGGTTTGCCAAGAAGCTGCATAGCTTGTAAAGCATTGAAATATCACAGTCGTCCTTCTTCATTTTGTCTGCCAGCAGTTTGCGGCTCCCCCGAAATTGCTTCGCCTCAACCTTCAAAGGGAATTGTCCCTCTGTGTGGCTTTTGCTGAAAGATTGTGAGGCTTGAATGTCATTTGATGCCCTACAGTTTGTGAAAGGGAGCGGGGAGTCAAGAAAATTAGAATGTATTCCAGGTTCTGGAGCAAGTGGTGCATTGCTGCAACTCGGGAAGGAGGGTGGGAGTGTGGGGTAGAGAGAGGAAAGGGGGGTTGCTGCAGACACACTGTTGCTAGGAAACACTTGTGGCTTCTCCTCTTCTCTCTCTGTCTCCTTGAAGAACAAACTGACTGAAAGAAGCAGCCAGAGTGAGATGTTACTCGAATCATTCCAAGGAGTTTGGGGAATGTGGTGCATGTATCCATTTAAGTACAAACATTTATCAAAAGGTGCTCTTTGAGCCAACGTACCCCCGTCTCTGCCCAGGGGGAAGTCTTCGTTTAAGGCACTGGCTGAGAGCTAGAGAAGTAGGATCTTAATTTGAGCCAGTTTGCTACAGCAGGAAAATAATCCTCCAGCAACAGGATATGTGAATTATTGTGTGGATTATAATTAATGGAAATTTTTTAAGGGATTGATACATTTTTCGTTAGTGCAAATCAAGCCTGAAATTTCAAAGTGGAACTTTAGAAGCCTTTTTAAAACTCAGATACATTACAAGTTTGCATTTCCTGCTATGCAAGAAAATTCTCAGCAACAAAAGAGTGATCAAATTAAGATCCACAGCTCCATATATTCCTTCCTCTCCTACCTTTTTTCCCATCTGTCTGTCTAATTCCTTGCCATATGGTATATCAGCATAATCCCCCGTGCAGATATTTGATTATCAAAGCCGCCCGGCAGAAAAGGCTACGCTCTCTCTACCACCTCTCCTCCCACTACAGTACATTAAGATTCAGAGTGTGTCGCCACACCACGAGTGGTCTGGTCCAGTCCTGTAATTCCCACAGGGCAACCAGAGGGAGAGAAGGCGACTCTATCAACCAAGCTTTAACAGGCCTAACAGCCTTACCGGTGCTGTGCTGTTGGACACACTGGTCATCAAAGAGGTTCTGTACAGAACCCATCACGTTGTATGTCCACGTGCCAGCATATGAATGTCCAAATTATAGGAGGGTAAATTAATTGTATTGATTGACTGTAGTTGCATTGTGTGCTTGCTTAAAGCTAATTATCTTAAACTAGATGCTGGGCTGATGCTGGGTGCAAATGAGCTTGAGAATAATGAATTTTTTATCTTGTTAAGTGGAATCTCTGACAGGGTCATGCAGCGGTGAGACGTACTCACAAAACTCACAGGCTTCCATCCATACTAATGCTGACGTGGCACAGTCACATGCAAAACTGAATTAATACAGGATAAAACATGTCATTTTGTGATAAGATTACTCTGTAATGGTACTGAAGGAGAAAGTACGGTTTTGTTTCTGATGCCATGCAGGAAGAGGGCAAGATGAAGCTGAGGATGAGGATGGCAACGACGAAGATAACAATTCATAAAAGTGATAGTAGTAATGGCATTGATCTTGTACGGTTAGCCTGGTTAGAGTAGTGGATGTATGAGCAATAACACAGTGAAGAAGAGGCCTCTTCAGGAGAGAAACACCGGCAGGGAGATATGTTTTTTAAAGGCCAATATCAATATTGACTGTGGTGGAACGTCCTGTGTGGTGGAACGTCCTGTGTGGTGGAACGTCCTGTGTGGTGGAACGTCCTGTGTGGTGGAACGTCCTGTGTGGTGGAACGTCCTGTGTGGTGGAACGTCCTGTGTGGTGGAACGTCCTGTGTGGTGGAACGTCCTGTGTGGTGGAACGTCCTGTGTGGTGGAACGTCCTGTGTGGTGGAACGTCCTGTGTGGTGGAACGTCCTGTGTGGTGGAACGTCCTGTGTGGTGGAACGTCCTGTGTGGTGGAACGTCCTGTGTGGTGGAACGTCCTGTGTGGTGGAACGTCCTGTGTGGTGGAACGTCCTGTGTGGTGGAACGTCCTGTGTGGTGGAACGTCCTGTGTGGTGGAACGTCCTGTGTGGTGGAACGTCCTGTGTGGTGGAACGTCCTGTGTGGTGGAACGTCCTGTGTGGTGGAACGTCCTGTGTGGTGGAACGTCCTGTGTGGTGGAACGTCCAGACTGTTTTACACAGTCTGTCCTTTGTGTTGACCTCACTACACCCACACAACTCCTTTATAGGACCTTTAAGCACTGGATACACTTTACTATCAATACCTAGTTCTACATTTTGGCTATAAAGTAAGTATATGACATATTATCTGAGATATATCTATTTGAGAATGCATTCAGTCTTCTATTTCATTAGTTATTACAAATGTTACCTGTAAACATTCAATAAATCGATCTCTCTTTCTGTCATAATTTTGCAGGTTTTGGAGTGCCAGTCCAAACTGTCAGAATGCTGTTGAGAATATCCTTTATTTTTGCATGCTGTAAGTATATCGTCCAGTAGTAAATACAGGCTACTTCAACAGTATGTTAGAGCATTCACCATGTACCATGGAAGAAGGGTTGCATTTAAAAGTGCATTTCAATAGAAATAATAAAAATACCCCACTCAGCCTCTTCCACAACAACTTTGCAAGTAGAGAGCCTTATTAAGTGGCTGCAAATGAATGTACACAGAATCCTTGGGGTTTCAGCAGCTTATTGGTGGAATTACTGTATGAGCATTTCCAGCATGATGGAGTGTTTCATACAACATTAGATTCCTTACATCTAAAAGGGGTCTATGTGCTAGATGGCAGAGTGGCTCTGAAGGACTGTTGAGCAACATACAGACAGCACCAATCTTATTAGGACAATGAAACGACTCTTCTACTGTCTGTCATGGTTCTCTCTTCAGAGAATTAAATAAGACACTCTGCCATGTAAATGCATGTGTTGTCTAAGTGTCCCTGAACAGTGTCCCTGGTTGTATAAAAACTACCAGTGAGTGATACCTAACCTAACGACAAGTCCATGTGGACCTGCATGTGCAGTTAGTTCGGTCTGTGTTGTTTGTTCATGTCAGGCTTGTCTGGGTATTCCATTAGAATTGATTTATCTACAAATGCAAACCCCACTGCACTTGCTTTTTCTTGAGGTTACCATGGTGTCGTGTGTGCCAAATTGCTTTCGGTAAGGCCTGATTATGCCTTAGTGATAAGCAGTTCATTTAAATTACAAGGTCCGGCCTGCGTGTTCAGGTGCCAGGCAGACCAATTTGACATTCATTGTGGTGTTGAGGGAAATAAAGTTAATGAAGTAATAAGTTCAAACACTGATGATCCGGCCTGCTGGTCAGAATAACCACAACCACACAACCTTTAACCTGTATGAGATGGCATTAAACTCTGGTGAGAACTTCATACTGTACGGTGTACACTTCATTGCGGTAGATCTCACATTCAGTGACAACCACACAGGAGACCAGTAACTCAAGGATGCTCCTACACCATGACTGTGAGAGCTTGAACAGCACAAACTAATGATTATAACCTGTCTCCATGATCTAGTAGCATGTAATGGTGCATTATGTAGGCATATGTTCTACCCAGGCTGATGTCTCACTATAGAGGAAGTAACGAGTGATTTGGAGGGATTAGCCAAACCACTGGAGCAGGGCTGAGATTACACTGAACCTCCCTTTGACATTTGGACCTGGCTGTTCTTAAAATCCCATCGAAGACAGCTAACACATGAGGATCTGGACATCATTAAGGCCGCAGCCATGCGTCTGCATTAGCCATCTGCATCCTGGCCTGAAAAGCAGCAGTGCAGGAACAGCTAAACAACATTATTCTGCTCCTTGCTACCTCTAATTGAACTGTGGTATGAGAGGAACACATGTTCTGTCAGATCCTTTCATCTGTGTGCAATCTGTAGCATGGTTACGCATCACAGGGAACAAACTATCTCTAAGCTGACTGGAAGGCAGTGTGGATTCCATGGCTTCCTAATGTGTGTTAACTTGAGTGCCAGTCTGTTTGTTACCGTGAATATGCCTGCCAGCTGTTCTACCCATGCTCTGAGAACGTGCCCTGGAATACCATCCGGGCCCCTGGATTTGCGGTTGTTGACCTAATGAAAGACCCGAGTCCTCTCGGGTCGGTGACGGCCCTCACACCCGGCTCGATGTTGTTGTTGTCAAATCATGCATAAAATGCATTGAGTTTGTCTGGTAGAGAGGCATCGTTGGGCAGATCATGGTTGGGTCTTCCTTTGTAATCCGTAATGGACTGTAGCCGCTGCCACATCGTTTGATGACTCTGCGGAGGTCATAGCGGGCCTTCTTGTACTTATTCCTGTCTTCGGCCGTAGCATCAGGGTTGTCTGAGATAGCTCTGTGTGTGGTAGCCCTGCTCTTTAGTGTAGATAAGAGGAATACCTACAGTGGGGCAAAAAAGTATTTAGTCAGCCACCAATTGTGCAAGTTCTCCCACTTAAAAAGATGAGAGAGGCCTGTAATTTTCATCATAGGTACACTTCAACTATGACTGACAAAATGAGAAACAAAATCCAGAAAATCACATTGTAGGATTTATAATGAATTTATTTGCAAATTATGGTGGAAAATAAGTATTTGGTCACCTACAAACAAGCAAGATTTCTGGCTCTCACAGACCTGTAACTTCTTCTTTAAGAGGCTCCTCTGTCCTCCACTCGTTACCTGTATTAATGGCACCTGTTTGAACTTGTTATCAGTATAAAAGACACCTGTCCACAACCTCAAACAGTCATACTCCAAACTCCACTATGGCCAAGAGCTGTCAAAGGATTTTTTTTTCTCATTTTGTCTGTCATAGTTGAAGTGTACCTATGATGAAAATTACAGGCCTCTCTCATCTTTTTAAGTGGGAGAACTTGCACAATTGGTGGCTGACTAAATACTTTTTTGCCCCACTGTATGTTACAATGCTGTTCATTGACTACAGCTCAGCATTCAACAACATTAGCCCCTCCAAGCTCGTCACCAAGCTTAGGACTCTGTGTCTGAACACCTCCCTCTGCAACTGGATCCTGGAATTTCTGACAGGCCTTCCCCAAGTGGTGAGGGTAGGCAACATAACCTCCACCACGCTGACCCTTAACATAGTGGCCCCACATGGGTGTGTGCTTAGTCCCCTCCTGTACTCCCTGTTCACCCATACTGTGTGGCCACGCAGTACACCACTATCAAGTTCGCTGACAACATAACGGTGGTAGGCCTGATCACTGGCGACAATGAGTCAGCCTACAGGGAGGAGGTCAGTGACCTGACAGTGTGGTGCCGGAGCAACAACCTCTCCCTCAACGTCAGCAAGACCAAGGAGCTGATCGTGGACTACAGGAAACAGGGTGGCAAACACGCCCCCATCCACATTGACGGGGCGGCAGTGGAGCAGGTAGACAGCTTCAAGTTCCTCGGTGTCCAAATCACTAAAGACTTAAAATGGTCCAAACACACACGCACAGTTGTGAAGAAGGCCCGACAGTGCTTCTTCCCCTCAGGAGGTTGAAAAAGTTTGTCATGGGCCCTCTGATCCTCAAAAGGTTCTACAGCTGTACCATTGAGCGCATATTGACTGGCTGAATCACTGCTTGGTTTGGCAATAGCACAGCCCTCCATCGCTTGGCGCTACAGAGGGTTGTAAGGACAGCCCAGTACATCACTGGGGCCGAGCTCCCTGCCACCCAGAACCTCTATATCAGGCGGTGTAAAAAGAAGGCCCAGAAAATCTTCAAAGACCCCAACCACCCAAGCCATAGACTGTTTTCTCTGCTGCTGCACGGCAAGAGGTACCGGTGCATCAAGTCTGACACCAACAGGCTCTTGAACAGCTTCTATCCCAAAGCAATACAACTGATAAATAGCAAACAAAATAGCTAGACAGACTATCTGAATTAACCTTGTATCTTTATTGACCTTTTATTTCAGTATTTGCAGTATTTGTCTGAATGCACACTCACAGGGCCCTACACACTCACACAGACTGTCACTCCGACACACAAATACTCACTCCATCATTTGCTCCCTCACACATAATTTGCACATACATTTATACTGACTCTATACACCCACACACCCACCCACATACAAGCTGCTGCTACTCTGTTTATATTATATGCTGTAGCCTAGTCCCCTTACCCCTAAACATATCTATCTCCCTCACTCTAGTATCCCTGCACATGTAAATATGGTATTGGAACTGACTTTTTTAATATTTCCTGAATATAGTAAGCTTACTTACTTACTGACTTACGTACTTTATTGTGTATTTCATATTTCTTATTCTTATTCCTATAGTTAGTTTATAGTTTTTTTCTAGTAATACATTGTTATTGATTATTGCATTGTTGGGTTTTGAATTTGTAAGAAAGGCATTTCATTGTACTTGTGCATGTGACATTAAAACTTGAAACTAATCCTGCCAACTCTTTGTCACTCTTTGTCATGCCAAACATGTTTGGCTTCAGAATGACAATGAAATAGTTGGCAAGAGCACAAACAGATCTGGGACTAAATAGGTGGTGTTCATATTATTATAAATGTAAGATTTGTCATAACCAGGGTCTGATGTGCAAGGAGCCAACCAACGCAAGTCTTCAGTTCTTCAGACAATAACCTACCAAGGGACTGCGGCTGAAAATGAGCCTGCTGGCTAAAACCAGCACTTTTACTGAAACGTGGATTAATGTGCACTGTCCCTTTAAAAATAAACTCAAACTCAAGGTTACTCATCATGACAGCGTGGTTCACCGAACCATCTCCCTTACATTACCAGTATTTTCTTCTTTGGTATGTCAGAGTACTATGTGAACATCCATCCATAACACTACATGGGGCCCATCTCTCAGGGCGAGGCCCTGGGCTACTTGCTGCCCCTACAGAAGCTCTTCTATGGCATCACCTCACACATGGAGTTGCAGATGTGTGACTGCCCCGACCCATCACCATACATCTGATACACTCCTGGCTCTGACCCATCACCATACATCTGATACACTCCTGGCTCTGACCCATCACCATACATCTGATACACTCCTGGCTCTGACCCATCACCATACATCTGATACACTCCTGGCTCTGACCCATCACCATACATCTGATACACTCATGGCTCTGACCCATCACCATACATCTGATACACTCCTGGCTCCGACCCATCACCATACATCTGATACACTCCTGGCTCTGACCCATCACCATACATCTGATACACTCCTGGCTCCGACCCATCACCATACATCTGATACACTCCTGGCTCTGACCCATCACCATACATCTGATACACTCCTGGCTCTGACCCATCACCATACATCTGATACACTCCTGGCTCCGACCCATCACCATACATCTGATACACTCCTGGCTCTGACCCATCACCATACATCTGATACACTCCTGGCTCCGACCCATCACCATACATCTGATACACTCCTGGCTCTGACCCATCACCATACATCTGATACACTCCTGGCTCTGACCCATCACCATACATCTGATACACTCCTGGCTCTGACCCATCACCATACATCTGATACACTCCTGGCTCTGACCCATCACCATACATCTGATACACTCCTGGCTCTGACCCATCACCATACATCTGATACACTCCTGGCTCCGACCCATCACCATATATCTGATACACTCCTGGCTCTGACCCATCACCATACATCTGATACACTCCTGGCTCTGACCCATCACCATACATCTGATACACTCCTGGCTCCGACCCATCACCATACATCTGATACACTCCTGGCTCTGACCCATCACCATACATCTGATACACTCCTGGCACACGTGACAGGCCTCTGTAGACTGAGGCTAAAGCCACAGATACTGATGTTTTGTACTCCAAGATACCGCTCTTTTAAAAACTGAAATATGCCTGATACACACTTTTTCGGAAACCCAAATACGGATGACCTAATCGGTGATGACAGAAACCCTCTCTACACCCAGTGACTTTGACCACATCCCTGGCACCATCATTTGGGAGAACGGGCTCGTGGTAATGACAGGAGCAGCTTCAGTGGAATGGTATGAAATACATCAAACACATGGTTTCCAGGTGTTTGATGCCATTCCATTTGCTCGGTTATTATGAGCCGTTCTCCCCTCAGCAGCCTCCACTGTATGGATTAGTCTTGTATTCGTATCTATGGTCCTCCCATGTGAGTGAATAGGCCTAGTACAATTGCAATTCTCCTTTGCACCAACAGAGAGCACTAAATAACAAAATGTTCCAAGATGCAGTATTCATAATGTACCACAAGATGACGCTACATCTCAACACAAACCATCAGTCTGAACTGTTTCACAAAAATAGCTCATCCATGGCAACATCATTGAAAGTATGTTAAATGTTTATTTTTTATTTATTTTTTACCTTTGTTTAAATAGGCAAATTAGTTAAGAACAAATTCTTATTTACAATGACGGCTTACCCCAGCCAAACCCTAACCCGGGCGACTCTGGGTCAATTGTGTGCTGCCCTATGGGACTCCCAATCACGGCCAGTTGTGATACAGTCTGGAATCGAATCTGGTCTGTAGTGATGCCTCTAGCACTGAGATGCAGCACCTTAGACTGTTGCGCTACTTGGGAGCAGTGGCCTACTACTTGGATGGGACTGTAAATTAACAAACAAGAAGTCAAACACACTTAATTGAATAATTGTTTGTTTTTCTGCTAACTTAAACATTTGTGTCTTTCTAAATTAATTTGTGTTTTTCCATGTACATTTAATTTTTTTTATAAATAAAAGGCAAAATATACACTCTTTATAATGCGCTCTTACCTGAATAGAAAGACTTTTGAAAAGGTTCCAAAAACAGACTCTCTATCACCGTCAATGAGGACGCCACTTCATCAACTTCTTGTCCTTATCCTTTGTACTACCTTCTGACACAGTCAACACATTAAACACTGTATTCTTAGCTCAGAGGTTATATTGTATATTTACAGAGTGAGATTTGTACAGACACAATCCATCTGTTGGTGACACACAGCTCAGTTGCAGCTTGAGAGAGTGACTCTGTTTTGGCTCACCAGCACAACCTTCAGGGATGGCTCATTCGTATCCAATGATGAGTCACCTATATTTAATGATGACAGAGACAAGAAGACCAGGCAATGATGTCGAGTGACAGATAAGAGCATTGGGTTTCTACGCCATGCTGTTTTTCCAGAATTCTTGTGGGCATGAGGGAAACTTGCCAGGCATGTGTGGTATGGCATTCTTGAAGTTGTGCCTTGCTATAAAGCCATTGGCTGATTCTTTAGGATATTTATCGTTAACAGTAATGTGATATGGTTTACGGTGGGATTTTACATTTTTTAAATACACATTTTTAGTCATTTAGCACACACTCTTATCTAGAGTGACTTACAGGAGCATATTATAATGTTTACAATATAAAATCATATCACATAATACGTTAATCATCAGGCGACAGGTAGCCTAGTGGTTGGAGTGTTGGGCCAGTGACCGAAAGGTTGCTAGATCAAATCCCCAAGGTAAAAAGGGTTAAAAAATGGGTTAAAGGCCTATTAACTGTATAGTTATAACAGTAAAAGCTGTTTATCAGTTGAAATCTGTCTCCTTCCCAAAAGATTTGGGAACAATTTAACTTTATAAAGAAGTCTATCAAAAGGAAAAGTTGCCCAAAGACATTCTCCCAGTAAACTTCAATATCAGATTTAAACATGTCTATAGCAGGCCTTGGCCTCTAGCCTAAATAACCTCTGTCATACTGTACCATAGCTCCTCTTTGTTGCTGACTGCCGGACGGTATGATTGACTGCCGGACTGTATGATTGACTACCGGACCGATTCTGTTCCAAAAACGTTTCGTCTGTTGAAAAACGTTTTGCAACATAACCCGTTTACTCCAAACGAAAACGAGAGTTTCTATTGGACAAATTCAAGTAGGTCCCTCCCCATTTGCTTCCGTTTGGTTCTTAAACGGTTAACGGTTTCCGTTGCAGGACGTAATGAATACACCCATTTTATGTTGTGGAAACCTTCCCGTTGTCAAATTAGAGTCGGTGAGCTGGGATAGACTGGGAGTTTGGTTCAGAGAAGGTCAGACATAGCCTACTGCCGGACAGGGCAAGAAGAGTAAAGACTGAATGTGGGACAGGAAATCTGACGTGAACCATCTACGAAAAAGTATCCCAATTGTTTCATCCTGCAATCAAGGATCTGACGAATGACAAAGGTTGGCTGCGTAAACTTTGGCATTCAGGTCTGATCGTTTCTAAACCGGCCTGTTGTTTTTAGTGGAGGCTCTGAAAGTGAACATCATGGCAAGGCGGACTGTGCACGAAGTAACAGTTCAAGATGTACAGAAGAGGAGAAATCCGAATAAACACTATGTAAGTCAATACGGTTTTTTTTATAGGAGAGGGCCGACCACGTATGTATATTGTAGGAATGTATGTGCCACACGTATTTTCTTCGATTACATTTCTTGTTTCGATAAAGTAAAAACAAAGAGAGTATCGAATTACATTTGACCAAAACAGTCGCTGGAAGAAAAAATTACAGTGCGACCATGTTGCATGCATCTAAAGAAAAGTGGAGTGAGTGGTTGGGGAAAGGTTTAGCGTTGAAAATGTCAAATTTATTTTTTCTTTTGAGACCACATGTCAACATCTGGAAATAACCGAGCACCAGGCGTGCGCTTTTTCTCAGACTCTTGGTGTTGTTTGTTTTAATTTCCACTTTATTAGGCTACTGCAGTAAAATAATGTTACTATTATAAGTTGTTGGTTTGGTTTCTGATCAAAACTTTTGGACACTTGGAATGTAGGCTACACCTGGTTATATAACTTTATTAAATATTTAAAAAAACACACGACCAATATTGAAAACAGTTATTTCCAAAACTGCTGCCACTTTATTGTGTTATATAACGGTAAACTATAAACAGAGTAAAAGTATAAGCAGTACTCTGTCGGAGGAACAATAAGCTCACCAGTGAGGTTCGTAATGCAGTCGAGGGCATGATTTTATTTTTTATTTTATTTAACCTTTATTTAACTCGCCAAGTCTGTTAAGAACACATTCTTAGGTGTGTGTGTATGATAGGTGTATGTGTATGATAGGTGTATGTGTGTATAAAACCTGACACAGACTTTTCAAAACATCGCGAAGAGTAGCCTTCGAATAGCTGTCATAGATTTTAATTGGTCTAATGTCTATTTCAGAATGGTTGAGAGAACCATATTTCTGAAGCGGAGAAGCAATGCATGATTTGAGTTACAGTGGGATTGTTTGGGTAGTCCATCCTGATGGGGTAAAACATCGATACAGTTACATATCGGTATATTATTTTTAATGATATATCATATCGTTTTACAACTCCAGCATTTTTCCTTCATAACTTGTTCTCCATCTTCTTTTTAAACGGGGAGCCTTATTTGTTTTCAGCACTTTTATTTTCATGACTGAAAACGGATCGTTTTCTCATGGCTCTCTCTTGTCCCTTTGCAGAAGACATGTTGCGAAAATCGAAATGCAATAAAATCACATTATCGAATTGCAAAACATAGAATCGTGAGAATCGCAAAACATATCATGTTGGCACCTAAGTATCATGATAATATCATATCTTAAGGTCCCTGGCAATTTCCAGCCCTACTGCCTACCAGGCCTTCATGCTCATCTATAGGCTACACACTGTAGTAGAAAACTGTGACCTCAGGTATTGGTATTTGTTGACCAGGAAGCATACTACTCACTCATCTATTCCCAAGGTCATTGTTAGCTCAGAGTACACAAGGCCTTGGCAGAATGTTTGAACTTGGAATGCCGTTCTGCACACTTCTGTCCAGGACAGAGAGCAGAAGCAGGACATGCAGTTTGAGACTGTCTGGCATGAAGGTCTGGCCCATTTTTGTTTAGTCTTGACTACAACTTGTTGTGTTGCTCACTTCCATTACAATATTACCTTATACAAATGGACAGTAGGCTTACTACAAAATTCCTGAGCCATCAGAATGATAATGAGAATGCCTTGTGTGCAGACTGCAAAACATGATGAAGCATGCTTACAATATACAGTATTCTACTTTCTGATGGTGCTGTGATCAGTGCATCCCAAAAGTGTTTTTGTTGCTGTATCCAAGCATCCAAGCCACCTCAGGGTTTCTGTTTTGAATGATCTCTAATGCACAGTGAAAGGGTTAGGAGCTGAGTGTGGGCTGAGGCAGATGGAAGAAAGTTTTCTTATTTAGATAACCACTCCTCAGTCCCCATAAAGCATATATGTCAGAGTCAAGGCCCGCGGGCCACATCCGGCCCGCGAGAAGGTTTTTTACGGCCCCTGGGATGATCTTGATTTATTATTAGAACCGGCCCGCAGACCGCAGCAAGCCGGCAGCCCGCAGATCTTTTACACGCACCAATACTACATTTCCCACAATGCAACGGTGACGCACCGAGCAGTAGGCTGCTGTGTAAATGAGATGGAGCTGCCTTGGGAAAAACTCGTGGGTTTGACAACCGACGGAGCACCTGCGATGTGTGGACACAGGAGCGGACTGGTGGCGAAGATACGGGAAAAGATGCAAGAGGAAAACGCGACAGGTGAGCTGACAGCTTATCATTGTATCATACACCAGGAAGCGTTGTGCGGTAAAGCCTTGAAAATGGAGCATGTAATGAGCATCATCACGCGCACAGTTAACTTTATCAGAGCCAAAGGTTTGAATCACCGCCAGTTCAAGGCATTTCTGACGGAGTTAGAAACGGAGCATGGTGATTTGCCTTATCACACAGAGGTGCGATGGCTAAGCCAGGGAAAGGTGCTTCAAAGATGTTTCGAGCTTCGTGAGGAGATTTGTCTGTTCTTGGACAGCAAAGGGAAAGACACAACACAACTCCGAGACGAAATGTTTCTGTGTGAAATGGCTTTTCTGTGTGACATTACGAGTCATCTGAATGCAATGAACTTGCAGCTGCAGGGTCGGGATCATGTCATCTCTGATATGTACAGTACAGTGAAGGCATTTAAAACCAAACTGACTCTGTGGGAGACGCAGATGCGGAAAGAAAATTTGAGCCACTTTCCCAGCTGCCAGACCATGAAAGAGAAGCTCTCTACCAGTGCGTTCCCGAGCGCACAGTTGGCTGATAAAATAGGTATGCTTGCCGCTGACTTTCGACGCCGATTTGCTGACTTTGAAGCACAAAAAAGCAGGTTGGAACTGCTCGGTAACCCATTTGCTGTTGACGTGGAAAGCTCACCACCAAACCTCCAAATGGAGTTGATTGACCTCCAATGCAATGATGCACTGAGGGCAAAATATGCGGCAGTGGGTGCTGCGGAGTTCGCCCGTTTCCTCCCCGACACAATGCCCCAGCTGCGCATCCAGGCTGCTCAAACGTTGTCTATGTTTGGCAGCACATACCTGTGTGAACAACTGTTTTCTTTGATGAACCTGAACAAAACATCACACAGAAGTCGACTTACTGCTGAACACCTCCACTCAATTCTGAGGATTTCCTCAGCTCAGAGCCTTACCCCGAACATTGATGAACTTGTGGAAAAGATGGGACACCACCAAGTATCACCCTCAACCTCAAACAAGTGAACATTACTGTGCAATCACATATTTAGAGTTTTTACTCAGTTCAAGTTTAAAAGTTAAAGTTTAATATTTGTTTTCACTGCATGTTACTTCTCCTTAAACAAAGTGTTGTTTTTGATTAATAGATTTTTGCACTTTATTTTATTGTATTTCAATCCAATTATATTTTAAAAATATTTCAGTTGAGTGGATGATAGAAAATTGCTATTATTGTTTTTTTCTTTGAAGTAAATTTAGCCCACTTTTGCTAAAATAGAAAATATAGGCTACTGATGGTGCCTTGAATACCGGTTTCTTTCATTTAATGTTCATGTTATGGGGATTTTTATATAAAGGAAATTTGTCTTTTGTGTCTGTTGAAAATTAAAGATTACTGACAGAGCCATAAGAAAATATTGCTTTATTTATCTGATCATATTGGAATATATTTGTTAGGTTTTCAGTAGGTTCAATTAGGTTCACTAGACTATATGCGTCATTTAAAATTTTTTCAATGAACATTCGAACAGTCCGGCCCTCGGCTTGTAGCTAAATTTTTTATTTGGCCCTCCGTCCATTTGACTTTGACACCCCTGCCATAAAGGGTTTGAGTTTTGGATGTATGATGAAGATGTTGATGACTGGTTACGTCGTACAAAAATGCCCAGGATATAAAGATCTTGAGCTCCTGTGTCTCCTTCATCTGCTGGTTTACTGGTTGTGTGCCCTGCGTTGAGCCCTGTGTTTAGCATCTTCCACAGCCTTTGGTCTCCTACAGGGAAGGCAGGGAGTTGGGCCAGGCCGAGCTGGCCCGGCCTGGGACAGAGGCCAACAGAAGCACTCAGCCAGACACAATCAGTGTGGAGTTTCCGTCCGATAACCTCCCAGACTCTCTTTCTCACTTTACAAAAAAGAAAGTGTTTGTTGCACTTGTATGTCAAGCACCAGCAGGCCATTATTGAATGTCGACAGCCTGCAAGATGCTTTATTTTCATTCACTGTCGGGTTAGTACTTTGATCTTAGGGTGGGTGATGCAAAATATTTTATTTTTACCAATGGTTGGTTTCACTGATGTTATAAGAAGAATACCCAAGCCTTTAGTATTTCATGGCACCCTTAAAGGCGTCAGCAGGCTGCAGTTCAGCTGGCGCCTAGCCGAACTCGCCGAAATGAATGAGTGTGCTGATATACTCCCTTAAAAGACCTTCGCAAAAAAAAAATGGGAAAACAACGGCAATAGTACTGTTTGTCCATTTTGAGACGCCATAGCCAGTATACACTTCCTCAAAATAGTCAGCATTATTTTATGATAGTTCTAGAAATCTGTCACTAATTTAGACGTTTTTGCCGAGGAGATCTTAGTCGTGCAATTTTACATCTAACTAAGATGTTTGGTGCAGTATTTCTCAATGATAAAATGTGGAAGATACAGTTGAAATTAAGGAAACATACTGATAGAAACATCAGGAGAAAGGAATGGTCAATTTGCCTGTGTTTTGAATATGAAAAAGCACAGTTGACTCATGTAGTGCAATGTTCTGCTGTCATACAGTGCATTCGGAAAGTATTCAGACCCCTTGACTTTTTCCACATTTTGTTACGTTACAGCCTTATTCTAAAATGTGTTGCATATATTTTTTCCCTAATCAATCTACGTACAATACCCCATAATGACAAAGCAAAAACTTTTTTTCAGAAACTTTTGCAAAATAAAAATAAAAACCTGGAAATATTACATTTATATAAGTATTCAGGCCCTTTGCTCAGTACTTTGTTGAAGCACCTTTGGCAGTGATTACAGCCTCGAGTCTTCTTGGGTATGATGTTACAAGCTTGGCACACCTGTATATGGGGAGTTTCTCACCTTCTTATCTGCAGATCCTCTCAAGCTCTGTCAGGTTGGATGGGGAGCATCACTGCACAGCTATTTTCAGGTCTCTCCAGAGATGTTCAATCGGGTTCAAGCCTGGGCTCTGACTGGGCCACTCAAGGACATTCAGAGACTTGTCCCGAAGCCACTCATGCGTTGTCTTGGCTGTGTGCTAAGGGTCGTTGTCCTGTTGGAAGGTGAACCGTCGCCCCAGTCTGAGGTCCTGAGAACTCTGGAGCAGGCTTTCATCAAGGATCTCTCTGTACTCTGCATCGTTCATCTTTCCCCCGATTCTGACTAGTCTCCCAGTCCCTGCCGCTGAAAAACATCCCCACAGTATAATGCTGCCATCACCATGCTTCACTGTAGGGATGGTGCCAGGTTTCCTCCAGACGTGACGCTTGGCATTCAGGCCAACTAGTTAAATCTTGGTTTCATCAGACCAGATAATCTTGTTTCTCATGTTCT
Organism: Salvelinus alpinus; assembly: GCF_045679555.1. Lineage (NCBI taxonomy): Eukaryota > Metazoa > Chordata > Actinopteri > Salmoniformes > Salmonidae > Salvelinus > Salvelinus alpinus. The sequence goes on along the minus strand of NC_092098.1, from coordinate 44,559,517 downwards.
GAGAGTCTTTAGGTGCCTTTTGGCAAACTCCAAGCGGGCTGTCATGTGCCTTTTACTGAGGAGTGGCTTCCATCTGGCCACACTACCATAAAGGCCTGATTGGTAGAGTGCTGCAGAGATGGTTGTCCTTCTGGAAGGTTCTCCCATCTCCACAGAGGAACTCTGGAGCTCTGTCAGAGTCACCATTGGGCTCTTGGTCACCTCCCTGACCAAGGCCCTTCTCCCCCGATTGCTCAGTTTAGCCGGGCGGCCAGCTCTAGGAAGAGTCTTGATGGTTCTAACTTCTTCCATTTAAGATTGATGGAGGCTACTGTGTTCTTGGGGACCTTCAATGCTGCAGACATTTTTTGGTACCCTTCCCCAGATCTGTGCCTCGACACAATCCTGTCTCTGAGCGCTACGACCATTGCTCTGACATGCACTGTCAACTGTGGGACCTTATAAAGACAGGTGTGTGCCTTTCCAAATCATGTCCAATCAATTGAATTTACCACAGGTGGACTCCAATCAAGTTGTAGAAACATCTCAAGGATGATCAATGGAAACAGGATGCACCTGAGTTCAATTTCGAGTCTCATAACAAAGGGTCTGAATACTTATGTAAATAAGGTATTTCTGTTTTTATTTTTCTACATTTGCAAAAATTTCTAAAATCCTGTTTTGGCTTTTTCATTATCGGCTATTGTGTATAGATCGATGAGGGAAAAATGTATTTAATACATTTTAGAATAAGGCTGTAACGTAACAAAATGTGGAAAAAGAAAATGGGTCTGAATACTTTCCGAATGCACTGTATGTCTATTGTCCATGCATCCTTTGCAAGACTACAATTGTGTTATCCCAATGCGTGAGTAGTAGACATGATCTTTTCCTTTTACACAGGAAATGATGATCTCATGGTGTGGGAAGGAAGTGAGATCATATGAAAGGATGTCAGATCCATTCTGTAGAAAATGGTTGACATGACACCAAATTGAACCACACAATGTACCTAGTAACTCCATTTATCTTCCCTTGAATTCACGTCATTGTGGACTAGGTGTGACCATGAATCAGAAATGGAATCATCAAGGGATTTCACCTTTGAAGCTATTATGGGTTTAACAGCATATTGAGGTTATTACACTGTTGTTACCATGAATATATGGATCCATTTTAATTAATATGGGTCCTGGTCGTCACACCTATGCAGTAAAAGTAACTATATGCTTTGTAAGAGTTAAAGGTTTTAAAGGTAACCCCCTTTTTTCTTTCTATCAGGTTTACATCATCAAAGTGTCTTGGTCTGATGGTAGTACTGAGGTCATCTTCAGACGCTACAGCAAGTTCTTCCATCTGCAGGTGAGTTGGGAACAGCTGTGGGAAAACAACTTCAAGTACAATCATACATCCACACTATATGGCTGCATTTTAAATGGCACTCTATTCCCCACATAGTACACTACTTTCTACCAGAGCCCTAAGGCTATAAGCTGGGTGGTTCGAGCCCTGAATGCTGATTGGCTGACAGCCGTGGTATATCAGACTGTATACCACGGGTATGACAAAACATACATTTTTACTGCTCTAATTACGTTGGTAGCCAGTTTATAATAGCAAAAAGGCACTTCGGGGGTTTGTGGTATATGGCCAATATACCACAGCTAAGGGCTGTGTCCAGGCACTCTGCGATGCGTTGTGCATAAGAACAGCCCTTAGCCGTGGTATATTGGCCATATACCACACCCCCTCATGTCTTATTTCTTAAATATACCATTGTACAGGCCTACCAATAAGAACACAGTGTTTGTGCCTGGGTCACTGAACCATGTGATTTTGGTAATTACCTGCATATGAGTCGATTCGGAAAATGAACTAATGGAGCCTGAATAAGCTGAATGTTGATTTTAACAGATAACCACAAAAATAGAATAGAACGTCACACGTTACAGTAAACTGCCTGTGGAGGGAATCTCCTCAGAGTTTCAGTTCCTTTTTCTGTGGCAATTGATCTCTGTTAAATATATCCTCAATATGAATACTTGGTGTACATTGTGTAATATGGTCTGAGTGTAGATTAATGTAAGCAGGTAGGCCTATTGGAGATGCAGGGTCATATTGAGTCAGTGTGTATTTTTAAAACGGGGCATTCCCTCGTATGCTTTTCAGCTGCTTCCTTCTCTATTTAAAGCTCTGGGTGGGCTCTCAGAGTGGCGTGTGAAATTCAGATAACCCTTATGATTACACCAGATCACATCTCCTGGTTTGGCCCATTGGTTTGGCGCTGGTACATGAAAAGAAACAGTTAATTTATCATTCATTGAATTGGGCTTATGTCAATTCCTGTAAAGCTGTGGCTCAGACTGCAAGCTGGCTGACCGTCTATGACGGTGGCTGGTAGCGTCATCTTCTGAGAACTAAGGCCTGTACTGCATACAAAATACCTGTAAAGTGCCCTTTTGACCAGAGTCCTACACTCATGTCAAGGTACTATCTGTCCCTATAGGAGAGCCCTTTGAAGAACCCTTATGGCTGCAGGTAGAAAACTTTTGGTGTCAGGTAGAACCCTTTTGGGTTCCATGTAGAATCCTTTCTACAGAGGGTTCTACTTGGAACCCAAAACGGGTTCTCCTATGGGGACAGCTGAAGAACCCTTTCGGAACCCTTTTTTTCTAAAAGTGTAGGCCCAGGTCCAGAATAGTGCACTCTCTAAGGATATGGTTCCATTCGGGACACAGCCTGGACAGTGAAGGAGTGATGAGTCATTTCATCTGGCTACTGCTCCTCTGACGGTACTGACCCACCTGGATGCATCTCTCTGAGAGCCTGCCATGGTTGCTGTCTGTTGGTAAGGACATAAGACCAATGGGCTGGGCCGGCCTAGAATAGTGCTTCTCACTGTGGAACACGTCACCTGTTTGGCTGCGTCACAACTGGACTCCTCTGGTGTTGTACTGCTTTGTAAAGGATACAACATCAAAATCTGATCTCATGACTCACAATGAGGAAAACTATTCACACACACACACACACACACACACACAATCCCTGTTCCTCTCTTCCTCCCTTCCTCTGACTCTCCCTGGGTCATCATCCCTCACTCTTCTCTGATGTCACTGCTGTCCACCCTGCAGGAAACAGCCTTTGTTTGAAGGTAATGTTCAGATGAACAGATCAGCTGGCAAACAAAGAACGATGACATGATCATACGCCTCGATATTATATATAACCACAGAGACAGGCTGTCTCTTGCATCACATCGAATCAATAGTGGCTAATGCTGTTGGCAAACCTATGGCTGTAGGTCTGGGTTGATTCATGGTGCTGTGTTTGTCTTGTCCACAGTTTACTTCAGTACGTATGCCGCTGGGGCCCAGTGGAGTCATCATAATACAGTCCTGAGAGATAGTGTCATTATACTTTTAACTAAGTTCCAAATTCTAGCAGAGAATACATTTTATTGAGCTTCTCTGTTAGTCATTGAGTCTGTAAGACATTGCGGGAAGACGACAAAGACAGACAGGCTGTTATTATGACTGGTCTAGATGTCGCCTCACATTCTGTCTACTTTAAACTACCTGGTCCACTGATGGCAGCTGATGAGAGCTGTTACCTGTTGGTGAGGGCATAAAACAACTGTAACATAGTATTAGGCCAACTGCATCAAATGGAGCCGAGCAAACAAGCTCTGCACGTTGTTGTTTACTCCTCTCTAATTACTAATGCAGAGTTAGTATTTGTCTTTAGATTCCTCGACTTGAAGCCAGAACAGTTTCGTGAGCCATTTGAGATACAGTAGAAATGGAAACACAGGTTAGCTTAAACAAAATTGCATGCAAATTTCATGATGTCGTGTAAGTGCCTTGAACCAAAATGACTGATGCATTGCTTTGACAAATTATGGAAAATACAGAGACTCTGTCATAGGTTCCTCCCAGTTGCTGTTTACAGAGATTCTGTTTCCATGGCACTAAGTACTGTTTCCATGCTCTACATCTGTCCACGTTGGATATGCCCTATCCTTGTGTCTAAATTCTAAAACCACTTTCGAATAGATACAAACTCTTATTCCTATGCATTGGTGTGATGTAAAGCTGATACTTGACTACTGTCTCCCTCAACTCACAGCTGTCACATATTTTCCAGACATGGTAATCGAGTAACAAAACCCTTTTAATGTGGAAAGATGGCAATCCTCTGTTGAGATCATGGGGCTGCCTGTTGTGAGCAGCGTTTTGCACAAAAGCTAAAGAGGCTCTTATTCTCTGGTGCACAATAATTTGCTGGACCCTATTGCAATAAACTGGATCCCATGCTATACTTTTTGATCTGGAAACAATTAGACATAACATATGCCTTGACTTAGAAAATGCTGAACAGAAGATATGTGGGTCTGTAAATATAGTACATAGCAGTACTGTGCACTATGGAAATGAAATGTGTTTTAAATGTAGATTTGAGAGGAAATCCAGCAGTTGACAATTGAGTGGTTTTTAATCCTGCTGGAATGCTTTGGAAAGGGAAAAGGAGGGTTCAAGGACAAAATCCATGTGGAAGACTTGTTCAGTGTATGCATTAGTATGACTTGCCCGTAAGTTAGCCTAATAAAATGGCAAAGCTTATACACCTTTTCAAAATTAATTAAAATGTAATTCAATTTCTTGGTATAATTTGAAGACAATAACCAAGAAATCCAATAGGGTATTATATTCTCCTTGACATAGAAGGTCTATCATCCATAGACAGATAGGCTAAACCTTGAGGACTTTTTACTTCAGTAGGACAAATGAGATTGAGCGGTATCTTAATTCGCTCCACTCTTTTCCACCTAGCTGGCTTACTGGTGTCTCCTGCCTTTGTTTATGACTATTGAAAGTGTTTTTTAAGGCAATGTCTGCCCAGCCGTCACTATGCAAGACTTGAAATGTGAGAGTTTAGTTTCACTGCTCAATTTTTTCCCTTTTTTAAATTTCATTTTCTCCCTTTTAAAAAGGGTTTTGAAAACCATGTGCTGAGCCAGCACATTGCTTACAGGGAAGACCGACGCAGTGGCAGGAAATGCAAGTCTAAACGAAGGCTCCTCACCTCACATGCTCTCTGTTGACATTGCTCAACAGCTAAGTAGAATGTTTTCAACAATTCCTATTGAAAACACATGACGTTGGTCTTTTTTAGTGTGATTCACTCATTTTAACCAATGTTTAAGTCACCCAGTAAAATTCTACTTGAGTAGAAGTTTAAAAGTATTTGGTTTAAAATATACTTGTGTCAAAAGTAAATGTTATTGCTAAAATAGTAGTATAAATCACTTCAAATTCCTTATATTAAGCAAACCAGATGGCACCATTTTCTTGTTCTTTTTTTATTAATGGAGAGCCACAGTCCAAAATTCAGACATAATTTACAAACGAAACATGTGTGTTTAGTGAGTCCACCAGATTAGGGGCAGTAGGGATGACCAGGGATACTTGGTTGATAAGTGTGTGAATTGGACTATTTTCCTGTCCTACCAAACATTCAAAATAAAAGCACTTTTGGGTGTCAAGGAAAATGTATGGAGTAAAAAGTACAATATTCTCTTAAGGAATGTAGTGAAGTAAAAGTTGTCAAATATTAAGTAAAGTACAGATACCCCCCAAAAAATACTTAAGTAGTACTTTAAAGAATTTTTACTTAAGTACTTTACAGCACTGGAAATTCCAGAAAGAGATGTGGTTGTCGGAGGAGGCCTTTAACACTCATTCTAGTCCTGTTTTGAGAGGGAGACTCAGATCCAGAGAACAAAGGCCTTTGTGTCTGATGAGACTGTCTGATGTAGTTACAGAAGAGGATATGAACCAGACGAATGATAGCTGACCGTCGCAAATTAACTTAGTCTCTGACCAAAAAAGAATTTGCTGCCCAATTAATTAATTAATTTGATGCAAAATACTTATTTTAAGTCGCTCTGGATAAGAGTGTCTGCTAAATGACTAAAATGTCATGTAAAATGTAAGTTTGACTGTGTAGCCCTTTATTCTGTTAGGTGTAGTGATGGAGGAGTCGTGTGATGATAACCCACCGTTACTCCCCTGGCTGTGATGTCATACCTCCCAGCAGACATCACACCTGAGACCCTACATTCTTTGTCGTTTCCTTGTTTACTTATTAATGTATTAGTCATTAACAGCCCTCTTTTTCGTCTGAATTAGTTAGCTAGCTAGATTCATCAATGAAATTACGTGGAATAGATGTTGATTTGATGTCTGTGCCCAGTGGGTAGTCCATCACAACTAAAGTTAACAGTACCTCAGTAGGCCAACCATTGCCAAGAAAAACTCTGTCAAATGAAGTCAGTATTTACTATTGTGTTGCTAGAACCCATTAAACCCATTCTCAAGTCATTAATGTGAGAGTTATGTGTACATGATGTAACTGGTTGTCTGCAGCAGAGACAAGGCTACATATTCACCTTAGTCAGATGGCTTTCCTCATCTGAGACATCAGCTCTGATTACAGGCCATAGACAGGGTGTTGGAGCGATGGTAGAGAGTCAGAGTCAGTTAGGGTGTGGCTCCCCGCTAGACACATGGGAACAGTTACAGCGTGTGTGGGGGGTATTCTCTCGCTCTCTGTCTCTCTCTCTCTCTCTCTCTCTCTCTCTCTCTCTCTCTCTCTCTCTCTCTGTCTGTCTGTCTGTCTGTCTGTCTGTCTGTCTGTCTGTCTGTCTGTCTGTCTGTCTGTCTGTCTGTCTGTCTGTCTGTCTGTCTGTCTGTCTGTCTGTCTGTCTGTCTGTCTGTCTGTCTGTCTGTCTGTCTGTCTGTCTGTCTGTCTGTCTGTCTGTCTGTCTGTCTGTCTCTCTCTCTCTCTCTGTCTCTCTCTCTCTCTCTCTCTGTCTCTCTCTCTCTCTCTGTCTCTCTCTCTCTCTGTCTCTCTCTGTCTCTCTCTCTCTCTCTGTCTCTCTCTCTCTCTGTCTCTCTCTCTCTCTCTGTCTCTCTGTCTCTCTCTCTCTCTCTCTCTCTCTCTCTCTCTCTCTCTCTCTCTCTCTCTCTCTCTCTCTCTCTCTCTCTCTCTCTCTCTCTCTCTCTCTCTCTCTCTCTCTCTCTCTCTCTCTCTCTCTCTCTCTCTCTCTCTCTCTCTGTGTGTCTCTCTCTCTCTCTATCTCTCTCTCTCTCTGTGTCTCTCTCTCTGTGTCTCTCTCTCTGTCTCTCTCTCTCTCTCTCTCTCTCTCTCTGTCTCTCTCTGTCTCTCTCTGTCTCTCTCTCTCTCTCTCTCTCTCTCTCTCTCTCTCTCTCTCTGTCTCTCTCTGTCTCTCTCTCTCTCGCTGTCTTTCTCTCTGACTGTCGGTATTCCAAGTCTTAAAGTAAAAGGAGGATCTGTGAAACGATGCATCTGCCTCTTTAGCCAGACAGATGGTTGTCATGTGTAGTCAGTCAGAGGTCTTTTCCCTCTGACTTCTCTTTGTTTGACAGAGGAAGGAGTGATGTAGCTGGAAGTTTGATGTAGAGCTTGGATCAATCAGAACCTCCCCTAATTGCCGTCTACAGGACTGGTATTCTTAGTTCCCTGCTGATCTTCTCCTTTTTCTACACTAGTCAGTTCTTCTGTTGCAGTTCTTCTGTCAGTTCTTCTCAGTACATTTTCATTCCACGTCGTGGAGATTATTGGGTTTATTGTGATATATAATGATTTAGTTAAAAAAAACAAATTAAGATATACACTTAAGTTACAGATGTAGGATCTCAATTTGACCTATAGTGCATTTGGAAAGTATTCAGACCCCTTGACTTTTTCTACATTTTGTTACATTACAGCCTTATTCTAAAATGGATTACATGTATAAAAAAAATATATATATATAATAATTTTATAAACATTCCTCAGCAGTCTGCACACAATAGCCCATAATGATAAAGTGGAGGAAAAAAATGTGTTTTAGATATTTTTGCAAATTTATACAAATAAACAGAAATACCAAATTTCCATAAGTATTCAGACCCTTTGCTATGAGACTCAAAATTGAGCTCAGGTGCATCCTGTTTCCATTGATCATCCTTGAGATGTTTGTACATGTCTATATAAGCTCCCACAGTTGACAGTGCATGCCAGAGTAAAAACCAAGACAGGATTGTGTCAAGGCACAGATCTGAGGAAGGGTACCAAAAAATGTCTGCACCAAGAGCACAGTGGCCTCCATCATTCTTAAATGGAAGAGGTTTGAAACAACCAAGACTCTTCCTAGAACTGGCCGCCCAGCCAAACTGAGCAATCGGGGGAGAAGGGCCTTGGTCAGGGAGGTGACCAAGAACCCGATAGTCACTCTGATAGAGCTCCAGTTTCTCTGTGGAGAAGGGAGAACCTTCCAGAAGGACAACCATCTCTGCAGCACTCCACCAATCAGGCCTTTATGGTAGGTACATGACAACCCGCTTCGAGTTTGCCAAAAGGCACCTAAAGGACTCTCAGACCATCAGAAACAAGATTATCTGGTCTGATAAAACCAAGATTTAACTAGTTGGCCTGAATGCCAAGCGTCACGTCTGGAGGAAACCTGGCACCATCCCTACAGTGAAGCATGGTGATGGCAGCATTATACTGTGGGGATGTTTTTCAGCGGCAGGGACTGGGAGACTAGTCAGGATCGAGGCAAAGATGAACAGAGCAAAGTACAGAGAGATCCTTGATGAAAGCCTGCTCCAGAGCGCTCAGGACCTCAGACTGGGGTGAAGGTTCACCTTCCAACAGGACAACGATACTAAGCACACAGCCAAGACAACGCAAAAGTGGCATTGGGACAAGTCTCTGAATGTCCTGAGTGGCCCAGCCAGAGCCCGGACTTGAACACAATCAAAGCATCTCTGGAGAGACCTGAAAATAGCTGTGCAGCAACACTCCCCATCCAACCTGACAGAGCTTGAGAGGATCTGCAGAGAAGAAGGGGAGAGACTCCCCAAATACAGGTGTGGCAAGCTTGTTTTTTCATACCCAAGAGGACTCGAGGCTGTAATCCCTACCAAAGGTGCTTCAATAGAGTACAGGGTCTGATCACTTATGTAAATGTGATATTTCAGTTTTTTATTTTCAATAAATTAGCAAACATTTCTAAATACCTGTTTTTGCTTTGTCATTAAGGGGTTCTGTTTGTAGATTGTTGAGGGGGAAAAAACTATTTAATACATTTTAGAATAAGGCTGTAACCTAACAAGATTTGGAAAAAGTAAATGGGTCTGAATACTTTCCAAAGGCACTGTATATTGTTACAGTAAAATAATCTTTCGTCCATTATGTTGCTTGATCGGTGGTTAGGCTATTAACTGGCAAAAAGTAGCCTACATAAAAAGTGCAATACTGTTAACACAACTGTCTGTTTTCAGTGAATTTACAGTATGTAAATCACAAAGCTCATCTGCACATTCGGTGCAGAACAATTCTCAGGAACAAACAATTTATTAAGCTCCTACATCTGTTTAATGATTGTCAGTTGGAGCATATATAGAATTCTGCATAATAATTGACTGGGTTCGTGAAGGCGTTTGCATCTCTCAAGAGCTTTCATAGATTATTCACGTAATAAACATGTTTAAATCTGATTTAATAGCCACTGGGCATTTGGAACATTAGGTGGAGCTTTAGTTTCTGGAGAGATGAAGGGTTGCATATTGTAGGAAAGCATAGAGGAGAATTATGGATATCGAATGAGGAGGTGCAGGAAGTAACAATGTTGACAGTAAAGTAGTCGTGTATGACTACTAAGCAGGTAGAGTTTAATGTGATGTTAAAGTGAACAGTCAGTGATGTCATTAGTATAGTCAACAGACATGGTGCTATTAATTAACCATGATTGCAATCATGAGAGGGAGTGTGACATGGGGATATAACAGTACTGATAAATCATGACAATAATGAACATGGTATAGAAGGTGCTTTTTACTCTGTGACTGGAACATTCTTCACCTCCTTGATATCCATCCTGTCTTTGCCAAACTGGATCCAAAGTATTGGAGCACTCTGCCATAACATTCCTCTCACCTCACACGTCTTCAGTGCTCTCTTCTCTGCTTTCTTTGGCTTCAGCCACCAACAGACTGTTATGGTTTCTTTAACTTCCACCGACAGCCATTTGCATTGTGACTATATAGCTTTATGTTGAGTTAATTTACACAGCTGCCTGTAGTCTGTGCATTGAGGTCAAGAGCTCTCTGCTGGTGACTGGTCCAAAGCCATACTGCTGAGTGTCATAGCAACATTATAGCACTGTAATAACAATGAGTTATATTATAGCACTCTCTGTTGCAAGGTATGACATGTGATACTGAGAAAGCTTTACAGCTAACTGTACTGTCTTTTAACTGGTAGTAAGGCCAGTAGTAAGACATGTGTTAGAGAATCAGAGGAAATGCTCCTTCTCTGTGCAAGTCAGATACAAGCCCTTCTAAACAAGCCCGAATCCATCCATCTATTTATCCAATCTCAACTCTGCATGGACAGGGCTCTACACTGACCCTTTTTTACAAGAAGCATGTGTGCGCCTAAGTTGAAAAATGTAGGCGCACACAAATATATTTGGGAGCGCAATGAAAAATATTTGAGATATTAAAGCTAGAATCCTTAATTTTTCTAGGTGCTCCAAAATAGAAATGTCAGGTCGCACAGCAATATGCAAGTAAAATGGTTGCTCTGTGGAGCCCTGATGGAGAAGACAGGCCCATCATATACCAGTGTTTCCATATGATGGGCCAGTAGTAATTTTCCACGAGTGCAGGAACCAAGATGCTCTAAACAGACTGTTTCGACATCATCAGCCCCACTGGCCAATCAGATCCCTGCTTGCTGCCCACATCATCAACCTAGTTGAATCATTTTAACTCTAGTCTGTTTGTTTGTAGAAGACGGAAAACAAAAACATGAATCTAGTATTTGTGAGGTCTGTCTCTAATCTATTCTCCAACACAAAGTGAATAATTCCCCCCCACCCGGACAGATATGTTTGGTTTAGTTAGTAATAGTATGGAGTATGTATGCCGTTATTTCGTGTCATAAAAACCCAGTTGGTTCTGACACTGACATTCCACTCTAAGTTTAATATAATAGGAAATGAAGAACATTCCTCTTTTATCTGGCAGCACTTTTGTTCTCTTTGACCCCACTCGGCTTCTGGAGTACAGCCTAGCCGTCACGGCAGACAGATGCCATTATTCTATCAGATTGATGTTAATGTACTTTCTTTTTATTTTATCCAGGCTAGTCAATTAAGAACTAATTATTATTTACAATGAGGGCCTCAGTCACTGGTCTAACTATAGGGTGGCTGTCTTGAAAATCATACCCTGTCTTTCCCAGTACCTCTTCATTGACATTTCTCTGTATGCAGAGAAAGAGCGGTGTCCCTTAGAGACCTTTTCTCTTTGTGCTCCATAATATTTGACTCGTAGTTCTGGGTACTAGGCTATAGGCTATTGTGGCGGCAGGTAGCCTAGTTGATAGTGTTGGGCCGGTAACCGAAAGGTTGCTGGATCGAATCCCCGAGCTGACAAGGTAAAAATATGTTGTTCTGCCCCTGAGCAAGGCAGTTAACCCACTGTTCCCCGGTAGGCTGTTATTGTAAATAAGAATTTGTTCTTAACTGACTTGCGTAGTAAAATAAAAATATCAGTAGATATGTCGAACAGTTTTCAGCTACTTTCCTCATTTGAATTGATAGACATTAGAAGTCATCATGCAGGAAGTTCAATTAAAAAAAAAATCGTAAGCAACATTGTTCAGAACCCCTCAAAACGGCAAACTGCCGCTTATGGTAAACGTGAACCACCTGGGTTCTGTTGTGGTGGACCAGAGAGCAGAGGGTAGTTGATGGGTTGGATCAGTCAGCAGGTTGGCCAAGAGTGACTGGACTGAACACTCCTCAGTGCGTTGTTGCTGTGCTGAAAGAGAGGGAAGGAGAAAGGGCTTCAAGTTCATTGGCTGACACACCCAGGTGTCTTTTCACTCCAGCTGCCAATAGAATGCAGCTGGGGCCTGGAACTTAAAACACAGACCTTCAGACTGGGGGAGGGGGAGGTTATTGGCTAGAGTGTAGGAAAATAACCTATAGCACTGTGGAGGGATCACTGGGAGACAGAGAGAAAGCTGCACACTGGGCTTTAAAAGGAGAAAAGAGAAGAAAAAAAAGTTTCACTATGTCAGTGGGCCTTTGCTAACAGGCCACGTAGCATATGTAGCCTAGCTACCTCAACCAAGAAGAAATACCATCTGTTGTGTGGATTTCTTACCGTTGGCAGAACCAGTCCTTTTAGGAATTGCTGAATTGTAAAAATGTACAACCCTCCCACTGCCCCATGCAGTGATGTTGTTGTGTGATAGCATGTGTTGTTTAACTCCCTGTGTTGTTGCCACTGTGCTTTCAGATGGAGCTTCTGGATAAGTTCCCTGTGGAAGGAGGGCAGAAAGACCCCAAGCGGAGAATCATCCCTTTTCTACCAGGTAAGAGTGTAGCCCTTTCCATGACTAAAAGAGACACATTTGACCTCATGGGTGGAAGGTTCTTAAAAATATAATTTCATAATTAATGAAAAAAAGTATGTTTTAATTATCCGGTGTTTCTATGTCAAACAGTTTTGTTATAGTTCAGTCTTCTGTGATGTATATAAAATGTAATATTGGGATGCAAACTCAACATTCTATACATTTCAACTCTATATCCGACATGGTACAAGTGCCTTCTTTTTGTTAAGCCCATAACCATGAGTCTGAGGTGTATACTTTTGTTTCAAAGTAGATTTGTTTAAGACTACCACGAATCAGTCTGTGTGACCCTGATTTGGCTCACTACAGGAAACGGTTCAACAACACACCGCTACTGACTGACAGTCCCAGCTCACGTGGTGCTGTCAAAGCAGCAGCATTAACAGAGAACGAAGAACGTAAGAGCTGCTACGTTGCACCCTGGGAAATCCACACCTCTCATGAGCTCACGATTTCCCTTACCGAGCACCGTTTTGTTTTTCCGTTTATAAACTCAATGGCAATTTTGTAAATTGCTACTCGTTTTAGTTCCTCCCTCCAATACTGTCCATCAAACACACTAAGCAGGAGGGGCCCAGATTGAATTAAGACTGGACACACGTATGAGCAGCTCTTGAAACAAGGCCATTTAGTGTCTCATGAGAGTAATCCATGTGAGGCTTATGGGGAAGCCTGGAGGTCTAGAACTGTAGAACTGATAGAGACCGAGAGGGAGACGGAGAGAGAGACAGAGAGGCAATGAGAGGAGGAGACCAACCAGGGAGACCAGACCACATTACTCCCAGTCTTTTCTTCTTCTCCGTTGATTCATATATTGTTGTAAATGCTTCAGACATGTATGCTCATTGCTCATACATCTGTGAGGAAAGATTCATTCTGAGCACTCAAATCCCAAATAAAATAAAATTGTATTTATCACATTCTTTCCGGCGCCGAAAAGAGATGGCCGCCTCGCTTCGCGTTCCTTGGAAAATATGCAGTATTTTGTTTTTTTATGTGTTATTTCTTACATCGGTACCCCAGGTAATCTTAGGTTTCATTACATACAGTCGGGAGGAACTACTGAATATACGATTAACGTCAACTCATCATCGTTCCTACCAGGAATATGACTTTCCCGAAACGGATCCAGTGTTTTGCCTTCCACCCAATACAATGGATCTGATCCCAGCCGGCGACCCTGTGCGACGCCGAAAAAGGGGCAAACGAGGCGGTCTCGTGGTCAGGCTTCGGAGACGGGCACATCGCGCTCCACTCCCTAGCATACTACTCGCCAATGTCCAGTCTCTTGACAATAAGGTTGACGAAATCCGAGCACGGGTAGCATTCCAGAGAGACATCAGGGATTGCAACGTGCTCTGCTTCACGGAAACATGGCTAACTCAAGAGACGCTAACGGAGTCGGTGCAGCCAGCTGGTTTCTTCATGCATCGCGCCGACAGAAACAAACATCTTTCCGGTAAGAAGAGGGGCGGGGGGGTATGCCTTATGATTAACGAGACGTGGTGTGATCATCATAACAACACACAGGAACTCAAGTCATTCTGTTCACCTGATCTAGAACTCCTCACAATCAAATGTCGACCGCATTATCTACCAAGGGAATTCTCTTCAATCATAATCACAGCCGTATATATTCCCCCCCAAGCAGACACATCGATGGCCCTGAACGAACTTTATCTGACTCTTTGTAAACTGGAAACCACACACCCTGAGGCTGCATTCATCGTAGCTGGGGATTTTAACAAGGCTAATCTAAAAACAAAACTCCCTAAATTCTATCAGCATATCGATTGTGCTACCAGGGCTGGAAAAACCCTAGATCATTGTTATACTAATTTCCGCGACGCATATAAGGCCCTCCCCCGCCCCCCTTTCGGAAAAGCTGACCACGACTCCATTTTGTTGATTCCAGCCTACAAACAGAAACTCAAACAACAAGCTCCCGCGCTCAGGTCTGTTCAACGCTGGTCCGACCAATCTGAATCCACGCTTCAAGACTGCTTCGATCACGCGGATTGGAATATGTTCCGCATTGCGTCCAACAACAATATTGACGAATATGCTGATTCGGTGAGCGAGTTCATTAGGAAGTGCATTGACGATGTCGTACCCACAGCAACGATTAAAACATTCCCAAACCAGAAACCGTGGATTGACGGCAGCATTCGCGTGAAACTGAAAGCGCGAACCACTGCTTTTAACCAGGGCAAGGTGACCGGAAGCATGACCGAATACAAACAGTGTAGCTATTCTCTCCGCAAGGCAATCAAACAGGCTAAGTCCCAGTACAGAGACAAAATCGAGTCGCAATTCAACAGCTCAGACACAAGAGGTATGTGGCAGGGTCTACAGTCAATCACGGATTACAAAAAGAAAACCAGCCCCGTCGCGGACCAGGATGTCTTGCTCAAACAACTTTTTTGCCTGCTTTGAGGACAATACAGTGCCACTGACACGGCCCCCTACCAAAACCTGCGGGCTCTCCTTCACTGCAGCCGAGGTGAGTAAAACATTTAAACGTGTTAACCCTCGCAAGGCTGCAGGCCCAGACGGCATTCCCAGCCGCGTCCTCAGAGCATGCGCAGACCAGCTGGCTGGTGTGTTTACGGACATATTCAATCAATCCTTATCCCAGTCTGCTGTTCCCACATGCTTCAAGAGGGCCACCATTGTTCCTGTTCCCAAGAAAGCTAAGGTAACTGAGCTAAACGACTACCGCCCCGTAGCACTCACTTCCGTCATCATGAAGTGCTTTGAGAGACTAGTCAAGGACCATATCACCTCCACCCTACCGGACACCCTAGACCCACTCCAATTTGCTTACCGACCCAATAGGTCCACAGACGACGCAATCGCAACCACACTGCACACTGCCCTAACCCATCTGGACAAGAGGAATACCTATGTGAGAATGCTGTTCATCGATTACAGCTCAGCATTTAACACCATAGTACCCTCCAAACTCGTCATCAAGCTCGAGACCCTGGGTCTCGACCCCGCCCTGTGCAACTGGGTCCTGGACTTCCTGACGGGCCGCCCCCAGGTGGTGAGGGTAGGTAACAACATCTCCACCCCGCTGATCCTCAACACTGGGGCCCCACAAGGGTGCGTTCTGAGCCCTCTCCTGTACTCCCTGTTCACCCACGACTGCGTGGCCATGCACGCCTCCAACTCAATCATCAAGTTTGCGGATGACACTACAGTGGTAGGCTTGATTACCAACAACGACGAGACGGCCTACAGGGAGGAGGTGAGGGCCCTCGGAGTGTGGTGTCAGGAAAATAACCTCACACTCAACGTCAACAAAACAAAGGAGATGATTGTGGACTTCAGGAAACAGCAGAGGGAGCACCCCCCTATCCACATCGACGGGTCAGTAGTGGAGAAGGTGGAAAGTTTTAAGTTCCTCGGTGTACACATCACGGACAAACTGAATTGGTCCACCCACACAGACAGCGTTGTGAAGAAGGCGCAGCAGCGCCTCTTCAACCTCAGGAGGCTGAAGAAATTCGGCTTGTCACCAAAAGCACTCACAAACTTCTACAGATGCACAATCGAGAGCATCCTGTCGGGCTGTATCACCGCCTGGTACGGCAACTGCTCCGCCCACAACCGTAAGGCTCTCCAGAGGGTAGTGAGGTCTGCAGAACGCATCACCGGGGGCAAACTACCTGCCCTCCAGGACACCTACACCACCCGATGTCACAGGAAGGCCATAAAGATCATCAAGGACAACAACCACCCAAGCCACTGCCTGTTCACCCCGCTATCATCCAGAAGGCGAGGTCAGTACAGGTGCATCAAAGCAGGGACCGAGAGACTGAAAAACAGCTTCTATCTCAAGGCCATCAGACTGTTAAACAGCCACCACTAACATTTAGCGGCCGCTGCCAACATACTGACTCAACTCCAGCCACTTTAAAAATGGGAATTGATGGAAATTATGTAAAAATGTACCACTAGCCACTTTAAACAATGCCACTTAATATAATGTTTACATACCCTACATTACCCATCTCATATGTATATACTGTACTCTATA
This sequence comes from Salvelinus alpinus, assembly GCF_045679555.1. NCBI lineage: Eukaryota > Metazoa > Chordata > Actinopteri > Salmoniformes > Salmonidae > Salvelinus > Salvelinus alpinus. The sequence goes on along the minus strand of NC_092098.1, from coordinate 44,542,992 downwards.
TCATCTACTGCATCTTGCCATCTTTATGTAATACATGTACCACTAGCCACTTTAAACTATGCCACTTTATGTTTACATACCCTACAGTACTCATCTCATATGTATATACCGTACTCTATACCATCTACTGCATCTTGCCATGCCGTTCTGTACCACCACTCATTCATATATCTTTATGTACATATTCTTTATCCCTTTACACTTGTGTGTGTGTATAAGGTAGTAGTTGTGGAATTGTTAGGTTAGATTACTTGTTGGTTATTACTGCATTGTCGGAACTAGAAGCACAAGCATTTCGCTACACTCGCATTAACATCTGCTAACCATGTGTATGTGACTAATAAAATTTGATTTGCTTCATAAACAACAGGTGTAGACTAACAGTGAAATGCTTACTTACTGGCCCTTCCCAACAAAGCAAAGAGAAGGAAAAACAGAAATCAAAATAATAACACATCAATTGCTTGGCTTTATCCACAGGGTAACAGTACCAAGTCGATGTGCAGGGGTATGAGGTAATTGAGGTAGATATGTATATATATATATATATATATAGGTAGGGATAACTAGGCAACAGGATAGATAATAAACGGTATGATAAACAGCAGCGTATGTGATGATTCAAAAGGGTCAATGCAGATAGTCCGGTTAACTATTTAACTAGCTATTTAGCAGTCTTATGGCTTGGGGGTAGAAGTTCAGAACCACGTTGACGTTCTTTCTGTATTTTACATTTACATTTAAGTCATTTAGCAGACGCTCTTATCCAGAGCGACTTACAAATTGTATTCTAAACTCCCACTAGTTCCATTCCCACAGAGTAGATGTCAACATCCAGGCCTGCTGTTTTAAGTAATGTTTGTCTCCCCTTCTTGAATGAAATGAAATTGAAGTGAACAGCTCAACATTTTTTCAGGTGGTTCCCATTTGAACTCCTACGTCTTTCCCTCCCCCCTCCTCCATCCTCCACCCCCTCGTCTTTCAGAACAGGGCCAGAAAGACATTCTGTTAGCTGTCTTGTAGTCACAGACTGACTTCTTCAGCTCTTTACAAACTGTGGTATGGCCTGATTTGCACAGCAGATTTCTGTCTGCACTCACAACCACATGGTCAGGGCAAGCAGTCTCAGCCCAACGGGCCAATCTGGTCGACTCAGTCCAAACCAACAAGACACGGAAGTGGTTTTCCTGTCAGGGCTTGGTTTGTACTTCAAGGCCTCTCGTTTTGTTTTCACTTCTTTGGCCTCTTAGGATCAGCAAAGTGGTTTCTGTTTGCATCTGCAAAATGTCCGCTCAGTGTTTTCCTGCCTCACCGTGGTTATGATTCTGGATATGAGTCGCCAGTCGACTTCTTCAACGTTGTGAATGAGAACAGTTGATCAACTGTTGACAGAGGACTTCATGATGAATGTTTTTATATCCAGGCTGTCTGGTTGGCTGACAACCTCAGTGACTTTCACAGCAGGAGCTTCTGTATGTCAGCCTCCACACACAGCTTCATTTATTCATATCAGGAGCAAACCTGCTCTTTTGACTTCAAACATGCCAGCTACACACATGGTTCCATGGAACTGAATAATTCAATGGAACTAAATAAATTGGATCCTTCTATTGTCCCTGTTAAGCAGCCCATATTTATGTCCACTTGTGTAGCAATATCATATTTTACAACCGTTAGGATTGTACAGAGAAATACAAACATTGTATTTTTAAATTTATTTTACCTTTATTTAACTAGGCAAGTCAGTTAAGAACAAATTCTTATTTTCAATGACAACCCACTGTTCCTAGGCTAACTGCCATGTTCAGTGGCAGAACGACAGATTTTTTACCTTGTCACCTTGGGGATTCGATCTTGCATCCTTTTGGTTACTAGTCCAACGCTCCAACCACTATTGTTGTACTTGAGTGCGGTGTGCCGGTAAACATACCAGGCCTTTCTACAGCAGCGTATGAAGTGACTGTATTCAAGAGTCAGCATCTGGGACCTCTGTAATTACTAAACACACCTGCCAGCTATCTAGCCTTTCCTTGGAAATATCTCTTCCCAGCACTCTGCCTCAAACTCAATTCATGAGCCAACTCTGTAAACATTAGTGGTGGAGAATGATTGCAGATGTTTAATGATAGAAACACACACTCTTTTTTTTCCTTGTTTGTGAGATCAAGTTGAATGACTTTAAACTGGGCCATACTTGGTTAGGGAAATATCTTATTGGATGGATCTAGTCTCCCAAGAGGACAGATTTGTTGAATATTTAATATATATATTTTTTTTATCTCAGCTCTTAATGATTGCAACCAGAACAAATGAGACATCAACTAAATAACGATTTTAAACTATTTATATAATCATCTGCCCATTCAATAGGGACACTACTGTTTCACATGAAAATTTCCTGTGGCTTTCCTGACCTGGGGTGTCTTGTGTTGAGTAGAGAGCCTGAGAGAAGAGGCTCCTCCCTGTTCCCGCTCTCTCTTTCCAGACTTACAGTCTCTCTCTGGGCAACAAAAGCTGTTTGATACCCAGCTGGCCACTCTGGTCACAGAGTTGCAATGAAGTCTGCCTGGCCCAGGTTTGAATCTGTACTGTAACAGCAGCAGACATTTTATTTTTCCCTAAACAGGCCTTTCGTCGACTGAGCATGTGGCACATCCAAAATGGGTGGGAAGTGTTGAGTCAGTTGAGCTTGGAAATGGATCCCCTGTGTAATAGTTATTTCACTTTGTATGTCTTAGATGTGACCGTGTTAGCAGTCTTAACAAATATCATAAGCCCCTTGATGAGGAGATACAGTCATTTCTAAGATCTCTCTTTTTGACCTGATATTTTACTGGCCTGACTTAATACCTCAGTCCCATGGCTCTGTAATGTAAAGCTCTCAGTAAATTTACAAGCGGGTCCTCCATGGTTAAAAGGAGAGAGAGGTACCAGTCTGCTCCCAACTTCCTGAATACCAGAAAACTTAATAGGTTTTCTGAGACCTATTTGTATCCATTTCTTGTTATTGTTACAGTGACCCAAATCCAGACTCCCGGGGTTGGCCATTTTTGTGGCCGTGCGATAAGAACGCAATATAGATGCCATCCACTATATGATAAAGAAGGCCAACAATTCACAGTGCACTTAATGACTTTCATTGTGCTGTCAGAGTTGGGTTATTGATGAGGCCACTGTATTGGCCTAAGATAGTAGCTGTGCAATATAATGGACTGGACTGGAGTCTCTACACAAGCCCACTCTATGAAGAAAAGTCATTGTCCTTCACAACTGTAACATACATACTGTATGTAAGCCTACTGTTACCATTCCAAATGTACCATGAGATCATTTGTTGGGAGTAAAGTGAATCAGTTTTTAGTCTAGACTAGTGTGTTTCTTTAGGAGCACAGTATCAGTTGGACCTTGAAAGGTTTTTAATAACATTCCTGAATGGTTAAATGTCCATGTAGCCTACATGTTATACTGCATGGGAAGGTATCCAGTGTAGGCTTTTTAGAAAAAGTCAGTGCAGTATATTCATAAAAAAACGAGTAGTGCAGTTATGGAGTATTTATCACGTTGTATGCCTACTTGTATACTTGCCACAACTACTGTGAATCGACACCATTGAAAAGGAAAACAAGTAATGAATACTCATACAGTTTGAGCCTTTATTAAAGATAGTGTGAGGTCATGTTTGAGGACTGGGAGAAGAGGGGAGGCTAGAGGGCTGGGTATCTTTGGAAGACCAGTCTTTAGGATCTACAGTTTTTCTTCTTCCTTGCAGGGAAGATCCTGTTCAGGAGAAGCCATATCAGGGATGTGGCCATGAAGCGCCTGAGGCCTATCAACGAGTACTGCGGGGTGAGTACTGGCTCAGCTGGTGGGGAAATTCAGGGGTATTAAAGCTTTCACACTCACCCGTCATGGAAGAAACAACAATAGGGCCCAGGCCTGAATCGCTAACAGCAAGCTAAAACTTAGGAACAGAAAGAAACCTGGAGGGGAACCAAATCCTTGAGTATTAGGAACATATCTCTGTGGTAGATAGAGGTCCAGATTAGAGCTAGGAATGCATCCTTGAGCCTGCTTCCCAGAGCCTTCCCTCACGTGGTTCACTTCACAGATCAAATCTGAACATTTTAGTCATTTAGCGTGCGCTCTTATCCAGAGCGACTTACAGGAGCAATTAGGGTTAAGTGCCTTGCTCAAGGGCACATCAACATATTTTTCACTTTGCCGGCTCAGGGATTTGAACCAGCAACACTCTAACCAATAGGCTGCCTTTCTGCCACCCAAAACAATTGAGTGCGAAAGTATTCATCACCCTTGGCAACAAGGACTCCTGTTGTTTAGAAATCCAAGTATGTGCTCTGTGATAGACACAGCAGTGAGGGTATTCAGATAGCATGGCTGTCAGGATGAGACTGTTTTGAAATCCATGCACCCACCAGCTATGATTCCCAGAGGCCAGAGTCACATCTAGTTCCACTGACCGGTCATATCCATTCTCTGCTTTGCTTTAGTTGATGTGTTTCTCTATACAAAGACCCAATACACTTGGAATGTTGGAAACATGCATATTCTCTATGTTTATCTTTGCCCAATGGGAAATATAAGATAACAAACTCAGTCATCCTCGAAAATATATTTTCTTCAGGAATTAGACATTGAGGAAACTGAAGGCAGTCTGGAACATGGCTGACTGAGACAAAACAAAGCAGAGTCTGTGTTTTGCTCTTTGTGGGAAGGGAAAGAAGAATCCACCTCTGTGGCGGGCGATAGTGGTGCTGTGGTATCTCTGTGGAAACCTATCTGTCCACTATGCAGGGCAGAGGTTATGAGCAGTGTTGAGCTAGCCCCAGTCAGCAACATCACCAGGCCTTGTGTTTAATTTTAAAGGGCTGCACTATAAACTGCCTTTTTTGCCTGGTAACTGTTTTGCAAGGTGGTCATGCTCTTAAAAACAACATATTCCCTGGCATGTTGCAAGAGAGCCTTTGTTTATGAAGCCAGGTCACTGTTGAGAGAGATGGGGTACACATGTCTTGGGAGGGGGAGCCCTAGGGGTCAGGATACCTCAGTGGGTCGTATTGGGATGTACAGGACGGCAGGCAGGCTCAGGGTTAGGGTAGGCAGAGGTCAATAATCCAGAGGTGGGGCAAAGGTACAGAACGGCAGGCTCAGAGTCAGGACAGGCAAGGGTCAAAACCAGGAGGGCAAGAAAATAGAGACTGGGTAAAAGCAGGAGCTGAGACAAAAACACTGGTTGATTTGACAAACAAGACGAACTGACACAGACAGACAGAGAACACAGGTATAAATACACAGGGGATAATGGGGAAAATGGGTGACACCTAGAGGGGGGTGGAGACAAGCACAAGGACAGGTGAAGCCGATCAGGGTGTAACAATATGAATAGTTTCAGACTTCTATGCCTGGTTATTATAGTAAACTAAATCTGAAACTAAAGTGAAAGCTAATCATGAAAAAACTATTTAGGTAATGAAAATAAAATAATTAACAAACCCGTTTGAAAATGTTTAACTATACTAAAGCTATTATCTTTGACTCCAAAACAAAATTTAATTTAAAAAAACATCATGAATTATGCAAATTCTAATGGGAGTTTTCAAGCTTTTGTGGGGTTTTCAAGCTACTGAAGCTGGTGGGTATTTTTTTTTAATGGAGGTCATTGAGAGAGTATCGAATTTGGTCAATATAAAATGTAATTGATAATTTGCTATGTGAGGCTTATTTTATTGAATTGAAGTTTTGTAATGTTTAGGCTGTTACGAATGTACTGATACAAGTAGGCACACGTGGCGTTCTGGCAACTTTGAGAAAAACATTGCGCCTGTTGTTCATAAGCGTATCTGCCCGTTCATTGGCTAGAATGTCTATCTAACCTATGACCTGACCTGACCCATCACCTTATGTATTACTGCCTCCCAATCTCAAGAAGTTACATCCCAAAAAACTCTAAAACCCAAGTGACTCTTAGTCTCTAAGCATTCTTTCTGTCGCTCACACTAAAACCAAAACTGAAACCAAATAATCAAAAAAACGAATAGAAATATTTGTATACGACTAAAACTAAATCAAATCTAGCAAATCTGGTCTGAAAATGAACTGAAACTAAACTGAATTTCAAATACAAATCCAAAAACAAATAGAAATGAAAACAAATATAAAAACACAACACTATCTATTAAATAGAACTTCTGGTCTGCAGTCACGTTTTCCGTTGTTGTGGGTTCCATAGAGAACTAAAATATATATACAGTAGCTTGCGGAAGTATTCATCCCCCTTGGCATTTTTCCTATTTTGTTGCCTTACAACCTGGAATTAAAATTGATTTTCTGGGGGTTTGTATCATTTGATTTACAAAACATGCATACCACTTTGAGGATGCAAAATATTTTTTATTGTGAAACAAACAAGAAAAAATACCAAAACTGAAAACTTGAGCATGCATAACTATTCACCCCCCCCAAAGTCAATACTTTCTAGAGTCACCTTTTGCAGCAATTACAGCTGCAAGTCTCTTGGGGTATGTCTCTATAAGCTTGGCACATCTAGCCACTGGGATTTTTGCCCATTCTTCAAGGAAGAACTGCTCCAGCTCCTTCAAGTTGGATGGGTTCCGCTGGTGTACAGCAATCTTTAAGTCATACCACAGATTCTCAATTGGATGGAGGTCTGGGCTTTGACTAGGCCATTCCAAGACATTTAAATGTTTCCCCTTAAATCACTCGAGTGTTGCTTTAGCAGTGTGCTTAGGGCCAATGTCCTGCTGGAAAGTAAACCTTTGTCCCAGTCTCAAATCTCTGGAAGACTGTAACAGGTTTCCCTCAAGAATTTCCCTGTATTTAGCGCCATCCATCATTCTTTCAATTAAGACCAGTTTCCCAGTTCCTAACGATTTAAAAACATCCCCACAGCATGATGCTGCCACCACCATGCTTCATGGTGGGGATTGTGTTCTTGGGGTGATGAGAGGTGTTGGGTTTGCGCCAGACATAGCATTTAACTTGATGGCCAAAAAGCTCAATTTTAGTCTCATCTGACCAGAGTACCTTCTTCTATATGTTTGGGGAGTCTCCCACATGCCTTTTGGTGAACATCAAATGTGTTTGCTTATTTTTTTCTTTAAGCAATGGCTTTTTTTCTGGCCACTCTTCTGTAAAGCCCAGCTCTGTGGAGTGTACAGCTAAAAGTGGTCCAATGGACAAATACTCCAATCTCCGCAGTGGAGCTTTGCAGGTCCTTCAGGGTTATCTTTGGTCTCTTTGTTGCCTCTCTGATTAATGCCCTCCTTGCCTGGTCTGTGAGTTTTGGTGGCCCGGCCCTCTCTTGGCAGGTTTGTTGTGGTCCCATATTCTTTCAATTTTTTTAATAATGGATGTAATGGTGCTCTGTGGGATGTTCAAAGTTTAGGATTATTTTATAACCCAACCCTGATCTGTACTTCTCCACGACTTTGTCTCTGACCTGTTTGGAGAGCTCCTTGGTCTTCATGGTGCCGCTTGCTTGGTGGTACCCCTTGCTTAGTGGTGTTGCTGACTCTGGGGCTTTTCAGAAGAACAGGTGTATATATACTGAGATCATGTGACAGATCATGTGACACTTAGATTGCACACATATGGACTTTATTTAACTAATTATGTGACTTCTGAAGGTAATTGGTTGCACCAGATCTTATTTAGGGGCTTCATAACAAAGGGGGTGAATACATATGCACGCACCACTTTTCCATTTTTTATTTTTTTAAACAAGTAATTTTTTTAAATTTCACTTCACCAATTTGGACTATTTTGTGTATGTCCATTACATGAAATCCAAATAAAATCTATTTATATTACAGGTTGTAATGCAACAAAATAGGAAAAACGCCAAGAGGGAGGAATACTTTTGCAAGGCACTGTAGATCTATTAACATCCTCAATACAAATGAACACATTGAAGTAAAAAAAATCAATATATCAAAATATATTTTATTGTCACCTAAAATGTACCTGAAATATGTTTTAGGTGGTGTTTTGAAATGTGTTGTTGTTTTACAAATACTTGAATTACAACTCCTCTCTTCTCTGTCTGAGAGGGCTTAAAGGGAAATGTCCAAAATGTTCAACTTCATATTTATCATCTCCAGCACTAGGAAGTAGAACATTTTAGAAATGTCCCTTTAACAAAGCAATCTGGTAATACTGTAGCTTTGGATAATTCAATGTCTAGCCCTACGACCACATATATCTTCTCCTTAGGCTCTGTTGACTGTGTTGGTGGCTTGCCCTTTATCAGCTGCCCTAACCTGTATGATATACCCTGCTACTCATACTGCTTCTTGTTAGTGAAGTGACAGGTGAATCATCCACTCCCTGGCCTTCAGCCCCCTCCCTGGTTCTTTAAACCCCTGGGTGAGGGGCTTTGAAGGGGGAGTGGGAGTCAGATCAAAGGTCTGTGGTTCTGCCTGGTCACGCTGGCTGGTTTGGAGGGATGGGGGTGGGGGGGCTGGTCAGGCTGGCTGGTTTGGAGGGATGGGGGTGGGGGGGCTGGTCAGGCTGGCTGGTTTGGAGGGGTGGGGGTGGGGGGGCTGGTCAGGCTGGCTGGTTTGGAGGGATGGGGGTGGGGGGGCTGGTCAGGCTGGCTGGTTTGGAGGGATGGGGGTGGGGGGGCTGGTCAGGCTGGCTGGTTTGGAGGGATGGGGGTGGGGGGGCTGGTCAGGCTGACAGAGTGAAACGTAGAAGGTGTTTACTTTATGGTTCCTTTCATGTTTGGCTCGGAGGGTTCACCATTTCAACCTTTCTGTCAAATTCTGAGTGAAGCATAAACCTGACTCACATGGAATTCCCCATGCTGGAGTTTCTTCTTTTAGGAAAGGAGAGGTTGATGCCTGGAGAATATATAAGTTTCAAGTATCAAGCTTCTATTTTATTAGTCGTATGTACGGGAAGGATGCACATAGTATACATCGTCCAATGAAATACTTACTTGCATGTTCCTGCTCAACAATGCAACAACAATAAGAAATAATACAAGATAAGAATATGAACATAAAGTAAATGGCTCAGTGGAGTATAATACATATTTTAGCATAAGTATAATCCTGGAAGCACAATGTATAATCCAATATTTACTCCAATGTTTTGGGGAAAATGGGATTGGGATTGGGGAGCAAGTTAGATTTTATTTAACTTTTATTTAATCTGGGGAGCCTGTTGAAACCAGGGTCTAATTTTCAATGATATGTAGTCCATCTGAAACCAGTGTTTCAATTGTGCAGTATTTAGCTATCATAATTAGTTTGGTAGCAGCAGTTGTGTGTGTGTGTGTGTGCGCATCTGTGAGTGAGTGCATGTGTGCTAAGGTGCAGAGAATCACAGCAGGTAGTCAGTCCAGTTCAAGTGTTCAGCAGTCTGATGGCTTGTAGATAGAAATTGTCTCTGAGTCTGTTGGTATCAGACCTCATGCTCCGATACCGTCTGCCCGACGGTAAGGGAGTGAACAGCTGGCTGGGGTGTGGGGGGTCCTTGATGGTGCTGCAGGCCTTCCTCAAGCACCGGTTCCAGATGTTCTGGATGGACCATATACAGTAGGGTTGTACTCCAGTTGTACGCTATTTCTGCTACTGTACCCTATTACCACTGTTGTACCCTATTACCACTGTTGTACCCTATTACCACTGTTGTACCCTATTACCACTGTTGTACCCTATTACCACTGTTGTACCCTATTACCGCTGTTGTACCCTATTACAGCTGTTGTACCCTATTACCACTGTTGTACCCTATTACCACTGTTGTACCCTATTACCACTGTTGTACCCTATTACCACTGTTGTACCCTATTACCGCTGTTGTACCCTATTACCGCTGTTGTACCCTATTACCGCTGTTGTACCCTATTACCGCTGTTGTACCCTATTACCGCTGTTGTACCCTATTACCGCTGTTGTACCCTATTACCGCTGTTGTACCCTATTACCGCTGTTGTACCCTATTACCGCTGTTGTACACTATTACCTCTGTTGTACCCTATTACCGCTGCTGTACCCTATTACTGCAGTTGTTCCCTTAAATCTATCACATCCCACAACCAGCCCAGACTATGTTTGGAAAATTAATGAACTTTTATACTATGGGGGATAGTAGATTAACATAGGCTAGTGCTTTTGCTGTTCGTTAGGCCTACTCATATTGTTGGCTGATGAAAAGTAAATGTGGACAGTTCTTCCAATATCTTCCATATGCGTCTCGTAATTAGATACGAACGCTCGCAGTTGCGTCCCCGATGTGGCTGTCTTCACTTGTAGCTTGTGAGAAAAACCTGATCACGTGACGGAGAGCCATGTGAGTGAGAGGTGCTTCGGCATGCAGCCGGGAGAAGGAAATTATAATTATTATATTCAGCCCAAGGGTACAACGGCCACTGGCCGCAAAAGGCATGGATTTTTTTAGGGGGCATTATGGCCACACAAAAGGAAAGCTGGGAAATTCGAGGCATTATCAAGTTGCTTGTCAAATTGTGAATGAGAGACTGATGAAGTGTGTGCAGCCTGCACAAAAAACAAAGCAGAGCTCATGCCTTTCATGCGACTTTTTTCAAATCATCATAAGTCGCATCATGCAGCCTTAGACTGTATTAAAAATCTAAACGAATAGCCCAACATTTGTATCACAACTAAAGTTACATAAACAACTATAAATTAAGCACATAGGAGTACCTGTTTCTTTGTTAAACGTTCAACACAGAATAGCCGTATGTGCGCACTCCCTCAAATAGTTTGGAGAAAATATCCTTTATATTTTATTCAGCTTTGTTCAATTGTACTCTTCATGCTATAAAATAATATAAAATAATGCCATAGAATTCTAGGCAAATCTTGTCTGCTAAATTAACTCGTGTAGCCCATGGCAGATCAGGGCCTGACATACTGTAAGTGTCACGTTCTGACCATAGTTCTTTTGTATTTTCTTTGTTTTAGTGTGGTCAGGGCGTGAGTTGGGTGGGTGATCTATGTTTTGTGTTTCTATGTTGGGTTTGTCGTTTGGCCTGATATGGTTCTCAATCAGAGGCAGGTGTTTGTCATTGTCTCTGATTGGGAACCATATTTAGGTAGCCTCTTTTGGTTTGTGGGTGTTTGTCTTCCGTGTCAGTGTTTGTCGCCACACGGTACTGTTTCGTTTGTTCATCGTTTAGTGTTCTGAGTTTGAATTAAACGTCATCATGAACACTTACCACGCTGCGCTTTGGTCCGATCCTTCTACCACCGCAGACGATCGTTACAGTAAGGACAACTCAGAGTATGCTATTCTGTTCTTCTGAAATAGACTACATTTTCTTCATATCATGTTTCTTTAGACCTGTCTAAAATAAATCATGGATTTATTGTGATGGTGTAGGCTATATTACATGGATTTATTAGACTTTTTAAAATGTAGATGTTCCAAAGGTCTGCATCAGTGGCTTGTAGGCTATGCATGGAAGCCAGGTGTCACGATCGTTTTGAGAGACGGACCAAGGCGCAGCGTGAGTATAGTTCCACATATTTTTAATCTCCGTGAAACAAACAAAACAATAAAGAAACAATGAAACGTGAAGTCATGACTTGCACACAGGCAACTAAACACAAACAATATCCCACAAAACACAGGTGGGGAAAATGCTACCTAAATATGATCCCCAATCAGAGGCAACGATAAACAGCTGCCTCTAATTGGGAACCATATTAGCACCAACATAGAAATAGACATACTAGACCACCCCCTAGTCACGCCCTGACCTACTACACCATAGAGAACCAAGGGCTCTCTATGGTCAGGGCGTGACAGTACCCCCCCCCCCCCCCCCCAAAGGTGCGGACTCCGGCCGCAAAACCTGAAACCAAATGGGGAGGGTAGGGGGGATGATTAGTGTCGGTGGCGGCTCCCGTGTAGGTCGTAGCCCCCGCCCAGACCCCGGATCCGGCCATCGCACCGGGTTGAACGCCGTGCCTGGACTGGGCATCGGCACAAAGGAGGGCTCCGGCCATGGAGCTGGGTTGGACGCCGTGCCTGGACGCCGTGCCTGGACTGGGCACCGGTGTAAAGGAGGACTCCGGCCATGGAGCTGGGTTGGGCGCCGTGCCTGGACTGGGCACTGGTGCAGAAGAAGGCTCCGGCCATGGAGCAGGACTGGACGCCGTTCCTGGACTGGTCATCGGCGCAGAGGAAGGCTCCGGCCTTGGAGCTGGACTGGACGCCGTGCCTGGACAGGACTGGACGCCTTGCCTGGAAGCTCCGGACCGCTGACCGTCGCTGGAGGTTCCGGACCGCTGACCGTCGCTGGAGGTTCCGGACCGCTGACCGTCGCTGGAGGTTCCGGACCGTGGACCGTCGCAGGAGGTTCCGGACCGTGGACCGTCGCAGGAGGCTCTGGACTGTGAATGCGCACTGGAGGCCTAGTGCGTGGAGCCGGTACAGGTGGCACCGGACTGGTGACACGCACTTCTGGGCGAATGCAGGGAACCGGCACATGACGTACCGGGCTGGGGAGGTGCACTGGAGATCTGATGTGTGGAGCCGACACAGATGGCACCGGACTGATGACCCGCTCTTCAGCCCGCCTGCGCTGCAGCCTACTCCATGCTAACCCCTCTCTTCGGTATCCTTCCTCACATTGTTCCATCGACTCCCAAGCGGGCTCTGGCGCTCTCCTCGGCTCGACCGACCACCCCTTGTGCCCCCCCCAAAACAATCTTGGGGTTGTGCTTGGGCTTTCTGTGGCCGCGAACCCTGGCGTCATCGCTGTCCTCCATTATTACCTTCCGTCTGCCGCCAAGGAAGGGTTTTCGGTGTTGTACCATATTATTGGTGTTGTACCCTATTATTGGTGTTGTACCCTATTATTGGTGTTGTTCCCTATTACCGGTGGTGTACCGTATTATTGGTGTTTTCGCCATTATGGTATTGTACCCTATTATTGGTTATGTACCCTACTACTGGTGTAGTGCCCTATTATTGGTGTGGGACGCTATTATTGGTGTTGTACCCTATTACCGGTGTTGTACCCTTATTACCGGTGTTGTACCCTTATTACTGGTGTTGTACCCTATTACCGGTATTGTACCCTATTATTGGTGTTGTACCCTATTATTGGTGTTGTGACCTATTACCGGTGTTTTATCCTACTAATCTAATCTCCTACTAATCTAATATGCTACTAATCTAATCTACTGCAAATCGACTCTAATCTATTACTAATCTACTGCTAATCTCCCGCTCGTCTAATCTACTACTAATCTACTACTGATCTTCTACTAATCTAATCTACTACTAATCTACTCTACTACTAATCTACCACTAGTCTAATCTAATCTACTACTAATCTAATATACTTCTAATCTACTACTAATCTACCGCTAGTCTAATCTACTACTAATCTACTCTAATCTACTACTAATCTACTACTAATATAGTCTACTACTAATCTAATATACTACCAATCTAATCTTGTGTATACATATCTGTATATTCTCTCCCGCCTTCATTGTCCTCTGTCTGACACGCGCACACACACAATCATCTAAATGTTGTCTGCTGTAAAGTCCATTTGCTGTAATGTGCCTCCTGGCTTCCAGTCTCTGGGTAGAATACTAATGACTGGCAAGGTCACAGTCAGAGTGGAGGGGGGAGAAATCCAGGGGGAGGATGGTCATCCTAACCTCAGACACAGTGCACCAGGTTCAGTCACCAGGACCAGGGGATGAGGGATCCTCTGGAGGTCAACACTTAAAACTTTTCGTCATCTGACTCTTAGCCGACTGTATCATTTCAGCTGAATATCCGATTTTTCCTCCATAAAAATGCATTTTAATCTTTGAAATTAACCACATGGTATTCATGCATACACGCGCGCACACACACGCACACACACACACACACACACACACACACACACACACACACACACACACACACACACACACACACACACACACACACACACACACACACACACACACACACACACACACACACACACACCCTGAGGTTAATGGAGAACAGGGTTTCAGCTGAGTCTATGGCAATCCTCTCAAACTTTAAGCATGACCAGTCCATTGGCACGGCTTCCCATACAGTGAGCCTAAAAGGGCAAGTTGTTACACCGGACAAGGGCACCTTGAACTCTGGATGGCCTGTGTTTTATGCCCGTCAGGGTTGATATCATAATTCAGGCTGTGTGGGAGAGAGAGAGAGAGAGAGAGTCGCCCCTCTCTGGGAGGACAGTACTGAGGCACTTAGCCTTATTAAAAGCAGACGTATGCTGGCTCTGGGCCTGTGATAGCCTTGAGAAATGCCTCATGGCAGCGAGGAGTGCGCTGCATACTTACCTCTCTGCACAGAGTGATAGTAATGACTGTGTGGTCGGTGAGACCCACCAGCTGGTTCTGGGCATTGGATCAGTTGGATCACTGAGGCAATTCTCTTTGTTTGACCACCTCAGTGCTGAGGCCTTTGAGGCTGGGCTGATAAAGAGAAAGAGAGATCTCAGTCCAGTTAGCCTTTCATCTCTTGAGAGCCACAGCCCTGCCGGCCCCCACAGGGAAAAAGGATCAAAGATGTTAGATTAGAAACAGGAAATAGAATAGAATTAGGCAGAGTGCTGACTAGGCTCCATCTAGGTAGATGGGTTATTTATGTCAGTGTGGGCTAGCTGGATGATGGCTTGTGTGTATTGCAGCCCAAATCCCTGGGTAGAGGCCTACTGTATGTACTCAAGGGGATATGGTATGTGAATGTAGCACCTCTCATGTAGCATCTGTCATTCATACTGCTGCATCATTATACTGGTATGTCAAATATGAAGTCCCCCTGGCAAACAGGCTAGATACAGATACTTCCTACTTAACACCACCACTCCCAAACAGACTGGATACTTCCTGCTAAACACTACTACTCCCAAACAGGCTAGATACATAGAGTTCCTGCTAAACACTACTACATCCAAACAGGTTAGATACTTCCTACTGAACACTACTACTCCCAAACAGGCTAGATACTTCCTGCTAAACACCACTAATCCCAAACAGGCTAGGTACTTCCTGCTAAACACCACTAATCCCAAACAGGCTAGGTACTTCCTGCTAAACACCACTAATCCCAAACAGGCTAGGTACTTCCTACTAAACACTACTACTTCCAGACAGCATCGATACTTCCTTCTGAGCACTACTACTCCCAAACAGTCTAGATACAGATACTTCCTGCTAAACACCACCAATCCCAAACAGGCTAGGTACTTCCTGCTAAACACTACTTCTCCCATTCCCCTAATATTAATACAATTAATATTACAAACAGCATTTGGTTCTGATTGATGAACTTTCTAAACTTCCTGTGTTTCTGTCTCTATGTGCAGGCTCTGATTCAGCTGCCTGTGTACATCTCCCAGTGTGAGGAGGTCCGTGTGTTCTTCGAAACCCGACCTGAAGACCTCAACCCACCCAAAGAGTAAGCCACGAAACACACGTTCTAGTTTAAGAAGCACGCTCTGTCGCTCAGTCGAATGCACAGCAGAAATGTGTCTGAGTGATATACACATCCCAAAGTTCACACCAGTGCTGGGCCAACAACAAACACTCTGACTAAAAAAAGACATGCATAGCATAATGCTGTGTGCAGGTTTCTTTCATGGAGTAGCTTTTTGACCACCTGACCACGATGTCACGTTGAATCAAGCCAATCCATCAGTAATAGGTTCTATCAAATAAAATAAAATTGTATTAGTCACATGCGCCAAATACAACAGGTAGACCTTACAGTGAAATGCTTACTTACGAGCCCCAAACCAACAGTGCACTTTCAAAAAAATGCGGATAAGAATAAGAGATAAATGTAACAAGTAAAATATAACAATATATACAGGGGGGTGCAGGTACAGAGTCAATGTGTGGTGGAACCGGTTAGTTGAGGTAGTATGTACATGTAGGTTATTAAAGTGACTATGCATAGATGACAACAGAGAGTGGCAGTGGTATGGAGAGGCTACCCAGACTATGCAAATAGTCTGAGTCGCCATTTGACTAGATGTTCAGGAGTCTTATGGCTTGTGGGTAGAAGCTGTTTAGAAGCCTCTTGGACCTAAACTTGGCGCTCCGGTACTGCTTGCCGTGCGGTAGCAGAGAGAACAGTCTATGACTAGGGTTGCTGGAGTCTTCTGACACCGCCTGGTATAGAGGTCCTGGATGGCAGGAAGCTTGGCCCCAGTGATGTACTGGGCCGTTCGCACTACCCTCTGTAGTGCCTTGCGGTCGGAGGCCGAGCAGTTGCCATACCAGGCAGTATAAAACAGGGTAATGACTATGATGTCATGCTCCCTCTGGTATTGCTGTAGTGGATGGGAGAGCAGTTGTTGGTTTTCCCTGAGTGGGAGCTACATAACGTGTATCTTAGAGGAGCGGAACATCTGAGGGTGCATGAGCTCCGTGGCGTCTAAAGGCAGACCCCTCTCTTGTAAATCTCACACATTAGTGTCATAACCAGCCTGTCAGTTACAATGTGCCAACACTAGATCATAAAGTCACCACACCATTTCCCCCATCACATATGTGTTGTTTTTGAGCTACCAGATGCCTGGAGTGCAGGAGGGGTTACTAGTGGTTACGGCTTTTCAGAGAGACCATGATATTAAGTTCAGACCCTCAACCTTTTTATAGAAATAAAATAAAGAAAAACAGCTGTCAACCAAGGTGTGTGACTGGTCACCTTGTCTTGATCAGTCTGTCATCATGTGACATAAGTGATGGAGTTCTATGTCAGGCACTTGGGTTTGGTTGGAAAGGTAATTTTTCTTTTTTCTTAAAACCATATTTTACCAGGTTTTTTAAGCTATTGCTTTCCCAGGGACGGCTGGTGTGCAAGACTAGGTTTTCTTCCCAGAAATATGTAAATGTGTCAAACCAGATGCTTCTCAGATGCTCTCTGCTTCTCCCTCACTTTTTGACAGGTCCTAATTTGTTTTTATATCAGTTTTTCTTCTATAACAGACAGCTTCTTATCTATGTCTGACTGGCAGTGTATAAGCCGAGAAGCGTTTAAATGCTCAAATGCATTTCCCACAAAGCTAGGCCCATGTGTTAAATTTATGTATGCCGAGAGGTGTTCAACTCTCACATCCCAAAAACTACTTCAGGGTTTATGGGAGTAATGTTTCAATCTCATCTACGCTGTCGAATCTTAACCAGACACATTTCTGCAAAGATATGCACATTTGTTTTTTTGCTGTGGTCCGTTTTACACTCAAATCCATAGATTGTGAATGAACATCAACTATATACAGTACCAGTCAAAAGTTTGGACACACCTACTCATTTCAGGGTTTTTCTTTATTTTTACTATTTTCTACATTGTAGAATAATAGTGAAGACATCAAAACTATGAAATAACACATATGGAATCATGTAGTTACCAAAAAAGTGTTAAACATATCAAAATATATTTTATATTTGAGATTCTTCAAAGTAGCCATTTATAGAGAGGCAGATGAATATAGAAAAGACCTTGGTTTATCTTTATTCAAATTGGATTATAGCTCTTTCCTAATGCAGACATTGTTTTCAGCTGACATTGCACCAGCAGCCCCTCTCTCTTTGGGTCTCTATGGAGGGATGAAATACAGCCCTCTATAAATCTACCGGAGTAGGGAGGGATGTCACTGTCTGTCCATCAGAAAGATTGAAGTAGCAGGCATGGGAGAGTAGAGAGTAGAGTGGAGAGATGGACATCCAGCCAACTTGACACAACTGTGGGAAGCATCCCCTGTGGAACACTTTCGACACCTTGCAGAGTCCATGCCCGATGAATTGAGGTTGTTCTGAGGGAAGGGGGGGGCAGTCAATATTTATTAGGAAGGTGTTCCTAATATTTTGTACAGTCAGTATAGAAGAGAGAAATGGCTGGCACCCCATACAGCTAGCTCATTATTGGACCTTTGTGGTCTGGCACCTGGTAGTGGAATGGGCTTGCTTTGGGTTTAGGGAGCAGCTGTGTTTTAGTTTTACAGGCCTAAAGCTCCATATTGGACCCAGTCCTATTCAATGTCTCCATGACCATGATTGGCTCATCCATGGTCCAATGAAAACTAATTTGGCATGAGGGGAGGGCTGATTTGGTCTGATGGAAAACTCTTGTTAATGTACAGTATACTGGACACTACCTAGTTGAGTCATCAGTGTGGTCCTGTCTATCCCAGTATGGCACGGTCTTCTTTACCCTGTTCTGACTCCCAAACACGAAGCAAATTCTTTGGTCCTTTAAAAACCTGCTGTATGTAAAATATTGTGTACTATAACTTGGAAAATAAATACATGTGACTGGATGACATGATGTTTGTTTCCAACATTAGGGCTGTTTTCCTAAAGAAGTTAGCACATTTAAATGTCTTACTCACGTCGGCCACGGAGAAGGAGGGCCCACAGTCCTTGGTAGCGGGCCGCGTCGGTGGCACTGTGTTATCCTCAAAGCAGGCAAAGAAGGTGTTTAGTTTGTCTCCATATTCTAGTCTGCTGTCCCCACATGCTTCAAGATTGTCACCATTGTTCCTGTACCTAAGTATGCAAAGGTAACTGAACTAAATGACTATCGCCCCGTAGCACTCACTTCTGTCATTATGAAGTGCTTTGAGAGACTAGTCAAGGATCATATCACCTCCACCTTACCTGTCACCCTAGACCCACTTCAATTTGCTTACCGCCGCAATAGGTCCACAGACGATGCAATCGCCATCACACTGCACGTTGCCCTATCCCATCTTGACAAGAGGAATACCCATGTAAGAATGCTATTCATTGACTATAGCTCAGCATTCAACACCATAGTACCCTCCAAGCTCATTATTAAGCTTGAGGCCCTGGGTCTGAACCCCACCCTGTGCAATTAGGTCGTGGACTTCCTGACGGGCTGCCCCCAGGTGGTGAAGGTAGGAAACAACATCTCCACTTTGCTGATCCTCAACACTAGGTCCCCACAAGGGTGCGTGCTCAGCCCCCTCCTGTACTCCCTTTTCACCCATGACTGTGTGGCCAAGCACGCCTCCAACTCAATCATTAAGTTTGCAGACGACACACCAGTAGTAGGCTTGATTAACAACAACAACGAGACAGCCTACAGGGAGGAGGTGGGGGCTCTGGGAGTGTGGTGCCAGGAAAATAACCTCTAACTCAACGTCAACAAAACAAAGGAGATGATTGTGGACTTCAGGAAACAGTAGAGTGAGCACCCCCCTCTCCACATCAACGGGACAGCAGTGGAGAAGGTTGAAAGTTTTAAGTTCCTCGGCGTACACATCACTGACAAACTGAAATGGTCCACCCACACAGACAGCGTGGTGAAGAATGCGTAACAGCGCCTCTTCACCCACAGGAGGCTAAAGAAATGTGGCTTGTCACCTAAAACCCTCACAAACTTTTACAGATGAACAGTTGAGAGCATGCTGTCGGGCTGTATCACCGCCTGGTATGGCAACAGCACCGCCCACAACCGCAGGTCTCTCCAGAGGGTGGTGCGGTCTGCACAACGCATCACTGGGGGCAAACTACCTGCCCTCCAGGACACCACAGCACCCGATGTCACAGGAAGGCCAAAAAGATCATCAAACACAACAGCCACTCGATCCACTGCCTGTTCACCCTGCTATCATCCAGAAGGCGAGGTCAGTACAGGTGCATCAAAGCTGGGACCGAGAGACTGAAAAACAGCTTCTATCTCTTAAATAGCCATCACTAGCACAGAGCTGCCTATATACACAGACTTGAAATCATTGGCCACTTTAATAAATGGAACACCAGTGACTTTAATAATGTCACTTTAATAATGTTTACATATCTTGCACTACTCATCTCATATGTATATACTGCATTGTATACTTTTCTGCTTAGTCTATGCCACTCTGACATTGCTGGTCCAAATATCTATTCTTAATTCCATTCCTTTACTTAGATTTGCGTGTATTGGGTATATGTTGTGAAATTGTTACACATTACCTGTTAGATATTGCTGCACTGTCAGAACTGGAAGCACAAGCATTTCGCTACACCCGCAATAACATCTGCTAAACACGTGTATGTGACCAATGACATTTGATTTGATTTGAAATGTACTTTGTGTTTTGTTTCCTTACCACGATACTAACGAGTATCACTACTGGTATAGTCCCGGCCATATCTCTAGCCCTCTGCTTCCCTTTGATAAGCCAGGCTAGTGGTGGAGCTAGGGTTGTCTTGGCTGGAGACCTCCTCTTTTTTTCAGCATGCTAATGGATGGGCAAACTAATGGTTGGAGATTTATTACGACTGGGCCAGTGCAATCAACAGGGTTGCCAGGCGAACAATGCATTATGTGATTGAGAGTGTGAATTTGGAGGAAAATAAGACGGACAGTTGCCAGGAATAAATGAACAAGAGACGTAGAACAGTGATGAAAGAAGAGAAATGGAGAGAGTGAGAAGAAAAGACAGCAGGTGTAGAGAGAGAGAGAGAGATTGAGAGAGCGAGAGAAAAACAAATTAGGAGAGAGAGAGCTTCTGAGCTGTTCTCACTCCTGCTTTGGGGTAGTGGAAGCAGAACTTAAGGGAGCAGTGTGTGTCAGACCCACCACATAGCCTAGTGATTAGAGCGTTGGGCCAGTAACCGAAAGGTTGCTGGATCAAATCCCTGAGCTGACAGGTAATAATCTGTCTTTCTGCCCCTGAACAAGGCAGTTAACCCAATGTTCCCCGGTAGGCTGTCTTTGTAAGTAAGAATTTGTTCTTAACTGACTTGCCTAGTTAAATAAAGGTAAAATAAATTAAAAAATACAATGTTTGTATTTTTTGTAGGTTCAAAATAAAATAAAATAGATCATACAAGCTCTGAACACTTTGATGTCCGTCTGAGAGAGAGAAATGAATGGAATTGAGATACGCTAATCTCTAGGTAATTATGCTGTCAATGTCTTTATTCTTTTGGAACTTTTATGAGTGTAATGTTTACTGTTCATTTTTCATTGTTTATTTCACTTTTGTGAAATAAATAAAGCCCCTTAAATTGAAATGTTAATTGAATTGAGAGGCAGAGAGGGACAGGGAGGGACAGAGGGAGAGAGAGAGAAAAAAGTCTGTCTGAATTAGCCACTTCAGTTTTCACTAGCAACTGGACATTGAATTAGCTGCCTCCTGATGAAAATGGATGGAGGATTGCTGTCCTAATGGATAAAACAGACTGAACAGATACAATATCATGTTCTCATTCAACCCAGTATCAGAGACTCATTATGGGCTATATGGTCCAGATACCAGTATGGATTTTTCCAGTATCGCCTAAAAATATATTTTGATACAATGGTAAATAAATTAAAACATTTACAAATTGGATTACTTCACTGTCTGTTTTGTATAAGTTTGGTTGAATATGAAATGGAATGGAGAAAGCCCATTAAAAGTTTCAAGTTTTAATGTCACATGCACAGTGAAATACAGTGAAATTCCTTTTTTATAAACTCAAAACCCAACAATGCAATAATCAATAAAAATGTATTACTAGAAAAAACACACACGAGAAATAAGAATAGGAAATATGAAAAACACAATAAAGTAAGTAAGTAAGCATACTATATACAGGAAATATTTAAAAAGTCAGTTCCAATACCATATTTACATGTGCAGGGATACTAGAGTGAGGGAGGTAGATATGTTTAGGGGTAAGGGGACTAGGCTACAGCATATACGATAAACAGAGTAGCAGCAGCTTGTTTGTGAGTGGGAGTGCGGGTGTGTAGAGTCAGTATAAATGTATGTGCAAATTACGTGTGAGGGAGAAAATGATGGAGTGAATATTTGTGTGTCGGAGTGACAGTGTGTGTAGGGCCCTGTGAGTGTGCATTCAGACAAATACTGCAAATACTGAAATAAAAGGTCAATAAAAATACAAGGTTAACTCAGATAGTCTGTCTAGCTATTTTGTTTGCTATTTATCAGTCGTATTGCTTGGTGATAGAAGCTGTTCAAGAGCCTATTGGTGTCAGACTTGATGCACCGGTACCTCTTGCCGTGCAGCAGCAGAGAAAATAGTCTATGGCTTTGGTGGTCGGAGTCTTTTACGATTTTCCGGGCCTTCTTTTCACACCGCCTGATATAGTACTGATGTACTGGGCTGTCCGCACAACCCTCTGTTGCGCCATGCGATCGAGGGAGGTGCTATTGCCATACCAAGCAATGGTACAGCTGTAGAACCTTTTGAGAATTGTGGGCGTCTTGCTGACGTTGAGGGAGAGGTTGTTGCTACAGCACCACACTGTCAGGTCACTGACCTCCTCCCTGTAGGCTGACTCATCGTCGCCGATGATCAGGCCTACCACCGTCGTATCGTCTGTGAACTTGGTGTTGGAGTCTTGTGTGGCCACACAGTCATGGGTGAACAAAGAGTACAGGAGGTGACTAAGCACAAACCCCTGTGGGGCCCCTGTGTTAAAGGTCAGCGTGGTGGAAGTGATGTTGTCTAACCTCACCACCTGGGGCCAGCCCGTCAGGAAGTCCAGGATCCAGTTGCAGAGGGAGATGTTCAGATCCAGAGTCCTAAGCTTGGTGATGAGCTTGTAGGGCACTATGGTGTTGAACGCTGAGCTGTAGTCAATGAACACCATTCTCACATAGGTATTCCTCTTATCTAGGTGAGTGAGGGCAGTGTGGAGAGCAATTGAGATTGCGTCGTCTATGGATCTGTTGGGGCGGTATGCAAATTGGACTGGGTCTATGGTGGCTAGTGTCGTGACGTGACTTTCATTCATCTGATGACTGTTATTTATTTAATCCACTAACTATGTTTAATTATTACCCGATTTTAAATTAACCATGTTTCAATTAACTCATTAGAAATTTGGGGCACCACGGAAGAAGTTGTTTAACGAGTTACTATCCCGAATTAAACTCTAGAAGATATAAATTATATATCGATAACAGTCACTTATTAATCATTACCTCATATCAGTTCTCATTCTGAACAGTCGTGACCTTCTTGGATCTGCAGGAACCCCAACCTTTGCAGATTATTCAGGACTACACAAATTGGTTTAATTATTTATTTACTAACTAAATAAATAATAACACAGAATACACAAAAGTTGGCCAAAAGTTTTGAGAATGACGCAAATATTAATTTCCACAAAGTTTGTAGCTTCAGTGTCTTTAGATATTTTTGTCAGATGTTACTATGAAATACTGAAGTATAATTACAAGCATTTCATAAGTGTCAAAGGCTTTTATCATATATGCATAGTCACTTTAACTATACATTCATGTACATACTACCTCAATTGGGCCGACCAACCAGTGCTCCCGCACATTGGCTAACCGGGCTATCTGCATTGTGTCTCACCCACCACCCGCCAACCCCTCTTTTACACTACTGCTACTGTCTGTTCATCATATATGCATAGTCACTTTAACCATATCTACATGTACATACTACCTCAATCAGCCTGACTAACCGGTGTCTGTATGTAGCCTCGCTACTTTTATAGCCTTGCTACTGTATGTAGCCTGTCTTTTTACTGTTGTTTTATTTCCAACCTATTGTTCACCTAATACCTTTTTGCACTATTGGTTAAAGCCTGTAAGTAAACATTTCACTGTAAGGTCTACCTACACCTGTTGTATTCAGCGCACCAGACAAATAAACTTTGATTTGATTTGACCCTTCTTTTTCAAGACCTCTGTAATCCGCCCTGGCATGCTGTCAATTAACTTCTGGGCCACATCCTGACTGATGGCAGCCCATTCTTGCATAATCAATGCTTTGAGTTTGTCAGAATTTGTGGGGTTTTGTTTGTCCACCTGCCTCTTGAGGATTGACCACAAGTTCTCAATGGGATTAAAGTCTAGGGAGTTTCCTGGCCATGGACCCAAAATATTGATGTAGATTTAAAAAAATAACTTTACCATAACATACATCTTGCGTTATTGCGAGACAGCGCTCACCAAAACGGCGGAGAATAGGACTCAACATTTTACACAGAAATACGAAATAACATCATAAATGTTTTCTTACTTTTGCTGAGCTTCCATCAGAATGTTGTACAAGGAGTCCTTGGTCCAGAATAAATCGTTGTTTGGTTTTAGAATGTCCATTTCTTCTGTCGAATTCGCACCACAATGCTAGCCAAGGTTGCTAACATTCCCATCCTCTCTGGACGCAAAGAACGGAAAACTCAAAAAGTCCCAATAAACGTTGAATAAACTGATAAAACTCGGTTGAAAAAACCTACTTTATGATGTTATTATCATATGTATCAAATAAAATCAGAGCCGGAGATATTCGCCGTGTATACCGAACGCTTTTCAGAACACAATGTCGAGCTCCGCCGCGCGCCTGAGAAGACAAAGAAAATTCCGGACCTGTCACTCCAAAAGCTTTTGTTCGGCCTCAGATCAAGCTAGACACCCCATTCCACCTTCCACTGCCTGTTGACATCTAGTGGAAGGCGTATGAAGTGCATGCATATCGATAAATAAAAGCCAGTTGAATAGGCAGGCCCTGAAACAGAGCCTCGTTTTCAGATTTTTCACTTCCTGTATGGAAGTTTGCTGCAAAATGAGTTCTGTTTTACTCACAGATATAATTCAAACAGTTTTAGAAACTTCTGAGTGTTTTCTATCCAATAGTAATAATAATATGCATATTGTATGATCTAGAACAGAGTACGAGGCCGTTTCATTTGGGCACGACTTTTTCCAAAGTGAAAACAGCACCCCCCTATTGACAAGAAGTTAACGAACAAATCAATCATTTATTGTGGACCTGGGATTCCTAGGACTGCATTCTGATGAATTTATCAAAGGTAAGGAAACATTTATCATGTATTTTCTGGTTTCTGTTGAGTCCAACATGGCGGCTAATTTGGCTATTGTTCTGAGCTCCGTCTCAGATTATTGCATGGTTTTGAAATCTGACACAGCGGTTGCAGTAAGGAGAGGTATATCTATAATTCCATGTGTATAACTTGTATTATCATCTATATTTATGATGAGTATTTCTGTTGAAACGATGTGGCTATGCAAAGTCACTTGATGTTTTTGCAACTAGTGAATCTAACGCGTCAATGTAAACTCAGATTTTTGTATATAAATATGAACTTAATCAAACAAAACATGCATGTATTGTGTAACATGAAGTCCTATGAGTGTCATCTGATGAAAATAATCAAAGGTTAGTGATTAATTTTATCTCTATTTCTGGTTTTTGTGGAAGCTATCTTTTGCTGGAAAAAATGGCTGTGCTTATTGTGGTGACCTAACATAATTGTTTGTAGTGCTTTCGCTGAAAAGCCTATTTGAAATCGGACACTTTGGTGGGATTAACAATAAGATTACCTTTAAAATGATATAAGACACATGAATGTCTGAGGAATTTTAATTATGAGATTTCTGTTTTTTGAATTTGGCGCCCTGCACTTTTTTTTGTTTTTGTCATATCGATCCCGTTACCAGGATTGCAGCCATAAGAAGTTAACATACATCTTGAATAACGTTCCAACCGGAAAATTAAATTGACTTCAGAAGAGCGGTGGAACGGATGTCCTCCTCATGTGAAGGCGCATGGTGAATGCGTGATCAGCCCGTGGAAGTGATTACTCATTCCTGTCTCCTTCGGCCCCCCTTCACATTAGATTCATCAGACAAAGTTCTGTTGACTGTTGACATCTAGTGGAAGACGTAGGAAGTGAAAACTCATCAATAACTCGCTGTGATTTCAATGAGAGCCTGGTTGAAAATTGGCACCCCCAGAAAAAATACAAACAGGAAGTGGAACTTCTCAGGTTTTTGCCTGCCATGTGAGTTCTGTTATACTCACAGACATAATTCAAACAGTTTTAGAAACTTCAGAGTGTTTTCTATCCAATATGAATAATAATAATATGCATATATTAGCAACTGGGAATGAGGAGCAAGCCGTTTAATATGGGCACCTCTGTGCACCTTTCTTTCAAGCTAAGTTAATGACATCACAAAATAATAAACAATGTGATAATGATTATTCTTTAGATCCCCACTGACAATTATTAACATTCCTATCTTAGAAATATTGTTCCAAAGTTCACTTTTGGATGTTAGAGATTTTGGGCTGCAAAATGTCTCTGTAACAAAGCACATTCCAACAATTGGCGTGAGATGTCATAAAACCGGCCCAGACCCCCCCACCCCCCTCTTCTGTGAGTGAGATGGGTCTGGTCATCGTCAGCCATTTGCCAAGCTTACCGGAGGCCTTGGATCCTTAGCCAGGAGAGTCATGACACTAGGGTGGCTGGTGGAGTTAATGTGTGCCATAACCAGCCTCTCAAAGCACTTCATGATTACAGTAGTGAGTACTCCAGGGCGGAAGTCATTGTGGCATAAAGCCTTAGAGTTCCTAGGAACAGGACTGGTCATCTTAAAACATGTTGAGATTACAGACTTGGACAAGAAGAGTTTGAAAATTACTGTGAATATGCCTGCCAGCTGTTCTGCGCATGCTCTGAGAACGCGCCCTGGAATACCGTCGGGACCTGCGTCCTTGCAGGTGTTGACCTTAGAATTAATTTGTTGACATCCTAGTGTCATGACCTACTCATTAAACATATTTACATATTTAACTTTTACTACTCCGAAACAAAAAATACCTTCAAATACCGCCATACCATCAAAAATGTGAAAACAATAGTGATATGATGTTTTGGACATATGAACCATATCCTTTCCCATCTGGAGCCAAAGGTCAACACATCTGTAGACATGCAATGAATCTCACAGAGTTTAGTTTCGCTCATCTAGACTAGAGAGCCTGCATGGCTAGCATAACAAATGCATTACTGAGATTTTAACTGGATTGAAAATGAGAGTATAGGAGGAGACCAAATCAAGATATTTATTTAAGTGAGTCCCAAAACTTGAAAAGACATGAATGAAATAAATATAATGTGTGGTTACTCATAGGGTTAACATTTTAGATTTTCAGAGACATAATCAGTAGGTAGAAATAATTACAAAGGATTTCCATGTCATTAAAAGTTCTTAACTCCTTTGCTGGCTCTTTAAGTTAAGTACTTCTTCTAACAATTTGTTCTCTTTTACAGGGAACCCATTGGAAAGAAGAAGTCCGGTAAGTCCACTTTAGTATTCCATTTTGGGTTAAGTTGTTATTGCATTTTATGTTTAGCAGACGCTCTTTTCCAGAGCAACTTACAGTAGTGAGTGTATACATTTTCATACTGGTTCCCTGTGGGAATCAATCCCACAACAACCTTGGCATTCCAAGCACCATGCTCTACCAACTGAGCTACAGGACTACATCATTGTTTGTGGTATGTAGTTTATGTAGAAAATATCATATGGATGAGCTCTGAAGTGAAATAGAAACATTAATTAGGATAAACATTTCCTACACCAGCCGTAGCATCTTAGGACAGCTCACTACATTTCTCAATTGAGATATGAGCGCCCTCTAGCTGTGATGTTGGATGTGCTCCTTTATTTTCTAAAAAGATTGCAATGTAAATATTTAGGATCATAGTAAGACTGTAGTAATTCAATGATATATTTAATTTCTTGAAGTTAGATATAGACCATTACTTCTAAAAAGTGTTTAAAAAATTGTTTTTCCCTTTCTTTGTTAATCTAACCAACCCATCCATGTCAAGTTTCAATTTCATTTTCCTTAATTTCCCTCCATCAGGCATTGTGGAGAGAGCGACTACTTTCCTAAAGAGAGGTAGTAACAGAATCATGCTTGGCCGTGCTCTGTGTGTGGCCCCGGGTTGCTAGCCATCCGTTTGGCCCGTTCCTGGTCCCTGTCTGCTGGGCCTTTAGCTGGGACATGGCTCTGAGGTGGGACTGGGCAGTGCGGAGTAGCGAGGGGGAAGGACCTGGTCCCAGATCTGTATGTGCTCAGCCAACGCCTCTGTTTCAGCCAACGCAAATACAGGTCTGGGACCAGGCTAGGGAAGGTTGTGTTAGAGAGGGCAGGGTGGGACAAGCTTGGTGCTCACTGTGATGTGCTCACTGTGATGTGTGATGTGCATGGCAGTGTGTTAGCTTTGTCAAGAGAGCATCAGATGGTGTGTGTCTGACTGTACACCCAGCACAACTCCCTTTGCTCTAACGCTGAACTCAACCTTGTCTTGGTTGTGGGAATTAACTGTCACCTTGATAGATGTGGATGCTGTACCCCCAACAACAACTAAAACCCTCCTCATTCTGTGTTGTTGTCTCATGGGGAATCAGACATGACAGTTTTCATAATATATAATATCTAGTAAGTTTGGAAGCAACTACTTGTATGGTTAATTTAGAGACGGGATGGTGTAAATACAAGGCTCAATTTCTGGATGGAATCCTTTTTGGGAGTGTACGGTTGTGAATTTAGAGGATATTATGAGTGCATTCCACTGTTAGCTCTGGTTATCATCCCACCAAGTGCACATCACAGAGCAGGTCCTCGTGTTGTTCTAACCTATAGCGTTGTGGTAGTGTAAGTGTCGGGTGTCTTTGTGGCGGTTGTCTCTGTCTCTGTGGCAGCCATGTTTGTGATTGGCATAACCCTCCTTCCTGTCCTGTTCTTTCTCCCAATATCTCCCTCTCAGACCTTCCTTCCCTCTGCTCTCTGGCCACCATTTTCTCCTCCCTGTCTCTAAAATCACACCTGCTTCGTCCTCGTCCTCCCCCTATGGCTCGCTCTGCTCTCTGTGGTGGGGTGGCAGGTAGAGAGGTCAGCGCTACATGTCTGTCTGTGTGCTCTGTGCCTCTCCCTGCAGGAGACTCCAGCGCAGCTGACCCCCTGCTCCTGGACCAGTACGTGGCTGTCACTGACTATGAGAAGCAGGAGAGCTCTGAGATCAGCCTGCACGTGGGACAGACGGTGGAGGTCATCGAGAAGAATGAGTCTGGTACGAGATCTGGGTCAGATGGAGGGAGCCTTTAGCTTAACGACTGAGGTTGTGTCCCAAATGGCACTCCATTGCCTATATAGTGGTGGGCCTATGGGCCCTGGTCAAAACTAGTCCACTATAAAGGGAATAGGGTGCCATTTGAGACAAAACCTGAGTCCTGGGGGCCTTAACGTAATTTATAAAGAAATCACACTGTCTCGTAACTGTTTTTGCCCTAATCAACTGAAAGAATGTTATCATACTTGAAGGAAAGCCTCAGATACAGGCACTTTAAAGTGTACCAAGACGACTACATAATGCTATCACGATGTCTTCCAAACAGACAAGGCCAATCCAAGACCCAGAGAGAGCCTCTGCTGTGTGTCTGACTGTTCTGTGTTTCTGTGTGTGTTTTGCTTTCTGTGTGCAGGTTGGTGGTTTGTTAGTTCTGACGAGGCCCAGGGCTGGGTCCCTGCCACCTGCCTGGAGGCCCAGGATGACCCTGATGACTTCTCCCTGCCCGGTGAGGAAGGTAACCCTCTCTATCTGTCACACTGCCCTAGGCCACATTCAGAATAAAAACGAACTGTAACTACAGATCAATGCTGGCAGCCTTAGGGCACAGCTCAGTCAAAACTCAAGGTTTGCTGCCTGAGAGTCAACAGCTCAAGGCTTGCTTCCCTGTCATAATGAGACAAAACAGTATGTGTCCTGTCATTGATTAAAATGTAGAAGAAATGTGGAACTGTAATGAACAAATCTAGGAAACAGGATGCTCAGAAACTCTTGAAATCTGTGCAGTACTTGTATTGGCATTACAAAATACTCTTTCACACGGTGTGTTTGTGTGTATGGGGGGGTTGGGGGGGTTGTTGCAAGATAACAGTAGGAAGAGGACCCAGATAACCAAAGGGAAAATGACCTCTGACTTTCCATCTGTTCACAATGTTCTAATCACCATCACCTGTCACTGTCTGTCTATTAGAACCTAGCAAACACATAGCAGAGTATTCACTTCCTGTGTACTTACTTCCTACTTCCTGCTGCCCACTGTGCTCTGCGTCAGTGTCCCGGAGATACTGGTCACTGCTGAGGCATGTGGGCCGCCGGCGAACATTAGGGGATCTGTTCAGCACAAGCACAGGGTTTGGGCAAGGTGGAACGCACGCCTCTTTTCCCCATAATCTTCATGTGTGTGTAGAATGTCATGTTTAGCATGCAAATCCCATGCATGACCAACCCAAGCACGGAGAGTGATGCAAGGCATGTGTGCTGTGTGGCATGGATTAGAATGGATGCTACCGCTATGTTTGTATTATTTGTTTTCTCGATGGAATGCAGTGGGAAAATGCTCAGTTTTTCTCACTTTGTTATTTCAGTGAAGTTAATATGATATATTTTAAATTGTTTGTGCCTTCTAAATACACTATCTGTTTAACAATCACTTTAATTCAGTAGACTTTAAAAAAGGGACCCGTGTAGATTAGGTATAAAAACCTAATCTATTTGAAGTAGGTGTTAGTGAAGTCCTAATCTTAGTAATGCTGTCTTGTTTGTGTGTGCTTAATGTTGGTGGAGGATGGAGGGATGCTTTGTGTTGCATGATGTGTGTTACACATCTTCTCACTCCACAGGATAGATCCTGCCCAGGCCCTGTCTACAAGGACATACTTGCAGAGAGTTTTACCCTGGTTTAGACCAGTTACCAGTTTATGATCTTGTTACCCTGGTTTAGACCAGTTACCAGTTTATGATCTTGTTACCCTGGTTTAGACCAGTTACCAGTTTATGATCTTGTTACCCTGGTTTAGACCAGTTACCAGTTTATGATCTTGTTACCCTGGTTTAGACCAGTTACCAGTTTATGATCTTGTTACCCTGGTTTAGACCAGTTACCAGTTTATGATCTTGTTACCCTGGTTTAGACCAGTTACCAGTTTATGATCTTGTTACCCTGGTTTAGACCAGTTACCAGTTTATGATCTTGTTACCCTGGTTTAGACCAGTTACCAGTTTATGATCTTGTTACCCTGGTTTAGACCAGTTACCAGTTTATGATCTTGGAGTGGTGTACTGAGTGGTGTACTGAGTGGTGTACTGAGTGGTGTACTGAGTGGTGTACTGAGTGGTGTACTGGGGGCTAATGCACTACGTTCACTAGCAGATAGTGAGAGGCTAGGGTTTTAGGATTTGCTATTAAGAAAGAACACTATCAATTGTTTACCATATATAGTCAAAGAGATTAGTCCCAACTATTCGCTCTCAACATGCCATCATGTGCTGTCCCTGCCAAGTTGTTGATTCCATACGCTTGATTGATATTCTTGTGAAAGTTAGTATGCAAGATGGGATCAAATACATCACCTATTGTGATGTATTCTTCGCCATTTCCAGAGGAGACGTACACAGTGATCTACCCGTACGCAGCGAGAGACCAAGACGAGATCGACCTGGAGAGTGGCATGACAGTGGAGGTCATTCAGAAGAACCTGGAGGGCTGGTGGAAGATCAGGTAGAACACAAAACCCCAGAAGCGTGTCTGTCCACCGGGGATGCAGGCTGTGTGTCCATGTGAATTTCATTGAGTGTATGAATGTCTGTGTGTGTCAGAGTTGGTTGCTGTTGTTGTTGTGTTTCTTTCTATTGAAACCGTAGACGTAACCTCTCTGCTGTCGTCTACAGGTACCAGGGACAGGAGGGCTGGGCCCCGGCGTCCTACCTGAAGAAGGCCGACATCCTGAGCCAGAAGCTGGCAGCGGGCCACGCCAGCACCAACGATCTGGACGGATTCTCCAAGCAGCAGAACCAAGCCAAAGAGAGCAAAGGAGACAGCAAGGACCAGAAAGACAAGAGCTTCTCCCCCTTTGCCAAGCAGCACAGTGAGTGGGAACTAAGAACTGTAAACTACAGTAACAACTAACAACTGTAACTCAACTTAATGGGAAATCTCACACCACCCGAACATCAACATATGTGAAAATGTATGATGCTTTTTAATATCTTTGAATAATGCCTACCTGCAGGCTTTAAAGTAACATTTCAAAAATCAACATATGGTATGTGAAAATTGTGCGTTTCTATGATCTGTAGTAAAACAGATAGAGGAAGGTAAGTGTTTCCAATGGCATCATCAACCAATTAGTAGACAGTAGGCAAAGCCTCCTCACAATTGGTTAAAATCACATGACGCACGCCAATGATGTCATTGAAAACACTTATCTTCCTCTATATTTTTTACTACAGAACAGAAACACAACATTTTGACATACCGTATGTTGATGTTGGTATATTAATATTAAGTAGGAAAATTGTGAAATTTTCCTTTAAAGCCTGCAGGTAGGCATTATTCAAAGACATTATAAAGCCTCATACATGCTTATAACAAGTAATAAAGCCTTATACATGCAGGCTTACTTAAATTGTTACCAAGACATCTCATCTGTATGAGAGATGCCTCCTCAGTCTCCTCCCTCAGAGATGTTTCTCTGCAAAGCTCTCTAACTCAATGCCAGAGTAATGTAAAACATCCTCTTTTATTTCCTAGTAAGTCATTAAGGAGCTGAATGCCTCCCACAACTACACCTCCATTAGTGAGGATCCATTACACATAGTTAGAGCCGAAGGCCCCGGTCTACAGAGCTCATCAGTCTGCATCGAACACACTGCTCGATCTCTCGCTCCCTGGTTTCTCTCTCTCTATTTCTGGAACTAATATCTTCTCCTATGAGGAGTGGATGTCAATGCAGGCAGTGTTTTGAGACTGATGGGCTGTGATGAGATGCGACTCACTGGAGTCTGATTTCCTCTGCCTTTTCCCCTACAGAACAGGGGGCGAGACAGAGACCACCACCACGCAGGGATCTCACCATCGTAAGTACCCTCCACTAACCACACATCCTGCGACACCAACAACACTCGTTAACAAAGACATTTGTCTCAATGAGTTTTGCATTGATTTGATGTTTTGATCTGCCACAAGTCAAATCTGATACGGACCCACTTTTTCTTTCTTCACACCATCCCTCCCTCTCTCCCTCCCTCTAGCCGAGGGGGCAGAACCTGCCCAAGCCGCCCACCCCTCCTCAGGTGGAGGAGGAATTCTACACCATTGCAGACTTCCAGACCACCATCCCAGATGGCATCAGCTTCCAGGCTGGGGTCAAAGTGGAGGTGAGACACACGTCACATCTCATCACATATTGGTAGATGGTTATTGTTTGATGGCAAACAGCCTACCATCTCCCGCCTAGAGAAACCTTTCAGATTTAATTGATACATTTTATTCAATATGCAATACATTTGTTTACCACAAAAGAGTCAAAACTCAGAGTGAAGTTCAATTGATTAATACCAAAGACGCAACAGCTGTAATGTGTGCCCCTCGAATGACAGAGCTGAATACGTAGCTACCTCTCAAGTGGCGCAGCACTCTGTAGCAAAACTCCCCCCACTCATACAATGTTATACTTCAGCAGTTTTCCACTGTGATATACGTAGACCCTTCACCCTGATCTTAAGACCTTTTCAGACATTTCAATAGTTTCAACATCCCTTGGCCCACTTCCTAATCTCGTCTTGTTCCATTGGGCCCAGTTCCTTGTCTGGCTTCCATAGCCCTTGGGCCCAGTTCCTTGTCTCGTCTGGGTTCTATAGCTCTTGGGCCCACTTTCGCTTCTTGTCCTATTGTTGCTCCAGATAACATATCGTGGTTCTCTGGTCACAGGGAGTACATAGACGCTTCTTCAAACTGACACGCTAATATTCAGCATAACACTTTTCTCTACTTTCACAATGACTTTTAAGGCAAAACATCCCAGAGACTTAAGACCTCATTCTACTTCTCCTTAATCACTCAAAAGCCAATTATTTCACAAACAATCAGAATGGAATGGGATTTGAATGATGCTTTGCAAAATGCACTGACTGAGTACAACTTCTGCTGTGTCTTGATTCCTGATTGACTCACTGGTCCCCTTTTTCTGTTGTCTAGGTGATCGAGAAGAACTCCAGTGGCTGGTGGTACATTCAGATTGAAGACAAAGAGGGCTGGGCCCCCATTACCTTCATCGACAAATACAAAAAGACCAGTTTGACCCCGCGCCCTAACTTCCTGGCACCTCTGCCCAACGAGATGGCCCAGCTGAAGCTGGAGGATGGCACTGCCAGCGGCGCGGGGCAAGAGGACAGCTGGTCCAAACCGCTGCCAGACGAGCCCACCGCGAGCAGCGATTCCGGGGCCCGGCCCAAACTCAGAGACTGGAAGTCCAGCGCCAGTAAGGGGGCATCAGCCTTCTCCGGACCCCTGCCCCCCGCCCCGTCTGCCCCACCTGCTGAGGAGAAGCCAGCCTTGCCACCCCGCAGGGAGTCCATCAACAAGAGCCTGGACATTGAGATTACTGTGGAGAAACCCAGGCCAGACCTATCCAAACCCATGCCTCCAAAACCCCAAGCCCCGGGTGTCATCATGCCCCTGCTCACCCCCAAAGCTGCCCCCTTCAAGCCCGACAAGCCCCCCGAGCCCAAGAGAGAGGTCACGAACAAGCCTCTGCATCTGAAGAATGAGATGGGTCTGGAGTGTGGCCACAAGGTCTCCGCCAAAGAGGTGAAGAAGTTCAACCTGAAACCTGTGGCTAAGCAACCACCCAAGTCCAAGCTTGATCCACCGGAGGAGAAACCAGAGGTCGCCGGCCTTGCACTGTTCATGAAGCCTAAACCCATAGTCCGGCCCAAACCCGTCCCAGCTGCCAAGCCAGAGCCGCCAGCTGAGAACAAGCTGGACATCACCAACCTGAGGAGCAAGCTGAAGCCTTCAAAGCCAGTTGAACCAGGCTCTGGATCAGTAGAGCCAAGTCAGCAAAACGGCACTGCAGCCAACAACGCCCCTAGCAACGTTCTCCCCAAGATGCCGCCCCCCAACCTTCCCCCTAATAATGCTTTACCCAAGATGCCCCCTCCTAATAACGTTCTCCCCAAGATGCGTCCCAGCAGCCCCCCTATCAATGCCCTACCCAAGATGCCCCCGGCCCCCAATGCTCTCTACAATGGCAAGGCCACTGACGAGCCCAAATTCCCCCACAAGCAGCAAAACGGCCACGGACAGGTGAGCCCGGACAAATGTGCTGTTTCCCCACACAAAGAACCTCCAGGTAGACCCGCCGTCCTCCCTAGGAGACCCCCTCCACCCAAAAAGACCTCTGAGCCGTCCAGCCCCACAGAAACCAAAGCTCCCCTGAAAGAGCTCCCAGACACAAAGCCTGCTCCCCCCCAGCTCAGCAGGCCCCCTCCCCCTAAACCCAAGGCCTTCGTACTACCCCCACCCAAAGACAAAGAGAAGGTGGTCCCAAAGCCCCTGCTTAAGAGTGAGAAACCAGGCCCTCCGAGGGACAAGCTGCCTCCTCTAATCAAGGATCCCAGTAAAGAGGAGCTGTTCTTGGCCGTGGCGGACTTTGAGGGCGACGATCAGACGGCCAGCTTCAAGGAGGGCACCATGTTCCAGGTGATGGAGAAGAACAGCAGCGGCTGGTGGTTTTGTAAAAATCTAGGAGAAGGGCCAATGAAAGAGGGCTGGATCCCCTCCAATTACCTGACCAAGAAACCCTAAGTACCAGGTTCTGTTGGCTTTTTTAATACATAAAGATATCACTAATTGTATTTAATTAGCTTTTTATTTTATTTATAGTTACCTTTTTTTAAATATATGTGTTTGTTACTTTGTTACATTCCATTTGTTTAGCATTCGAGCGAGAATGAACCAGCAATGACACGTTTCTGTTGCATTTCTTTTTAAATATTTGTTTTACTTTATATCCTCATTTCAAATTACCAGGCATCAAATCCGGGAAAAGCAAATGTCCCTTTCAAGTTCACTTTGTGCCATACAGTATGTTACTCAAGCCTATGTCATTTTATGATATGTATCACAAGCTTTCTAATAGAACTAAATATGTCCTTCCAAGCCTTCTATAATATTGTGCCTCAGTATAATATTCAAAGTGCTTTAAGCTTAAATATATGCAATTTATCTAGTTAGTGTCTCCGTTAGCATATCAAAGATGCTTCAATCTAATGAGTAGAGTCGAAACTGACAGTGCAATGCATATGGAAAATAAATCAGACCATACGATAGAGGAACCAGGGTCCGTATTCACAAAGTGTCTCGTAGGAGTGCTGATCTAGGATTAGTTTTGCCTTTTAGATCATAATGAATAATATTACATGAACAGGGTGTACCTGATCCTAGATCAGATCCTAGATGGCCATGTATACTCAGATACCTCAAAGAACAGCCCTCCTCCTACTATGCCTGCAACGGAGGTTACAAGGGAAGTTCTAGAGGACATTTTGTTTTTCAAGAACTAAAATAGCAACACTTCAAGAGGAGTTTTTGCCAAGTGATTCTAAGAAACATTTATACAGTGTTCATGTGTTTGTGAATGTGTTTCTTTTTTCTTTAGGAACTGAATAATAATGTTGCGGTTGATTTTTTACAGATGTGCACTTTTCAGATTATTCAGACTGATTCAGACGGTTCGGACTGGTTCAGACAGTTCAGACGGTTCAGGTTTCACACTGTGGCTTAACAGACAGAGAGAACGTAGTGTACAAATGAATGCCATAGCCATGTTTTTAAACCTCATGAGGTCTTAACATTGGGAAATGTATGTCAGAGTTAGAGTCTAGTTCATCTCCTCTCAGGATGGACTGAATTGACTTCATTGAAATGAAATGGACCCCTTCCCTGGTGTTCACAGTACGATGGTAAAAACACACAAGTAAGAATGACTGATTCAAGTAGAGATTACATCAGGCTGCTTCTGGTAAAAACAATATTCCATAATTATGCTGTAGGACAAGGTCTACCATTACTACAGCCCCTAAATTATGGAATTCACCTGTGATTTGTGCAATGATACAATACAAAATACTGAATCTCCAAAGCAGTGCTCAAATATAAAACAGTATTATAAAGTGTGATCCTTACTCATTGTTTTACATTAGTGCTTGACTGGTTTCAAGCACAGACTCAGTAAAATAATTATTGTACTTCCAGAATGAAGTAATGTCAGCTGTTGTCACTTTTTGTTTACTTTTCACCTCTTGCCCGGTCTGGTAATTGGGAACTAGGGTCCAGTCAGTCATACAGTAGTGGAATGAAGGGTTTTTGGGAGGTTGTAGTTGGTCATGTGAAAAGGCTTATGGGTTGGTCTCCTAGGAGATGCACAGACAAGGCTAGGAGTGGCTGTAGCTCACAGGTTCATTGGAGAATCTTTGAATATGGTTGATCTGCTCTTAGCTGCTATGCTAGTTTTTTTTTTTTTTTTTTTTCTCCTCTGAATCATCTTATGTTAGAGTACTATGTCCAATGTCCTTCCATGGCTGATAAATCAAAGAAATGCAATCAAGTGTATTATTTTAAGGACTTAGTGCCTGTGTCCGGTCATGACCAACATTGGTAACAGTGAAATGATCAGTGAAGTTACTTGGGGTTTTCCATCTTTTAGCCAGTGTGCATAGTGCACTTGAAAAGTAATGCTATTCATAATGTCAGATTTGTAATGATAATGACCAACACATGGAGTAAGGCCCGAATTAGTGGAACGTGGATTGGGTTAGAATGACAGTTGGATAAACTCATGTATTCTACAGTTTGTTTACTGAAGCATAAAGACAAAGGCAAGCAGGGATGTGAACTCCGCAATGTAACAAAACAGTATGGGATGTTAGTCTTATTGCTTTAAGTAACACTTTACCCTAAAACAGCCAATTTAATACATTTCAAAAGGCACTTTTTCTTTCTTCTTTGAGATATGCAGCAGGACATCTTTTCCCATCAGATATCCCATCTTAGTACTGTAGGGTTTTTTATTTTCTTGTTCTTGTGTATTTTTCTTTCATATTAAGTCAATAAACATTTTTCATTTTTGTATGGTGTCTTGGTTTTCCTTGGAAATGTTTTAGTATTTTCAGTAAATGGATGCAACCTAAACATTAAAGCCATAATGGTATCAAAAGGAGAATATTCTATAACTAGAACATGCTTGAGAAGAAGCGTAGTAGACATAAGAACATTTGCATTTATTAGACTTATGTACAACAGTGGTTCCTTCTGTTGAACAGTCACATCCCTTACAAATACAGCTAAACAGGTAAACAGAGGGAAAGATGCAGTCATTACAAATGACAAAATAAGAGAAACATTGTTGGTGAGCGAGAGAGTAGATGTACCTGATAGCTGACCTGATTACTGGACATTAAACAGGTATAGTTGGTCTGAAAACAAGGCCCATTTTCAAAAGCAGACAGATACATAAACTGCAAAAAGTTTTTCAAAATAACAATTACAAAACAGAATGATGGGGGAAAAAACGATGCACTCCCTCAAAGAACCTGGTATACCCTTCTCAGTGCAAAGAAAGGTACATTTGATGGAGCAAAAATATCAGTTTAAAGCTGACAGTGCATTTAATATAAACATCGAAACACAATCAATAACCCTAATAATACACATTTAATTAAATTCTGATCTTCTACCTCTTAAGATTCCTTCAATGACGACAGTATTCCGATTTGGCTTCGTTAGTTCCCATCCAGTGTACTAGTATCGCCTTTACAGTAAAAATGCAGCACAGAAATAAACATGTCAGAGACATTTTAACTTGAAATGAGTCACAACCAGTCTTTCCTAGACCTCCAAAAACAATAATTTGTTCTTCAACCTTGAATTAAAAATGACAACTTTTCCCTGACTTCTCCCATTTTCATAAGCTCACCTCATCCAAATAAAAAAGGTAAAAACTAACTAAGCAGATCTGTCAATCCACACAATCTGACAGTGAAGACTTTTCAGCATTTTTAGGTTAATATGTACAGCGTTGAAAAATGATTTCAGTGGGAATTCCATTCATTATGTGTCCTCAGAATTCTGAAGATCATGCTCTGCTCTTTTTAAAGTAATATGAACAAATGTTTAAAAAAAAAAAAAAAAAACATATAAAAATAAATAAAAATTGGCAAGTAAATACATCTGGGTTGTTCCACGAAATGAGTCC
Organism: Salvelinus alpinus; assembly: GCF_045679555.1. Classification (NCBI taxonomy): domain Eukaryota; kingdom Metazoa; phylum Chordata; class Actinopteri; order Salmoniformes; family Salmonidae; genus Salvelinus; species Salvelinus alpinus. The sequence goes on along the minus strand of NC_092098.1, from coordinate 44,504,047 downwards.
CTTTTGCGTCCCTTTGATATTTCAAGTACAAATTGTGCAAGTGTCCTTCAATATAGATGTAACATTCAATAAATCAGATTTTTAATATAAATAAAGACTTGCTAAAGTGTGCATCTGTGACTTCTAGGAATATTTTAACCCACTTAACCCCAAAACGTCTCCAGGTTTTCACCATCATTGTAAAGCCCGAGTTTTTGTGTTGCTTTGACAGTCAATTCTGAAAATAATTTGGTTCATGTTATTAGTGATTCATTGAAAAAAAAAAAAAAAGAATGGCCCTCATTTTAATGTCATACCCTGTTACGTGAACTGAACTCTCGTTATTATATGGTGAAACTATTCCTTTAAAAAAAAAATAATAATAATAATAATACTTTCAAGAGACATTTAACATCTAATATTCAAATCATAGTGTAAAAGCAGGTGAGATGGTTTTACTCTTTTTGGACATTTTCTGGTGCTTTGTGGTGGAAAACTGAGCAGGTCGAGCATAACACGTCAACCCTGTTACCCATAGACAGACAGGCTAGAATAACACGTCAACCCTGTTACCCATAGACAGACAGGCTAGAATAACACGTCAACCCTGTTACCCATAGACAGACAGGCTAGAATAACACATCAACCCTGTTACCCATAGACAGACAGGCTAGAATAACACGTCAACCCTGTTACCCATAGACAGACAGGCTAGAATAACACGTCAACCCTGTTACCCATAGACAGACAGGCTAGAATAACACATCAACCCTGTTACCCATAGACAGACAGGCTAGAATAACACATCAACCCTGTTACCCATAGACAGACAGGCTAGAATAACACGTCAACCCTGTTACCCATAGACAGACAGGCTAGAATAACACATCAACCCTGTTACCCATAGACAGACAGGCTAGAATAACACGTCAACCCTGTTACCCATAGACAGACAGGCTAGAATAACACATCAACCCTGTTACCCATAGACAGACAGGCTAGAATAACACGTCAACCCTGTTACCCATAGACAGACAGGCTAGAATAACACATCAACCCTGTTACCCATAGACAGACAGGCTAGAATAACACGTCAACCCTGTTACCCATAGACAGACAGGCTAGAATAACACGTCAACCCTGTTACCCATAGACAGACAGGCTAGAATAACACGTCAACCCTGTTACCCATAGACAGACAGGCTAGAATAACACGTCAACCCTGTTACCCATAGACAGACAGGCTAGAATAACACATCAACCCTGTTACCCATAGACAGACAGGCTAGACATTTTCTAACAATAACATTTTTGGGGTAAAGCTTTCATTCAATGGCCCCTCCCTGTTGCACACAACAAGCTTCCATTTGCCCTGTCACAAGGGGATTTATGGCTGATTTAAGATGAAGTCGTCAACTCTGCTACTTTATTTGGCACTTAATAGGCACTTACTATAGTTATTTTTGTATTTAACCTCTTGACTTTTTTTCAATTAAGTTGAACATTTGCTCTTTATGACAGAATGTTAAAATACGTTTTTTTTTAACCAAATTACACTACTCAAAAGGCACTGTATCGGTGGGATGACTCATCTGCTTTGAACTAAAAGGATGTTGAGCCAAGCCACACAATGGCAAAGTAAGAGAGATTGAATGGTCATATTTCAGTGTGTTCATTATGCGAGAGACTGTTTTGGATGAAGACAAATATTGCAGTGAAACAAAACTGCTTATTCATTGGCTCCCACCAATACAGCATTGTCTGAAGTACATTTTGGTTTATTTTCCACATTCCACCTGAAACACTGTTCCCCAGCTGACCCTCTTTGGGATATCTCTCCCCACCACACGCTCCTGACTAACTTACAGGTTAGCCTCATGCTTACTGGTCACATAGTAATCCAATGGGGATCTGTAGACTATAAAAAAAGAGAATTAAAAAGGAAACACTGCATGGATGAATAAGATCCTATCAAGCAGCCTGACACGCATGTGGAATTAGACCATCTTCAAAATAAAATATGACCAAGCCTTGACATCTTGGCTTAATCAAATGATAAAATGTTATAAACATGACTTAAAACATAAATATTTCTTAAAAATTAAAGAAAAGTTCAGGAGGAAGACTATCTAGTCAAGCATTTCTGGTGAGGCTGAGGCATCTGGCATTGGTCTTTCAGGTTATGATGTGGGATAAGAGGTTAGGGTTCGTCCTGACAGGGAGATAGGAGGGTGTTTAGAGGGGAAGAGATGCCAGGCTACGTGGTAGAGGACTCAGAGTAAGGGAGGAACTTGGTGAGTTTGTTTGGGGAGCTGGGGCTGAGGCACTCGGAGTCCTCACTCATCTTAAAGAAGTCCTCCTGGTCCCTCTTTCTCTGGTTCAGCTCTTCCTCCAGAGCCTGGGAGAGATAGAGGGCGGAGAGAGAGGGGGGGGGAGAAATAGGGGGAGGGAAAGAGGAGAGAGATGGGTAGAGAGAGATCAAAGCAATGGCAACTCCAGTACTGGATATTAATGTACATTTTACAACTTTTCAATGTCAACGATATTAACTGTCTGGGACTAAAACAATTCCATTGGATACCGTTTTCCTGGGCTTGAGCTGCTCCCTCCACTCATTGAGCTGGTGGTTGTGCTGCTCATCCAGAGACTTGAGCCTCTGAGTCTCGTTCTCAATCAGCAGGTGGCACTTCTCATTCTGCATGCGCACACACACACACACACACACACACACTAATATTAAAGCTGTACTTGTGGAATGTATTTTCTTTACAAACCCACTGAATTTGTGGAGTTACATTTTATTATATATTTATGCCACCACTCTAGGCATTGGGGGGGAAAGGGGGGAAAAGAGAGAGCGAGAGAGAGAGAGAGCGAGAGAGAGCGAGAGATGTACTGTGGTCACCTGTAGCTGCTCCAGCTCCATGACATTGCCTTCACACTGGCCAATCATGTCCCTCATCTGGCTCTCATGCTTCTGCTGCTGGTGCAGCCGCTCAGCCTTCTGACGCTTCTCCTCCTGCTGGGCAAACTGGGGAGGTGCACACACACACACGAAAGAGGGGGAGACAGAGGGATGAGAGATTAGTTTACAACCCTGAGACCTGATACAGTTCTGTGATATGAATACGATATACACTACATGACCAGAAGTGTGTGGACAGCTGCTCGTCGAACATCTCATTCCAAAATCATGGGCATTAATATGGAGTTGGTCCCCCCCCTTTGCTGCTATAACAGCCTCCACTCTTCTGGGAAGAAAAAAATGGTCCACTAGATGTAGGGACTTGCTTCCATTCAGCCACAAGAGCATTAGTGAGGTCGGGCACTGATGTTGGGCGATTAGGCCTGGCTCGCAGTCGGTGTTCCAATTCATCCTAAAGGTGTTTGATGGGGTTGAGGTCAGGGCTCTGTGCAGGCCAGTCAAGTTCTTCCACACCGATCTCGACAAACCATTTCTGTATGGACCTCGCTTTGTGCACAGGGGCATTGTCATGCTGAAACAGGAAAGGGCCTTCCCCAAACTGTTGCTAGAAGGTTGGAAGCACAGAATCGTCTAGAATGTCATTGTATGCTGTAGCATTAAGATTTAAGCCCAAACCTTGAAAAACAGCCCCAGAACATTATTCCTCCTCCACCAAACTCCTGGCATCTGCCAAACCCAGATTAATCGGTTGGACTGCCAGATGGTGAAGAGTGATTCATCCACTGCTCCAGAGTCCAATGGCGGCGAGCTTTACACCACTTCAGCCAACACTACACATTTCAGCACTCGGCGGTCCCGTTCTGTGAGCTTGTGTGACCTACCACTTCACAATAACACCACTTACAGTTGACCAGGGCAGCTCTAGCAGGGCAGAAATTTTATAGACTGACTTGCTGGAAAAGTGGCATCCTATGACAGTGCCACGTTGAAAGTCACTGAGCTCTTCAATATGGGCCATTCTACTGCCAATGTTTTTCTATGGTGATTGCATGTCTGTGTGCTCGATCATTCTTCTCTAGCCATCACTTGCACAACTTTTCTGATATAAGTATCCATTTGAATAGACATCACAGACATCACAGCCAGCCAGCCAGCGAGACAAACTGTACTGTATCGTGTGTGTTCCTGCTGGTACTCATCGAGCTGGCTGGGTGGTTCTTCTGCCCCCTGGAGCCTAACCTTACTCCCTTTACTATCTACCTCTCTAACCTACACTTGACTTCATCCCATGGCTACACTTCAACAGTTACATTTTGTTCCTACATTTACAACGGCAGTCTTCACCCTACTCATCCTCTTCCCTCGTTTCTCCGCCTCTCTCCACCCAGACATTCTGTAGTTCTCTTGTACCTGTTTGATCTTCTCGCGGTCCTCCGAGGCGCTGCCCGTGGAGTTGATGCGGAGGCTCTTCTTGAACATGACCATGCGGGTCTTGCCCTCACTGCGCTGGATCTTGGGCATGCGACCCTTCTCCTGCTGCTGCCGGGCCTTCAGCACCTCAATCATCCGCTGGTTATAGCACTGCATCTGCTCTTGTTCCTGGGGAGACAAAAATAAAATGACTATTTTTAACCTTTATTTAACTAGGCAAGTCAGTTAAGAACAAATTATTATTTTACAATAGGGCCAAACCCTAACGACGCTGAGCCAATTGTGCGCCTGGACTCGAACCAGGGTCTGTGGTGATGCCTCTAGCACTGAGTGCCTTAGACCACTGCGCCACTCGGGAGCCCATCAAAAGCATAGGTACGGATGAGGATGCGCACACACACATATTGCAAAGGTCAGGGGTTGTTTTGAGGCTTTGCCAGCCACACGGACAGGGTTACTGTACTGTACCTTCTCATGCTTCTTGAGCAGCTGGTGGCGTTGGAGGAAATACTGGTCTTTGAGCTGCTGTTTCAGCAACTGGTGCTTCTCATGAAGGTTCTTCTCCTCTAGGTCCCAGATAGTAGCTTCCCTTTCTGAGGACGGAAAAGTAGAGAGAGTGAATGATAGACTTCTGAAAGCAGCTGAAATAAGAGAAAGAGTGATATTACATTGACAAATCGGAGGGGAGATTCTAATCACTCTGAATGAGTAAGCATCTGTTAAAAGTTATTGAGGAGGAGAGGGCGTGAACAGATCAAGGGTGTACAGTACTTTAACTGAGCTCAGAGAGTTGTATTCCCTGTGAAGGGGCCTCTGACTAGACCACTCTCACTGGATCAGCCAATGTCATTGTGATAAGTGTTGATGGCACCCAGACATCAAGTGTGTGATGCTGTACCTCTGACGAGATGTTGTTTCTTGTCGAGACACTGCCTCTCCGTCTCGGAGATATCCCTCTTGTTCTCTGAGATTATGCTCTTCAGCGTTGTGTCCAGGTGGTTCTTCTGGTCCGACAGGAAGTTCTGCTCCTGAAGCACAGGAAACAGGAAGTGATGAGACGTTAGCATTTGAACTGGATTTAGCCATCAGTGTTCGAGTGAAAGAGAAAGCAGCTTGTATTTACCTCCGTTTCCTTCATCTGTGTAAAGCTGTTCATTCTCTGTTTCATGGCATCTTTCCGGGTCTTTCTGGGGAGCTTCTCAACCTCATTCTTCACCTGGAAAAATTATTGTAATATACATGGACTTAATGTTAATAACAATACCTCCTTCATTTTTAAACTAATCACCCACACGCTTGATACACACACACACGCCTTACTATACATACTTGTGAGGACTTTTTGGGGAGCAACAATTGATTCCAAACCCCTAAGCCAGAAAAAGCCTTTTTACAAGTGAGATCCTCACTTCTCTGAATTTGAGTTGGTTTAGGTATAGTAAAACATGTACACACACACATATATTCTCTCTCGCTCTCACCTCCTTCTTCTTGTGCTTCATCTGCTCCTGGAACTTGGTGTAGTCGCGGTCCTGTTCGGCGCGGATGCGTTTGGTCTCGTCCCTGAGCCTCACGGTGTGGTCGGTCTCCATCTTCTCAATGGTCTGCTTCTGGTGCTTCTCCAGGGTCTCCAGCTCCGTGTCGTAGTACTTCTTCTTCACCTGGGAGGAGCAGAGAAAGAAATTGAACACCTTCACCATGAAATAAACTATCACCATATTTATATCATAAGTAGCCATGATCCTGGTCATCCAGATGGGCTGGAAGGAGTTAGCTGGAGTGGGTAGTACGCAACGCGAGTGGGGTGGGAGTTGACACGGCACGGCGGGAGGGGCGTTGACACGGCGGGAGGGGGGGCGTTGACACGACACGGCAGGAGGGGGGGCGTTGACACGGAACGGCAGGGGGGACGTTGACGCGACACGGCGGGGGGGGAGGAGGAGTTGACGCAACGCAAGTGGGGTGGGAGTTGACGCGACGGGGGACGTTGACACGACGCGGCGAGAGGGGGGGGACGTTGACACGGCGCGGCGAGAGGGGGGGGACGTTGACACGGCGCGGCGAGAGGGGGGGGACGTTGACACGGCGCGGCGAGAGGGGGGGGACGTTGACACGGCGCGGCGAGAGGGGGGGGACGTTGACACGGCGCGGCGAGAGGGGGGGGACGTTGACACGGCGCGGCGAGAGGGGGGGGACGTTGACACGGCGCGGCGAGAGGGGGGGGACGTTGACACGGCGCGGCGGGGGGGACGTTGACACGGCGCGGCGGGGGGGACGTTGACACGGCGGGAGGGGGCGTTGACACGACACGGCGGGCGTTGACACGACACGGCGGGCGTTGACACGACACGGCGGGCGTTGACACGACACGGCGGGCGTTGACACGACACGGCGGGCGTTGACACGACACGGCGGGCGTTGACACGACACGGCGGGCGTTGACACGACACTGACACGGCGGGCGTTGACACGACACTGACACGGCGGGGGGGGGGGGCGTTGACACTGACACGGCGGGGGGGGCGTTGACACGACACGGCGGGGGGGGGCGTTGACACGACACGGCGGGGGGGGGGGGGGGGGCGTTGACACGGCGGGGGGGGGGGGCGTTGACACGGCGGGGGGGGGCGTTGACACGGCGGGGGGGGGCGTTGACACGGCGGGGGGGGGGCGTTGACACGGCGGGGGGGGGCGTTGACACGGCGGGGGGGGCGTTGACACGGCGGGGGGGGGGCGTTGACACGACACGGCGGGGACAGAGGGACAGGTTGATGTGACAGTAGTGCGTGGGTGTTAGTGTGAACTCAGGGAGTCCCTCCTTAAAATAAAAAGAGTAAGAGATCTAATATCATGGTGTTGGTGGGAGGAAGGAGGAATTCTGGGACGTTGACACGACACGGCAGGAGGGGGGGACGTTGACACGACACGGCGGGAGGGGGGGACGTTGACACGACACGGCGGGAGGGGGGGACGTTGACACGACACGGCGGGAGGGGCGTTGACACGGCACGGCGGGAGGGGCGTTGACACGGCACGGCGGGAGGGGCGTTGACACGGCGGGGGGGGGGGGGGGGGTTGAAGGAGGAATTCTGGGATTTCTTCCATTAGTGGTGGGAGGTAAAGGAATACCATGGTGTGTGTCAGAGGCTTCTATCAGTGCAAACACTAAATGAGGGGGGTGTGTGTGTGTAGACCTACGTTCATCTCCTGGTCGAAGCGTCGCTGCATTTGCTCTCTTTGAGCGTCCAGCTTGGTGTTGAGTAAGGCCTGAGCACGGTGCTCCTCCTTCTGCAGCAGACGCAGGTCCCGCAGCTCCTGACGCCTGCGCGGGCACACACACACGCGCATACATGACACACACACACACAAAGTTCAAATATTCTTACTGTCATAGGTCTTGACTTTCACATACTTTGACAGTAAAAACACTGGGAGATATGACATTTCCTAAAAAGACTTGGAGGCAAATAATGCATCAAAGATCTAATAAACAGTGTCACAGTGTTAGACTGAATCAGTTATAAACAGTCAGTCACAACATTGTAGACTGAATCAGTATTAAACAGTCAGTCACAACATTGTAGACTGAATCAGTTATCACCATGACACAAAAGATCCTTTCATATTAGAAGAGAGAATATATTCTCTCCATGAGATAAGAGGAGAGTTTAGGGAATAGTCTTGCTTCCTCCATGACGATGACAACAGAGAGCTTAGATATGAGAGGAATCTGACTACCAGATAGCAAGTGTGTGAGTGACAGTGTCTGAACCATAGATTGAACTGATGAACCAACACAGGGTGTGGTGTCACAGTATCACCACTAGATAGCAGTGAGAACACTAGGCTACTGGCTCAAGTTCTTCAAATGAGGGAGAATGACTGTTCAGAACAGTGAACACTGATTGTAAACCCCTCAATTTCCAGATTATCTATGTCGTCGATTGGGGGGGATTTAGGGAGTCATAATAGTCATGTGAAATAGTGAAATATTTGTCCCATATAAAACCAGTGACTGGTATACATTGTGTTTACTAGTAAACTAAATATCTTATCACTGTTAGGGATTTATCACAATCCTTCCTTATCACTAAGGAATATAGAATGTTCCATGCCTTGTTGTTCACACGACTCACACTGATCTGTGGCAATTGTCTCATCTATTGACATTTGCAATTTTTCAGCTGAATTCTTTTCAGATGAAGTCTAGCCACTTGTTGCTGTCACAAAGCTCCTCTTGTGTATTTGTGCACTGATCTCAAAGGGAAAAGAGCAGACCAGGATGCCCAAAATAGTCTGTTTACATTAGGGACATCCGAACACGGCCCAGGCTCTCAACAACTCAGTGTACCAGAGATCCTGTTTTATACAGAGAGACGAAGTAGACTTGGCCCTTTCTCCTAACCTTGATTCAGGGAGAAAACACGAAGGGTTTACCAGGAAGCAGTGAGACTTGCCTGAGAAACCTCATCTCTTCATCTTTCTTCTCATCATCGCTGATGATCTTGGATGTGGTCACACTGACCTGCACGCCGTCGATGACAAACTTCCTGGTGCGCTTCAATGTCTTATTGGAGAAGCGAGAGTCCTGGAGGGGGGAAGGGAGTACTTTAACTTTTTGCACATCGTTACAACGTTTTGTCTCTATTATTTTGGAATGTGTGCAAGTGTAATATTTACTGTTCACTTTTTATTGTTTATTTCACTTGCAATAAAGCCCCTTGAAAATGAGAGAAAAAGAGAGAGAGACGGAGGTAGAGAGGTGGAGAGTGATTAAGAGGCTACTATATAGAGTAAGGCTTCGTGTGTTTAGTGTCACAATTGGGTGACTGACTGCAGCAGTGTTGTTTACACTGTTAAGACCATTTTTAAATCAGGAAATATAGTCCGCTTCATGTTTTGTTTCCTTTCCTTGAAACATGAGAACAACACACTAGTGTCTTTAAAGGAGAAGGTGGTGAATGGAGAACACTGTATAGCCTGCCTGCCAGTTGACAGGAAAGAGCAGTACTTGTGTAAGGCTATGTGATCCTGCTGGGCAGGTTCCTCTATAATCACACTGCTCTGCTGCACAGGGAGGGAGAGCCAAGCAGGAAGTGAGATTCTCTCTGACAACAGAGCTCTGTCAACCCCCAATACAGTACAAAGATAGACAGGCTCCACACTGGTTCTTACTGGGTCAGACCTACTCCTGTCTCTCCCCAGGAAGAGTAGCACGACCCTGGGTGACACGGCTACCTTTCTAAATAATAATCATCCTATTGATGAAAAATGAAAGTGTATAGGGCCAGCTGAACAAACTCTGTTCTCTCTTCATCTCTCACCAGAGAAGTAAACATGTCCTGCTGTAGCCATTCTAAACCTTTGACAGAGACACTGTGTGTGTGTGCACACTGTGCATATGCATGTGAATAAGTGAGCACACATCCAGTGTTCTCAGAGGGCCGAGGGGTCTGTAGAGCAGCAGCAGCTCAGTTGGGGCCTCTCATTTTGGCTATAGCCTCCCTCTCTGTGATCTCTCATACATCTCCATTCATAAACCCCTGGCCCTCCTGACCTGCCCATCTCTCCTGAACACAACCTCACACTTACTGTTACTGGGGCTAACACAAAAATCCCATTCATTTAGCCCAGTGAAAGAAGAAAAAACTGCTGAATAATCTGTTGTGGAAAAAAGACATATCACAAACGGAACACATGTCCAACAATGAATAGAACTCCAGTGATGGCCAGTCCATAAACAACCAGAAACTCCCCCGGCAACAATGAATAGAACTCCAGTGATGGCCAGTCCATAAACAACCAGAAACTCCCCCGGCAACAATGAATAGAACTCCAGTGATGGCCAGTCCATAAACAACCAGAAACTCCCCCGGCAACAATGAATAGAACTCCAGTGATGGCCAGTCCATAAACAACCAGACACTCCCCCGGCAACAATGAATAGAACTCCAGTGATGGCCAGTCCATAAACAACCAGAAACTCCCCCGGCAACAATGAATAGAACTCCAGTGATGGCCAGTCCATAAACAACCAGAAACTCCCCCGGCAACAATCGCCGCATAGAAACGACATCCACAATTCTGAATGCTGAATAAAGCTCAAGACAAAGAGCCATTGGTCATAATGAATGGAAAATGGAATCACATTAATTCAAACAGACTTGGCATTAAAGGATGGATGTGTCCATTTCCCAGAGAACAGTAGTTTGATTCCATCTCAGAGCCTTTTTTGCTAGAAATGCAGCTTTTTTTTTTTACTTAAAAATATCAGCTTGTAGTCAGTGGAGTTCCAGTGCTTGACAAGATCCAAAATGGATGAATTCAGGTTATGGATAGTTTAAAGGGGCAATCTGCAGTTGCTACATCCATTTGTGGACTTATCAATGAATGATATGTACCCATTGATTCTTGAAGAATATAACTTAGAAATGCCTCATGAGCTTAGTTTAACTGTCGTACCCTATCAGAACCTAAAATATAAGCTTGTTTAAAGAAAGTACATTTAAACAAACACTGTAGCCTCAAAACATGGTTAAAACTATAATGTTGATATCATGGATGATCAGTCCTTGCATCCATAGCTCTGTCAATGAGCCCCATCCCTCAGCTTTTTACCCAGAAAGCGCAGGCAAGACGCTTCGTTATTGTTTCAAATGCTGATTTCCGTTTTAAAGCAGCACTACGCAGAAATCGCTACTCCATTTTCTGGTCGCTAAAATTCTAATAGTTCACTTAATTTCAGTTTATGTAACAAAACAAGTATAGTGTAGAGAATCATTGTACCATGTAAACCGCTGTGAAATATACATAAACAAAAATATTATTTTCAGCAGTTTGAAGCTGGTGTACAAAACCGAAAATAAAAGATGCAAAAACGAAACTTAATGGGAAGCATAGAAAGTCTGGTGACTTTTTAAAAGGACATGGGGCATAGAGCAAAATTAGCACAACTCATTTCCTGCAATTCTACACATTTTGCCATAGAGTGGAGAGAAATGTTTGCAGTTTTTAATATGACATCTGAGTGACACTGACTTACAAAATCAATGGGCCCCCTGGCCGATAATTCGACAATGAGAACAAGTTCAGATAGCTGACATTTAAACTAACTTAGCAATCAAAAAAATACTGGCATGTTACTATCAGGGACTGACATAACAAGAGAAAACTGTTGATGCACAACCACATTTCAAAATTCTAGTATTCTGACTCGCAACAGTAAGTTGAGATCTCGACTGAGTTCCTAAAATTGATCCGAGGGCCATCAAAAGGAGACAGCCAGTTGCCCATCCCTACTCTACTCCATCATACCATCTTTGAATGGTCATTTTTTCTCTTTAGAAGTTCGGGTTAAACCAGTTTCATCTTGATAAAGAATGCCAAACATGTGAGAGTATAATTATCTCCAAACCTTGAATAAAGTAACATAACAAAACTGAAGCTCACTCACTAGTGTTTCCAGTGATTATGTTAATGAGAGCTCAACAACCTCAGCATACTCAAAACAGTTGCTTTGTGAGTAGGTGTTAACCGTGGAATGTGTTAACCATGTCCACAGGTAGCCATTGTTATGTAAAATGCCGCCCAGGGAAGTCCCAGCGGTCTCACCCCAAGTCAGAGCAGGTACACCAGGGCCATAGCTCAGTAAGGCACTGGAGCCTGGTCGTGGAAATAATCACATAGACTTTTTGGTAAAAGACTGGGGTAAATCTTCAGTGGAATGTGACATTAAACATGGCATTACTCACCACCCTGGAGGAGAGGGTCCCGTCGTCCTTGTTGACTGACATGTCTCCTGACAGGTTGAGGCTGATGTCCATGCTCTCAGAGGCAGACATGCTTCCCGCGTCAGAGTACCTCTTGGAAATTCTGCCATTGGCATTGTGGTGGGGCATCAGGTTATCCATGTTAGCCCCTATAGAGGCCCTCTCCGGAGGCCCACTCCTCATGCTGCCATTCATCCCGATCAGAGGTGTGGGGTCTGGGGTAAGGGTGCTGCTGCTGCTGCTGCCCTCCTCCTGGCTTTGGGGTATCTCTGGTACCTCTACCACCTTGGGCTGTGCCAGCAGGGGTGGGTTCTCGGTCTCGGGGGTGTCCACGGGCTTGCCCTCGTCCGAAGTGGGGGTGCTCTTCCCATCCTCGATGCCCGAGTCAGAGGCAGTCTTACCGGAGGTCTCGCTCTCGGGCTTGTCCGAGTCCACAATGCTGATGCCATCGTCGGGGAGTTGTCGGTCCATCAGCTGGTCATCGACCTTGTGGGGTGGTCTTAGGGGGAGTTTGGCCTCGTCCACCACAGGGGTTTTGGAGGGTGTGTCTGTGGGTTGGTCCCCATCTAGACTAGACTGAGACGGGTCCTTGTCTGGAGACTGGAGAGAAGAGAGGAAAGGAGAAGAAATTAATTGTTATTTGAGGCTGTCAGCAGCCAGAGGCACCTGCAGTGCCAATGTTGAAAGTAATCGCTCTAATATGAGCCAAATTAAATGTATGTAGCCTTAATGCCTAATAGTCTTAGTCTCTTGGCTTCATATTGCAGCAGAAAGCTGGTATTGACCTTTAGTGGTACTGTCTCGTGGAATGCAGTTATTCCCGTTTAAACTCCGACCTACATCAAGTCCCTCTGCTCTGCTCTGAGAACCTGAGATGAGTATGATCTGTCTTGGAGCGTTAAGCAAACAACGTCATCCGCCATATTTACGACTGCGGCCAGCCTTTCAATTGGCTCCTCTAAACACAACTGGATTCTAGGATTCTGATTCTAGGATTTGCGTGTGCAACAAATGATTGCGATTTATCAAACTCTCCCCTGCCTTGGTATCAGCTTTAAGATTAAATAGGCTATTATGCCACGCTCATATCACCAAACAATACTGTAGCCTACCCATACTGTCATAGGTTACCAGTCTATTTACTTTCGAGCATGGTTAGCTATTGAATGAGCGATGGATAAATGGTAGCATGGTTAGCTATTGAATGAGCGATGGATAAATGGTAGCATGGTTAGCTATTGAATGAGCGATGGATAAATGGTATCCTGCTTAGTTATTGAATGAGCGATGGATAAATGGTATCCTGCTTAGTTATTGAATGAGCGATGGATAAATGGTATCCTGCTTAGTTATTGAATGAGCAATGGATAAATGGTAGCATGGTTAGCTATTGAATGAGCGATGGATAAATGGTATCCTGCTTAGTTATTGAATGAGCGATGGATAAATGGTATCCTGCTTATTTATTGAATGAGCGATGGATAAATGGTATCCTGCTTAGTTATTGAATGAGCGATGGATAAATGGTATCCTGCTTAGTTATTGAATGAGCGATGGATAAATGGTATCCTGCTTAGTTATTGAATGAGCGATGGATAAATGGTATCCTGCTTAGTTATTGAATGAGCGATGGATAAATGGTATCCTGCTTAGTTATTGAATGAGCGATGGATAAGTGGTATCCTGCTTAGTTATTGAATGAGCGATGGATAAATGGTATCCTGCTTAGTTATTGAATGAGCGATGGATAAATGGTATCCTGCTTAGTTATTGAATGAGCGATGGATAAATGGTATCCTGCTTAGTTATTGAATGAGCGATGGATAAATGGTATCCTGCTTAGTTATTGAATGAGCGATGGATAAATGGTATCCTGCTTAGTTATTGAATGAGCGATGGATAAGTGGTATCCTGCTTAGCTATTGAATGAGCGATGGATAAATGGTATCCTGCTTAGTTATTGAATGAGCGATGGATAAATGGTATCCTGCTTAGTTATTGAATGAGCGATGGATAAATGGTATCCTGCTTAGTTATTGAATGAGCGATGGATAAATGGTATCCTGCTTAGTTATTGAATGAGCGATGGATAAGTGGTATCCTGCTTAGCTATTGAATGAGCGATGGATAAATGGTATCCTGCTTAGTTATTGAATGAGCGATGGATAAATGGTATCCTGCTTAGTTATTGAATGAGCGATGGATAAATGGTATCCTGCTTAGTTATTGAATGAGCAATGGATAAATGGTATCCTGGTTAGCTATTGAATGAGCGATGGATAAATGGTATCCTGCTTAGTTATTGAATGAGCGATGGATAAATGGTATCCTAATATTGGTTGTGTAGCGGGAATATACCAGTCATGTCAGAAAAGGAGGGACACGTCCTGCTATATGATTTAGGTCTAAATATAATAAAATTAAAATAAATATATTAAGCGACATTCTATGCAAACTGGGTATGGAATCTTTTTACCAACAGAAAATGCATATATTTTATCATTAGGCCTAGACTTTTTAATGTTATTAGCCTACCATTATTATAATTCCTGTGCGTCAATCACCTCCATTTCTCCCAACAACAACAATATTTGCATGCAATACAGTTGATCAACCACTAGAAGTTGCGCATAAACATGGTCTGGGATTTGTGTGGCGATACACACACTTTTCCATCAAGTTCAAAACGTATAAATAGCAACCTTTACAGGAAAACTAGCGCACGCAAGGTTTAGAGTCTTTTTTCGCACGCACGTTCGCACGCACCTTTGATAAATGAGGTCCCAGGCCCTGAGAGGGCTGTTCACAACCTCTACACTCCGCCAATGCACATGCTGTGGGTTCCTGCGCGTGTGCATGCGTGCGCAAAGGAGGTCTAAGGTTTCCTGAAAGATGCACTCTCAGGCCTCGAGTTTCCCTCTGGGGCGGGGGGTTTCTGTTTGTGAGGTGAAAGCAGTTTGGAGTGTGTGCTGATTTCAGACTGTGTCAGCAGCAGCTATATGGCTAGAGGACAAGACAGACAGCTGATATACTGATGAGCTAAGAGTAGCCAAAACAATAATGCTAGGGTCCACCCAAAATGACCGACCTGAAATTACCTCAGGTCCATATCACATAATATATATGAATGACTCATTATCACCTAGAAATAATCCGACCAGTCTAATGTCGTTAACTTCGTTTTAGTACAGTTTTATTAGAAAAATAAGGTATATGTTAACTTAAAGATAAAATCTGTGGAACAGGGGTCATGTCAAACTTTGATATTTGTGCCGTGTGCAGGACAAATAGCATGTATTGTTAGCGGTGGGTAAGTGGTTGTGTGAAAGCATGTGTTCCGGTTTCTGTTCCTTTGTTTGGCTCCAGTGAGTTAGTGTCCTCTGATTTTCTCTCACTTTCTAATCCAGTCCCCCTATACATGCATAGACCACAAACCTATTACTCGATCACATGGCAAGTACACAGAAAAACTTAACTGGAAGTGTTTGATTAGTTGATCTGATAGGATTTGAATAGTAGATGTTTTAGGGGCTGTTTCCCTGAAACAAATGAACCCTTATCCTGAAAAAAACACATTTTCTATGCAGATTCTCCATTGAGGTTGTTTTTACATCCTGGATGAGGCGCAATCTTTGTGCAAGAAATTGCCTTTTAGTGTTTGAATAGTAGAATGACCATACAAAGAGTCCTCACCATGAACATAGTAGAATGACCATACATACAATTCTCATCATGGACATAATGGCAGCTAGAGGTCGAGGTCACCCCGGGAGTGTGCGTCTATCAGTGTGTGCAGAATGTGCTTGAGTTTGTGTGCGTTTGTATTCTATCATCTCAGTGTGTGTGTGTGTCCCCTCGGCCCCATCTCAGTGTTTGCACTCCTAACACCACAGACACACCCCCACACTTCAGTGAGCGCTGTCCTGACTACCTCCCCTGCTCAGTCAATACACTCCCCAGTTAGAGGGTAGACCACACACACACGCACACACTGGTGCACAGGAAGCTGCAGATTGTGGGGTTTAGGGCGTGCTAGCAGAAACATCTTGAAGGAAAGTCAGCAAACATAGAAACTGTCAACAGTTGATGTACTGTAATTCTATACAGCTGTTATTGTACGTAGACATTAACATGACATTGCTACACACGTCCTCCTTTGATTTCCCTCCCATTATGATTGGTAATGAGATACATTCTTGGTTGAATAATCCAAACAACTTTGAGATCTATTGTATAAGGCTAGTCTGAAACAAGCATTTTGCAACAATTTGTGTATGTGACAAATTATTTATTTATTTGAGATTGTGAAAGAGATAGATAGATATATATCTCACACAAACACACACGACAAAGAGGGAGACGATAAAGACACAGTAGAGAGTCAGCAGTAGAAGTCTTACCACTGGGACTGTGAGCTCAGCGGTGTCATCCTCCTCTCCTTCCTCTCTATTGTCCTCAATTTCCTCCATGACTTCAGCCTTCGCCTCGGCAACCAGCTCTTGCAGGGGTCTGTTGGTCTTCACCGAGCAGACAAAGGGGTGCTGGGGGGGGGGGGGGGGGGGGGTAGAGGCAAGACAGGGAGTCAGGACAACCATGTTACAACCCAAGAACATAGAACAGTGACCGGGGGCATAGAAAGCAAAGAGGAACTTTCACTGAAGGGAGAAACTTAATGTGCCACCTGCATCGACCCATGGCAAGAATACCAGAGACCAGGGTATGAGCTCACCCTGATGAAACAATGAAGAGTTTATTACCCCAAATCCACATGTGCTTATGATACGAAGTTCCTCGATTAGACAGAGCTAAAAAGAGAATAATAATTTAATTAGAGTGAATGAATATGAGCTGGCTTAAGAGGGGATCATTTGACAGCCACAAACAAGGCTGTGAAAAGGTAAGTGCAGAGAAGATAAAAGAGAAAATCATCCATTATTCAGGTGATTTGCACCACGGGTAATTTAATTGGCCCAGCTGGTGCAGGCAAGCAGGTAGGCATGTGAGAGGAGACTGGCTGAGGGGAAAGGGGACACTCTGGGCTGCCTGAATCTGTGTGGTAGCATTAGCAATAGCTTTTAACTTCTCCAATGACAGAAAATTAATCAAGTCAGCAATGAGTCAGGGGAGAACAGAGTGCCAGCTATCACACAGGCGACAGGAGAATGCCAGGCAAAGTGCTGTACTTGAACACCACACAGCAGTGTCTAGGGTATCAAGTAAAACAGTGAGAAGCATTTTAAAACACGTCACTAAGACTTATGGACTTCGCTCACTGGAAATCCACGAAAAATGATAAGACATTCTAAAACACATCATCACTTCCTGGGTACACGGTACAAGCTACCTCTATAACTATTATAAAAACCACAAGCTTGGTTTCTGCAGAGCTGAACAGTGTGTCCTTTTCTGACAGTGTGTCCTTTTACACCGCAGCCCCTCTCTGAGACCCAGCACCTCAGAGTAGGAGTGCTGATCTAGGATCGCCTGGATCGCCTGGGTATGGGTAATCTGATCCTAGATCTGTGGTTAGGCCCAGATGGTCCCCACCAGATCCACCATCACGGCCGTGGGGAGTTAAGATACTTCATCATGTGGTTGTGTAGACAACATGTATACAACATTCCTCATATGGGATGAGGCGGCCATGGATATCAAATCGTTATGTCACATGCGCCGAATACAATACTTACGAGCCCTAAATAAAATACAAATAAATAGTACGAATAAAACAACAATAAAGAGACTATATAAAAGGAGTACCAGTTCAGAGTCAATGTGCAGGGGACAAGGTAGTTGAGGTAATATGTACTGCACTGTCGTAACTAGAAGCACAACATTTCACTACACCCGTATTAACATCTGCTAACCATGTGTATGTGACCAATAACATTTGATTTGATGTATGTTGGGGTAAAAGTGACTAGGCAATCAGGATAGATAAACAGAGTAGCAACAGCGTATGTGAAGAGTGTGAAAGTGTGTCTCTGGGTGTGTGTGGCGTCAATAAGCATGTGTGAGTGTGTTTTGTGTGTGTGATCGTATGTAGTGTGTGTTCTCATGTGTTGGAGTGTCAGTGTAGTATGTGTGAGTGTGTGGGTCGAGTCCAGTAAGTGTGCATAGAGCCAGTACAAGAGAGTCAGTGCAAATAAAAAGAGGGTCAATGTAAATAGTCAGGGTAGCCATTTAATTAACTGTTCAGCTGTCTTATGGCTTGGGGGTAGAAGCTGTTCAGGAGCCTTTTGGTCCCAGACTTGGCTCTCCGGTACCGCATGCTGTGCAGTAGCAGAGAGAACAGTTTATGACTTGGGTGGCTGGAGTCTGAGAAATTTTAGGGCCTTCCTCTGCACTGCCTGGTATAGGAGGTCCTGGATGGCAAGGACCTCTGCCCAAGTGATGTACTGGGCATTACGCACAACCTTCTGTGGCTTCTTACTGTCGGATGCCAAGCTGTTGCCATACCTAGATGTGAGGCAGCCAGTCAATATCATCTCAATGGTGCCGCTGTATAATATTTTGAGGATCTGAGGACCCATGACAAATCTTTTTGGTCCAGAGCGTTCCATTTGCCACTGACAACTGTGTGCTGTTTTCAAGGGATTGTTAAATACATTTGAATTATTTAGTTCTAATATCATCACCTCTTGAAGAGCAAAGTCAGAACTACACATTTTCGATTATTCCACACAAAACAACAGCTCCAACAGCGTTATATGCCTACAGCAAGTAAAATGCATGATTTTAATGATCAGTAAACATCAATTGATCATGTAATTTCAGTTGCGTGACAGTAGCCAACATGAATTGGATATTTGAGTGATATAAAATAAGTGAACTATACCTGATCAGTAAGTATGAGTGGTTCATGTTAATTTCCCCATCCTTCATGGGGGAATTAAGCAGCAGAAGGGCCCATTTGCCCATGTAACATTACTGTTTGCTACAGCAGGAAAATAATCCTTCAGCAACAGGAAATGTGAATTGTTATTTGGACTATAATTCATGGCTTTTTTTGTAGAGGTTGACATTTTGTGACATTTTAAAATGGAAATGACAAACTTCAGATGCCTTTTTAAAACTTGAATACACTACAAGTTTGAATTTCCTTAAGTGCAGGAAAACCCTCAGCAACAAAAGGGTGATCAAATTAAGACCCTACACATATAGCTGATAATGTTTACTTTACCTAATGTACCGTTTTCTCCAACCAACGTAGGCCTAACTAGTGAAGTTAGCTAACGTCATCCCCTTTTCAACATTGTTAAATAATATTTAACCATGATTGCTGCTGACAGACATGATAAGCTACATTGATTGATTGACCACGTCAATCAAATTTGGGGCTCCCAAGTGGTGCAGCGTTCTAAGGCACTGTATCTCAGTGATAGAGGCGTCACTACAGACCCTGGTTCGACTCAAGGCTGTATGACAACTGGCCGTGATTGGGAGTCCAATAGATGGCGCCGACCGAGATGGCCGCCTCGCTTCGCGTTCCTTGGAAAATATGCAGTATTTTGTTTTTTTATGTGTTATTTCTTACATCGGTACCCCAGGTAATCTTAGGTTTCATTACATACAGTCGGGAGGAACTACTGAATATACGATTAACGTCAACTCACCATCGTTATAACCAGGAATATGACTTTCCCGAAACGGATCCAGTGTTTTGCCTTCCACCCAATACAATGGATCTGATCCCAGCCGGGGACCCTATGCGACGCCGTAAAAGGGGCAAACGTAGCGGTCTCTTGGTCAGGCTTCGGAGACGGGCACATCGCGCTCCACTCCCTAGCATACTACTCGCCAATGTCCAGTCTCTTGACAATAAGGTTGATGAAATCCGAGCACGGGTAACATTCCAGAGAGACATCAGGGATTGCAACGTGCTCTGCTTCACGGAAACATGGCTAACTCAAGAGACGCTAACGGAGTCGGTGCAGCCAGCTGGTTTCTTCACGCATCGCGCCGACAGAAACATACATCTTTCTGGTAAGAAGAGGGGCGGGGGGGTATGCCTTATGATTAACAAGACGTGGTGTGATCATCATAACAACACACAGGAACTCAAGTCATTCTGTTCACCTGATCTAGAACTCCTCACAATCAAATGTCGACCGCATTATTTACCAAGGGAATTCTCTTCGATCATAATCACAGCCGTATATATTCCCCCCCAAGCAGACACATCGATGGCCCTGAACGAACTTTATCTGACTCTTTGTAAACTGGAAACCACACACCCTGAGGCTGCATTCATCGTAGCTGGGGATTTTAACAAGGCTAATCTAAAAACAAAACTCCCTAAATTCTATCAGCATATCGATTGTGCTACCAGGGCTGGTAAAACCCTGGATCATTGTTATACTAACTTCCGCGACGCATATAAGGCCCTCCCCCGCCCTCCTTTCGGAAAAGCTGACCACGACTCCATTTTGTTGATTCCAGCCTACAAACAGAAACTAAAACAACAAGCTCCCGCGCTCAGGTCTGTTCAACGCTGGTCCGACCAATCTGATTCCACGCTTCAAGACTGCTTCGATCACGCGGATTGGAATATGTTCCGCATTGCGTCCAACAACAACATGGACGAATATGCTGATTCGGTGAGCGAGTTCATTAGGAAGTGCATTGACGATGTCGTACCCACAGCAACGATTAAAACATTCCCAAACCAGAAACCGTGGATTGACGGCAGCATTCGCGTGAAACTGAAAGCGCGAACCACTGCTTTTAACCAGGGCAAGGTGACCGGAAACATGACCGAATACAAACAGTGTAGTTATTCTCTCCGCAAGGCAATCAAACAGGCTAAGTCCCAGTACAGAGACAAAATAGAGTCGCAATTCAACAGCTCAGACACAAGAGGTATGTGGCAGGGTCTACAGTCTATCACGGATTACAAAAAGAAAACTAGCCCCGTCGCGGACCAGGATGTCTTGCTCCCAGACAGGCTAAATAACTTTTTTGCCCGCTTTGAGGACAATACAGTGCCACTGACACGGCCCGCTACCAAAACCTGTGGGCTCTCCTTCACTGCAGCCGAGGTGAGTAAAACATTTAAACGTGTTAACCCTCGCAAGGCTGCAGGCCCAGACGGCATTCCCAGCCGCGTCCTCAGAGCATGCGCAGACCAGCTGGCTGGTGTGTTTACGGACATATTCAATCAATCCTTATCCCAGTCTGCTGTTCCCACATGCTTCAAGAGGGCCACCATTGTTCCTGTTCCCAAGAAAGCTAAGGTAACTGAGCTAAACGACTACCGCCCCGTAGCACTCACTTCCGTCATCATGAAGTGCTTTGAGAGACTAGTCAAGGACCATATCACCTCCACCCTACCGGACACCCTAGACCCACTCCAATTTGCTTACCGACCCAATAGGTCCACAGACGACGCAATCGCAACCACACTGCACACTGCCCTAACCCATCTGGACAAGAGGAATACCTATGTGAGAATGCTGTTCATCGATTACAGCTCAGCATTTAACACCATAGTACCCTCCAAACTCGTCATCAAGCTCGAGACCCTGGGTCTCGACCCCGCCCTGTGCAACTGGGTCCTGGACTTCCTGACGGGCCGCCCCCAGGTGGTGAGGGTAGGTAACAACATCTCCACCCCGCTGATCCTCAACACTGGGGCCCCACAAGGGTGCGTTCTGAGCCCTCTCCTGTACTCCCTGTTCACCCACGACTGCGTGGCCATGCACGCCTCCAACTCAATCATCAAGTTTGCGGATGACACTACAGTGGTAGGCTTGATTACCAACAACGACGAGACGGCCTACAGGGAGGAGGTGAGGGCCCTCGGAGTGTGGTGTCAGGAAAATAACCTCACACTCAACGTCAACAAAACAAAGGAGATGATTGTGGACTTCAGGAAACAGCAGAGGGAGCACCCCCCTATCCACATCGACGGGTCAGTAGTGGAGAAGGTGGAAAGTTTTAAGTTCCTCGGTGTACACATCACGGACAAACTGAATTGGTCCACCCACACAGACAGCGTTGTGAAGAAGGCGCAGCAGCGCCTCTTCAACCTCAGGAGGCTGAAGAAATTCGGCTTGTCACCAAAAGCACTCACAAACTTCTACAGATGCACAATCGAGAGCATCCTGTCGGGCTGTATCACCGCCTGGTACGGCAACTGCTCCGCCCACAACCGTAAGGCTCTCCAGAGGGTAGTGAGGTCTGCAGAACGCATCACCGGGGGCAAACTACCTGCCCTCCAGGACACCTACACCACCCGATGTCACAGGAAGGCCATAAAGATCATCAAGGACAACAACCACCCAAGCCACTGCCTGTTCACCCCGCTATCATCCAGAAGGCGAGGTCAGTACAGGTGCATCAAAGCAGGGACCGAGAGACTGAAAAACAGCTTCTATCTCAAGGCCATCAGACTGTTAAACAGCCACCACTAACATTTAGCGGCCGCTGCCAACATACTGACTCAACTCCAGCCACTTTAAAAATGGGAATTGATGGAAATTATGTAAAAATGTACCACTAGCCACTTTAAACAATGCCACTTAATATAATGTTTACATACCCTACATTACCCATCTCATATGTATATGTATATACTGTACTCTATATCATCTACTGCATCTTGCCATCTTTATGTAATACATGTACCACTAGCCACTTTAAACTATGCCACTTTATGTTTACATACCCTACAGTACTCATCTCATATGTATATACCGTACTCTATACCATCTACTGCATCTTGCCTATGCCGTTCTGTACCATCACTCATTCATATATCTTTATGTACATATTCTTTATCCCTTTACACTTGTGTGTATAAGGTAGTAGTTGTGGAATTGTTAGGTTAGATTACTTGTTGTTATTACTGCATTGTCGGAACTAGAAGCACAAGCATTTCGCTACACTCGCATTAACATCTGCTAACCATGTGTATGTGACTAATAAAATTTGATTTGAATAGGGTGGCGCACAATTGGCCCAGCGTGGTCCGGGTTAGTGTTTGGCCCGGGGTAGGCCGTCATTGTAAATAAGAATATGTTCTTAACTGACTTGAGTAGTTAAATAAAGATTCAATAAAAAATAAAAAAAATAGCTAGCTAGTAGACCGATCCAATGAACCATTGCATTACAGTTCAAAATGTTGTATAAAGTCTGCCCAAATGTGCCTAATTGGTTTTTTGATATTTTCAAGTACACAACTGTGCACTCTCCTGAAACAATATAATGGTATTATTTCACTGTAATAGCTACTGTAAATTGGACAGTGCAGTTAGATTAACAAGAATCTATGCTTTCTGCCCATATCAGATATGTCTATGTCCCGGGAAATGTTCTTGTTACTTATAACGTCATGCTAATCACATTAGCGCACGTTAGCTCAACCGTCTCATGAAGGGGACACCGATCCCGTAGATGTTAACAAGGGATAAACTAGATTACTATATCCAAATGTTGTTTGATTTGCTTTCCATCTATAATAGTGCTGACAGAAGTCCGACTGACAACTTTACCAGAAGATGTCGAGCCCTTTCCAACAGCCTAATCTCTGATGAAGCAAGCTAAATGACACGTTGTTTGCATTCGCTAGCTAGCTACCCTCACATATCTGAAAATGCATGATAAATTGAGGTTTACTGATTGCCCTATAACTCTGATGATGGAGCTAAATGTGAAATAATTACAAATGTGCAGTTCTGACTAGGGTTGCCAAGGTTTGGAAACTTTACGCGAAATTTCCTGGATATTTTCTGAAAATATTCCATGGGAAGGTAAGCCTGGGAATATCGGGGATTTTGCTTAAATTCATCCCCAAAAAATTACTTATAACAGTGAACCTTTTAGGTGGGATACACAAGGCAATTATAGGTCTTGTGGCATATTTTGGTTAAACTATCCCCAATTCAATGGAATTGCAACCCTCTGCATATACTGTGCACTCTTCCATCACATGTACAGCTGAATCTCAAGATCTTGCACACTAATGAGATGCTATTGATCTCACACTACTAGACTGTCTGAGCCAAGGACTACATGCTTTCTGGTAAGTTTTGATTACAATACTGGCTGGGGTGAATATATTTTATATGACATACATGATTTTTTGTTAACTAGTAAATAGTAGCCTACGGTGTTTAAATAATTTCTAACTTGTTAACAATTTCTGCTAGTGTTAATTCCCCTGTTTCTATACATGTTTAATTTTAAAACATGTATCTTATCTCACAAAGGAGTTGTTTAAACTAACTGCTTAACTATTTATCTGTACATGGAATTGTATTATTTGGTTTTTTTTGTACCTCCTTTTTTCTAATCTTCACAGGGAAATGCCACGGGCACTATCTGATGTGTGGAGACATTTCACTGCAGCTAATGTAGAAGGAAAAGCTGTGTACATTTGGAAATACTGTACCAAATCATGTGAAAAATGCAACAAAGATGCAGAATCATCTGGCCAAGTGCATAAAGTTCCCTCAGCGCTCACAACCTCTGACAAAAGTCCCTCTACTTCTATTCGAGATGAAAATGATGAATCAGACACCTTATCAACAGCAACAGCTCATGTTCCTCCTGGAATCAGAAGTTTTTTTTGACAATAGAGGAACGTAGTCAGAGAAATGCTGACAGGCAATGTGTATTGGAAGAGATTTCTGAATGTTTTTGCCCAACATGCACTCCTCCAAACAGACATGCTTTATCTACTCATTTGCTGGATGCAGAGTTCAAGTGAAGGTCAAGCAAATCATAGAGAAAGCAGACTATTGCAATCATCTCTGATGGGTGGTTGAATGTTCGTGGGCAAGGAATAATTAACTACATCCTGTCTGATGTTCAGACTCTGCTTGCAGATGTAAGAGAAGAAATCCATACTGCCCTGCCCACTTTACTGTTGCTCCAAGCAGAGGAAACTGCAGTTCTGAAATACATCAAAAAGCGTGATGACTTCTGCCTGAAGCCCATACACGCCACAGCGTCCATGTTGGACCCCAAGTATGCTGGCAAGAGCATCCTGTCTGATGCAGAGATCAACAAGGCCTATGGTGTCTATGGCCTGGATGAGGGCAAGGTTCTTGGCAGTCTGGTGAAGTACACTTCCAAGCAAGGGCTTTGGGATGGAGATGCAATATGGCAGTCGTGCCAACATATTTCATCAGCCACCTGGTGGAAGGGACTTTGTCGATCTGAGGCTCTTTCCCCTGTTACCTACATCATCCTCCAAATCCCACCAACATCAGCCACCTCAGAGCGCAACGGGTCCTTGTTTGGGAACACACACCAAAGCACGCAACAGGCTGACCAATACAAGGGTTGAAAAATTGGTGGCCACCCGGGCAAATTTGAGGCTTTTTGAGCCTGACAACGAGCCATCCTAAAAAAGGTTGAAAAGTGACAGTGAAGATGAGGCCTCAGAGTCTGATGTTCAAGAGGTGGACATTTAGGAGGTCCAGGGAGAAGACATGGAAGCCTGAGAGGAAGACAACCAAAGCTTTAGTTTCTAGACTATCATTTTACAGATGAATGTTGAAAACGTTTTTGGCAGCAGACAAGTCAAAGCAGACAAGTCGAACGCTATTGTGACGTTTTCTTGATAACAAACTATAGGCTGTCTCATCGTCATCGGTGATCAGGCCTGCCACCATTGTGTCACCAGCAAATTGAATGATGTTGGAGTCGTGCGCGGCCATGTAGTCGTGGGTGAACAGGGAGTACAGGAGGGGACTATGCACGGACCCCTGAGGGGCCCCCATGGTGAGGGTCAGCGTGGCAGATGGGTTGTTGCCTACACTCACCACCTAAGGGCGACCCGTAAGGAAGTCCAGGATCCAGTTGCAGAGGGAGGAGTTCAGTCCCAGGGTCCTTAGCCTAGTGATGAGCTTGGAGGGCACTATGGTGCTGTGATAACATGCCATAACAGAGAGGGGGAGAGAGGAGAGCTACAGTCACATTGACTTGACTTATGTTTGTCCCCTGACATAATATATAGCACATGGACACCATCCAACTTTTCACTGGAATAATGGATGTAATTAAACTGCCCTCTAATTAGATTTCCAGTCTCTCTATTAATTAGTGATCCACAACACGAAGTAACCCCAAGGCCTCCTCCCCCTGTCACAATGCATGTCAGGGTTCCCCAACTGGCGGTCCGCGGGTGACTTCATTTAGCCCCCCAAGTTTGTTGAGCAAAAATGTTTTAGATAGATATGTGATTGTATATAAATGTAAGGAAGGTTTGAAATTATTATGTTTTAGTCAAATATTATATCTGTTCTGGCGGTCAATTTTCAGTTGACAAATTATTTGTAATGATGTTCTGGCCCCCCTGACCATCCACTTGTCCCGCAGCTGAATCTAGTTGATGATCCCTGATCTATGTCATGAGTCACAGATGGTGCGGATGAATGCTGTTCAATGGGCCTTATTGCCATCAATGCCATCTAACCGGGCTAGAAACATAAGTATGATAGCGATCAAAACCTTCCGTGAGGCACTGAACACGACCACTCCCATCTCCCTCTAAACTTCCAGCAGGCTTTGGGCCTCTGTAATTGGCAAAGGGTGGAGAGAATAAGGAGAAATCCCAAAGCGCCATTCGTTGGAAACAGGAATGCAAGTTGCTGGCATTCCCCTCTGCTGTGGAACCCAAACAGGAAGCTGTGGCTCCTGCATTTTAAAATACGCCTTGTCTCTTTCCACGTTCTCTCTTGCCCTCTCTTTCGCACTCTCCATCTACCCAATGCCCTCTGTATGGTACTGCTCATTTGCCTATCGTATCATGTCACCATTCCTCGTGTCTGAAACAGCTGATATTTTGGGAGGTTAAGATGGTGGACCTGTGAAGAGTGAGAAAAAGACAGAGGGGGAACGACCTCATATATCAGAGAGACGTATACAACAGTATATATATTGTGTCTGAGGCTAGCTCACCTCCAAGAGCTGTGCTGCGTCTGGCCGACTCTCTGGATTCTTATCCAACGACTTTTTCAGGAAATCCTTAAACTCCCGTGACCTTAAACACACAGAATGACGGGAACATTAATCAAAGAAGGGAGAAGGACTGATGGGGTGGTGGTAATATTTTCACTAGATAACTTAATGACACAGGCTGAGGCTAGAACGGAACAGATTCAGGAATGCGGTACACAGTTGGCTGCACAGCTCTGCAAGGTGGGTAATCATTACTTTAATCACGGCTATATTTCTTTCGACAAATAAAGCTTTCACTAGCAATGCTCTTCTCATCTGGAGAGAGCTCTCAGCACCTGGGGGAGTGGGGGAATAGACCCGAGCTCTCGCATCTGCTGAGCAATGGAACACACCGCCTCATAAAAACTGATTAGAAAAGCCACAGCTTTACACAATCATATTGCTGTGTTCACCGGCTTGTGGCGGCTTAGTTTAAAGGACAGATGTAGACCTGTAGACCTCTGGCCCCTCCTATCCGGCCCCTCCTCTCCTCTCCTCTCTGGCCCCTCCTCTCCTCTCACCACTTGCTGGGTTGCTCCAGGGTAGGGGGCTCAGACTTGGCTATCTTCAGCAGGACCCTCATGGGGTTGAGTTCGTGGTGCGGGGGCTCGATCTGGGCCAGCTCGATCAGGGTGATGCCCAGGGACCAGATGTCAGCCTTGTAGTCATACGGAGCGTCCTTCATGGTCTCACACATCACCACCTCAGGAGCCATCCTAGAATACAACGTAGTACAATAGAGGACTTCTAATATGGTGGACAAATTTCCTCTGGTGTTTTTTTAGGACAAAAAAAGAGTGAAGTTAATGTTTAGGTTTCATATGATTCATCTGAAACGTCCCTCACGTTTATTGCTGTTGGCTTATTGCAAAAGTTGTAAATACTTGTACACAGTTGTAAATAGTTCACATTCCAAGCTCACGGCCAATATTTGCATGTCAACACACTTTGGATTGAGCTATGTTTACTGACCAAGTGGATAGCAGGCATAATAACGTACTTTATCTGAGCTCGAGAGATAGAGGGGTATGCAGTGTTTGCTTACGATCAAAAGTGACACGTTCCATAATCTTAAAGAAATGGTACACTTAACTGTTATAGGCCTATTTCTATTTTGCCCTGTTTATCAAGTGTTGGAAAAATAATCAACTGACTGGTTTTCTTTTCTTGTCTATAGTATTCTCACGGCAATCTGGTTTCCACTCAGGTTATGGATGTGTCACTGCAACCTTAAAGGTCCTCAATGATGTCACCATTCCCCTTGATTCTAAACAATGTTGTGCTGCCATTTTTATTGACTTGACCAAAGCTTTTAATACGGGAAACCATTCCATTTTTCTGGGCTGGCTAAGGAATATTGGTGTCTCTGAGGGGTCTTTGGCCTGGTTTGTTAACTACCTCTCTCAAAGAGTGCAGTGTATAAAAGTCAGAAAATCTGCTGTCTCAGCCACTGCCTGTCACCAAGGGAGTACCCCAAGGCTCAATCCTAGGCCCCACGCTCTTCTCAATTTACATCAACAACATAGCTCAGGCAGTAGGAAGCGCTCTCATCCATTTATATGCAGATGACACAGTCTTATACTCAGCTGGCCCCTCCCCAGATGTTGTGTTAAATGCTCTACAACAAAGCTTTCTAAATGTCCAACAAGCTTTCTCTACCCTTAAACTTATTCTGAACACCTCCAAAACTAAGGTCATGAGGTTTGGTAAGAAGAATGCCCCTCTCCGCACAGGTGTGATTACTACCTCTGAGGGTTTAATAAAGCTTGTGGTTTGTTCACATACAACACCCGTTCACATTCTGTCACATTCTGTTAAAGGTCCCCAAAGCACACACATCCCTGGGTCGCTCGTCTTTTCCGCTTGCTGCAGCTAGCGACTGGAATGAGCTGCAACAAACACTCAGACTGGACAGTTTTATCTCAATCCCTTCATTCAGACTCAATCATGGACACTCTTAATGACAGTTGTGGCTGCTTTGCGTGATATATTGTTGTCGCTACCTTCTTGCCCTTTGTGTTGTTGTCTGTGCCCAATAATGTTTGTACCATGTTTTGTGCTGCTACCATGTTGTGTTGTCATATGTTGCTGTGTTGTCATATGTTGCTGCCTTGCTATGTTGTCGTCTTAGGTCTCTATGTAGTGTTGCGTTGTCCCTCTTGTCGTGATGTGTGTTTTGTCCTATATTTATATTTTATTTTTAATCCCAGCCCGTCACCACAGGAGGCATTTTGCCTTTTGGTAGGCCGTCATTGTAAATAAGAATTTGTTCTTAACTGACTTGCCTAGTTAAATAAAGGTTAAATAAATCAATTTAATGTTTTTAAAATAAGCTTCAAATTCACAGCAGAATACACATAATGAAATCCCATCTGTATCTCATTTATGACGCTATCGAACATTGTGCAACACCTGGGCAGGGTGAGAAGCTATCCCAATCGACATTGGATAACCTGCTCTGGTCAATAGTTAACTTCAACCGAACCATGCTTATTGGCAAACCAGCCAGGCCCAGCTAAAGCACAAGGTTCAGAATCAAACTAAGACATAAGAGCTTTTCCAAGGGCCTTGGAAGGCTATGATCAAACCACACTGATTTTTGACATCCAGTCATGCAGTACAACCATAATCCCATTAAAGACATGTGTCCCAAATGGCACCATATTCCCTGCATAGTGCGTTATATTTTGACCAGAGCCCAATAAAAGGTGGCATTTTGGACGCAATCACTGGCAGTGTCGACACCCATTGTCATTCCCCTTTGTTTTCATGTGTATGTACTCACCAGTATGGTGTTCCTATAAAAGAGTCCCTTCTTTGCAGAGTTTTGGTATTTTTCGCTGACACGCCAAAATCCGCTGCAAGCATTGAGACAGAAAGAAAACAGAACAGTTCAAATGTTTTTCAGAATTCCATTTCTTGGTAGAGAGAATGATTGACAGGCCAGTGTTATAACCTCATTTCTTCTTTCGGGGGAGGAATGTGTTTCTACACCGTAAAATTGCCATGATATCAGAGACAAGACGCAAAGCTGACTGATTAAATTTACAGCACAGGGTATAACATCCAAAACGACCTTTCCATTTCCCCAAACATGATCCAGCACTTAGAGATGTTATTTCTGCTTTAGCAACACGAGTCTTTCTCAGGATATTACCAGAGACCGCCTGGGATGAGACCAGGGCAATGTTTGCAAAGGTCTACAGTTCAGATTGTAGTCTTTTATACTACTACTACCACCTTTATTTACAAAGCAAGGCAATTAAAAACAAAATTCTTATTAACAATGACGGCCTAGGCTACCTGGGGCGGCAGGTAGCATAGTGGTTAGAGCGTTGGGCCAGTAAAAGGAAAGGTTGCTAGATCGAATCCCCGAGCTGATAAGGTAAAAATCTGTCGTTCTGCCCCCAAAGAAGGCAGTTAACCCACTGTTCCTAGACCATCATTGTAAATAAGAATGTTCTTAACTGACTTGCCTAGTTAAACAATGGTTAAATATTTTTTTTGGTCATATTTGACCTTTTAACTGTTCCTTAAAATCATGAACTGAGACTTCAGACTTCCCTTTGGTAAGTATAGTGTCTGATGTCTGTTAGGCCTTGAGGAATTCTTTAGGAGCCAATGCCTTTTCAGTGATGGTTGATTTGATTTGAGAATGGGACAACCCTATGAACTAGGATGAAAATACTCCACTTTCCCAAGACAGCAAGAGTATCTGTTATCTGTTCCTGAGGAGCAGATCCAAATTCTACATCTATGGAGCAAAATGACAGGCCAACTGAACTGTACTGTACACGTCGGTCTTATTTGGGTAACTTTCCGTTAGAGACTCTCCCAGTCATTAAAACAAAGCTCCGGCGTCTGTCCTAGTGAAACACTGAAGAGGGCCTTGTAACATGACAAATCAGTCAGACTGTCTGAAGTTCAGACAGGGGTTGGAAGTCACTGACAGCGGGAGTTCCCAGGGGGTCCTTAAGTTCACGGGAGTTATCAGGCAGCCCTTTCGAGTACAGTACAGCTCTCTTCCCTGCTCCTCCCTTTCTCTCAGTCTGACATTTATAAAGCTATTATAGGCTCCACAAAGCAGCCGTATTGTTTGGCACGTGGTGATTCAACAAAAATCTGATAGACCTTTTGGACCCAAATCCTCAGCACACAGAACTTCAGGGATACTGAAACTCAACAGAATACTAGCTATAAATCACATTGAGGAAGAATTTATCAGAATGACGCTTTCCCACACATCTCACATCTGATTCTTCCGAGATGCCTCAGGGAAGGACTTTTTCTAACTGGGTCGATTTATGTGAACATTCCCATCACGCTCTGCTGTCCAACAAGATAACAGCCACTTTTTCCAAAGACAACCGTGACCAATATACAATTACCAATGAGAAGTCTTTGTTGCTTACTGGATAATTAGTCCAAATAGTTTAAGACTGTGGATAACATAGAGGAAGATTAAGGGGGATGGTTAGACCCAATAAGCAGAACACTGGTTCTAGCATTCTAGAGGTCTCCGTGTTCTAGAAGAATACATTCTATGGGTAAAACACTGTGGAGGGAGAATATAGAGACTCACCTAGCTTGATGTCTCCCTCCAGTGTAAGAAGGATGTTCCCGGCCTTCAAGTCTCTGTGGATGATCTTGATGCTGTGCAGGTAGACCAGGGCCTCCAGCATCTGTTTACAGATTACCTGGATCTGGGGCTCTATCAGGCCACGGTCCAGCTCTGCAGACCAGAAATAGGCAAGGACACCGGTTAGGGTAACGGACATCACTTTACACATCAACAACAAAAGTTTTACTTTAAATCCCCTCAAGAGAAAAATGGTACAACCCATTTTTACTGGTAACAAGTCAGAACTCCCCCGAAGGCAAGGTGGTTTATTGGGTCACCTGAGTATTTCCTATGCAGCAGATCGGGCTTCTGCCAGAACAAGATGTAAGTAGTCTTAAGAGGCCACTGCCCCCTGAGAGCCGAGAGAGTGTAAATTGACTTTACACAATGAGAAAACATTCACATGCTAAAGCAGGCTCTCTCGATTCTTTCTGTGTTTGGTTAGCTGTATTTGGGGCCAGCGACTGCTGTAGGAGAAGCAGGAGGGCAATTCCACAGTACAGTAGAGCAGAGTTCAGTAGAGTTCAGTAAAGTAGAGTATAGTTCAGTACAGTAAATTGTGTACTCAGATCTATTGAACAGTACATAATTAGACTCTTTACTGTGCCATCTAAACTTGTGAACCCAACTGTTTTTTTGTGAATACTATGATTTCCCCATTGCAGCCAATTCAATTACAGAAATTGCATTACTGATTTGGTAACGATTAACTAATACCATTAACTAACTTCATTATTTGTCATTTGACAGCTCTAGTTGATGTATTTCTAATAACTTAAGACGTTTTCTGGTAGTTGATGTTTTCTAAGACCCCTTTTCCAACAGTTTGACCAGAAATCAAACCCTTTGTTTATTCCAGATTTTTAGGATGGAAAATGGTTGAAAATGTATATATGCCTTAATTTCTCAAAAATATAGACTCTTCGATTTAATTTGACACCCAATTCAACATGCTTATATGAACTTAACGTGTCGGTGCTCATCGGTCCTTTTACATGGAAACTACCAGGGGTCTCCTCTCCATCTGCGCTTAGTGTTTTGCAACAATAGCAGATCCATTACAGCGTGACGTCACTTGGCCTCGTTCGCCAATTATTTCATAATAAAGCAATATTCTTAAGAGCAACAATGCCTTGGCAGTTGCAGCTATGGCCTGAGGTATAGAATCTGAAACATCAAATGGGAGAGGCGGGAAGCTTATGAAAGCAATGTTCTAAGGGAGAGAGCACAGAGCACATACCCATGTAGCATCACGCTGTCTACAGTACTGTGGGGTCCAGAATTATTGACACCCTTGATAAAGATGAGCAAAAAAATACTGCATAAAATACTGACCTATATTGTATGCATTTTTTGGGAGAAAAAGTATATTATTTTATACTAATACAATTTCTCAGATAAAGTAATAAAAATCTCTAAAATATATGGGAGAAAAATTATTGGATCCCCTGTTTTAAATACTTCAGCAACCTCCTCTTGCATTGCGAGGATAATGACACTGAGCCTTTTTCTAAAATGTGTTATGAGATTGGAGAACACAATGGGAGGGATCTTAGAAAATTCCTCCACACAGAATCTTTCTGGATCCTTGATATCTTTTGTCTGCGCTTATGGACTGCCCTCGTCAACTCAACGTTGGCCTGTCGAAAGAACAATGCATGTGCAGAAAATACCTAATCTCTACTACAAAATATGATGGTGGATCTTTCATGTTATGGGGCTGTTTTGCTTCCAATTTAGCATATAACATAGCTCAGAATTGTAATTATTTTTTGCTCATCTTTATCAAGGGATCCAATAATTCCGGACCCCACTATGTCTCCGTACCTAACATAGTTGCGTCCACGGCTCCTCCGGGGCAGAACTCAATCATGATCTGTGGGGATGAAGAGGAAAACCGTCAGTATTGTGATTTACAGACTTATCAGGAAATAAACTGAATACAAATGTATCAGGAAATACAAACTGAATATAAATAGAATACAATTGTATCAGGAAATACAAACTAAATACAAACTTCCTAAGAGGGAATAGGGATTCCATGGAAAGTCACATTTTCGAGAGAACAATCAACATGACGCATTTCAAAGTCACAGGCAGATGTTAGTAGCTATTGTTTGACTTTTACTGTGATCACTTCAGACGCTTCCCAGAGAAAAGGACGATGGGTAAAGAAAGAGAGAAGATGGATTAAATGGAGGGGGGCTGAGAGGAGACGAGAGGGAAGGTCCAGAGAATTGACAGGTAGTAGCCTAGCTGCCTTCAATCTTACTGAGATACAGCAGAGAGACCAGTGTATCGCCCTGAGAGAATGTCTGAAATCTAGAGAAGAGAGCGAGACAGGAGTCGTAGGCAGTAAGGCCTCTTGGAACTCCGATAACCTATACAATAGAAGACAGCACATGTCAGCAGCAGACGCCTGACGCTGCCCAGTCACCAGGAGATTAACCAACAGCTCCCTTTCTAGTCGTACACTATGTCTATGTACGACTCTATGTCTCTAGTCGTACACTCCTGTCTCTGACATCTGTGTTGAAAGCCCTCTCAATCACTCTACAATGCCTCGTGTCGCTATAGGCGATACTCACCGTGGCCGTACAGAACAGCACTACAGTCAGTGTGTGTTTAGCGATGGATGCGATAACAGACTGTCACTGTAACATAAACCAAATACCATCCCTGCCAAGATGAAACAGCAAGAGCTGAGGAAAGGCAGAAACAGAATAGAAAAAAAGCCCACTGACAACAATCCCGTGCATCTGCACTGTCAAAGGCTACTTATGAATGTGTCATGCAAGTCAACAGGGGGCCGAGCACAATAAAGCCAGAGTAGAAAGGTGTTTTGATCATATTCCACGACTCGAGGGTTGGTGGGGTACAGTAACTTTAACATACCGGCGTTGTTTAAGGGATTCTGAGAGCACCTCAAATTTTCAAAGAGGTGTGTTCGCACGCACGTGCATGTTTCTTTATCCAAGGCACTCAGATGGTTTGTCACTGTTCATCAACAGCATTCATATCTCACTGTTACATAACCCCCTGACGATTGAGTAACACAGACTAGGTCTTGTGTTGCCATAGCAAAAAAGGCCCTCTCCAACCCATTAATTCACCTCTGTGCTATAATACCATTGTCAAAGCAACAAAACTAATGGAGGACTTACAGATAGTCACTGTACATAAGTGGACACACACACACGACTCCATCCCCTGCCGAGGGTGGTGCCCATGTTCCGGTCAGTCTTGGCTAGCCTCCACAGTAAAACAAGGGCGTCTTATGAGGCATAAGGTGATTTTAAAAAGTGGTGTTGTATTAACATTGGATCCACTGGAGTTTGAATCCCTATTTATCCTCTCATCAACAAATACTTTAGATGTGGATGACAAGCTAGGTAAATAGACTTAAGAGGAAGGCATACCTGGTACAAACTCAACATTGGCTGTGTCCACTGAATGCCATTCAAATGACTTCATGATAAACACCTACTGTAAAATGCTTTATCAGCTTGTGGTCTTATGTATAGACAACAGGAAGTTTTTAGTGGAATCTAATGATATTTGTATCTATTGCTACTACTGTAGGTAAATCACAGCAGTTTTCTCCCTTTGAGGGAATGTTGGCATGGTTTCCAGATGACAACAGCAATTTTGCACTGGGGAAAGATGTGATCCAACTGGTCAGACCGCATACAAACTACAGCCTGTATGTTCCTCTTGGAGAGAACTATCTTAATAATTGATGACTGTTAAAAGATGCCGTTTCACTGGCTAAGCCCTCTGAATTTATGCCACTGACTGCTCAGTCGGGCAAGTTAAGTTGAGCTGATGCAGACTTGAAACCACTGTGTGAGATACACAAGTAAACTGGCTTAGGTAGCACCGTGGCGACATTGACGTGGTATTTAAGTTCATTCAACTGTGTACCGACACCGATTTGCAACATCATCTTCTAAGAAATCTCCCGGACATCTTTTCTCCATCATGAACAGAATCAGCATTATGCATAGTGACACTTTGGGAATTGAGTAACGTTCCAGGGATAGACAGGTACAGTTCTAAAATTGGTTTAGGACCCATTTAACAGGTCGAAAGTTTGTCACCCTTGGAGAACATAATTCAGAGAAAATACATATCACATTCTATAAGATTCGATCTTGGGTCCAGTACTGTTCAGTTTGTTTGTTTGTATATACACATACATACACACTACCGTTCAAAAGTTTGGGGTCACTTAGAAATGTCCTTACAATTGAAAGAAAAGCACATTTTTTTGTCCATTAAAACAACATCAAATTGATTAGAAATACAGTGTAGACATTGTTAATGTTGTAAATGACTATTGTAGCTGGAAACGGCAGATATTTTTATGGAATATCTACATAGGCGTACAGAGGCCCATTATCAGCAACCATCACTCCTGTGTTCCAATGGCACGTTGTGTTAGCTAATCCAAGTTTATAATTTTAAAAGGCTAATTATAAATTCGAAAACCCTTTTTCAATTATGTTAGCACAGCTGAAAACAGTTGTCCTGATTAAAGAAGCAATAAAACTGGCCTTCTTTAGATCATTTGATTATCTGGAGCATCAGCATTTGTGGGTTCGATTACAGGCTCAAAATGTCCAAATACAAATGAACATTCTTCTGAAACTCGTCAGTCTATTCTTGTTCTGAGAAATGAAGACTATTCCATGCAAGAAATTGCCAAGAAACTGAAGATCTCGTACAACGCTGTGTTCTACTCCCTTCACAGAACAGCGCAAACTGTCTCTAACCAGAATAGAAAGAGCAGTGGGAGGCCCCGGTGCACAACTGAGCAAGAGGACAAGTACATTAGTGTGTGTAGTTTGAGAAACAGACGACTCACAAGTCCTCAACTGGCAGCTTCATTAAATAGTACCCAGTTGCAAAGAAAAAGCCATATCTCAGACTGGCTAATAAAAAGAAAAGATTAAGATGGGCAAAAAGAACACAGAAGAACTCAGACATTTCCTTCAACAGTGAAGAGGCGAATCCAAGTGACCCCAAACTTGAATGGTAGTAATATTATATATATATATATATATATAGTTGAAGTCGGAAGTTTACATACACCTTAGCCAAATACATTTAAACTCAGTTTCTCACAATTCCTGACATTTAATCCTATTAAAAATTCCCTGTCTTAGGTCAGTTAGGACCACTTTATTTGAAGAATGTGAAATGTCCAAATAATAGTAGAGAGAATCATTTATTTCAGCTTTAATTTCATTCATCACATTCCCAGTGGGTCAGAAGTTTACATACACTCAATTAGTATTTGGTAGCATTGCCTTTAAATTGTTTAACTTGGGTCAAACGTTTCGGGTAGCCTTCCACAAGCTTCCCACAATAAGTTGGGTGAATTTTAGCCCATTCCTCCTGACAGAACTGGTGAAACTGAGTCAGGTTTGTAGGCCTACTTGCTCGCACACGCTTTTTCAGTTCTGCCCACAAATTTTCTATAGGATTGAGGTCAGGTCTTTGTGAGGGCCACTCCAATACCTTGACTTTGTTGTGCTTAAGCCATTTTGCCACAATATTTCAAGTATGCTTGGGGTCATTGTCCATTTGGAAGACACATTTGCGACCAAGCTTTAACTTCCTGACTGATGTCTTGAGATGTTGCTTCAATATATCCACAATTTTATTTCCTCATGATGCCATCTATTTTGGGAAGTGCACCAGTCCCTCCTGCAACAAAGCACACCCACAACATGATGCTGCCACCTGCGTGCTTCACGGTTGGGATGGTGTTCTTCGGCTTGCAAGCCTCTCCCTTTTTCCTGCAAACATAACGATGGTCATTATGGCCAAACAGTTCTATTTTTGTTTCATCAGACCAGAGGACATTTCTCCAAAAAGTACGATCTTTGTCCCCATGTGAAGTTGCAAACCATAGTCTGGCCTTTTTTACCATCTGGCTTTTTTATGGCGGTTTTGGAGCAGTGGCTTCTTCCTTACTGAGCAGCCTTTCAGGTTTTGTTGATATAGGACTCGTTTTACTATGGATATAGATCATTTTTTACCCGTTTCCTCCAGCATCTTCACAAGGTCCTTTGCTGTTGTTCTGGGATTGATTTGCACTTTTCGCACCAAAGTACGTTCATCTCTAGGAGACAGAACGCGTGGTTCCATGGTGTTTATACTTGCGTACTATTGTTTGTACAGATGAACGTGGTACCTTCAGACGTTTTGAAAATTGCTCCCAAGGATGAACCAGACTTGTGGAGGTCTACAATTTTTGACTGAGGTCTTGGCTGATTTGTTTTTGATTTTCCCATGATGTCAAGCAAAGAGGCACTGAGTTTGAAGGTAGGCCTTGAAATGCATCCACAGGTACACCTCCAACTGACTCAAATTATGTCTGACTCAAATTATTCTTTAGTTATTTTATGTTTGTGGGGAGTAAATATTTCAGCTTTTATTTAATAGTTTTTAATATTTTCCTGTTAAGCACATTGCATTGCATGTCTGAAATGTGCTGTATAAATAAGGCTTAATTTGATGGTACATTACAGTATGTCCTCAGGATGGATTCAGAATGAAGAACAGTAATAGACAGACAACACGTTGCTCTACGTGATGTACTGTAGCTCCACTGAGATGATGGGTAGAAGGGAGTGAGATAGTGAACAAAAGAGGATGAGGGCATATTTACTGTAAACGGAGTGGCGCTGTGCTGGGGGGATAAAAACAAGAACAAGGATCCTACACGGACATCATTCACCTCCTGTTTAATAGTTCCTCTCCCAGTCTCCATCTCTACCTCTGCTTGGTATCAACTGAACAGAACACAGCAGCATTTCTTTAGACAGAGCCCTCTCTTCGTCAAGAGGCAGCCTCAAGGAGATAGACTTATTCACAAGGAATAAATTATACATACTAATTACACTCTGTCTCACAGTGTGCAGTAGGGTTTTGTGTTGGCCCTAGGAGTGGCAGTAGACTACACTGACTGCACACTAAGAGACACACCATCCATCTGTTAACACCTACTAATAGAGTTCTAGAATTTATTATTGGTTGATCTCCAGATGGAAACATTCATGGCTGCAGTCCCTCTCAACTAATATTGAAAAACGTAACTGGTCCTGTAAGACAGGGTCTGTTTGATAGATCAGAAGTTGGCTAGTTAGTCAAGATGGAGTGATTCCAGAAGTGAGCTTATAAAATGTGTGTCTGCTGTCTACGCCTCTGTGTGTGTGTGTCTACTGTCCATGATCATGTCTGTGTGTGTTAATGTCAGCAGTCAATTAGCTACCCTACGGTAAAGGCCCCCTGTTTCTCACGCTGTGGCTGGAAAACAGATTGTTCCTAAATGAGAACAAACAGCCTTCTCTCTCTCCCCAGAGCAGAGTAGGTGGGCAGCGGAATGTGCTCTCCGGCTGAAAGGAGGGGTTTCTGAGGCCCGCAGCCCAACTGCCGGTTCCGTCTGCAGCGTCTCTTCAGCAGAGACACCGCACCCAGCCTAGGCAGACTGGCATCCTCCAGGGATCACACATTTTTAGTCATCCCCTTGGCACTGGCCCTTGGCCAGGGAGAGGCAATACTCTCGCTTTGTGGAGCCAGTGTTAGTGTGGAGGTGTTATGGTCAGACGACTCATCCCCACCCAGAAACATATTGGGGTGTTCTGACACTGGAGAGAGAGAGAGGCCAAACTATAATCTGATTCTTTCTGATGATATCCAAGTATGACATAGTTCTATTGTGTCATCTAAACTGCCGATCTTAATAGATACATTAGCATAAATAAATAGTGGGAAGTGGTGTATAAGTGAGCACTGCATCTGGCTACTTACTCTGGAGGGAGGAAATAACCTGGGCCTCTTGAATAAGATCACATTGATGTCGGACTATATTGCCCATGTACACTCAATGATAGGCTGCACCATTTTAAATGTAGAATAGTTGAGAACGAGATCAGAGAGAAAACTGAAACCCCACCAAGGACACACACAGACAGGAAATGTGTGGTTGGAAAGCTGTACGTGTATTTGCACACTGCCCTTTATCAAAACACAATGAGCTGACACAGTCTCGATGCAGAGGCCTTGTAGAAAGGAGAATGTACCTTTCGCACTGTGGAATTTCAGCTATGCCCTAGCAGGGGTGCAACAAGCCTCTGGGTTTTGAACAGCTGGGGAAGGGGAGCAATAGATCTGCTGCCATTTACAAGGTCCACCAACACTGCACTAAAGCCGTATGATGTCATACCCCACTCCTCTGTCTGTTAACCTTCTACTCTGAACCCTATGAGAGATGGAATCATTTTGTGTACACAGCCATTTAAAATCGGTATGAGGTTGGAATGAAATGTAGAAAATTCTTGGCATCTACTTGGTCTGTAAGAACCACACTTAAAGCTGCACTATGCAGACACTGCTCCGACTATTGGGTGCTAAAATTGAACTAGTTTGTTTAATTTCAGTTTAAACTGCTGTGAAATATCACCCAAAAAGCTACATAATGCAGCTTTAAGATAATCTACACTTCCGCCTCTATGACCATTTCAACTCAGCAGTCTTACATCACTTTGGCTTTTAGCTGTCGAGTTTATACTGCACTTACATCCAGGTCATGGTTTCAAAGGTCACATTCGGTCATGCAATGATAGTCACAAAAATACTATAGTCAGATAAATAATGAATCATAAATGTCAGAATCCAACCCAATGTGTATCACAGTTCAGAGTAACATAACATTTTGCTGCAGTATGAACAGTGTGCAACAGAATAGCATCATAAAGTGTTGCTGCAGTATGAACAGTGTGTATCAGAATAACATCATAAAGTGTTGCTGCAGTATGAACAGTGTGTATCAGAATAACATCATAAAGTGTTGCTGCAGTATGAACAGTGTGTATCAGAATAACATCATAAAGTGTTGCTGCAGTATGAACAGTGTGTATCAGAATAACATCATAAAGTGTTGCTGCAGTATGAACAGTGTGTATCAGAATAACATCATAAAGTGTTGCTGCAGTATGAACAGTGTGTATCAGAATAACATCATAAAGTGTTGCTGCAGTATGAACAGTGTGTATCAGAATAACATCATAAAGTGTTGCTGCAGTATGAACAGTGTGTATCAGAATAACATCATAAAGTGTTGCTGCAGTATGAACAGTGTGTATCAGAATAACATCATAAAGTGTTGCTGCAGTATGAACAGTGTGTATCAGAATAACATCATAAAGTGTTGCTGCAGTATGAACAGTGTGTATCAGAATAACATCATAAAGTGCTGCTGCAGTATGAACAGTGTGTATCAGAATAACATCATAAAGTGTTGCTGCAGTATGAACAGTGTGTATCAGAATAACATCATAAAGTGTTGCTGCAGTATGAACAGTGTGCTAGATTATTTGTTTTAACAATAACTTGTTGGCTTGTGACCATTTTCCTTTTTTTGCTACATTTTGTAATTACTAGGATACTTGATGTCCGGGACCAGCACGCTTCATAAGGTCACTAGTGTTTGTCTTGGAAGACACGGGCAGACTACAAAGTACATGCAAAACTGCAGTGTATTCAATAATGAGAGAGAGAGAGAAAAAAAGTATCATAGAGGGAGGAAGTGAACAATCTAGCTAGAGCCTCATAGAATCTATAAAGGTTCACCATCAGGTTAGGTCAGAACCTATTCTGTAATAGTGGGCTCTGGAATGGATCAGACCATTGATTTGGCTAACAGTTTTGGGAGTTCCAGTACAAACTCCACAGGGTCCAGTTCCAGCTCAGTGGCTCATGGGTGGCCCACTGTGGCCCACAGTGGCTCATGGGTGGCCCACTGGCGGCCCGGAGGTCTTACCCAGAGCTTGGCGTCGTAGTAGAAGGCGTCTAGCAGCTTGATAATGTAGTGGTGGTCACACTTGGCCAGGATGTCTATCTCCACCATGTAGTCCTCCAGCTCCTCTTCAGTCTTTGTCTCAATCACCTTGGCCGCAGCCAGCTCTCCAGTCTCCTTGTTTTTGGCCTAGAAGATAAAGGAGTCAACATGTCAATATTTACACCATCTTGTCCTCATTTAGTGTTCATGAGATGAAGGATATCGAGCCATTTATACATTCATTTAAAAAGCCTTCACGTTGACTTTCCATATATATTCATTTTGCTTTGCGATTCTATCCTAACAGGCATTATTATCTATTGGGTGACTGGTAAATGTGAAAAGGTCAGCACACAGGAAGTAGGCTACAGGCATAATTTCTGCACAAGGGGGCTATTTAAATAGGCTACACGAGGACAGTGAATTTTATCAGAGGGTATATTGAGTAATACTAAGAAAAATCATAGGTGGGGCCCGGCCGTGGTTAACTAGTAGGGGCGTTAGGAAGGAAATTGAACTTGCGAAAACCACCCCGTTTCGAAATGAACTTCCGTGTTTTTCTCATGTGACTACAATTGAAAAGGTAGTGAAGACATCACGAGTCTCATATATTGCGAAATAAGCAAATGGACTTCATGGAGTTAAAGTTACTAGTCTTAGTGAATTAACATATGTCACACATTAAATACTGGAAACTAAATTTGACAATATAGGTTGGACTTCAAGAACCATATCTGGGCCACCGCCCACCAAATGAAATCCTCTGTGCGTGTGTGTGTGTGTGTGTGTGTGTGTGTGTGTGTGTGTGTGTGTGTGTGTGTGTGTGTGTGTGTGTGTGTGTGTGTGTGTGTGTGTGAGAGAAATAAAACTTAATCAAAACCCTAGCAGAGACAAAAAACACTGACAAACACAAGAGTCTAATAAAAGTTTTACTTAATGGCTTAAAAAGCACAACAGGAAAGGAACCTGCACACCCTGTAAGAGCTAAGGAGAAGGAGGAACCACTGTAGCCATGCAGTCAGCCAGCCCATCCATCCACATTGACAAGGCACTACAAATGAGTTAGAAACACTGTCCCCAACTGCATGATAAACCAGCATCAGGAGGGGTGAGTAAGTGGTGACCACATGACAACAGACAGGAAGTACAGGTCTCTGTCAGAGGTTCTGAGAATGAATACATCTAGGTTAAACAAGTTGTGCTCTGGGAAAGGTGTGTGATCTCTACATAATAGTGTGTGTGTGTGTGTGTGTGTGAGAGAGAGTGAATGAGAGCAGAGAGAGCAAAGACTGTGCGATACAGAGAGAGAGAGAGAGCAACAAAAAATGTAAAGAGAAAGGATGTTGTGAGTTAACAAAGAGAGAAAAAGAGGTAAAAGTCAAAGGAGAGAGAGACGTATCTGTCTTTATCTATAGTATAGGCAGATAGATATACACTGAGTATACCAAACATTAGGAACACCTTTCTAATATTGAGTTGCAACTCCTTTGGCCTCAGAAGAACCTCAATTCGTCAGGCATGAACTCTACAAGATGTCAAACAGGGATGTTGGCCCATGTTGACTCCAATGCTTCCCACAGTTGTGTCAAGTTGGCTGGATATCCTTTGGGTGGTGGACCATTCTTGATACACACGGGAAACTGTTGAGCATGAAAAATCCAGCAGCGTTCCAGTTCTTGACACAAATCGGTGCGCCTGGCACCTACTACCATACCTCGTTCAAAGGCACTTAAATATTTTGTCTTGCCCATTCACCTTCTGAATGGCACACATACACAATCCATGTCTCAATTGTCTCAAGGCTTAAAAATCCTTCTTTAACCTGTCTCCTCCCCTTCATCTACACTGATAGTTTTGCACAAGTGAGTGAGTG
Source organism: Salvelinus alpinus (assembly GCF_045679555.1). Classification (NCBI taxonomy): domain Eukaryota; kingdom Metazoa; phylum Chordata; class Actinopteri; order Salmoniformes; family Salmonidae; genus Salvelinus; species Salvelinus alpinus. Next base: position 44,460,649 of record NC_092098.1, on the reverse strand, counting down.
AGCGAGTAAGTGAGTGAGTGAGTGAGTGAGTGAGCGAGTGAGGATAGCTCAAGCTACTCCCAAAGAGCTGGAGATGTGAGGCTGCAGACTAAACAGCCTGGTGGGGTCCAGTGCCTGAGGGGTCTGTGGGAAAACATCTGGGTAAACAGTGTAGTCACGCACACGCCTGGAGACACTGGCCTACCATAATTACAACCCTGAGAGTTCCCGAAGATGGAATAACTCCAGGGCCTTTTTTAAAATTAGGACTTTTCCTGGTGAGGTCACATGGTTAGGAAACTTAACCTTTGCACACAGTGTATGACTGGAGAGACATGATAGTGTATCTGACAATGCGTCGCAGAGCATTTGTATTTCATCACCACATCCAGGAAACGGGTCTGCTCCCACCACGGAAACCCCCATCTCAGAGTCAACAGGGGGCCCCGTTAGGTCACAATTCCCGCTTAACGAGTCTGCATAACCAAGCTCGCTAACCCCGCACTCTCGCTTTCCACCCCTCTCTCCATACTTTTATCTCTCTCTTTATCACATTCTGAGGCTTGGAGAAAGGTGCACACTGCTCGTGCCTGACTGGGAGTCATTACCTCTTTTCCGCTCACGTCTAGTCGGCCTTGTAAAAGGCCAATCCCCCACCCTGCTCTGCAGCTCATTGGGAACACGACCCAGGAATGTGCTTCTGGGCTTCAGTTGAGTTGGGGGGGTGGAGAGAGGGAGAGAGAGAGAGATAGACTAACAGATGGGAAGATGCTCTGTCTGTCTGTCTGTCTGTCTATGGGGGAGGGAAGGGGCTGTACTGTACACAGAGGAAATGACACTGAAATGCCTCATTGTGCCTCACAAGGGAGCACTGACTTCCTGGAAGGCATAAAAGGCTCTGCAGTCTCTCCACTGGAGGAGAAGGAATAGTGGTGCTGGGTGAGCATAGAGCTGTATACTCACACTAACCTAATTGTACTAACAGACAGAAAAACTGGCTCACAACACCACCTCATCTCCATTATCATAGCAGAGAACAACAAAGCAGTGCTCTCTCTAGCCCAATCATCCCACTGAGGAACAACAAAGCAGTGCTCTCTCTAGCCCAATCATCCCACTGAGGAACAACAAAGCAGTGCTCTCTCTAACCCGATCATCCCACTGAGGAACAACAAAGCAGTGCTCTCTCTAACCCAATCATCCCACTGAGGAACAACAAAGCAGTGCTCTCTCTAACCCAATCATCCCACTGAGGAACAACAAAGCAGTGCTCTCTCTAACCCAATCATCCCACTGAGGAACAACAAAGCAGTGCTCTCTCTAACCCAATCATCCCACTGAGGAACAACAAAGCAGTGCTCTCTCTAACCCAATCATCCCACTGAGGAACAACAAAGCAGTGCTCTCTCTAACCCAATCACCCCAATGAGGAACAAAGCAGTGCTCTCTCTAACCCAATCACCCCACTGAGGAACAACAAAGCAGTGCTCTCTCTAACCCGATCATCCCACTGAGGAACAACAAAGCAGTGCTCTCTCTAACCCAATCATCCCACTGAGGAACAACAAAGCAGTGCTCTCTCTAACCCAATCATCCCACTGAGGAACAACAAAGCAGTGCTCTCTCTAACCCAATCATCCCACTGAGGAACAACAAAGCAGTGCTCTCTCTAACCCAATCATCCCACTGAGGAACAACAAAGCAGTGCTCTCTCTAACCCAATCATCCCACTGAGGAACAACAAAGCAGTGCTCTCTCTAACCCAATCACCCCACTGAGGAACAACAAAGCAGTGCTCTCTCTAACCCAATCACCCCACTGAGGAACAACAAAGCAGTGCTCTCTCTAACCCAATCACCCCACTGAGGAACAACAAAGCAGTGCTCTCTCTAACCCAATCATCCCACTGAGGAACAACAAAGCAGTGCTCTCTCTAACCCAATCACCCCACTGAGGAACAACAAAGCAGTGCTCTCTCTAACCCAATCACCCCACTGAGGAACAACAAAGCAGTGCTCTCTCTAACCCAATCATCCCACTGAGGAACAAAACAACTTCAGTGATTGTTTTGCCCAACATTTCCATGGATGTCAGGGGCAACTAAACCCCTCTCTTTTGCTATAGCCCGCCTGTCTGTGACCGCCTGTGACCGCCTGTTGGCGTCCCTTCATGGGAGAAGTCGCTCATCCTCTCAGTGCTCCACAAAAGGTCAAAGCAGTAAAACGAGGGATCAGCTTCTTCTTCCCTGCCTCTGGGGTACGCGATGAGAACACACACACACACACAGATCCAGTTAGTGGAGTGACGTTCACTGGGCAGATTACTACACCTGGCTGTGAAAGAAGAGGAGCAGACACACTGGGCTCAGCGGGTGGTGCGTGTCTGCTCTCTGCTGCTGCTGGCACAGCCTCCTGGGGCCAATCACTTCCAGGTTGATAGCAGCATACAGTAACCATGAGGCGGTGTGCCGAGGCGTGGGCCTGCCTGCATGTACACTGTACTGTGCACTTTTCCAGAGTGCACACGCACACAGGCTGACAGGACACTAATCCCAGCCCCAGCCCAGCTCTAGAGAATGTGTGCTTAACCTTTGCCCTGGCGTTAAGATGTACAACCCTGAACATTTCTCTGAACAGGAATGTCATGTCTACAATTCTTGTTAACAGTGGACTGCCTAGTAAATCTTAATCTCCCTCTGAAGATGACTCAAATCAACTTATCATTATGAAAAATACGTCTCAGGCAGCTTTGGGTTTGGGTCCTGGGAACACCAGGCTTGTTTGTTTGATTCTCATATAAGAAGCATATCAGGTACAGACAATGAAGAGATGGGCAAATCCATACCCCCCCCCCATTTTAGCCCCCCCCTCATGACTGTGAAGATAAATCATGTGTTTTAAAGTTAATTTCCTGCAATTCTACACATTTTGCCATAGGGTGGAGGCAAATGTTTGCATTTTTAATATATGATAACTGATGATCAATGGGCTCCAACCCGGTTGGTAATTCGACCATGCTTACTACAAGTTTAGATAGCTGGCCGCTAGACTAATTTACCAATCAAAAAAAAAAAAAATGCTGATGCACAACCAAATTTTGAAATTGTACCCATTATAACTGTCAACAGTAAGTTGAGACCCTCGACTGAGTGTGTAATTAGTCCACGGGCATACAAAAGGGGGGCAGTTGCTGTATGCGTTAACAGTCAGTCACTTGAGATAAAAGCCTTCATCATGCGTGTGGCTATCATCCCATTCTATTTATCAAAAGTAGGTCTAGGATTCTGCATAAAGTCTGGCAGAGTTCTCTAGAAGTACAATGAACATGATAATGTTTGAAATGCATTGTATCCTACTGAACAGAAATAACAGGATACTAACTAGCCTAGCTATTGATTAGTGTTAATTGCTACTGTTATGTTGCTACTGCACATAGATGTGTCCCAAATGAAACCCTATTGCATTTATAGGGCACTACATTTGACCAGGGCCCATAGGGCTCTGATAAGTAGTGCACTACATTTGACCAGGGCTCTGATAAGTAGTGCACTACATTTGACCAGGGCCCTGATAAGTAGTGCACTACATTTGACCAGAGCCCTGATAAGTAGTGCACTACATTTGACCAGAGCCCTGATAAGTAGTGCACTACATTTGACCAGGACCCATAGGGCCCTGATAAGTACTGCACTATATAGAGGAAAAAAATCTATACAATTGCTTATTGCAATATTATTTTGGACGATATTGTATAGATTCTTTGACTCCAAGTATCGATTTGTAAAAATAAAAAACGTATGGGGTTTGAGAGCTCGCGCTTTTTACTTGCAGAGGAATCGTTGTAGAATTTCCGGGCCATCACAGTTTTTTCGACATGGCATGTTGTAGTCTGGTTCTAGATAATGGCATCAGGGAATTGAAGCCAACATCCTCTACCATTGACAATGGCTGCATATCAACTACAATCATTTCTGTAATCAGTGCTGTCATTTTCTCACTCAGTCCCTTATTGCACCTCTTCTGTGTGAAGCTGTCTAATGTCTGTTGCGTGGGGCCTGTGGTGCTGCCAGCAATGATTTGGGTCTCACGGTGCGTCATTTTCAGTTGGTTCAGCATTGCACCTGTACTACCATTACTGTACCTCAATTACACCTTGAGAAGTTTGCATTTCACCACCTTCTCATGTAACGTCTCAAAAGTATTGCCATACAGGACTTTGTTGCTGTCGTTTGCCTTTCTCAACGATAATGATGTGCAGAGTGCTTTATATCCGTGGTAAATCATTTGAAAGATGCATATCTCCTCTTACTAACATTAAAGCATTGTTGCGTTATTTGTTTCCTTTATGACGATCGAAACCTGTTAGTGATCCCAAGTTTAAACGTTCACACCCCCAGTAGACAGCCATCACATCCTAAGCCATCCACAGCCTTTTCTCTTTCCAATGGGGACATTCTACTTCTCTTGTGTTACATAAGCTGAGGATTATACAGGGTTGAATTCTTACTGTAGCTTTCTTTACAGTTGTTCCACACGGATGTAGGACACAGCAGAGAAGTTCAAATGCTGAACCCCAAAAGGAATAGTGCAGCTGTCTGAGGATGTGGTGGTTTCGCTGTGAGGTATTGTGAAAGGTTTCAAGCTCAAAACAACAGTGAAGAACTCGCTGCAGCACGTCTCTTAGGATAGGCAGGTTAGTACACTGTAGCTCGAACATAGAGCTATCGAGTCAGTACTGATGTAGGATCTTCATTTGATCACCCTGTTGCAGGAAATGTAAAACATTTAGTGTATTCGGGGTTTAAAAAGGCTTCTGAAGTTTATAATTTCCACTTTGAAATTACAAACTTGATTTTCCTTTAAGAAAAATGTATCAACCCCTACAAAAATGTAAATTTATTATAATCCAAATAATAATTTACATTTTGTTTTTCTGCCGGATTATTTTCCTGCTGTAGCAAACAGGTTCAAATTAAGATCCTATATCTGTATGCATGACTAAATAGAATATAGTCCAGTACATTTGCTGTGTCTCAGGGGGAGAGAGGTATGCAAAAAACACATTTCTATTTCACACCTGTACAGGTTACCACTTGTACATACAGTGAAACAGGACTATATAAGCCCTTACTAATAACATTTTTTTTTAAATTATTATTTGTAAATGTGTCTCCTAACTTGATGAAAACGTGAAACATGGTGCTTTGATAGACTGCACAAAAGGCATGTGTTGTTTGATTACTTTAGCAGTGCTGTTACATCACGTATTGTGCTTTGCCTCTGACATAGGCTAGCGTCAATGTATTTCAAAACCACTAAATCAGTTATGACAAGTTAACTCATGATGTTCTCACAAAAATTACTCCCTCGCCCACACTCCAACTCAGACAGTCACCAAGGCAACCTGCCACAGACATACCGACAGGGTGCTGGGAAGTCATGGGGGACGAGCCTCTACAGGAGAGCGTGGTGAGTGAGAGATCGTCACAAAGGAGCGTGCTGTCCACACCCACCCAGGAGAGCACTTATCAGCCAGGCCGGCAACAACTGGACCCCACAGATTACCAGCTCTGGAGCACTAAAGTGCTATCACTACGGCACCCTAGTCCCTACATAGTGCACTAGTACTTTGTGGTCAAAGGTAGTTCACAATATAGGAAATAAGCTGGCATTTGGGGTGCATTACTCAGGTAATGCTAGGCTAACTAAGGCAACTAGGAAAACGTACAGTACCAAGCAGCAGCAGCCAGGAAGCCTGCGCAGCGGCACATGTCCCATTAAAAAGTAAAGGGAACCTTTCGGCACTTGTGCTTAAGGGTTTGGCGGCGGCCGTACAGATAAAAAACATCCTGTGACATACGGGTCAGCAGGAAGTGGGACATGCTCCTGTCTCAGCAATAGCACGTGGGGAGATTTATGTACAGTACCAGTCAAAACTTTGGACTACTCATTCAAGGGTTTTTCCTTTATTTTGACTATTTTATACATTGTAGAACAATAGTGAAGACATCAAAACTATGAAATAACACATGGAATCATGTAGTAACCAAAAAACGTGTTAAACAAAATCAAAATATATTTATATTTTAGATTCTTCAAAGTAGCCATCCTTCACCTTGATGACAGCTTTGCACACTCTTGGCATTCTCTCAACCAACTTCACCTGCAAGGCTTTTCCAACAGTCTTGAAGGAGTTCCCACATATGCGGAGCACTTGTTGGCTGCTTTTCCTTCACTTTGCAGTCCAACTCATCCCAAATCATCTCAATTGGGTTGAAGTCGGGTGATTGTGGAGGCCAGGTCATCTGATGCAGCACTCCATCACTCTCCTTCTTGGTCAAATAGCCCTTACACAGCCTGGAGGTATGTTTTGGGTCATTGCCCTGTTGAAAAACAAATTATAGTCCCACTAAGCGCAAACCAGATGGGATGGCGTATCATTGCAGAAAGCTGTGGTAGCCATGCTGGTTAAGTGTGCCTTGAATTCTAAATAAATCACTGACTGTCACCAGCAAAGCACCCCCACACCATCACACCATGCTTTACGGTGGGAACCACACATGCAGAGATTATCCATTCACCTACTCTGCGTCTCACAAAGACACGGCGGTTGGAACCAAAACTCTCACATTTGGACTAATCAGACCAAAGGACAGATTTCCACCAGTCTAATGTCCATTGGTCGTGTTTCTTGGCCCAAGCAAGTGTCTTCTTCTTATTGGTGTCTTTTAGTAGTCGTTTCTTTGCAGCAATTCAACCATGAAGGCCTGATTCACACAGTCTCCTCTGAACAGTTGATGTGGAAAATGTCTGTTACTTGAACTCAGTGAAGCATTTATTTAGGCTGGTATTTCTGAGGCTGGTAACTCTAATGAACTTTTCCTCAGCAGCAGAGGTAACTCTGGGTCTTCCTTTCATGTGGCGGTCCTCAAGAGGCTTCTAAACAGCTTCTTCCCCCAAGCCATAAGACTCCTGAACATCTAATCAATTGGCTACCCCTCTTTTATGCCGCTGCTACTCTGTTATTATCCATGCATAGTCACTTTAATAACTCTACCTACATGTACATATGACCTCAACCGGTGCCCCCGCACATTGATTCTGTACCGTTACCCACTTATATAGTCTCGCTATTGTTATTTTTTTATTTTTTCAAAAGTTCTTGACATTTTCCGTATTGACTGACCTTCATGTCTTAAAGTAATAACGGACTGTCATTTCGTTTTGCTTATTTGAGCTGTTCTTGACATATGAACTTGGTCTTTTAACAAATAGGATTATCTTCTGTACACCACGCCCTACCTTGTCACAACAACTGATTGGCTCAAACGCATTATGAAAAGAAATTCCACAAATTAACAAGGCACATCTGTTAATTGAAATGCATTCCAGGTGACTACCTCATGAAGCTAGTTGAGAGAATGCCAATAGTCTGCAAAGCTGTCATCCAGGCAAAGGGTGGCTACTTTGAATAATCTCAAATTTATTTTGATTTGTTTAACACTTTTTTGGTTACTACACGATTCCATGTGCTATTTCGCAGTTTTGATGTAGAAAATAGTAAAAAATAAAGTAAAACCCTGGAATGAGTAGGTGTGTCCAAACTTTTGACAGGTACTGTACCTCACCTCTAGTCATGGCTGTCTGACAGTGACTACGATGTCCTCCTTACCATCTGGTGAGTGACATTGACAGGCCAATAGGGCCATCAACCTGAGCATGATACCGTGATAACCCCATGACATGGAAAACCTGAGACCATGTCAACAAAGCCCTGTTGTTTACCCTGATGTGTACAGCAAACACAGATCATGAGGCCAACGGCCCCTCAGATCTTCTTCTCCAATAGGTTTTGAGAAGGAGGCGAGAAGAGAGGCTGTGAGGAATCTAGGATTCGTTGAGACAGAGCCTTAAGTCTACTCACTGTAGACGGAGCTTCTTCTCTTCCCACAGACTGATTAGTCAGTAGCCTGACGGGCATACAGGAAGTGCTTCCATCACTCTCCCGGCCTACAGCTTCCCTCCTGACCCTGACTCCTCCTCATGCACTCCAGGACAGCCAAACTGTATGGGGGCTGGAGATCACATGAGGCCAGGGAGGAAGGATGTAGAGACTGTCTATTATCACGTTTCCATTGTAAGTGTTGAAATTCCAAAGATGCCTTGTAGTTTACTCAATTTTATTCTCAGTCCTGAAGGGTAAGGAATGAGACAAGATGTCTAGGCAAGATGGAACAGGTTTGAACACAGTATGACAGCGAGATAATAAACATAAAAACAAAGAAGAACATTATCTCAACATTGCGATTACATCGTATGGTACATTCATATTGGCACAGAAGACAAACTGTTTTTTTTTTTATGTTTAAAGCTGCCCAGAGAGGATGTGGTTTTTATGCGCAGAGGCAACTCATTAGATCAGAGTGTGCTGCCCATCAAAAGAAAGTCATCTCTCTCAAAGTTCACAATAAGTGGTGAAAACAATCAGCACAAAAGAACATTCAAATATTATCATTCTAGTTGTAGTCTAGCGTCAAAATGATTATGAAGTTAGTGATGAGAGGTGACAGAGGTTAAATGTGCATTGAACTGTGCAAATCCAGGAACTCCCTACTGTGCGTCCCTCAGCACTTTGTGAAATGTTAATGTATTCAAGACATTTCTCCTTCTGCCTACTGTCAGTCCAAACGTTCAGGGTGTGGTAAGTAACCATCTCTTACTCTTGATGATAACGAAAACCCACATGACACTTGTTCACATCAGAAAACGGAGTAAGCTACTTGTAGCACTGCCTTCACAGCTAGTGGTCTTCATATCGGAAAGCGAGGATGGCAAGTGTACACCAACAGGAAACTAACAGACCACCTAGTTTATAGGAACTAGTAAGACCTGTAAGTAAGGAGGTTAGAATGCATCATTTGGTGATGGGCCAATTTAATACTGTAGGAATAAAACCTAAACAATCAAATAACTTAATGTGCTGACATGGAAACATCTGGTCCAAGTGGCAACATTAATAAATCTGATGTCACAAGCATTGGTATTTATGATACGCTGTGGACTGACTCAATCAACATTAATTATTCAGCCTTTAACTTTTTTTTTTTAACCTACGATCATGTTCATTTGCTCACTCAGATTAACTAAACACTTCACAAATGGGTTGGTATGGCTACAGAAAGATCAGAATAAAGTCATTTTAAATGTCATTCAGAAATAGGGCACAGAATGTTGCTGGTAGTATGCATTTCAAAGGCAGATGAAAGACTTTGAAATTGCATAAATTTACCCCTATATTTGCATTTAAACTTTTTTCCCCTTGAGCTTGATAAACCACGTTGTTTGAGATGGATACATGAGTGAACCGGTTTTGACAGCCCAAATAAGAAAAATGCCATAATTGCCAGCAAATCTGTTTTCATATAATTGTGTGGTGCCTACAAATAATTTATAGGCTGACAAATAGGCAGAGGTACTATCAGGGGAGTCATGCACCCCACAAATCTGAGGGGGCACAAAGTATGTGAAGATGGCTTGGGGGTGGACCAGAGGGGGGCTAGGCCTGACCATAGATTGGAGAATGTTGCTAGTCTAACTTGATCGATAGCCTGAAATGACTTCTTGGTATCTAGTTAGGAGATTTGGAACTATCTGAGCTAACTTCATAAAATTGCTAGGTGGCTAGTAATATTACAGAGAAACAACATATTTTTTACATTATTTACAAAAAAAATAACAAAACGTTAAGTTTGATGACCGGGCACGTGCCTCTGTGCCCCCTGTGGGCTAGCAGATTCAACTGAAATGGAGTGGCACCTACCCTCAGTGCGCAACAACTTGCCCATGATCATCTCTTTGAAGTCATACAAAATTATATGATGTTATTAACATAATAGTTCATTGAAACAAACCCATAATGCTTACCTTGTAAACTTTTCCAAATGCTCCATCACCCAATTCTCCGATAATTTCCCATTGGTCATTAGGATTGATGTCTCGATGAACGTGTTCATATCGCTTTGTCTTCTTTTTCATGTCAAAAGAAGACAAGCGAAGTATTTGGCTTAATCTAGCAAAAGCCATAGTTTCACCGCAAAATGTAATAAAAGTTTCTGAAGACAGCAATTATTTTGAGTCTCACTCAATCGTGTTGAACTAAAGAAGTATTCCGACAAAAAAAAACGACCTGATCTCTAGAAGCACGCACCAAACATTTTTCACACCTTTCACGTAAGACAATAAGCCTTCAGTTCATATCAGTCTACGCGTTGTCATAAAACAACTTCATATTTCCATATTCATTCACAGTGATTGTCCACTGCCACACGGTGACCACCTGCTGCAGCAAAGTTATCGAGGATAAATTGTTGCTTCGATGTAAAAAGACAAGCCCCACCCTGTCGCTCCCGCGGCCGTAATGGAAATGTCGTTTTCTATGTCCAGATCCGTTATGTTTACGCACGATATATGTAGTTGGAAGAACTTCACGTCCCAGTTTAGATAGATAGGCGTTAAGTTGTTCAGCTCCCACCCATTGCATGTGGCCACTGACTGGTGATCGAAGTTAGGACACAGTTTACACAGGCAGCCCAATTATTATATTTTTTCCACTAATTGATCTTTTGACCAACCACATCAGATCTTTTAACATCAGATCTTTTTCAGAGCGAGATCTTTTTGGTTTGCCTTTTTTAACGCAGACAAGGGTATATTTTGGTGCACTCTATAGCCCACAAGCGCCACTAGGTGGCATTTAATCATAGTACTGGTACATCAGCAGCACATACTGTCTGTTGTGGTCTTCTGGGTCTTGCCATTATGTGGTCCCTTTGGTCGTTTATACACTATAATTCACAAGGCTATTTTATATTTGATGAAATAAACAAATTCTGCCGTCCAGAATGTTACGTTTTGGGAAGTCATATCACATCTGGAACGATGGATGATGGATCATACAGTGTATCATATTAGGATGTCTTATTAAAATCATTTCAGCCCAGGAAGAAACAAACAAGCACAACATTTAGGCTTCAACTCAAACCCAGGCTTTCATAGATAGCAAGCAGCCAAGCACATCAATGTAACATAAACATGTCGTCAATGTACTTTTATTTGTAGGCTAAGGTACTTTTTTGCAAAGTAACTTGTCAAAGAAAACATACAGTGTCATTAAATCTGTTTGAATTCCCCATTGCAGGGTTTTGCTGCATCGTACACAGTAATAACCAACTATATCTCTCTCTCCCTCTCTCTCCCTCCCTCCCTCCCTCCCTCCCTCCCTCCCTCCCTCCCTCCCTCCCTCCCTCCCTCCCTCTCTCTCTCCCTCCCTCCCTCCCTCCCTCCCTCCCTCCCTCCCTCTCTCTCCCTCTCCCTCTCTCTCTCTCCCTCTCTCTCCCTCTCTCTCTCTCTCTCTCCCTCCCATCAAACAGTGGCATTGTCATTTCCGGCTCCAGCTCATCGGCGGGCGGTCCAAGGCTGTACAGTCATCAGTGGTGAACACCAGCTCCTAAACATAGAGATATGAGGCGTGTGAGTGCCAGTGCCCTAAAATGCACCAGTAAATACAAAAACCCAGTGCTCAGTGCAAGGCCTATGACGCAACATGAGGAAAGTGACTTAACAAAGAGCATACAACTATTATGTCATTTCAGAGGATATGAGAGTATTGCTTTTATGAAAGGTCATTTAACTTCATGCATTTCCTTGACCAAATACAGTAGAATGGCAAAAGATCCCAGAGAACAGAATGTCCTTTCAATCATTTGTATCATGAAGCTCACTATTTTGACCCATAATAGTACTATCTTTATGTGTTATTACTGAGCTTTGTTGTGGTTCTCCTCTGTTTCCCCATTCTGTTTCATAGAGTCTGAATGACAGGGAGCCTGGATCAAGAGCTAGTCTGTCTGTGAATGCTAGTCGTCGCTCTCTTACCCCGTGACACCTCTGGGACATGATCATGTGCAGTTGCCTGACCGCGAGACCCACCACCCGCACTTTCCTGGTGTAAGCACAGCGCAGTTCACGCAAGCCGTCCACCAGAAAGACGTACTGCCTCATCTTCGGCATGATGCAAGCGTTCTGTCAAGATGAATAGAATTTCTGTTCTTATGTTGCAGACCAACAATTATCAGGCGTAGAAATCAGTTATCTTTTCGGCAATCTCAACATCAGGGAAATGTATTTAATTAAACAGACACAATAGTGATCTCAAAAGTACACAGTGAATACTGCAACAATACTTTCCACAATGCCATAGTCATACTTACATGTACATCTAGGTAGAGATGTGGGATGTGCGCCATGCAACGCCTCTGGAAAACACACAGAGAAATTAGGCATACTCCACTGCAATCAGTGCTCAGTCCCTCTATGGTAAGGGACTTACAGTTTCAGGTTCCATCTTGATCATCGCTGCCTGATGGGTGAGGTCTCGAGCCATACTCAACACCTTAGTGTAGCATGTCGGTGGGTTAGGGTAGCATAGGACCAGTGCTACCAGTGAAAGTGCTAGTAGTGTGTGTCCTAAAATGGCCATAGCTGATAGTTCACAGTGAAACACACAAGGAGGGCCTTTATATAACCAGGTAGGAATCCTCTAATGATATGTTACTATCTTAAGACAATTACACACTAGAATGTTTTTGGTTTCCTTTGTTGTTGTTGTTGTTGTTGTTGTTATTCTTGTTTGATTCTCTGTTCTAATTTGTGTTGAAGGGGGGAGATTACACACACACACACACACACACAAAATTGAACAATAAAGTTGCTTAAATCATTACTCACCGAAGTCTTTGTTAATGTTATGTGGTTCTACCTCCTGACTTCTGGAGTGACATGCCTGCTTAGGGGAAAGGAAAAAATGTGTTCTTATTGTTTATTGTATGTGTAATTCTGTGGTGATGTTGAGGGGGATGGTGACCATTATACTAAAGTAAACACAGTAATTCCAGAACAGAATGGTGAAAAAGAGGTGGATGCTATCCCTGACTGGGACTTGAACCAAGGTCCAGCGACTTTCAAGCCAACACCTTAACCGTCACGCCAAGAGGTCCAAACCCCTTGATGAGGTTCCTAGGTGTTGACCAAACCCCTTTCTTCAGGAGAGTGTGTCCCCACGCTTTTCTATACCAAGTGCCTCACATGTACACACCTCTCCAATGGCCTCACGGGCACTATCCCACTTCTGACACCTGTGTAGCCTATTCAAGGAGTTTCAAACCCGGGTCCAGCAACTGTTAAGCCAACACGTTACCTGTTATGCCAAGAGATCTGAACCCCTTGATGCGGTCGCTAGGTGTTTGATTAACGTCACAACAATATTTACCAATCACATCATTTTTATTTTGTATATCCATTATGATTGGTCCCTGAACCCATTTTAAAATGTATAAAATGATCTTACATTTTTCACTCTGTAATTTTATAACCTGATGGTGGGCCAAAACGCACACGATGGTTTTACTTTGGCTACATTTCCTCTTCACTTCAGTTTACTCAAATCTTGCACTTTGATTGTAGCCTATCAGGCTTCACCCCAAACAAAATAAAACTTTGGACAAATCTGACACCAAATTAAGTATGGTTTACCTAAATTACATTCCTTTAGGATACATTTTTTGGAGAGATTGTCCAGCTATTACAAGGTGAATCCTTTGGATGACATCCATACTAAATAAATATTCACGTACAAATTAGTTAAACATGTCAGTATGTTGATGCAGGAATTCTGAGAAGAACAATGTGGCCCCTAGTCATCTTTTATTTGCATATTGAGCAATGTTATACAAAGGAAAGGGAAGTTTCCAAGAACAACAGTCTCAAACTCATTGTGTGGGGGTAAGTATAGGCCTATGTAGGTGTATAGCTATATAACATTATGCTAATCATTGTGAAAGCATTGAGAACTGTATGCAAAAATGAACATAGCTGTCCATACACGATAAGGGACTATCATGGGTAGCTGTCATGGGTTAATTTAATTATATTTTTGAGAGAGCTATCCACTAGGTGGGGCTAATTTCACACACTACCTCTGTGTATGACTCCACTTCCAGGGAATCCTCTGTAGCTAGAGAGGCTCTTTTAAGGATCACACCCATCAAAACCGCTATCAGCACTGCAAGGGAGGACTCCTTCCTTCTATCCCTCCATTTATTAAAGCTAATATGATTATTTCTATGAAATGAAAAACCAAGACTTACTTATATGTAAAAAAATATATATAATAATTAACTACAGACTACTTACAGTTTTGTAACAGTGCCCACGGGTGAATACTGATAAACAGCACAGTGAATACTGATAAACAGCACAGTGAATACTGATAAACAGCACAGTGAATACCAATAAACAGCACAGTGAATACTGATAAACAGCACAGTGAATACTGATAAACAGCACAGTGAATACTGATAAACAGCACAGTGAATACTGATAAACAGCACAGTGAATACTGATAAACAGCACAGTGAATACTGATAAACAGCACAGTGAATACTGATAAACAGCACAGTGAATACCAATAAACAGCACAGTGAATACCGTTAAACAGCACAGTGAATACCAATAAACAGCACAGTGAATACCAATAAACAGCACAGTGAATACTGATAAACAGCACAGTGAATACCGATAAACAGCACAGTGAATACCAATAAACAGCACAGTGAATACCGTTAAACAGCACAGTGAATACCAATAAACAGCACAGTGAATACCGTTAAACAGCACAGTGAATACCAATAAACAGCACAGTGAATACCGTTAAACAGCACAGTGAATACCAATAAACAGCACGGTGAATACCGATAAACAGCACAGTGAATACCGATGAACAGCACAGTGAATAGCAATATACAGCACAGTGAATAACAATAAACAGCACAATGATTACCAATAAACAGCAGGTGTGGCATGACAGGGCATCATAATTCATGTAATCAAAAATATTATTTCTGATGGGCCAACTATTTAATGGTGATCTGGTCTGATTTTAATTCATTTTGATTTTGAGTGCCAGTTGCCCGAGCAGTGGTGATTTTAACATGTAAATCTTGGTGAGGCAATCAAAAACAAATTATAATGTAGATGCATGCCAGCAAAGCCACTACACAACACTAAACAATACATGAATTTCACTATAACGGTGGCAAACGGGGGTGACAAACTGTTAGGGCCTACATATAGAGTCCCAACAGCCGAGTCCCAACAGCAGTCCCAACGCCTTACCTACCACTGCTACACCTGCCTATCAGCGGAACCTTGTCTGGCAGAGAAACAGTTAATTCAGCCTCATTTACTGACTTTAAAAAAAAATAGCTGATATGGCAGACTTGCCTAAACAATTATGGTTTCTACTGACAATTGAGATGTACAAACTATGGCATAAGGGACGATGAGTGGATAGGAGGCAATCTGTCATTTCGATTAAGACATTAATGAACGCGCTAGGACGGACGTAGTAAAAATAACTATTTGTTCAACACTTTTGAAATGTACGGGACAGAACATGGGCCGTTCTTACAGTATTCTCCCGGTACACCAACTCAGAACCGTAGGATAAATAAAGGGGGCATATAAGCAGACAATGAAAACTCTTACAATATTCGATGATGACATTTCTCTAAAACAGGCTGTAGGCTACATGTGCACCACCAAGTCAGAACAGTAGGCTAAGTTATGAGATGAAAAGGGAGCAAATTATTAGGGTGAGGCACATGGTCTACTAACAGCTTAGTACACAACATACACTTAGTATTACTTTCATAGCTACAGTATACATATCTCCCTGGCATATTACATTATTTATGCAGCAGCATACAAGACATTTGCCAAACCCTCCCCTGACCCGGAGGAGGCTGGGGGTCTCCCAGTCACGGTGACACAGCTTGGGATCGAACCCAGGGCTGCACTGGGGCCTCAGCATTGTTGAATTTGTGATTTCCAACTTGTTGTGTAATGTTTACGTCAAATGGCCGATGAGCACCGATACGGTTATCTATCATTTCTCTTCATGTGACATGGATTGAAAAGGATTTTCCTGTAGATTGCTGACTTGATGCATGAAGATGACTGCTTGTCTAGTTTGCTAGCTAAGATTTTGAAAGTATGATGTTGACATGATCAGCCCATCAAAGCTAAGGTAGATAGATATAAGGTGATTTTATCTGTGTCCAATTACCTTAAGCCTTCTTGGATGGGCACTTCTGTTCATTTATTTATTTAACCTTTATTTAACTAGGCAAGTCAGTCAAGAACAAATTCTTATTTACAATGATGACCTACCGCAGTCAAACCCTAATGACGCTGGGCCAATTGTGCGCCACCCTATGGGACTACCAATCACGGCCGGTTGTGATACAGCCTGAAATCAAACCAGGGTCTGTAGTGACACCTCTAGCACTGATATGCAGTGCCTTAGACCGCTGCACCACTCGGAAGCCCTAATGTATGTCTATGGCAGCACCCAAGGGGCTTGAATTTTCTATCTCTACCCGTACATTTTGTGGCGACGTAGTGTTCCCATGAGTGACAGAACACTGAGCCAATCACAGTGCAACTAGAGAGCATTACCAACCCCTACGCTCCGTATTTTCCGCTGGCTGCCCCACCACCACAGAAAGCACTGAGGTAGGCTGGAACACCTGCATGTTGGAGCTGCCTTACTCTAGAAAGCTAAAAAGAGACCATGTTTGTATGTGGCTTTAGTAACTCAATGAGTTTTTATTTATTTGACATTGTTTGCAAACTGATATGTGACACGTATTAATGCCAAAATAACACGCAAAACAGAAACAAAAATATATACAGTACCAGTCAAAAGTTTGGACACACCTACTCATTCCAGGATTTTTCTTTATTTTTTACTATTTTCTACATTGTAGAATAATAGTGAAGAGATCTATGAAATAACACATATGGAATCATGTAGTAACCAGAAAACTGTTAAACAAATCAAAATATATTTAAAATGCTAGATTATTCAAATTAGCCACCCTTTGCTTTGACAGCTTGCACACTCTTGGGTTTCTCTTAACCAGCTTCATGAGGTAGTCACCTGGAATGCATTTCAATTAATCGTTGTGCCTTGTTAAAAGTTAATTTGTGGAATTTCTTTTTTTCTTAATGCGTTTGAGCCAATCAGTTGTTTTGTGACAATGTAGGGGGTGTATTCAGAAGATAACCCTATTTGGTAAAAGACCAAGTCCATATTATACGCAAGAACAGCTCAAATAAGCAAAGAGAAATGACAGTCCATTATTAATTTAAGCCTTGAAGGTCAGTCAATCCAGAAAATTTCTTCAAGTGCAGTCGCAAAAACCATCACGCGCAATGATGAAACTGGCTCTCATGAGGACCGCCACAGGAAAGGAAGACCCAGAGTGTCACGGCCGTTGGAAAAAGAGGACCAAGGTGCAGCGTGGTGAGCGTACATTTTCTCTTTATTGATAAAAATGACGCCTAACAAAACAACAAACACGACAAAAACTAACCGTGAAGCTACAGACTATGTGCCCTAAACAAAACAAAGGTGGAAACTTCCCACAAACAAAGGTGGAAAAAATAGCTACCTAAGTATGGTTCCCAAACAGAGACAACGATAGACAGCTGTCCCTGATTGAGAACCATACCTGGCCAAAACATAGAAATAGAAAAACATAGAAACACAAAACATAGAATGCCCACAACTCACGGTCAGGGCGTGACAGAGTTACCTCTCTTGCGGAGGATACGTTCATTAGAGTTACCAGCCTCAGAAATTGCAGTCAAAATAAATGCTTCACAGAGTTCAAGTAACAGACACATCTCAACATCAACTGTTCAGAGGAGACTGTGTGAATCAGGCCTTCAAGGTTGAATTGCTGCAAAGAAACGACTACTATTAGACACCAATAATAAGAAGAGACTTGCTGTGGACAAGAAACACCAGCAATGGACATTAGACCAGTGGAAATCTGTCCTTTGGTCTGATGAGTCCAAATTTGAGATTTTTGGTTCCAACCGCCGTGTCTTTGTGAGACGCAGAGTAGGTGAATGGATCATCTCTGCATGTGTGGTTCCCACCGTGAAGCATGGAGGAGGAGGTGTGATGGTGTGGGGGTGCTTTGCTGGTGACACTGTCAGTGATTCATTTAGAGTTCAAGGCACACTTAATCAGCATGGCTACCACATCATTCTGCAGCGATACGCTGGTTTGCGCTTAGTGGGACTTTTGTTTTTTGACAGAACAATGACCCAAAACAAACTTCCAGGCTGTGTAAGAGCTATTTGACCAAGAAGGAGAGTGATGGAGTGCTGCATCAGATGACCTGGCCTCCACAATCACCCGACCTCAACCCAATTGAGATGGTTTGGAATGAGTTGAACCGCAGAATGAAGGAAAAACAGACAACAAGTGCTCAGCATATTTGGGAACTCCTTCAAGATGGTTGGAAAAGCATTCCAGGTGAAGCTGGTTGAGAGAATGCCAAGAGTGTGCAAAGCTGCCATCAAGGCAAAGGGTGGCTACTTTGAAGAATCTCAAATGTAAAATATATTTTGATTTGTTTAACACTGTTTAAGACTCCAATATGTGCTATTGTCACGATCGTCGTAATGAGGCAGAAGAGTGGACCAAGGCGCAGCGTGAGAGAAATACATATTTTATTTTCAGAAGACGAAACACGAAAACGAACACTTTTACAAAACAACCGTGAAGCTACAAACGTTTGTGCATACACAAGCTACAAACGTTAAACATAGACAATTACCCACAACAGCACAATGCCTATGGCTACCTTAAATATGGCTCCCAATCAGAGACAATGAATGACAGCTGTCTCTGATTGAGAACCATTCAGGCAACCATAGACATACCTAGACACCTACACTCAACACAAACCCATACACTCTAACAAAACCCCCTAGACACTACAACCACCCAAGACAAGACAAAAACACAAACATCCCCCCTGTCACACCCTGACCTAACCAAAATATTACAGAAAATAAAGATAACTAAGGCCAGGGCGTGACAGCTATTTTATAGTTTTTATGTCTTCACTATTATTCTACAATGTATAAAACAGTAAAAATCAAGAAAAACCCTTGAATGAGTAGGTGTGTCCAAACTTATTTTGACTGGTATTGTATATATATATATATATATATATATATTAACTATGATATACATCATTTAAAAATAATAATAATTTTAAGTCGGATTTTACTTTTCGTAGCAGGTTAATTAAGAAAATGTACGCAGGAGGTTAGTAGAATTAATGTAGCAAGTTAGGAAAATGTGGTTAATGTTAGGAAAAGGTTTAGGGTTAGCTAAAATTAAATAAAAAATCAACTTTTGACATTAATTTGACAAAAGCTGGATCACTTCTAGCCATGACAAGTTTCCCCTGCGCGTGGAGGGGTGAACCCTGGGCCCATATCCACACAGCAAATCAGGGTATTAGTGCTGATCTAAGATCAGGTCCTAACCTGTCCTTATAATCTTATTAACTATGATCTACAAGAAACAAACTGATCCTAGATCAGCACACATACTCTGAGACATACTCTGAGACACTTTGTAGATACGGGCCCTGGTCTCATGAAAATTGATAGTTTGGACTGAAATCATTTTGGCATTTTCCACCAGTAGAAATAGAGTGTGCACTCACTGTAAGCAAGTCCCTCACCCAGTCAATCCCATGACCTTGGAAAGGACCATACAATTAGGAAGTGGCAGGGCCATGCTATTCCTCACGGTTGCACTTTATGGAGCCATTAGTTAATGCCACCTCAACTCACGGCTTGACAGATATTGGACACCGCACCAAAGTGTTACACAGTGAGAACTCTATCTGTCCCAAAGTTGTCCATTCCCACTGGGCACATACTGGTTGAATCAACGTTGTTTCCACAACATTTCAATAAAACTACGTTGAACCAACGTGGAATAGACTTTGAAGTGACATCTATGCCCAGTGGGTTCCTATCTCTGCTATAATTGAACTGAAGATGTGAATGAGGTGAAAATTAACATATTATTGTTCATGATAATAATAAGAGCATGTAATCCATTTATGAAGAACATGCAATCCATTAGGCTATGAGTGTAACCTCATAAGGTTATCTTTAATGATTTGATTATAACATTGCATAGTCATTGGTGTGCTAGATTTTGGTATGGTATGCTAAATGGGTTGACTGCTCATATCCAATTTATTAATGGTTTATTACAGAATTAATTAATTATGAAGGTGTTCACCCCCCAAAAAATTTAATACAATTTCCACATTTTGGGTCATGTGAAAATATAATTACTTAACATAAATACTATACACCTGAGAAGAAATTGGCTCATAAAAATTATACGGCGAGGGTGAGTAGGCTTGGCTACATTCACGTTGCGAGACGCGCGAGGAGGGAGTTCTAGTGCTTCGATCACACCGACAGCGTCATTTCATTTTGGTACACAATAATTACATACATTTCCAATGAAACGCTGCGTTTGCCTTGCAGCATTGCGTTTTAGAGGCAGTTGCAGTGCATTCTGTATGGTGCATACGATGGATTTATCGAACGTATGCGTCAAACTGTATGCGTAGACGGCTTGACAGAAATAGTAGCAGAAGGTGAATGTTGAACTTTTGTGGCACACATATCCAGAGGATGCTGCGTACTATTTTGCGTAAGCCCTGTCCCTGTTCGAAGCGTAAACAGCGTAGCGCCAAGTAGCCTGTAGTCCAGTCGGGATACTGGTGTGTGAAGTCTGAACTGATGTCTGCCTTATTCTGCCGTCTGCTGATCTCGTGCAACATGTAACAGTTTTCTGTTTCTGCTTCATGATACAATTATATCCTCAGTGACAACAATAATGTTGAGCGAACAGTTTAGATAATAAGACAACTTTCATTGCACTTTAGATTTTTTTGGCAATCAATCTGCGCATCTTTCCCTGATCGTTTCAGACAGTCCTGTTCGTGGGTCGTGGCAGGTATCCGCATGCGTCGTCCTCAAGCAATTGATGCCGTGAGCTGTTCTCATATTTTTAAATAGGCTTACCTTTTATATTTTATCTGGACATGTTATTTCTCTCCAAGGCCCGCGGCATTTGAAGGTAGGTTGTGATGGTGTCTGCTTGAATGACTATTCAGCGCATGCTTTCTATTGTTTCACTGGATACTAAGCGGAATGCCCTCCATCTACCCCGCTCAAAGTCGGCAATGCGGTTTCATTGTCTAGGCTACTTCAGCACCGTTCACTGGAAGTAGTTAGCAATATGTTTCTTAAATTGACTAGGGTGACCTTATCAAGGATACCATATATGACATTCATATTGGACTGCAAAATCACAAATGTTAGTTTGTTTGTAGCCTACCGCTAGGCGACCACTCAAATGCAAATATTAAGTTTGCATTCAGCTTACATCCAGTTGTAATAGAGTGAGTGCAGTCTTATTTTTCTGAATGCCCACGGTAGGCTGAATCATACATGGGATGATATTGCAGTAAACTAGAAGACAGGCTTTGTGCTGTGCATACTAAGTAATTTTCACTATGTTCAATTTGAATCGAAATTATCGTTAGAATGACACATATATGGTGAAAAAATGCCGGTTTTAATCGGACTGCTTGTTGTACCTGTCTGTATTTGACTCGAGGTACACCGTAGGGATGACATTGAACGGTGCAAGCAAGCTACGTACGTGGGAGCTGAAGTTTTGCGTCCTCCTTTATAGTTCTACAGTATGCCTCCTGCCCTGGATGGTATGGGGACGGTTTGTGGAATTTCTATTATTTTACACCCTCAAACTATAAATCAAAGAAAGGTGGGAAGAAGCAGAAACCTAATGTTCTCCAATTTCATATTATTCATCACTTTGCTGGATGCACAGGCGACAAGAGAGATGAGATGGCCCCCAAAAAGTTGACTTTTATATTATCCTTCAGAAAGTAAACTATTTGTACTTACTTATTTTGTAGGCAGCAGGTAGCCTAGTGGTTAGAGTGTTGGGCCAGTAACTGAAAGGTTCCTAGAGCGAATCCCCGAGCTGACAGGGTAAAAATCTGTCCTTCTGCTCCTGAACAAGGCTGACAAGCCTTTGACAGCTTGTTCCAAGGCCCTCATTGTAAATAAGAATGTGTTCTTAACTGACTTGCCTAGTAAAATAAATAAATAGTTATTTTGTAGCATGTGCTAATTGAAATGTATTAAACTGAATAAAGTACACTTTTATGGAGGTTATTTAGCCTACTTGGGTAAATATATGTATTGTAGGCCTACAGTTTGGGGGACTTTATTGGATAATTTTGAACTAGACCTATTTTCTGCCTTTAATCTATTACTTGTGTCTTTAATCTATTACTAGTGTCTTTAATCTATTACTAGTGTTTTTAAGCTATTACTAGTGTCTTTAATCTATTACTTGTGTCTTTAATCTATTACTAGTGTCTTTAATCTATTACTAGTGTATTTAATCTATTACTAGTGTCTTTAATCTATTATTAGTGTCTTTAATCTATTACTAGTGTCTTTAATCTATTACTAGTGTCTTTAATCTATTACTAGTGTCTTTAAGCTATTACTAGTGTCTTTAAGCTATCACTCGTGTCTTTAATCTATTACTAGTGTTTTTAAGCTATTACTAGTGCCTTTAATCTATTACTAGTGTCTTTAATCTATTACTAGTGTCTTTAAGCTATTACTAGTGTCTTTAAGCTATTACTCGTGTCTTTAATCTATTACTAGTGTTTTTAAGCTATTCCTAGTGTCTTTAATCTATTATTAGTGTCTAGTGACTGCATTTGGTTCTGGGTGTTGAGATGAATCACTTACAGCCAGGGTTGGGGAGTAACTGATTACATGTCCTGCTAGTGATTGAGTAATAATCAATTAACCAGATTATTTATCTTTTTTTACTGTAACTGTAACTAATCAGTTCGGTTAAAAGCTAAAATATTGTAATAAGATGACAGATACTTTTGATAAACTATATGATTACCTCTTGGATTACTTTTAAATTCAGAAAGGATATTTGCAGAAAAATAATACTTTATGACACCTTTCTGTTTTCTCAATGACATTCAATTTAACATTGAAAAAAGTTAAAAGTTTAAGTTTGTTCCACCTTAGCAAATCTGACCACAAGTCAGACACCGTTAGGAAGACACTCCAAATGCATTTGATGGATCCTTTTTGTCTTCTTCTAATGCCTCTTAAGGGGAAAGTAATCCAAAAGTAACTGAAAGTACTCAGATTATGTTACTAAATTTGGGTAATAGTCTAATAAAGAGCATGAGCTGGCGCACACCCAGAAAAAAATATTTAGTGTAGAGGTGCTGACTAACGGTGAATAAACTGTAAGCTATAAAAACAAAGAGAGACGCACACTCCATATGTATAACCTCCCATTCATTTATTGGGTAGAAAAAAAAACACCAACGTTTCGGCATCATGTGCCTTCTTTGGGTAAACCAAAAGGTAAATTGAGGACAATTTTGGACTAGCAACTGTAATGGATTGCATTAAGAAAGTAACCTACCCAACCCTGTTTACAGATGTAGGATCTTAATTTGATTACTCTTTTGTTGCTGAGAATTTTCCTGCATGGCAGGAAATGCAAAATTGTAACGTATTCAGGGTTTAAAAAGGCTTCTAATGTTTGTAATTTCCACTTTAAAATGTCAGACTTGATTTGCCCTGATGAAAAATGTATCAAACCCTACAAAAAAAAATCCATTATATATAATCCACATAAGAATTCACATTTCCTGTTGCTGCCGGATTATTTTCATGCTGTAGCAAACTGGCTCAAATTAAGATCCTACATCTGTACCATGCACTTAGCATGTATTTACACATTGTGCCGTCAATGTGCCTCACAACTTTCCCCTGACCTACTGCAAAAAAATTAATGAACAAGAAAAAAAGGAAGAATCTTACTGAAAGTATTATTTTCTATCCTCATATTTTATGTTATCCTCAAACAAGAATGAGTACTATACAATAATTAAGCATTTCAGAGAATGTATTTAGCTTGCCTGATTAGTCAGCCAGTTTCCAAGGTATCAACTTCCTTATGGTTATATGAAAGTAGTCTATACTCTTTCGAAGAATTCGGCAAGTTCACAATCGGAAAGAGGATCTTTTGACAATCTCTCCACCCAACACAAGTAGAGCGTTACCATGATGTGTTGTCTCAAACCATATGTGTTTGCTTTTCTCCCATATAGGTTGGGCTCCTGTTGAGGGTGGTCAGAGATAGATTCACACCACTAGGTGTAGTACCGAGAAGAGTGGCCAAGTTCCAATACACGGACTGGTGTATCTAGGTAGGGTGGTCCAGCCCAGGCTCCAGGCTATGTCTCCCTGGCTGTGGGAGAGCTATTCCATGCTGAGTTGAAAGGGACCTGCTTGGCTGGGGAATACGGGAACAGACATGGGGCTGGGACAGTCCAACAAGGCTCCTGTCACCGATGACACAGAGGAGAGTGAGTAATGACCAATGACTGTATATGAATGGACAAAGCCATCGATCACGTGACACCATTCATTCCTATGTGAAGACTCAATATCACATTGAAGCCAAATGAAGCCGGTTAAGATGGGGTCTCATGAGACATAACACGCTCATTTTGAGCTATTCCGGGATGTGACTTTGAAGGCTACCTCAGTGCTGCTCCTACTCATTGAGTAACTAAATTATCCTTATAACTTCTTCTATGTGCGATTTTAAAATAATCTGTTCAAGAAGGACATACACTGAGTGTACAAACATTCCATGACATGGATTGGCCAGGTGAATCCAGGTCAAAGCAATGATCCCTTATTGATGTCACTCAATCCAAAATTAAATCTAGAATCGGCTTCCTATATCGCAACAAAGCATCCTTCACTCATGCTACCAAACATACCCTCGTAAAACTGACCATCCTACCGATCCTCGACTTTATAGATGACATCATCTATAAAATAGCCTCCAACACTCTACTCAACAAATTGGATGCAGTCTATCACAGTGCCATCCGTTTTGTCAAAGCCCCATACACTACCTACCACTGCGACCTGTACGCTCTCGTTGGTTGGCCCTCGCTTCATACTTGTTGCCAAACCCACTGGCTACAGGTTATCTACAAGTCTCTGCTAGGTAAAGCCCCGCCTTATCTCAGCTTACTGGTCACCATAGCAGCACCCATATCTCCCTCACTAGCTTTAAGCACCAGCTGTCAGAGCAGCTCACAGATCACTGCACCTGTACATAGCCCATCTGTAAACAGTCCATCTATCTACCTCATCCCCATACTGTATTTATTTATTTATCTTGCTCCTTTGCACCCCAGTATCTCTACTTGCACATTCATCTTCTGCACATCTACCATTCCAGTGTTTAATTGCTATATTGTAATTACTTTGCCACCATGGCCTATTTATTGCCTTAACTCCCTTATCTTACCTCATTTGCACTCACTGTATATCTTACCTCATTTGCACTCACTGTATATAGACTTTTGTTTTATTTTTTTCAGCTGTATTATTGACTGTATGTTTTGTTTATTCCATGTGTAACTCTGTGTTGTTGTATGTGTAGAATTGCTATGCTTTATCTTGGCCAGGTCGCAGTTGCAAATGAGAACTTGTTCTCAACTAGCCTATCTGGTTAAATAAAAATAAAACGTGTTAAATCCACTTCAATCAGTGTAGATGAAGGGGAGGAGACAGGTTAAAGAAGTATTTTTAAGCCTTGAGACAGTTGAGACATGGATTGTGTATGTGTGCCATTCAAAGGGTGAATGGGCAAGACAAAATATTTAAGTGTCTTTGAGCGGGGGGTATGGTAATAGGTGCCAGACGCACCAGTTTCCCGTTTGAATCAAGAGTGGTCCACCACCCAAAAGACATCCAGCCAACTTAACACAACTGTGGGAAGCATTGGAGGCAACATGGGCCAGTATCCCTGTGGAACGCTGTCGGCACCTTGTAGAGTCCATGCCCTTACGAATTGAGGATGTTCTGAGGGTTAAAGGGGGTGCAACTTAATGTTTTGTACATTCAGTGTACACCTGGTGTATTAGAACCATGAATGTCTTCAAAACATTTTTTCATTTACATGAAGAGTCACCACGAAGACTGCAATTTTTCCATTTACTATGCAGTACCGCAGTCACCTTTGAACTTCCATGGCTTCAATGAGAGGGGTCAGTCGTTCTCCCTTGGTAATGACCCAGGCCAACCTGTTATAAAGTGGGCAATGGGGATTATTTGAAATTCATCCTGTTTGATCTGTCTTTGCCTGTATAAGCTTCTCTGAGTGTATTCCAGTAGCCTCTATACCAAAAATGAATATGACAGATTGAACAAACGGATGAAGAAGATAAATAAACAGAAATGTAAGCATTGGTAAATCCACAGTTACTAACATTATTTCTCAAAGACTTAAACGTTAGCTATGTGTTTCTGAACAATGTAATGGTACAGGTGTAGGATCTAAATTTGATCACCCTGTTGCATTATAACTTTCCTGTAATGCAGGAAATTTAAAGCTTGTAGTGTATTTGAGTTTTAAAAAGGTTTCTGAAGTTTGTAATTTCCAATTTGAAATTTCAGACTTGATTTTCCCTTTCAAAAACATTATCAACCCCTACAAAAATGTCCATAAATTATACTACAGGTATGCAGACATTGTGTCATAGAGATCCTATAGTATAATTCCTATAATATAGTGTTCTACATGTAAATATATGCAATCCTTTGGGCTTACACACTGAGTACAAATATTAGGAAAACCTACCTAATATTGAGTTGCACCCATTTTGTTTTCAGACAGCCTCAATTAGTCAGGGCATGGACTATACAAGGTGTTGAAAATGTTTCACAGGGATGTTGACCCATTTTGACTCCAATGCTTCCCACAGTTGTGTCAAGTTGGATGGATGTCCTTTGGGTGGTGGACCATTCTTGATACACATGGGAAACTGTTGAGTGTGAAAAACCCAGCAGAGTTGCAGTTCTTGACACAAACTGGTGCACCTGGCACCTACTACCATACCCCAATCAAAGGCACTTAAATCTTTTGTCTTGCCCATTCATCCTTTGAATGGCAAACATGCATCCATGTCTCAAATATGTCAAGGCTTAAATGTTTTTATTTAAGATGTTTCCTCCCTTTCATCTACACTGAT
Source organism: Salvelinus alpinus (assembly GCF_045679555.1). Lineage (NCBI taxonomy): Eukaryota > Metazoa > Chordata > Actinopteri > Salmoniformes > Salmonidae > Salvelinus > Salvelinus alpinus. Next base: position 44,433,513 of record NC_092098.1, on the reverse strand, counting down.
TGAAGAGGATTTAACAAGTGACATCAATAAGGCATCATTGCTTTCACCTGGATTCAACTGTCATGGAAAGAACAGGTGTTCTTAATGTTTTGTATACTCAGTGTATACTAGCTACTGTAAGTGGAATTCAACATCTTTGAATATCCTCTAGATGAATTTAATTCACTGTGGCTAAACCCAAATGAGTCTTCAGAGTTCGAGTACATTAGCTATTCAAGGTCTCTCACTGGGTCCCTCTTTAATTAAAGCCATTATGTTTTTCTCTATATTTGACATAATAAAGTGTATGTCATCTGAGGGTGTTTTGTGATGATGTACGGTTTCTACAGCTAACCTTCTTCACTCCCTAGATTACACTTACTGTCACAGTATAGACTAGAGATTCATCAATGGACTAACAAGTTCTGTAATGTTCATCTCTATCATATTAATGAAGGTGACAGAGCATAAGCATAGGATTCTTTATTGCACAGGATGAGGACAGGATCTTGGTAATGGCTGGAGTGGAATCAGTGGAATGGTATCAAACACATGGTTTCTATGTGTTTGATACCATTCCCTTCGCTCTGTTCCAGCCATTATTATGAGCCGTCCTCCCCTCAGCAGCCTCCACTGATTTATTGGTAGGTCAGCTTTGACAGACAGACAGACAGACAGACAGACAGACAGACAGACAGACAGACAGACAGACAGACTATACTATACTATTTCTAGCTCTACAATTGAATATTTTCTAGAACGTACACTTTGGACATGGTTTGCTGTGACTCGAGCCACATAGTTAGTTATCTTATGCCGTTTCCAGAGTAATGGTCATACATTTATTTCAACGTTTTCTTTCCTGTTATTTGAGCTTCTGCCATCGATCGACCTGTTAGAAAGGACAAGTTACCCATTATGAACAAAGACAGAGACAGAGAGACTGAGAGACAGATTTAGTACATCAAAAGGACTGAGTGCTTTATGAGACTATTAAGAATGGGAACGAAGTGTTCCTGTTTACAGCAAACACACATTCAGTTAGTGATCACAACAATAAAGAAGTAAATTACTGTACGTGATTATTTATTGACTAATGCTGGGGTAATCTTAAAAACATCACTCGACAGTAGAGATGTGGTAATAATGGTCGAATATAACGGCAGCTGTCTGGGACTGATGATGTTGCTGTTGATGATGTCATGTAATACCTGGGACATTGATTGGTGGATTCAATGTGACATTGATTGTTGGATTTGAAAAAGTATTACTCAGGTTGGCTATTGTCCCTGGAACCAAAATCATGTCATGTGTATTACGTATTACAGGTAGGACATTACTTTGTCCTGTTAACCATCATGCTAAAGCTGTGCCCTGTCCTCCCTCCCTCCCCACCCTAGCTGTCTGTTTGTCCTCCCTGTCTGTCTGTCTGATTGTCCTCCCTGTCTGTCTGTCTGTCTGTCTGTCCTGTCTGCTTGTCCTCCCTGTCTGTCTGTCTGTTTGTCATGTCTGTTTGTCCTCCCTGTCTGTCTGTCTGTCTGTCCCCTGGACATGCCCGTTTGGTGATCATGCTTTATTCACGCTCCGGCTGACTGGGACCCATGGGTTCTGTTTCAGTCGCCACAGCAACCACATGCCTTCCTCAAACATGGCTGCTCGGCAGCGTACGTGAGGCTCCGCTATAGCCTCACGTACATCAGAGAGAGAGAGGGTGAGTGAGGGAGAGAGAGAGAAAGAGACAGACAGACAGACAGACAGACAGACAGACAGACAGACAGACAGACAGACAGACAGACAGCGATATAGACAGAGAGACAGAGTAACTAACTGACACTGCAGCCTCTTTGCACCTAACATGACTGCTCTGCTGTCTCCTCCTAGTCAGACCACAGCTGTCCTACCCTAAGCCCCCATCACATCCAGTTAGGCTCAGAGCCTGAAGCCAGGGATATTATGATATATCCACTCCAGAGAGGAAGCCCCATGTGCTTCTTTAATAGCAGGGCTGGTAAACAGTGAAGCACAACTAGCGGAGAGGGGAAGTGCCACTGATACATGACTAACAGAACATATAATTAACTGTCACATCCAATCCATCTGCTCCGACGGGATGTGGGGTGTTGCTGCTCGGTGGGGGGGTACACCGGCCAGGTCACATGAAGGGGGACAGAGAGTGAGAGAGTGGGCGGCAGCTGCACGGCACCCAGGGAGACGGTGGAAAGAGAGAGGGATAACCTTCTGTCCCTGTTACCATGGCTGTGAAAATAGGCCACAACTGTCTCCAATTGGAGAGTGTGTAAATTTAAGGCTCAGAGCAGGAAAGTGCTGAAAGTCAACTTTTTATTTTATTTTGTTCAGTGGAAAACATGCAACGTCTTTACATTTTTTTGTAAAAGCGTGTTGTCTTCTTCTGGGCTATAATGTAAACTGCCTCTAGTTTCTCTCCCCAAGTTCATTTTATATCAAGGGGGCAGTCTGTCTGCACCTGATTGTGGCATTATTATAATGAGCTGAATGAAACAGCTGACTTCCTGTTTAGAACCTTTTACATATTAGTCTATAAGGCTACCTCATGGGCTTTTAAAAAGGACACTGACTGTAAATAATTTTTAATGTCATTTCATTGGCATTTGATATTCTCATACCTACTTTATTCATTATTCAGAAACAAGACAGTGATTTAATGTGATGCTGTTTCCTGATATGGAAATGAGCAGATGCTCCTCTTTTTCCACAGTTCATTTCGATCACTTCCAAATCTTAAGGGCTATCGGGAAAGGAAGTTTCGGGAAGGTAAGTCTATTTTAGTAAATTGCTGAGTCAAGGAGCAGCTACCTACTAAGTGACCTTCTTATCATTCAAACACACACACACACCATTTAGTTTCAGGACAGAATTTAGCCCTAGCATCTCAGATAAGTCTAATTAAAGGGCATGGTTGATGTTCAGTAATTGGATTTGATCAGAGCTCTCTTGATGAACTGTGCCAGTGGTCTAGACCAGTGGTTCCAAACCAGAGGTACTAGGACACCTGGGGGTAGGTGAGAAGACTCATGAGACCATTGGCTGACTGGTAAAATGCACGAGGGGGTACTTCAGGGGTACTCTGGACAGAGCAAAATTCAGTTGGTGTTACAGTAACCGAAAAAGGTTGCGAACCACTGGTCTAATCACTCACTTAGATCACTTTAAACACTTCCTTATTGTCTTGAAAATACATGTACAGTAAACCACCAGCACAAATTATTAGAGCAATTCATCTGTATCAGTCCTGGTGAATGGTTAGTCTGTTGCAGGCTGTATTGAAGCTGCTATTATGGTTGGCTAAATGGCTATTATTATGTAACTAGATATCTACACATTAAATCATCTTTTTTTTGTCTTGACAAGGGGAACCTAGGTTTCCATCCAGTTGGCGACAGATTTTAACGTAAATATTCAAAAATGTCCACAAAAACAACATGCAATTTTCCCATCAGAGGTGTGTTCCATCAAATTGACTTGTTGCGGATAAAAGGCTGTGAGTGATGACGTAGTGCACATAGAAAGTACTTTTGCGGTTAAATTCCCTTGTACCAAATTAAAAAATACAAGTTAATTGGGTTTCCATCACAATTTCAACTCTACAGATGGTTTGTCACAAAAATGTCCACACTCTGAACTTAGCACGTGGGCTCTAGCCAACAGCTTGCAGAAACGGTAGGCTAGCCTACATTAGATTATTATGGATAAGTGCAAGATTGTTTTTATTCATTAAACGGTAACCAAGCAGCCGATCATCATGTCACCAGACCCTCAATATTTATTGTCACCTTGCACATTCACCAGCCTGTGAAGTTCATCATAATTTAATTAATCTGTAGCCTAATAAACTACGTGGTTTTCCGAGTCGTAGTGGGAGGACCACACAACATATCATCACATGACTCCAAGTTCACTTAGATATGATGGTTATTATATCAATATTTACGAATAAAAGTATTCCACCGCCATTTATCGATTAATTCATTTTACAAACACAAAAAGGTCCCAGCATGTCGAACGAACAAATTGTCTATCGACAATTATGAATTTGTACCGACATTTCATGTTGTGACTGTTTTCACGTGTCAGGTAATTCTGGCGAATAGTTACAGTTGCAATAGAACAGTTGTTTTCAACTTTCACCGTCTGTGGATGCGCTTTCTTACAGATTGAGTTTACATATAAGTAAAACAACACGGCAATGGTCAGTAAGAAACACATTCAGTATACTCAGTTGATAGCATGATGAACGCTCCGCTATTGTCTGTTCTCTCTAGGTGTGCATTGTGCAGAAAAAGGACACAAAGAAAATGTACGCCATGAAGTACATGAACAAACTGAAGTGTGTGGAACGGAACGAGGTCCGCAATGTCTTCAAGGAGATGCAGATCATGCGGAACCTCGAGCATCCCTTCCTTGTCAACTTCTGGTAAGTCTGTCTCTGTGTGTGTGTGTGTGTGTGTGTGTGTGTGTGTGTGTGTGTGTGTGTGTGTGTGTGTGTGTGTGTGCGTGCGTGCGTGCGTGCGTGCGTGCGTGCGTGCGTGTGTGTGTGTGAAAGAAAACAGGTATTGTCAGGAACAAGTGTTGTGAGGATATTGTGGTAAATAATCTGTAGCGAGTGGACTCTTACCTTGAAAATGGCAGAAGCTTGAATGCGCTCGCCAATCTCACATCTGTGTTTGCCCAGCCAAGACTTTGACGTATAGAACGAGGAGGACACACAATAGAATGAAGTAGAACAAAACCTCAGACTATCTCTATTTGTCTTTGAAAATCCTGTGGGTAGTGCCTTGTGTAGGCTTATTGAAGTACATTGTAAAGGTATATGGACGTTAGTCATCAAAAAACATCTTGTCTTTACGTTGGTTGATCTCTCACTATGAATCACCATGAATCACTATTAAACATTCACTGCACATTTATGACCAGTTGAATGTTTTAACAGCTCCATTCCTTCCACACATTTATGACCAGTTGAATGTTTTAACAGCTCCATTCCTTCCACACATTTATGACCAGTTGAATGTTTTAACAGCTCCATTCCTTCCACACATTTATGACCAGTTGAATGTTTTAACAGCTCCATTCCTTCCACACATTTATGACCAGTTGAATGTTTTAACAGCTCCATTCCTTCCACACATTTGCCTTGTATAGAGATAGGCTCATAAAACCAGTGAGTATCGACCCCTAAAAAGGAGCTGATGACACTCGATACAGCTCTTATCACCTTGGAGAAGTTAGCGTCTAAAAGGAAAGGCACTGACTTGAGACCAGCCACTAAACTAGCTGTGTGTGGACTCGGATGAGAGAAGAGGCTAGTGGAGTGGAGGACTGAGGGACTGACAAGTGTGGCTAAAGAAGAAGATTAACTGCCATGCTTCCTGTAGTCCAGTTTGGGATTCAACCATTCAATGGCTCGAATGGCTGCTAATCTCATTTTTTTTTAATTGTTCCTCCCTTAGTTTCCCAAGCTGAGGTAATTACTTCAGATGACTCTGATATTTTGGACTCTTCCTGTTGTAAAAACATAGATGCGGTTATTTGGGATTTTGCTGTTAACAGTAATGTGAAATAGTTTAGACTAGTTCCTAATTTGACATTGAAGAACTCCAGGTATTTTATGCCCCTCTCTTTCTCTCTCTCTCTCTCTCTCTCTCTCTCTCTCTCTCTCTCTCTCTCTCTCTCTCTCTCTCTCTCTCTCTCTCTCTCTCTCTCTCTCTCTCTCTCTCTCTCTCTCTCTCTCTCTCTCTCTCTCTCTCTCTCTCTCTATCCTCTGTCTGGAAATCTCTTCATTATTGCAGGCAGCATCGGCAGCTGGCAGGGACTTACTATCTATGACTGAATCTTTTAATTACTATTTGAAGGATAATAAGCAGAAACGTTCAGCGGTGGGGCCCGTAGTAGAAGAATGGAGCCGTCTGACAAACAAACGATGCTTGCTGTGTGGGACAACAAATCCAATAAAAAAACAGGCAGGAAGAAGGTCATGCTTTTGGCAGGGTCTTTAAACGCTTGGAGCGAGCTGGTGGAAGATGTCCCTGTAAGATGTGCTTAGGTCAACTCAGCTGCCCAGTTGGTCAAGTTATGATTGTCCTGAGTGAAGAGCTCAAGGTCATGTCATAGTGTGGGAGATTACCTGCTGCACTCGCAGAGCAATCAGGCGACACGACAGCCAGCCTCCCCCTCTCCTCCTTTCCCCCTCTCCTCCTGTCCTGCCCCCCTCCCTGCAGTCACTGCAGTTGTGACTGGCTCTCAGATGAGGTGTTTGTATATGCCGGCCACTCAGCATAGCAACAACAAAGACTCGTCTCCTGAATGGCAGAGCAATTAGAAATCTATGAATGTGCCATCTGGTGTGTGCGTGCATGAAAAAGTAGTTCTGTAGCCGTGTCTACTCTCTGTCTGCTGTCCTGTCTGTAGTCCTGTCTGTGGTACAGTAGTCCTGTCTATAGTCATGTAGTCATGTCTACTCTGTCTATAGTCCTGTAATCTTGTCTGTAGTTCTGTAGCCCTGTCTGTAGTCCTGTCTACTCTATGTCTCTAGTCCTCTAGTCCTGTAGTCCTGTCTGTAGTCCTGTAGTCCTGTCTAGTCTCTGTCTGTAATAATGTAGTCCTGTATGTAGTCCTGTATGTAGTCATGTCTGTAGTCCTGTAATCCTGTGTGTAGTCCAGTAGTCATGTCTGTAGTCCTGTAGTCCTGGCTGTAGTCCTTTAGCCCTGTAGTCCTGAGTACTCTCTGTCTGTAGTCCTATAGTCATGTCTGTAGTCCTGTCTTTAGTCCAGTAGTCATGTGTACTCTCTGTCTGTAGTCCTATAGTCTGGTCTGTAGTCCTGTGGTTCTGTCTATAGTCATGAAGCCCTGTAGTCCTGTCTACTCTCTGTCTGTAGTCTTGTAGTCATGTCTGTAGTCCTGTCTACTCTCTATCTGTAGTCCTGTCTGTAGTCCCGTAGTCATGTCTACTCTCTGTCTGTAGTCCTGTAGTCCTGTCTACTCTCTGTCTGTAGTCATGTAGTCATGTAGTCCTGTCTACTCTCTATCTGTAGTCCTGTCTGTAGTCCCGTAGTCATGTCTACTCTCTGTCTGTAGTCATGTAGTCATGTAGTCCTGTCTACTCTCTATCTGTAGTCCTGTCTGTAGTCCCGTAGTCATGTCTACTCTCTGTCTGTAGTCGTGTAGTCATGTAGTCCTGTCTACTCTCTATCTGTAGTCATGTCTGTAGTCCCGTAGTCATGTCTACTCTCTGTCTGTAGTCATGTAGTCCTGTCTACTCTCTATCTGTAGTCACATCTGTAGTCATGTCTGTAGTCCAGGCTGTAGTCCAGTAGTCATGTCTGTAGTCCCGTAGTCCTGTCTACTCTCTGTCTGTAGTCATGTAGCCCTGTAGTCCTGTCTACTCTCTGTCTGTAGTCCTGTCTGTAGCCCTGTAGTCCTGTCTACTCTCTGTCTGTAGTCCTGTCTGTAGCCCTGTAGTCCTGTCTACTCTCTGTCTGTAGTCCTGTCTGTAGTCCTGTAGTCCTGTCTACTCTCTGTCTGTAGTCCTGTCTGTAGTCCTGTAGTCTTATCTGTAGTCATGTCTGTAGTCATGACTGTAGTTCTATAGTCCTGTCTACTCTGTCTGTTGTCTTGTAGTCCTGTAGTCCTGTCTGTCGTCCTGTAGCCATGTCTGTAGTCCTGTAGTCATGTCTGTCGTCCTGTCTGTAGTCATGTATGTAGTCATGTAGTCATGTATGTAGCCATGTCTGTAGTCCTGTAGTCATGTCTGTAGTCCCGGGTACAGTCTGAATATAGCCATGTATTCCTGTCTGTAGTCATGTCTTTAGTCCTGTAGTCATGTATGTAGCCATGTCTGTAGTCATGTAGTCCTGTCTGTGGTCCTGGGTACAGTCTGAATGTAGCCATGTATTCCTGTCTGTAGTCATGTCTGTAGTCCTGTAGTCATGTATGTAGCCATGCATGTAGTCCCGTAGTCATGTCTGTAGTCATGTCTGTCGTCCTGTCTGTTATCATGTCTGTTATCATGTCTGTAGTCATGTAGTCCTGTCTGTGGTCCAGGGTACAGTCTGAATGTAGCCATATATTCATGTCTGTAGTTATGTCTGTAGTCATGTAGTCCTGTCTGCCGTCTTGTCTGTAGTCCTGTCTGTAGTCATGTAGGCATGTATGTAGTCCTGTCTGTAGTCATGTAGTCCTGTCTGTAGCCATGTGGTCCTGTCTGTGGTCCTGTCTGTAGTCATGTAGTCCTGTCTGTGGTCCTGTCTGTAGTCATGTAGTCCTGCCTATGGTCCTGTCTGTGGTCCTGGGTACAGTCTGAATGTAGCCATGTATTCCTGTCTGTAGTCATGTAGTCATGTCTGTAGTCCCATCTGTAGGCATGTCTGTAGTCATGTCTGTAGTCATGTAGTCCCGTATGTAGTCATGTAGTCCTGTCTGTAGCCATGTGGTCCTGTCTGTGGTCCTGTCTGTGGTCATGTAGTCCTGTCTGTGGTCCTGTCTGTGGTCCTGTCTGTTGTCATGTCAGTAGTCATGTAGTCATGTCTGTTGTCCAGGGTACAGTCTGAATGTAGCCCTGTATTCCTGTATTCCTGTCTGTGGTCATGTCTGTTGTCCTGTAGTCATGTCTGTCATTATGTCTGTAGTCCTGTCTGTGGTCCTGTAGTCCTGTCTTTAGTCTTTAGTCTCTATTCCTGTCTGTAGTCCTGTAGTCATGTATTTTATTCCACAGAGAATGAATAGAAGTCTATTCTCCAATAAGCAGTACCATGTCTACCATTACTACTACACCAAGACAGTACTAAGACTATGATACTGGCGCTGTATTGATGTGCCCTTGTGGCACTTTCTGCCAATTTGTAAGGGGAGCCCTTTCTGGCAGTGCCCTGTTACAGACATTTTGCATCCCAAATGGCACCCTAATCCCTACATAATGTGCTACTTTTGACCAGAACCCTATGGGCCCCACCTGGCAATCCTCACGCTCTGTCAAGGTGAGAAGTAGACACTGACAGAGAGAGAGAGAGAGAGAGAGAGAGAGAGAGAGAGAGAGAGAAAGAGAAAGAGAAAGAGAGAGAGAGAGAGAAAGAGACACAGACAGACAGACAGACAGACAGGCAGGCAGGCAGGCAGGTAGACAGACAGACAGACAGACAGACAGACAGACAGACAGACAGACAGACAGACAGACAGACAGACAGGCAGGCAGGCAGGCAGGCAGGCAGACAGACAGACAGACAGACAGGCAGGCAGGCAGGCAGGCAGGCAGACAGACAGACAGACAGACAGACAGACAGACAGACAGACAGACAGACAGACAGACAGACAGACAGACAGAGCCCGACTCAGCAGCACAGCACTCACTTTTATATTTGTTAGGGATCCCCAATAGTTCCTGCCAAGGCAGCAGCTACTCTTCCTGGGGTCCAAACACATTAAGGCACTTACGTGACACATAAAACAAAAGATATAACAGTACATCGTATAACATTATTACAATGTAGATGTGTGTAGAGTAAGTGTGCTAGAGTGTGCGTATGTCTGTACCTGTGTGTGTGTCTCTTCACAGTCTCCACTGTTCCATAAGATGTTTTTTAAATCGGATTCTACTGCTTGCATCCATTTTTTTAATTTAACCTTTATTTAACTAAGCACGTCAGTTAAGAACAAATTGGTATTTACAACGACCGCCTACCCCGGCCAAACCCTAATGGTGAGGGCCAATGGTGAGCCGCCCTATGGGAGATAAAACAGTACAGTTACCTGATGTGGAATAGAGTTCCACATAGTCATGGCTCTATGTAATACTGTGCACAACACTAAACAATACATTAATTGCACTATAACAGTGACAAACGGTGACCACAAACTGTTAGGGCCTACATAAAGCTGTCCCAACAGCAGAGTCCCAACAGCAGTCCCAACACCTTACCACTGCTACACCTGGCTATCAGCGGAACCTTGTCTGGCAGAGAAACAGTTCATTCAGCCTCATTTACTGCCTTTAAAAAAACATAGCTGATATGGCTGACTTGCTTAAACAAATGTGGTTTCTACTGAAAATTGAGATGTACTAACTATGGCATGAGGGAACGACGAGCGGGTAAGAGGCAGAACTGTAGGATAAATAACGGGGCCATATAAGCAGACAATGAAAGCTCTTACACTATTCAATGATTACATTTCTTAAAAACAGCCTAAAGAAAATACATTTCTTTGGACTCACCTTGTGCTGTGCGCACTTCCTTCCAAACCACTCATTGTTGAATATGCGATTTCCAACTTGCTGTGTAATGTTTACAGTATGTCCAATGGCCGATGAGCACCGATATGTTTTATCGATCATTTCTCTTCGTTATTTACCTTTATATGACAAGCATTGAAAAGGATTTGCCAGTCGACTTGATTCATGAAGATGACTGCTTGTCTAGCGTGCTAGCTAATATTTTGAAAGTATGATGTTGACATGATCAGTCCAATCAAAGCTGCTGTACATATCACGTGATTTAACGTCATTTCATCTGTGGTCAATGACCTTGAACCTTCTTGGATGGGCACTTCTAATGTAACTCTATGTCAGCACCCAAGGAGCTCGAATTTTCGAGGCCTTCCCTTAGACAGTGACGTATTTTCCCCATGAGTGACAGAACACTGAGACAATCACAACGCAACGTTCCGTATTTTCCGCTGGCTGCCCCGCCACTACAGAAAGCACTGAGCTAGGCTGAAACACCCTACATTTTGGCGCTGCCTTACTCAAGAAAACAAAAAAGAGACCATGTTTGTATGCAGCTTTATTAACTCAATGATATATATTTTTTTTTACATTGTTAGCAAACTTATATGTGACTTGTATTAATGCCAAAATAACATGCAAAACAGGCAAGCCCCCCCAATGTTTTATTTATTTATTTTGTTTTTGCTAAAAATGTTGGGCTCAAAAGCCCCACCTGCCCTGAATGACGGGTCGCCACTAAACAGCCCCCACAGTCTTTTTATCATCACTTTCTCTCAGCCAATCATCAGTCATTAGTGTAAGGGCTTGTTGAATGTCCTTCCCTATAAGCGAGCTGAAAGTCTTTTGTCAATTTGTTTACTGTAAAATAGCATTGTATCTGGTCAAACACAATTCTTTCCAAAAGTTTACTAAGGGTTGGTAACAGGCTGATTGGTCAGCTATTTGAGCCAGTAAACTTTGCCAAGACCAGCATGTATTTTTACTATGGATGACACAGAAGTAGCCTACTCAAAGACGGACAGGCTTTTTTTGGTCCTGTATGGCTCAGTTGGTAGAGAATGGCGCCTGTAACGCCAAGATCGCAGGTTCGGTTCCTGGCCCACCCATAAAATATAAGCCTACATGACTGTAAGTCACTTCAGATAAAAGTCTCTACTAAATGGCATATAATGTTATTATCATTAAGCTGGCGGCGCTGGATTAACTCCTGAGCTGTTGCAGTCACTGAAACTGTCTGGAGCAGAGACACTGATGGAAGAGATGTTGTTATTGAAGGTGAATTCTCTCTCTCACTGCACATCCTGTGGCGAGCATCACAAGTCAGGAATTCCTTCATTGAATCTACAATGAAGATGAACAACGCGTTGAAGTGAATGAAGTGTGTAGCCAAGAATGTTCATTGGCATCAGTGAAGTAGTGACATGTCTTGCGTCTTTTATTCGACGTGCTTATTTTGTAGTTGTCTTAATGTGTCAACCACGGTTCTCCACTCTTTGTCCTTTACTTAACCAGGAAGGTCACCTGCATACAGTAAACAAGCCTATTATTAGTCTTACTGCCATACATGACATGTAGTTTCCCACTGGGCACAGACATCAGTTGATTTACATTTTATTGAGTTGTCAACTAATGTGAATTCAACTTGAAATGAACAAAACATTTCACCATGTCATTGGATTTAGGTTAATTCCCTGACGGTGATGAAATCCAATCAGTTTTCCACGTTGATTCAACTTAATCACATTCAATTTTGAGGTTGAAAAGACGTGGAAAGAACGTTGATTCAAGCAGTTTTTTCCCAGTGGGTTCTCTAGTCAACAATCTGCTGTACCTTGCATACCATACGACCCAGAATCCCTTTACTGCACACCATGGCCTGGCCTCTCTACAGCAGCTGAGGGAGCATTAGCTTCTGGCTGATGGGAACTGTCAGTCATCTGTTCTGCAGAGCCAGGCTTTAGTCAGCTACTTCTGAGAAGGCTTTAGTTCTGGTTGTGTGTAAGTGGGTGTGGGTGCGCCGTGCGTGTGTGCGTCTGACTGTGTAAGTGGGTGTGGGTGCGCCGTGCGTGTGTGCGTCTGACTGTGTAAGTGGATGATTTTGTACCTGAAGTTGTTCCGGTATTTCAATCAGCACAGTGGTTATGTGTTGACTTTAAGTTGAGCAGAGCTATAAGCCATTTAATAGACTTTCTGTTATTGATTCAAGGCATGTATTTTCTGTCAAAGTATATTTTCTGTCATAGTATGTACACTATATTGTAAGCCAGTGTTATGCCGTTGGAATATTTTAATTGAATTTGAGGCAATTATAGACACCATATGTGTCACGTTCCTGACCTGTTTTCTTTTGTCTTGTATTTATTTAGTTGGTCAGGGCGTGAGTTGGGTGGGTTTGTCTATGTGTGATTTTCTATGTTGGGATGTTTGTGTTCGGCCGGGTATGATTCTCAATCAGAGGCAGCTGTCAATCGTTGTCCCTGATTGAGAATCATACTTAGGCAGCCTGGGTTTCACGTGTGTGTTGTGGGTGTTTGTTTCCGTGTTTGTATTCGTGCCACACGGGACTGTTGTCGGTTGTATTCATTCTGTTATTTTGTTTCATGTTAGTGTTCAGTTTCGATTTAATAAATTATCATGAGCACTACCCACTCTGCGTATTGGTCCGATCCGTCTCGCCTCTCCTCGTCCGAGGAGGAGGAAGATTATGACAACCGTTACAATATGGGAAACAATTAAAGATCAATTATAATCAATTTCCTGTAACAGAATACAGAAATCATGTTGTGCATTATGGGCTACCTTTTCAATACAGAAACCAACATCTGCACCTACTGTATATGCGTTATCAAAGACCCCTTTTTCGGGACAAACATTAATTAGAACCCTCTGGTCCAAAGTCCATTACTTTTCTCTGTAGGGGATTCCACCCCACAAATAGCTTACTGTGAGATGTTCTGGTCCTAAATTGGCCTGAAGGGCATTTTCTGGTTACATCGAACTGCATGTGAGGCAGAATGAACTGACCTGGGAAGGGAGCGTCCATGCCAAGAAAACGAATCAGAATCCCAGGCTGGTTGAAGATAATAACCAGGTGGTAGTGAGTGCCTGATGGGGATACCAAATTACAAAAAAAATGATCATGTTTTTCCCCCTTTTCAAAATAACAAAAGGGTTGCTTCACGTATTGGAACTCTAATGGAAACATTTCAATGTAATTTACCAATTGTCTCTCTCTCTCTCTCTCTCTCTCTCTCTCTCTCTCTCTCTCTCTCTCTCTCTCTCTCTCTCTCTCTCTCTCTCTCTCTCTCTCTCTCTCTCTCTCTCTCTTTCTTTCTCTCTCTCTCTCTCTCTCTCTCTCTCTCTCTCTCTCTCTCTCTCTCTTTCTCTCTCTCTCTTTCTCTCTCTCTCTTTCTCTCTCTCTCTTTCTCTCTCTGTGTGGCAATCACTTCTGTGGTTCCATCATAGTCTGCTTCTCTGCGGGTAATTTGAAACATTGACAAGAAGACATCCATGTGATTATTCTGCCACATGGCTTTGTTTCTTTGTAATCTTTAGCAGGACAGGAGCATTCTCAGACCTTTGTCCAACATGTTGAACTAGTCCACTCTTGCCTACAGTCACCCATGGGAAGATCCGTGGAGTCGTATGACAAGCTGTCGGTGAGAGAGAGTAGATGTGATGTTAATGTGATGTTACATGTGTTTGATCTCATCTCAGGCGCTTCGGCTTCCCTCGGTGGCTCAGTCAAACTATCCCATAGCTCCCCAAAATACTAGACTGTCTCTTCAGAGGTACTTCTACATCTCACAATGGATCTCTTGAAGTTTTAAAGTGCAGATTTGCAGAGGCCCCACCCCCACTGTGACACTGTCGTCTTTGGGCCTAACTTATTCTCCTCTGTCTGTCTGTGTGATATATGGGGAACAGGACTCTCCTGGCCATTCAGACGCATCATACACTGATTAGTGGGCGGCACCTTCTTTCCTTTTCTCGTTTCTAAAAATATGTTTGTCAGGAGAGGAGGCCATTAATCTGCTCTATTGTGCAGATTTTTCTGATGCTCTCCGCTGAATTTACACCCCTTCCTTCCCCACAAGGCACAAGGCTTCGCTGGCAAATCACTTCGCTGAGCCTTTCTTTCAAAAATCTCTGCATCTTAGAGTAGAAATACACTATAGCAGTGCCCCCTGAGGGAATGATGTCAGACAGCCAATCTGCAGCTCTGTAATGTCTATACAAAACTGTGACAGACCAGACACCGACAAAGTCATTCTACCTGAGCCTCTGTGGAGAGGACAGGGACTTGACTTTTCTCGGAAGGAAGCAAACCCCCCTCCGTGCTGCACTTAAATCAAATCAAATCAATTAGGGTGGGAAGTTTTATTTTTTACAGATACCCTCTCTGGTTCTGAAGTCATTGACATGTTGTCCTTCAACTGCAACAAGCCCCCTTCCATCCTGCACTAAGGGTTGGCTAGGGGGTTTACAGATACCCTTTACGGCCCTAAAGTCAATTATGCTTCAAGTTGCCTCAGCATCAACTGAGTCGTATGTAGACACGCTGGAGTCTGTTCAATCAATCCCCATTCACAGGATAAAGCACCACCTCCCTTTAATTGAAGTGGGGCCTTGGGGGAGGAAGGTCGTCCGCAGACAACCTCACTACTGTTTAGTTGAATGCCAGCCCATGATTGGTCTTATTCATGGAGAAAGCGAAGGCTTGGATGCACAAATACACCGTTCACTTTCTTTGACATGTAACAGTAGAATGTATGGATTGCTAAAGTAGATTACTGCACTGAACTCAGAACCTTTAGGTAGGAAACTTCTCTAGAACCAAACGGCCTATTGGCGGTGAGGGTGAGGGTAGGCAACAACACATCTGTCACGCTGACCCTCAAAACAGGGGCACCTCAGGAGTGTGTGCTTAGTCACCTCCAGTACTCTCTGTTCACCCACGACTGCATGGCCACACACAACTCTGATACCGTCATTAAGTTTGCCGACAACACGACAGTGGTAGGCCTGATCACCGACAACACGACAGTGGTAGGCCTGATCACCGACAAGACGACAGTGGTAGGTAGGCCTGATCACCGACAACACGACAGTGGTAGGCCTGATCACTGACAACACGACAGTGGTAGGTAGGCCTGATCACCGACAACACGACAGTGGTAGGCCTGATCACTGACAACACGACAGTGGTAGGCCTGATCACCGACAACACGACAGTGGTAGGCCTGACCACCGACAACACGACAGTGGTAGGCCTGATCACTGACAACACGACAGTGGTAGGTAGACCTGATCACCGACAACACGACAGTGGTAGGCCTGATCACCGACAACACGACAGTGGTAGGCCTGATCACCGACAACACGACAGTGGTAGGCCTGATCACCGACAACACGACAGTGGTAGGTAGACCTGATCACCGACAACACGACAGTGGTAGGCCTGATCACCGACAACACAACAGTGGTAGGCCTGATCACCGACAACACAACAGTGGTAGGCCTGATCACCGACAACACAACAGTGGTAGGACTGATCACCGACAACACGACAGTGGTAGGCCTGATCACCGACAACACGACAGTGGTAGGCCTGATCACCGACAACACGACAGTGGTAGGTAGGCCTGATCACCGACAACACGACAGTGGTAGACCTGATCACCGACAACACGACAGTGGTAGACCTGATCACCGACAACACGACAGTGGTAGGCCTGATCACCGACAACACGACAGTGGTAGGCCTGATCACTGACAACACGACAGTGGTAGGTAGGCCTGATCACCGACAACACGACAGTGGTAGGCCTGATCACCGACAACACGACAGTGGTAGGCCTGATCACCGACAACACAACAGTGGTAGGCCTGATCACCGACAACACGACAGTGGTAGGCCTGATCACCGACAACACGACAGTGGTAGGCCTGATCACCGACAACACGACAGTGGTAGGCCTGATCACTGACAACACGACAGTGGTAGGCCTGATCACCGACAACACAACAGTGGTAGGACTGATCACCGACAACACGACAGTGGTAGGCCTGATCACCGACAACACGACAGTGGTAGGCCTGATCACCGACAACACGACAGTGGTAGGTAGGCCTGATCACCGACAACACGACAGTGGTAGGCCTGATCACCGACAACACGACAGTGGTAGACCTGATCACCGACAACACGACAGTGGTAGACCTGATCACCGACAACACGACAGTGGTAGGCCTGATCACCGACAACACGACAGTGGTAGGCCTGATCACTGACAACACGACAGTGGTAGGTAGGCCTGATCACCGACAACACGACAGTGGTAGGCCTGATCACCGACAACACGACAGTGGTAGGCCTGATCACCGACAACACAACAGTGGTAGGCCTGATCACCGACAACACGACAGTGGTAGGCCTGATCACCGACAACACGACAGTGGTAGGCCTGATCACCGACAACACGACAGTGGTAGGCCTGATCACTGACAACACGACAGTGGTAGGTAGGCCTGATCACCGACAACACGACAGTGGTAGGCCTGATCACCGACAACACGACAGTGGTAGGCCTGATCACCGACAACACGACAGTGGTAGGTAGGCCTGATCACCGACAACACAACAGTGGTAGGCCTGATCACCGACAACACGACAATGCCTCTTCCCCCTCCGGAGGCTGACAAGCCATGTCATAATTCTGACAATGAACAGCTTCTACCCAAAGCCATGAGACTGCTAAATAGTTAGTTAAATAGTTAACAATAATAGCTACACAGACTATCTACATTGACCCTTTGTGCACAAACTTTTTTGTCTCATCACATACGCTGCTGCTACTGTTTACAGTCTTTCACTTAATTCCTAGTTATATTTACATATCTACCTCGATTACCTCGTACCCCTGCACATCGACTCGGTACTGCTACCTCTAGTATATAGCCTAGTTATTACTACTAATTGACTTGGTACTGGTACCCCTTGTATATAGCCTAGTTATCATTACACATTGTGTATCAATTATTACTTGTATTATTACATGTTTTACTTTTCTATTATTGCTCTATTTTCTTTCTCTCTGCATTGTTGGGAAGTAAGTAAGCATTTCAATGTTAGTCCACACCTGTTGTTTACGAAGCATGTGAGGAATAAAATGTTGTAAAGTTGCGTCTGGTCTGTGTATATTTTCTTGGAGGAATGCTCAAGGCTAGGTAAGCAAGAGAAGGCTTGAGTGAAATAGTTTTCACTCTAATTATTTTACAATGCCATAGACTCATTAGAAAGTACAGATCCCAGTGGGAGTCCCGTCATGTACCATCAATGGAGAATGGTGGAATGGCTTCTCAAATGGGAGTGGAATGGGCTCGGTGCTGATGTGTGGGTGGGTGGAAAGATGGATGGTGGATGGGTGGGTGGAAGGATGGATGGATGGATGGATGGATGGATGGATGGATGAATGGATGGATGGATGAGTGGATGGGCTCAGACTGCACACACCTGACAGGCCTTTTACTTTGGATGGAACGGACCAACCAGAGTGTGTTGAAGTGGTGTTTCCATCGCTAGCCACTAATGAATTGCCTTTTCTGGGAATTAATTTGTGCCTAGAATAATGAGTGGTGTAAGCCCGCCGGCACTGTATGTTTCATAAGCTATATTCTTTTGCCATCTGTGAGCCTTGAAGACCTTTGTGATGGTTGACTGAGAAACTTTCACTCTCCTCTTTCATTACAAGCCTCACACTGAATGTGAATAGAACTCCTTCACCTCTTGGATATTGGCAACCAAGGTAATTGTGTTGAATAAATATAATGCTATGTCATAGGCTGACAATTTTCTTCTTATTTTCTCTTTCACCTCCTCCTCCTCCTCCTCCTCCTCCTCCTCCTCCTCCTCCTCCTCCACAACTTCCATATCTTACTTCACCTCCTCCACATCCTTTTTAACCTCCTCCCCCTCCCCGTCCTCCTCCTCCTCCACAACCTCCTCCTCCTCCTCCTCCTCCTCCTCCACATCCTTTAAACCTCTTCCTCCTCCCCCTCCCCCTCCTCCTCCTCCACAACCTCCTCCTCCTCCTCCACATCCTTTTAACCTCCTCCCCCTCCCCCTCATCCTCCTCCTCCTCCTCCACAACCTCCTCCTCCTCCACATCCTTTTAACCTTCTCCTCCCCCCCCCCTCCTCCTCCTCCTCCTCCTCCTCCTCCTCCTCCACAACCTCCTCCTCCTCCTCCACATCCTTTTAACCTTCTCCCCCTCCCCCTCCTCCTCCTCCTCCTCCTCCACAACCTCCTCCTCCTCCACATCCTTTAAACCTCCTCCTCCTCCACAACGTCCTCCTCCTCCTCCACATCCTTTTAACCTCCTCCCCCTCCCCCTCCTCCTCCTCCTCCTCCTCCACAACCTCCTCCTCCTCCACATCCTTTTAACCTTCTCCTCCTCCCCCTCCCCCTCCTCCTCCTCCTCCTCCTCCTCCTCCTCCTCCTCCCCCACAACCTCCTCCTCCACCTCTTACTTCTCAACCACCTCCTCCTCTCCCTCCTCCTCCACCTCTTCCTTATCCATGCCCTCCACCACCTCCCACCCCTCCCCCTCCTCCCTCCCCCTCCTCTCCTGTAGGTACTCATTCCAAGACGAGGAGGACATGTTCATGGTAGTGGACCTGTTGCTGGGAGGAGACCTACGCTATCACCTCCAGCAGAATGTTCACTTCTCAGAGAACACTGTCAAGCTGTACATCTGTGAGATCGCCCTGGCGCTGGGCTACCTCCGCAGCAAACGCATCATCCACAGGTGAGTGAGAGAGAAACCTCCCTCATCTTCATCATCACGTCATTGTCATCCACAGCTAAGAGAGACAGATCAGAGCTGACCGGTACTCACAGTTGCCACAGCCCTTAGAGGACGTACTCTCCTCCAATGGCCCTTCAATGTTCAATCTCCATCTATAGGCCCAGAAACATAGATACCTTATTCACTGTTGGAATGCACACAAGTATGTGCTGCCATGCCAAAGCTTCAGACATGCACTGTCAACAAGCCAACATACAGAGACGGCTACCACCCAAAAGCATCACTCAAATTATTTTACGTAACTGTCAAAGAATTTGACTATCCTGTCATTCATTGTGACAAATTGGACTGACCTGAAAGACCTTTGATTGTACTTTGGTGTGAGCCACCACACACAGATCAGATCAGCCTGGAGAGAGAGAGGGGTTGACTTGATGATAAGTCAAGATACACGTAACACGCCACACACATGCCAGGCGGAGACCTTCCCCAGGTTGGATGATCGCCCTCCACCTCTGTGCAGAGCAACAGCATGATAATTATGGAGAAAGGCCTTTTCAGACCTGGACAAATGGGAGGCTTCAGGGTTCCAGAGTGCTAATTAATTACATGCAGGATAACAAATGACATCATTTAGTAGGAGGACTTACTGCTTTTCTATCTATCCATGCTGAAACCGCTGTGAGCAAATGCAGGTAACTGCCAAAATAAAGGAAACACCAACATAGTGTCTTAATAGGGCGTTGGGCCACCACAAGCCACCAGAACAGCTTCAATGAGCCTTGGCATAGATTCTACAAGTGTCTTGAACTCTACTGGAGGGATGGGACACCATTGTTCCATAAGAAATTCCATAATTTGGTGTTTTGTTGATGGAGGTGGAAAATGCTGTCTCCTATAAGTGTTCAGTTGGGTTGAGATCTGGTGACTGAGACATACACACACACCAGTGGAGGCTGCTGAGGGGAGGACGGCTCATAATAATGGCTGGAAAGGAGTGAATGGAAACCATGTTTTTGATGTTGTTGATACCTTTCCACTTATTAATCTCCAGCCATTACCACGTGCCAGTCCTCCCCAATTAAAGTGCCACCTACCTCCAGTGACACACACACACCCTTTAAACCCACAATGCACATTTGAGACCCCTCTTTCAAAGTCACTGAGATCTCTTCTTCTACCCATGGTAGCCAAAATAGTGGGCAACTGGGCGTTTTTATGCATGACCCTAAGCATGATGGGATCTTAATTTCTTAATTAACTTAGGAACCACACCTGTGTGGAAGCAGCTGCTTTCAATACACTTTGTATCCCTCATTTACTCAAGTGTTTCCTTTATTTTGCCAGTTACCTGTAGATCGGATTTGTCATTTCTCAATACATTCCTCATTAATCGATTCAATGGGAATATTTTATATTTCTGTCATTCCATTCCAACAAAAAAACATCCCCATAGATAAGCAGGTGTTTGGGGGATGTTTAGATTAAATCAACCGCTTTCAATCTGCATTTATTACGGGGAAAGGAAGAGGCTGGTATTCAAATGTTCATCTCATCTGTATGTAAATTTAATAGATCATTTGATTGGGAGGCTGTGTGATCACTGTAGCACTCTGAGTGGGTGCACATATTCAGTGTGTGTGCACTTGTGTTGTTGGTGTGTGCGTGCGTGCGGGTGTGTGTATGTTTGTGCATGTATCTGCTGATGATACCCTGGCCTTGAGCAGAATCTCTATCCAGTATACAGAATCCTATGACTCATGACTGATGATTCATAATGACAATGATGATGACGACATTGCAATCATACACTGATACAGCCTGTCCTCAGAGCCAAACGAAACATATTTTACGTATTTCTGAGCACCTTCAAGACATATAACCCCTACTAATGGTCTAGTCTAGTTACTTTAGACCAGGGATGGGCAACTGGCGTCCAACGCGGATCAATTTCCCAAAAAAGGCCGAAAGGGGTCTTAGGGGGTGCCTAAGCAAGCCCGTCGGGCTTTCACGCCCTGGCTGGCTCGAGAGGTTTCCTTGCCTCGGTTGGCTCGGCGGCTTCCCATCCCACGTCACTCTCCACCGGATCATCGGGCTCCCTCGCTGCAGCAGGATCGACAGGCGTCTTGTCTCAGTCGGATTGTCTGGCTTCCATGCCTCAGCCGGCTCGCCAGGCTCTCACGCTCCTGCCGGTTCGTTGGGCTCCCATGCCCCAACTGGCTTGCCCAACTGGTGCCCCAAGAGGGGGGTATACTGTTACATCTGCTCCCGCTCTTCCCCCCCTGGCGCTTGACGGTGCCAGGTTGCCCTGCATCACGTACACCTTCCATCCACTGAGCACACCTGCCTTCCCTCGTCACACGCACTAGCGATATTGGACTCACCTGGACTCACTCATCTGTTTATTTCCTCCCCTATATTTGTCAGTTCCCTTGCTTTGTTCCCCGCTGCTGCATTAATAGTTTTTTGTCTTTGTTACCCTTGTGCTGACGCTGTTCCTGTCTCGTTCCATGTTCCATATTAAATGTTTGACTGCACCTGCTTCGTCCCTCCAGCGTCATCCCATGTGACAAGAATTGCATGAATTTTTGTTATAAAATTGCAAACATTTCTCTCCACCCTATGGCACAATGTGCAGAATTACAGGAAATGGCCTATTAAAACTGCAAATTTTTCTCTCCGTCCCATGGCAATGTGAGTAGAATTGCATGAAATGAATTATACAATTTTTAAATATTTTCTCTGCCCCATGTCAAAATGTTTAGCTTTGCAGCAAACTTGCTTTAACACTGCAGTATTTTCTCTCTGCCCCATGACAAAATGTGTGGAATTACAGGAAATGAACTCCAAAACTTCAATTTTTTCTCTCTGCTGTCAAGAAGTAGGCCACTACTGTCATGCCCTGGCCATAGAGAGGGTTTTAGTCTCTATTTTGGATAGGCCAGGGTGTGATTAGGGTGGGCATTCTATGTGTTATATTTCTATGTTTTGGCCGGGTATGGTTCTCAATCAGGGACAGCTGTCTATCGTTGTCTCTGATTGGGAATCATAGGGCTATAGTGTCACTATAGTGTCACTAACAAAAAATAACTACCCACAAAATACAAAGGAAAAAAGGCTGCCTAAGTATGATTCCCAATCAGAGACAACGATAGACAGCTGGTCTATCGTTGTCTCTGATTGGGAATCATACTTAGGCAGCCTTTTTTCCTTTGTATTTTGTGGGTAGTTATTTTTTGTTAGTGACACTATAGCCCTAGTAAGCTTCACGGTCGTTTCTTTGTTTCTTGTTTTGTTGGCGACATTTACATAAATAAAGGAAAATGTACGTTCACCTCGCTGCACCTTGGTCCGGTCATTTCCACCTAGACGACGGTCGTGACAACTAAAATGTTTTGCTTGGAAGGTTGCCCCACCCCCTTCAAAGTTGCCCATCCCTGCTAGACGGAAACGAAAGTAGGGAGGTTGGTCGGGGAGGATGGGTATGCGTAATCCCGACCTTCTAGCAATCCAAAAGTTACTTGTTCGAGTCTCGTCGGTGACAACTGTAGCATTTCAGCTAACCCGTATTCTAAATTTAACCCATTTCACTTAACCTGCTACATAAATTATCCTAACTTTTGTCGTTATAGTTTCCGTAAACGGCAATGTAAATTCTCCCCATAATTCTCCTTCGTTGTTACTGCGCAATAAGCCACCTGGTCTCAGAGAACGACGTATAATACTATACATCCACCAAGATAAGGACCATCATCCAATTCGTATGCTATTGTACGACCGAGTAAGATACATGATACTATACGTCCTATAATTCATATGATATTGTACAACCGCTATTCCATTCATTATGTAACCAAACATACTGTAATATATCATACTAAATGGAATGTCACAGATTTACCTACAGAATAATATGAATTACCCCAAGACCAGTTTTACCTTTTCACAATAGATACAGGGAGTACTGTGCCTCTATTGTCATCAGGGTAGCAAAGCACCAAGGCCTGTTTTGTCAGTACCTTCTCATGGGGTTTTCAATTATTAACACTAAGTCGCATCTCAATTAGTGGCATCTTCAGGGACGATCCCCTCCAAACAACACAAGTGGAAAAAGGGATTGGAGGTGTGAGGTGTGAGAAGGGAAGTGGTAGAGCTGTGGTGTTATTGACTCACTCCCCAGTCCCCACAGCAGCTTCATTTAGATGGTTGGAATCAGAGGGGAAGACAAGCAAGTGGTATTAAAAAGGGTGGACGTGGGGAGCAGTATAGATGTGACTGAAGCCGGAAGCATTATCACCACAGGCCAGGACCTGTAGGAAGGGAAGTGGTGGAGCTGTGGCGTTATTGATCACTCATTTCTGTAGCTTCTGCACTTTGATCAACAGTGATTGGTCAAAAGACCACTTAGTGAAAAAAAAATCTCAGAATTGGTCTACCTGTGTAAACGCAACCTACAATAAGTGAACTGAGAAACACATTATGTGAGCCCTGTCCCCTTCAGGTGTTTCTCAGTTCACTTAGGTTGTGTTTACACAGGGAGACCAATTCTGATATTTTCTTCACTAAGTTGTCATTTGACCAATCAGATCAGCTCTGAAAAGATCTAATGTGGAAAGATCTGATGTGATTGGTCAAAAGACCAATGAGTGGAAAAAATATCAGAATTGGGCTGCCTGTGTAAACACAGTCTTTGTGACCAAATTATTTTAACTTATCAATAGGATTTCTAATTTCGTACTGAAGTATCTTCCTGTTGGGTTGTTGAGTAGTGGTCTATAGAACATGATGGAACCTCAGTCTCCCATAACTAACTATAGTGTGGAGATGGTGATGTAGAGTAGATGCTTGGTTTCGGGGTGTGTTGCACAAAGATTACAGATTATGTCATTACATGAGATAAGATAGCATTTGACAGATTTTGGAGTATGCACCCGGTTGTCCATTGCTTCAGACTAGGACAGTGGGTAGCCTTTTTTTCTTCTTCTGGAGCTCAGTAAATATATGGTTCTCAGAATGTGATAGCTGGGAAATGATCTGTTTAGACATCAGAAATCATATTGCGTCTGGAAAAAGGTTAGATGTTTACTTGCTGTGGAGCTTCTAAACTAAAAACAGAAGTGCCATAGAGACTGCTGCCACAGAGACTGCTGCCACAGAGACTGCTGCCACAGAGACTGCTGCCACAGAGACTGCTGCCACAGAGACTGGAGCTATCTATTGTTTTTATGTTCTCAGTTTGAATTATTAGCCACAGTTATATGGTGTTGCAGTGCTCCTCTCCATTCAACAGACTGTGAAAGTAGAGCATGGCTATGAACAAGGCTGTGCTGTGAGCTCTGGGAGAGAAAGAGCCGCCTCCTGCTTTACACAGAGGCAGACGAGCTGTAGAGATGCCCTCTGGCTCTCACAGTGAAGCTACAGACACATCCAGGCTATGTTTAGAGGAAAGATACAGTCAGAGGGACAAATGTGATTGTGAAGCCTCAATTCTGCACCTAAAGGCAACAGCACTGAATGCGTAATCACATTTGAGTCCAGTCTCACTATCTCTTTTGTAAGTCATTCCATGTAGAATGTCTTTCAAGGCTGGCTCTGTGTTTATTCAGATTGCTATCAAATGAAGCATAGTAAGCCACAGCTGTTCTCTCGCGTTTATTTCCAACACCCCTGGCTGATCTCACCAGGGAGGTGTTCACATGGGGGGAGTGTGTATCTGTTCTCTGAATTTCTCCAAATCATTTTGTTGCATATCCAAATGTAATTTTTCTACGCCTGTTGCATCATGTGGATGTCTGTTGTTCTGATACTCTTGGAGAGCGTTGTCGCTGTCTTTTCAGCCTGGTTTGGTTTTTGTGAGTGTAGATCTTTCCTTTACACTCTGATGAGAGCTGGGTTTTTCAGCTGCTCAACTCAGCCCAGCTAAGCTTTGTTCAGCTCGGATGTGCTCTGCGCAGCACAGCCTCAAATTGGCACAGTGTGTCTTTCTGGTTCCCTGTGTGATGTGACACTGACCAGACATTGTTTCTCCAAATGTGCTGTTTCATCATCAATCTCCGCACAGCTCTATCAACGCTCTCTGTGTCCCTGGGTTGGCTTCAGCAACGCCCAGAGTCCATACACATTATCTCTCTGCTGCTCAAACTCACAGCTCTATCAGGGCTCTCTGTGTCCCTGGCTTGGCTTCACCCAGAGTCCATACACATTATCTCTCTGCTGCTCAAACTCACAGCTCTATCAGGGCTCTCTGTGTCCCTGGCTTGGCTTCACCCAGAGTCCATACACATTATCTCTCTGCTGCTCAAACTCACAGCTCTATCAGGGCTCTCTGTGTCCCTGGCTTGGCTTCACCCAGAGTCCATACACATTATCTCTCTGCTGCTCACTCACAGCTCTATCAGGGCTCTCTGTGTCCCTGGCTTGGCTTCACCCAGAGTCCATACACATTATCTCTCTGCTGCTCAAACTCACAGCTCTATCAGGGCTCTCTGTGTCCCTGGCTTGGCTTCACCCAGAGTCCATACACATTATCTCTCTGCTGCTCAAACTCACAGCTCTATCAGGGCTCTCTGTGTCCCTGGCTTGGCTTCACCCAGAGCCCATACACATTATCTCTCTGCTGCTCACTCACAGCTCTATCAGGGCTCTCTGTGTCCCTGGCTTGGCTTCACCCAGAGTCCATACACATTATCTCTCTGCTGCTCAAACTCACAGCTCTATCAGGGCTCTCTGTGTCCCTGGCTTGGCTTCACCCAGAGCCCAGACACAATATTTCTCTGCTGCTCAAACTCATTTGTTAAAGGAAGATGAACAGCTGACGTTTGTCAACACGTTCTCATCCCATAGTATGATGGCGCCTGAGAGTGATGGTTCTGTAAAGAAGTAACCCGCTGGGCACAAACATCCGTTCAACAAACAAACAAACATCCGTCTAGTTTTCATTTACATCTCGTTGAGTTGTGTCAATTCAATGTCAAAATGTCAATTCAACATGAAATCAACAAAACATTTCACCATGTCTTTGGATTTAGATTCAAAGTTGGGTGAAAAGAAGACTAAATCCCCTGACGTTGATGAAATCCAATCAGTTTTCCACGTTGATTCAACGTCATCACATATCATGTTTTGGTTGAAATTACGTGAAAACACTGTTGATTCAACCACTTTTTGCCAGATGGGAAAGCTGTTTTGTTCCAAATGAAAAGTTAAGTGTTCTGTATTTATAGTCTGTATATTTCACAACAGGAGGAGACTGTATGTTTTCATGTTTCAGATGGGGAGGCAGGTATAGCACGGCCTTAGAAGGTACATTAAACATCCTTTAAACTCACAACAGTGGATTTGTGAACCTTTGTTTACTGGGAGCACGTAGTCTACCCTAAAAGATCTAGAATGACCTGCTTGTGTATTGTAGTGTACTGGCTTACAGGAGCGTCCACATTTGGTGAACTTTGAGCGTTCTCCCTGAGCTTGAGTTAGTAAATAATTCATCAGTAATAATTGGGATTCAGTAAGCCGTGCCTCAGAATGCCATGTTCAAACAGGCGCTCTCCAAAGACCGACTCAAACCGGACGAGATTAGACGGGAGCCAGCTGAACACGTACTCGTCAGGCAGTGAAATTCAAGCATTGTGTCTATGAATAAGAAATAGTGTAGCATCAATCTCCTCCACTTGGCCACTCCGCCTGTGACAGAGCTGTTGTTATCATTAGTGTTATTTCACTGATCAAAGTCGAGGGAATGAAAGCTCTGCTTCAGCTTAAACCCTGTTATTGGGATTGAGACGGTTAGTGTTAGCTGTAAGTTGCTTCCTGTGGCTAGTTGAGGTTTCCCTCCACGTTCAAAGCTTCTACTGTCTGTCAGTCTGCTGATTCCTCTCTTGGCTGGTGGGCGTGGCCAGCTGGCTGCTGCTGAGTGCTGGATGACTGGTGCTCTGTCTCTGTGCTGCCTGCTCTGGGACATCATGGGGCAGAGCATCCACTAAGGCCTGGTGGCTGTATGTGCTGCCTGCTCTGGGACATCATGGGGCAGAGCATCCCCTAAGGCCTGGTGGCTGTATGTGCTGCCTGCTCTGGGACATCATGGGGCAGAGCATCCCCTAAGGCCTGGTGGCTGTATGTGCTGCCTGCTCTGGGACATCATGGGGCAGAGCATCCCCTAAGGCCTGGTGGCTGTATGTGCTGCCTGCTCTGGGACATCATGGGGCAGAGCATCCCCTAAGGCCTGGTGGCTGTATATGCTGCCTGCTCTGGGACATCATGGGGCAGAGCATCCCCTAAGGCCTGGTGGCTGTATGTGCTGTCTGTGGTGCTGTCTGTGGTGTCTGTGCTGTCTGTGTACTAGCCTTCCACAATAGTGAATGAGTCATCAAAGCAGTCCTCATTAGGAGTGGGCTGTGTACACAGAAGATGCTGCAAAACCCAACAGCCCAATGGACCCAAGCAGTGTGTGTCCGTGTTTGTGTGTGTCATGTGTGAGTTTGAGGGTGACTTATCATCAAGGCAGGTGTACGATTGACCCTCCCAACCCCCCTCCAGGCTGATCTGACCTGTGTGTGGTGGAGCACAAAAGAGCAATTTAAGGTATTTGGGGTCAGTCCCAGCTGTCATCTGTTTCCCTGTATCAGAGGGGTATCAGTTGACCGGGTGCAGGTTCTGGTTACCCTTCTCATCCTGATAGCTGGTGTAATGAGATCATTAGATCCAGGTAATAGGTTGTTGGACTAGTCAAGCGAGAGAAAAGCAGGCGGATCAGTTGCACTGCCCTTCAACACCACCCTTCCATCGCTGCCTTGGCAGAATCACTAATGAGCCTCACTCAGGACGGGAAGAACACAACAAAGGTCCATCCCAAATGGCACAAAGGGCATTTAACATGTTTTGACTGTTCCCCGGAAAAATATGTGCTCATTTATCTATATGCCAACAGTGCGCAACAATTCCTAATTTATCATAACCATTACAGATAACAATTCCTAATTTATCATAACCATTACAGATAACAATTCCTAATTTATCATAACCATTACAGATAACAATTCCTAATTTATCATAACCATTACAGATAACAATTCCTAATTTATCATAACCATTACAGATAACATTTCCTAATTTATCATAACCATTACTGATAACAATTCCTAATTTATCATAACCATTACAGATAACAATTCCTAATTTATCATAACCATTACTGATAACAATTCCTAATTTATCATAACCATTACAGATAACAAATCCTAATTGCTCAGTTGCCCCATAAATATTCAGTCAATAAAAAAACAAGTCCAATTTAAGATGAATTTATTTAAACCATAATATCAACTGGTTATTATATTGTGGAACACAATCTTCAAAAAATCAGTAACCTCAGAAGTTGTTCTTCCTTGTATAAGGCTGCGGTTGTTCAATGGCATAGCATTGTTTTGTTCATTTAGCAGACAAGATGCTCTTATACTGAACACAAATAATATAAACGCAACATGCAGGGACTAGGAGACTAGTCAGGATTGAGGGAACAGAGATCCTTGATGAAAATCTGCTCCAGACTAGGGTGAAGGTTCACCTTCCAACAGGACAATGACTCTAAGCACACAGCCAAGAAAATGCAGGAGTGACTTCGGGACAAGTCTCTGAATGTTCTTGAGTGGCTCAGCCAGAGCCCGGACTTGAACCCGATCGAACATCTCTGGAGATACCTTAAAATCGCTGTGCAGCGATGCTCCCCATCCAACTTGACAGAGCTTGAGAGGATCTGCAGAGAAGATTGGGAAAACTCCCCAAATAAAGGTGTGCCAAGCTGGTAGCGTCATACCCAAGAAGACTCGAGGTTGTAATCGCTGCCAAAGATGCTTCAACAAAGTACTGAGTAAAGGGTCTGAATAGTTATGTAAATGGATTATTTCAGTTTTTATATATATATAAATATATATATATATATAAATGAGCAAACATTTCTAAAAACGTGTTTTTTCTTCGTCATTATGGGGTATTGTGTGTAGATTGATGAGGATAATTTATTTTTTTAAATACATTTTAGAATAAGGCTGTAACGTGACAGAATGTGGAAAAGTGAAGGGGTCTGAATACTTTCCGAATGCACTGTAGTTTGAATCAATGGGAATATACACTATATACACATCTGTAATCACAACACACACTTCTCAAACACTGCCTCCGCAAGCTCCAGAAATATGAGAGAGAGCAAGAGAGAACGTGAAGAGAGATGGACAGAGAGAGAGAGAGAGAAAATGTGAGCGAGATGGAGAAAGAGAAATGAGGAGGGAGAGAAATGGAGAGAGAGGAAGAGAGATGGAGAATGAGGTAGAGAGAGAGAAAGATAGCATTGGAGAGAGATAAAATGTGAGCAAGATGGAGAAAGAGAAATGAGGAGAGAGAGGAAGAGAGATTGAGAATGAGGTGCAAAAAATGTTTTGACATATGAGAGGGCATATGGCAGCACCTCCATAAAGTGTGCTGTTAAAAGTGGGAGAAAATATGTTTTATGGCAGTTGACGTGACACCTTGAATAGTCCTTCAGTCAACTGGCTGTCGATACATCAGGCCCTTGAATAGTCCTTCAGTCAACTGGCTGTCGATACATCAGGCCCTTGAATAGTCCTTCAGTCAACTGGCTGTCGATACATCAGGCCCTTGAATAGTCCTTCAGTCAACTGGCTGTCGATACATCAGGCCCTTGAATAGTCCTTCAGTCAACTGGCTGTCGATACATCAGGCCCTTGAATAGTCCTTCAGTCAACTGGCTGTCGATACATCAGGCCCTTGAATAGTCCTTCAGTCAACTGGCTGTCGATACATCAGGCCCTTGAATAGTCCCTCAGCCAACTGGCTGTCGATACATCAGGTCCTTGAATAGTCCCTCAGTCAACTGGCTGTCGATACATCAGGCCCTTGAATAGTCCCTCAGCCAACTGGCTGTCGATACATCAGGCCCTTGAATAGTCCCTCAGCCAGCTGGCTGTCGATACATCAGGCCCTTGAATAGTCCCTCTGTCAGCTGGCTGTCGATACATCAGGCCATCTGTTTCTCATCTCTAATTGCTGGAATATTACAGTATTACAGAATATTACAGTCCTAATGAATTTGTGGTGCGAGATGAGGGCCCAGTGCGCAGCTGTCACACTGAAAATATGGAAATGAATAAACCTGGTCAGCCCATGCCATTACAACTCCCAGGGAGAGGGGACTGACCAGTTTAGGTGATTGTGATTAGGCTTCTAGCTACACCAGTAATGAGTGGGCAGACACAGGCCAACAACACTGAAGGAGAGGGAGACAATTTGGGTCTAAACTATTCTGGTCCCAGATCCGCGTGTGCTTTATTTAAATCCTCTCACTGTCATTGTCATTCAGTATCTGCCATCATACCTACTGATCTGGGACCAGGCTCGGTCTGAACACCAGAATTGTTCAACTCCAGCACATGCTATCATCACAAATCTTCTACTGATATAAGTCTATGAATGAGGAGCGCGGCCAAGGTAATCGCCTGGGCAGAGAGCAAATTATAGCATGAAATTCACAGGACCGCCTATGTGCACATGCGAAGATAAAATGTTTTATGGGCCTAATAATTGAATAATAATTCCAGCATCCATTAATAGTGTAATGACATTCGGCGATTGTCATTGGGTTTACACTCTTGAAGCCTGAATTAATTGATACGTCTTGCTGACAAAACAACCAACTTTGTAGAAAGAAAAGTTGGGACACCTGAAAATGGGCTGAGATACGGGACTGTCCCGGGATGACAAATGCAGCCACATAGACAACTTTTTTTGAACCATGACACAGAGGTGGGGGTGTTCGTTTCATTTGAAATAAGCTTTTAATTTATTTACCACTGTAGCAGTGCACATTTGAAACAAATAGGAGAAGTGTTCAATTCCAAAGTTAGACTTTGTTGCACTCATGTTTCATTCGGGGGTTCTGAGACCCCCCTGGGCCCCCCATAATTCATACTCTGTGACTGGGTAATTATGGTCAGACATCGCTCTGGGCTTTCGTCCTAGAAATACGCAGGCAGGGTGCTTGTTATTCATCTGAATAGAAAATGCAGAACAATACACGGTGGGTTTTTATTGAACAGGTGATAAAACCCCAGTGTTTGCATATCTAGAAAAGGCCGTTGTCTGGGTGACAGCAAGGCTTTGTCGTGACTGGCTCTGGCTCTCACAGTCACACCTATAATCATCAGCAGGGCTGTGTCGTGACTGGCTCTGGCTCTCACAGTCACACCTATAATCATCAGCAGGGCTGTGTCGTGACTGGCTCTGGCTCTCACAGTCACACCTATGATCATCAGCAGGGCTGTGTCGTGACTGGCTCTGGCTCTCACAGTCACACCTATGATCATCAGCAGGGCTGTGTCGTGACTGGCTCTGGCTCTCACAGTCACACCTATGATCATCAGCAGGGCTGTGTCGTGACTGGCTCTGGCTCTCACAGTCACACCTATAATCATCAGCAGGGCTGTGTCGTGACTGGCTCTGGCTCTCACAGTCACACCTATGATCATCAGCAGGGCTGTGTCGTGACTGGCTCTGGCTCTCACAGTCACACCTATGATCATCAGCAGGGCTGTGTCGTGACTGGCTCTGGCTCTCACAGTCACACCTATAATCATCAGCAGGGCTGTGTCGTGACTGGTTCTGGCTCTCACAGTCACACCTATGATCATCAGCAGGGCTGTGTCGTGACTGGCTCTGGCTCTCACAGTCACACCTATAATCATCAGCAGGGCTGTGTCGTGACTGGCTCTGGCTCTCACAGTCACACCTATGATCATCAGCAGGCTGTTGAGTGACGCTGTAGCATCCCCTGTCCTGTTGCTCCACAATGGCTGCCATGGCCTTTAAAGATAAAATACCTTTCCATCTGCCTCCTTTGAGGGAAATGTCAGCTAATTAAGCACAACACAACTGACCTTTTTAACCCCCATCCGGGCCCCGGGCTGGGTACACTGATGCCCCTGTAATGAGGGTGGTGCCAGCCACCCTACCCCACCCATCTGCTGCCGCAGGCACCCTTTGATATGCTAATCAACCCTGTCCTCTGATAGGGCAGTCAGAACTAATGAGGCTCCTAAGGTTCATGGACATGATCCCCCCTGACAGGTGCTGCTGCTACTAGCCTGCTGTTTGATCTAGACTCTAGACGTTCAGCTGATCCAGTTTTATGATGATCATACAGTAATGTACTGTATGTCGTCAGCTGTCTCCTAGGCCCTGGACACATATGGCCAGATGTGATATATCAAAGGTCAAAGGTCACTCCTGAGACACCGTGGAATCAGCTCCTCCTGAGACACCGTGGAATCAGCTCCTCCTGAGACACCGTGGAATCAGCTCCTCCTGAGACACCGTGGAATCAGCTCCTCCTGAGACACCATGGAATCAGCTCCTCCTGAGACACCATGGAATCAGCTCCTCCTGAGACACCGTGGAATCAGCTCCTCCTGAGACACCGTGGAATCAGCTCCTCCTGAGACACCGTGGAATCAGCTCCTCCTGAGACACCGTGGAATCAGCTCCTCCTGAGACACCGTGGAATCAGCTCCTCCTGAGACACCGTGGAATCAGCTCCTCCTGAGACACCATGGAATCAGCTCCTCCTGAGACACCCTGAGAGAGTGGGGTCACAGCATGGGATCAGCTAATTAGGGTTAAGTGCCTTGCTCAAGGGCAGATTTTTACCTAGTCAGCTCAGACTCCATCTCAAATATTTTCGGTTACTGGCCCAATGCTCTAACCACTAGGCCACTGTATATTGCATGAGAGTTTTTATTCAGCGAGTGAGATGACTATCCAAGGTTGGATGTCCTCCATTCAAATCAAAAATCAAATCAAACTTTATTTGTCACATGCGCTGAATACAACAAGTATAGACCTCACCATGAAATGCTTACTTACAAGCCCTTAACCACCAGTGCAGTTCAAGAAGAGTGAAGAAAATATTTAGATGAGATCTCTCTTGGTAGATAGTTTGGGCTACAGCTTATCATAAGGTACTCTACCTCAGGCGAGCAATATCTCAAGACTTCTTTAATATTAGACATCGCGCACCAGCTGTTATTGAAAAAAAGACAAACACACCACCCCTCGTCTTACCAGACATAGCTTCTCTGTTCTGCAGGTGCATTGAAAATCCCTACAGCTCTATATTGTCCGTGTCGTCGTTCAGCCACGACTCGGTGAAACACAAGATATTACAGTTGTTAATGTCCCGTTGGTAGGATAATCGTAATCGAAGGTCATCCACTTTATTTTCCAATGATTGCATGTTAGCAAGTAGAATGGATGGCAATGGGAGTTTACTCACTCGCCTACGGATTCTCAGAAGGCAGCCCGATCTGCGTCATCTTGTCCTTTTCTTCACGCAAATGACAGGGATTTGGGCCTGTTCCCGGGAAAGCAGTATATCCTTCTCGTCAGACTCATTAAAGGAATAAGCTTCTTCCAGTTCGTGGTGAATAATCGCTGTTCTGATGTCCAGAAGTTATTTTCGGTCATAAGAGACGGTAGCAGCAACATTATGTACAAAATAAGTTAAAAAATAAGTTACAAACAAACGCAAAAAAACAAACAAAATAGCACAATTGGTTAGGAGCATGTAAAACTTCAGCCATCCTCTTCAGCGCCATCTTATGAATCTCATTGCAGTCCTTTAAGGGTAATTGAGAAAATGAAGTGGGCCTACTGTGTTTGATCAGAAGGACCATTTTGAGCAGCTTTGTGAAAATGAGAATTGAGGCAAAGCAGGGTTCCCTAACGAAATGAGAAAAAGTCTACATCACATTTGATTATCATACAATGGAGCAAAAACACGGTAGAGTTGTTTTTTGAAGTGGTTCTCTCTAAGTCTGTGTGATCTGTCGCCACTGCGGTTCTCATACAAAAAGGTCTGATCTGGTCCACACTTGTCCCCTGCACAGGTTGCTAAGGTGTGCCCATGGTCCTACCTGCTGATTCTTACACACACACACACACACACACACACACACACACACACACACACACACACACACACACACACACACACACACACACACACACACCACCTTGTCTCATTGCTCAAAGTAAATAAGTAATTATCCAGTGAATGATGGGTTGGCTGGAGATCAGTGTAGACACAGACCCATGCACCAAAAATATAAAGTGTGCCTTTTTTGGGCCTGGCTAGCCTTCCCCTTCTGACTGACAGACTCTCCTCTGGACCGGGCTGGAGAATCAGGCCCTAGTCTTCGCCTTCTGACTGACTGGTTGACAGACTGTCCTCTGGACTGGGCTGGAGAATCAGGCCCTAGCCTTCACCTTCTGACTGACTGGCTGACAGACTGTCCACTGGACTGGGCTGGAGAATCAGGCCCTATCCTTCACCTTCTGACTGACTGGTCGACAGGCTGTCCTCTGGACCAGGCTGGAGAATCATGCCCTAGTCTTCGCCTTCTGACTGACTGGTTGACAGACTGTCCTCTGGACTGGGCTGGAGAATCAGGCCCATGGAATGAGGTTGCGTTCCAAATGGCACCCTACTCCGTCCATGTAGAATGCACTACAGAGCCCTATCATCAACAGTAGTGCACTACAGAGCCCTATCATCAACAGTAGTTGAAAGGGAATAGCAAGCTATTTGGGACTTAAACTGTGTTTGGCTGGAAAAGCACACTTCCTGTCAGTCCAATTTAAAGACACAGGGGCATTATTGGTTGTGATATTACTGTGTTCGACACACTGTGCATTTCTGTGTGTGTTGCTTATGGGTTGATATTGTTCTTTTTGGCAAGGCCTCCCTTTAACTAAGGATGTAACCTGACATGACATTAAGTTTTGTGTTGTTTTTTTCCTCCAACTTCCCAGTGAAGAGAGACTGTAGTGATTGTCATAACAATGACACAGCATCGTCATGGGGATGGGGCTGGTCAGTGACCCTAATGATGCTGTGTTTCTCTCTCTCTCTGTGTGTGTGTGTGTGTGTGTGTGTGTGTGTGTGTGTGTGTGTGTGTGTGTGTGTGTGTGTGTGTGTGTGTGTGTGTGTGTGTGTGTGTGTGTGTGTGTGTGTGTGTGTGTGTGTGTGTGTGTGTGTGTATTTCCAGAGACATCAAACCTGACAACATTCTGCTGGACGAACACGGTAAGACGGCTACAGTTTACATAACGTTGTGTTTGACTTTGAAACCTCCGAACGTAAGGGAAGTGTTATTCTGATTTGTGTTGTAAATGTGTCACATCTACAGTTTACATAAGTTGAATGTGAAACATGGGACAAGTTATGGGTGAGAAGGGAGACACGGAAGCGGAGTTAAAGCCTCAGCAGCATCATCCCACAGTAACATGTCGTGTGTTTTTCCATCCATGCTGTGTAAGGAATGACCTCCACTGAATTAATGAAAGATGAGTTTAGCTTTTAGCGGTGGCGCTAACATTATGCAGCCACAAATAGTGCATACACACACACTAAGAGGTGCTGTCAGAGAAACAAAGCAGAAGCTGTCCAGGGAGAAAGTTTAAACTGTGTAATCATTCATCATTATTCTGAAGGGGAGGAATATTAATGCACTGAATGTTATGAACCACTGTTCTACACGCAACATCTCTCTCTCTCTCTCTCTCTCTCTCTCTCTCTCTCTCTCTCTCTCTCTCTCTCTCTCTCTCTCTCTCTCTCTCTCTCTCTCTCTCTCTCTCTCTCTCTCTCTCTCTCTCTCTCTCTCTCTCTCTCTCTCTCTCTCTCTCTCTCTCTCTCTCTCTCTCTCTCTCTCTCTCTCTCTCTCTCTCTCTCTCTCTCTCTCTCTCTCTCTCTCTCTCTCTCTCTCTCTCTCTCTCTCTCTCTCTCTCTCTCTCTCTCTCTCTCTCTCTCTCTCTCTCTCTCTGAACCTCCTATTAAGCCCTTGGAGGGTATTGTGCAGCTGGTCAGGGGCCGGGGGGTTGTGCCGGAAAGTTATGGCATGGCTTTCCTTCTGACACCGCAACTGTGCCTGTAAATAAACAGGAAGAGAGAGAGAGAGAGGGAGCGAGAGAGGGAGAAACTGAGGTAGAGAGAGAGAGAAACTGAGGTAGAGAGAGAGAGAAACTGAGGTAGAGAGAGAGAGAAACTGAGATAGAGAAACTGAGGTAGAGAGAGAAACTGAGGTAGAGAGAGAGAGAGAGAAACTGAGGTAGAGAGAGAGAGAAACTGAGGTAGAGAGAGAGAGAGAGAGAAACTGAGGTAGAGAGAGAAACTGAGATAGCGAGAGAAACTGAGTTAGAGAGAAACTGAGGTAGAGAGAGAGAAACTGAGGTAGAGAGAGATAATAAAGAGAAATAGAGCCTGTCTCTCTCTTTGTCTCAGTCATTTGACCCTCAGGACCTGAGATGTTATTCACCTCAATGTTATTTATTTATCCTGCTCTGCCAGTGCTCTTTATCCAGACATTATCTGCTCCTGTCCCTTGATCATAGCCTGCCAACAAGATGTCTGATATGTATCTTCAGGACGCAACTCCACAGATCTGTTCTCCTGGAACACAATTTCCCTTTACACAGGAGCCCAGCCAAGCTCAGCCTGTGTTTTACAATCAAATCAAATCACATTTCATTTGTCACATGCGCCGAATACAACAGGTGTAGACTTTACAGTGAAATGCTAACTTACCAGCCCTTAACCAATAGGACTACCTAGACGTTTAATGTATCCAGACTGAACTTTGAAACACATCACTGGTCAAAGGGCATCCCCCCGGAGGAAGTTACGCAGGGTTTTCAAAGACCACTGATTCCTAGAAGAGTGTACCAATCTTTACACCCAGTGCCCCTTCCAATGGGAATAGCATTTATTTCAGCAAAACAATTAAGTCACGCACAGGGACGATGGAGATGCTAAATGTCAAGTCCTCAGGCTGTGTCATTGAGCTGAGGGAGATAGTTGTCTGGGCTACTCTGCTGGATCTTTGCTCCCAGGCGTGTGTGATCCTGTAGGCCTTTTCCCACTCAGACAAAAACAGACAAACACACAAAGCGTGTTCGTTCAAGTGCGGGAGCACACTTACAAACCACATGCAATCACTCACACACACACACACACACACACACACACACACACACACACACACACACACACACACACACGTGCGCACATACGCTACACACACGCACATACGCTACACACACGCACACACACACACTCACACACACACACCTGTCTAACACTATAGTGAAGTTAAGGACACAGCAGCATCACACAATATATTTCCACCTCCTCATTGCCTAAGGCTGCATAGGGTCCACAGCAGAGAGAAACCATAAGAGAGCCAGGTGAAACTCACTGTCATCACTGTCATAGTTGGTCAACATTTTGTGATAAACACACACACACAGAGAGAGAGAGAGGGAGGGAGAGAGAGAGAGAGAGAGAGAGAAAGAAAAACTGAGATAGAGAGAGAGAAAAATTGAGGTAGAGAGAGAAACTGAGGTAGAGAGAGAGAGAGAGGGAGAAACTGAGGTAGAGAGAGAGAGAAATTGAGGTAGAGAGAGAGAGAAACTGAGATAGAGAGAGAGAGAAACTGAGATAGAGAGAGAGAAACTGAGGTAGCTAGAGAAACTGAGGTAGAGAGGGAGAGAAACTGAGGTAGAGAGAGAGAGAGAAACTGAGATAGAGAGAGAGAGAAACTGAGATAGAGAGAGAGAGAAACTGAGGTAGAGAGAAACGGAGGTAGAGAGAGAGAGAAACTGAGGTAGAGAGAAACTGAGGTAGAGAGAGAGAGAAACTGAGGTAGAGAGAAACTGAGGTAGATAGAGAGAGAAACTGAGGTAGAGAGAGAAACTGAGGTAGAGAGAGAAACTGAGGTAGATAGAGAGAGAAACTGAGGTAGAGAGAGAGAAACTGAGGTAGAGAGAGAGGGAGAAACTGAGGTAGAGAGAGAGAGAGAGAAACTGAGGTAGAGAAAGAAACTGAGGTAGAGAGAAACTGAGGTAGAGAGAGAGAGAGAAACTGAGGTAGAGAGAGAAACTGAGGTAGAGAGAAACTGAGGTAGAGAGAAACTGAGGTAGATAGAGAGAGAAACTGAGGTAGAGAGAGAAACTGAGGTAGAGAGAAATGGAGGTAGATAGAGAGAGAAACTGAGGTAGAGAGAGAGGGAGAAACTGAGGTAGAGAGAGAGAGAGAAACTGAGGTAGAGAGAAACTGAGGTAGAGAGAAACTGAGGTAGATAGAGGGAGAAACTGAGGTAGAGAGAGAGAGAGAAACTGAGGTAGAGAGATAAACTGAGGTAGAGAGAAACTGAGGTAGAGAGAGAGAGAAACTGAGGTAGAGAGAGAGAGAAACTGAGGTAGAGAGAGAGAGAAACTGAGGTGGAGAGAGAGAAACGGAGGTAGAGAGAGAGAAACTGAGGTATAGAGAGAGAAACTGAGGTAGAGAGAAACTGAGGTAGAGAGAGAGGGAGAAACTGAGGTAGAGAGAGAAACTGAGGTAGAGAGAGATAATAAAGAGAAATAGAGCCTGTCTCTCTTTGTCTCAGTCATTTGACCCTCAGGACCTGAGATGTTATTCACCTCAATGTTATTTATTTATCCTGCTCTGCCAGTGCTCTTTATCCAGACATTATCTGCTCCTGTCCCTTGAACATAGCCTGCCAACAAGATGTCTGATATGTATCTTCAGGACGCAACTCCACAGATCTGTTCTCCTGGAACACAATTTCCCTTTACACAGGAGCCCAGCCAAGCTCAGCCTGTGTTTTACGATCAAATCAAATCACATTTTATTTGTCACATGCGCCGAATACAACAGGTGTAGACTTTACAGTGAAATGCCTACTTACAAGCCCTTAACCACCAGGACTACCTAGACATTTAATGTATCCAGACTGAACTTTGAAACACATCACTGGTCAAAGGGCATCCCCCCGGAGGAAGTTACGCAGGGTTTTCAAAGACCACTGATTCCTAGAAGAGTGTACCAATCTTTACACCCAGTGCCCCTTCCAATGGGAATAGCATTTATTTCAGCAAAACAATTAAGTCACGCACAGGGACGATGGAGATGCTAAATGTCAAGTCCTCAGGCTGTGTCATTGAGCTGAGGGAGATAGTTGTCTGGGCTACTCTGCTGGATCTTTGCTCCCAGGCGTGTGTGATCCTGTAGGCCTTTTCCCACTCAGACAAAAACAGACAAACACACAAAGCGTGTTCATTCAAGTGCGGGAGCACACTTACAAACCACATGCAATCACTCACACACACACACACACACGCTACACACGCTCACACACAAACACTCACACACACACACCTGTCAAACGCTATAGTGAAGTTAAGGACACAGCAGCATCACACAATATATTTCCACCTCCTCATTGCCTAAGGCTGCATAGGGTCCACAGCAGAGAGAAACCATGAGAGAGCCAGGTGAAACTCACTGTCATAGTTGGTCAATATTTTGTGATAAACACACACACACAGAGAGAGAGAGAGAGAGAGAGAGAGAGAGAGAGAGAGAGAGAGAGAGAGAGAGAGAGAGAGAGAGAGAGAGAGAGAGAGAGAGAGAGAGAGAGAGAGAGAGAGAGAGAGAGAGAGAGAGCCCATGGAATCCTATTTTCCTCTCCTGGAAGAGAGTAATATCATGAATTAATCCACATTGGGCATCACTACAATCTAGTATACTGGTTTTGTAATACACCAGAGGGGTTGGTATACACCAGAGGGGTTGGTATACACCAGGGGGGTTGGTATACACAAATACACCAGGGGGGTTGGTATACACCAATACACCAGGGGGGTTGGTATACACCAGGGGGGTTGGTATACACCAATACACCAGGGGGGTTGGTATACACCAGAGGGGTTGGTATACACCAATACACCAGAGGGGTTGGTATACACCAGAGGGGTTGGTATACACCAGAGGGGTTGGTATACACCAGAGGGGTTGGTATACACCAGAGGGGTTGGTATACACCAGGGGGGTTGGTATACACCAGAGGGGTTGGTATACACCAATACACCAGGGGGGTTGGTATACACCAATACACCAGGGGGGGTTGGTATACACCAATACACCAGGGGGGGTTGGTATACACCAGAGGGGTTGGTATACACCAGGGGGGTTGGTATACACCAATACACCAGGGGGGTTGGTATACACCAGAGGGGTTGGTATACACCAGGGGGGTTGGTATACACCAATACACCAGGGGGGTTGGTATACACCAGAGGGGTTGGTATACACTAATACACCAGGGGGGTTGGTATACACCAGAGGGGTTGGTATACACCAGAGGGGTTGGTATACACCAGAGGGGTTGGTATACACCAGAGGGGTTGGTATACACCAGGGGGGTTGGTATACACCAGGGGGGTTGGTATACACCAGGGGGGTTGGTATACACCAGAGGGGTTGGTATACACCAGGGGGGTTGGTATACACCAGAGGGGTTGGTATACACCA